>NC_064671.1:83893829-84493829 GCF_943734685.1 Anopheles coluzzii
CACGCATACAAGCACACACGCACCATCATCATCATTGTCAGTAGCACCAGACACCAGCGTACACGTATATAGCGCAACCATCCATTTTTCTTTTTCCTTCATGGCGACCATCTTTCTTTCGGCCTGTTCCGAAATCGTTCTCCTCCTGCTGGCAAATTCGCTGGGGTCTGCTGCCGCCGCTACTCTATTACACTCTTTCCATTTCACAGATTGGATGTGCTTGTGCACGGGGCAAGCTGCAAGAAAATAACACTTTAAGGTTGCATTAGCCTACTACTACTCACTTCTCGGTAGACGCATCGCAGGGTAGTTTTTCTGTTGCGCCATCGTCCCCGCTGGTTTCGTCGGGAGGTACAGCGTCCGGAGAATCAGCAAAAGCAAATCGGCCTCTGGGGTTCCTTTTTGTACTTCGGTTTGCTCGCTTTTGAGTACGGTGTGTATTGGAACGTAAGGTATGCAGTATGTGTGTGTGTGTCTGCTCTGTTAGGCCACACTCGTTGAACTTCTGTCTTCTTCTCTCGCCCTTCAACTAACTCCCGTTGAGATGCACAAGGATTAACCTTAGATTGTGTATGCGCGTAGCTTTGTATGGGTGTATCCCCCGTACAGGTTTGCTATAGCATGCACAATGTATTTTCTGCCTTTTTACGTCGTTTCTCACGGGTCACCGATGGGGGACGATTGAGACGATTCCACGCAACGAACTATTTCCTATCACAGCACAGAATGCAATTGATGCCACTGAAAGCTTTTCACTTTATACACTTCTTTTTCCTGTAGAATAACCATAAGATTAACAACAAACGGAACCAAAAAAGAGCCACCCGAGGACGAACCTCAAGGGATTGGGGAGCGTATTTCGCGATTTGCGTATTGCGCACCGTGCGTTGTACGTGCGTGCTTGTGCCCGTGTTTGTGTGACGGCAAAGGAGTGTGTTATTTATTCAAGCGCGATAGAGGTTCGGGCGATTCTCACTTCCGCCTCTAAGACCGCCTTCCCGTACGCGTGCTGTGCCACACTGCACCACTACACTACACTCCTCCCTTTGCGATCAACAAACACCGACGGGGTTTTTTTTTCTCTCTGTACCACAGCTCTTTTCACGCCTCGGTCTACCGCGTGGCGAAGTAACGCGTGTCGCACAATCTTTACACACACACACACTACCCACCAGCACCAATTCGTGCGTGGCGCCTACGAGGGGGAATTGATTTTTCACAATGAGACAAACTTTTCTAGGGGTAGACTGGGATGGCTGGGTGTACCTCTGCACTGCACTGCAGTTTCTTCTTTCACCAAATTGCACAATTCTCGTACGTTGCCCGGAGGTTGCTCTGCCTCTGACGTGCGTGATTAGCTTTTCTTTTTCCTCTCTCGCTTCTTGACAATTTTTCATCGAACTGTTTCTTCACACGCGCACACACACACACAGCACACGGCCACATGCACACGCACACACACCAGGTGCTGGCTTGACAGTTTGTCGTTCGCGTGAGCTGCCCGTACAGCATGGCGAGGGTTTTTGACGTTGAAAATCGCTGCATCTCGCTCATTTTCTCTACCCTGCCTTTACTTACCTACAGAAGAAGAAGAAGTTCACGCTCGTTGTGTCATGCCATCTCTTTCGCGCCGTATATGGATGTATGGAAAATGTAGACAAACTCAGTGGTTGATGTGAATGTGGGATGTATAATTTTGTTGATAATTTGTATCGAAATCGACTACAGTTTAGTGCAAATGTTATTAAAATTAATACGGCAAAGGGTCATAGGATTTAGTGTGCAACGCATAGAATCGTCGTTCAAAGCGGCCGATTAGATTAGATTATCATGCTGGCCTTTCAGGAAGATGTAACATGTACGAGCAAGTGATATGGCGGAGCGAATATGTAAATATGGCACACACATGAAATGTAGTGCCCCGTGGGGTCAATGAGGAGGAGGTGAAGGAGTGGAGGAGTGTATTTATTTTTTGGCCATTTAATTATCTTCACCAAAACAATCGCACACCAGCACGAGCTTTTTGGCGGCCATCTTGAACCCTCACAAACTTGTCGTAATCGTCACACATTTTAATTTTTTATTAGGCTTTTTTATTCAATTTCTTTTTTATTTTTTGTTTCACGCTCAACCGATCTCTTTGCGATTAACCACAAGACTGACTCAAGGCTCCTTTATTTCTCCCTGTCGCCTGACTTGTCTTCTCTCCCTGATCTCACGATCTGTCTCTCTCTCTCACACTCTCTCTCTCTCTCTCTCGATTCACTCTCGGAGTTCACTCTCTCTTGATCCCAGCTACCGCTAGCTACCGGTAGACGTCCGTCTCCTTTTCCGCGCGCCTTCTACATCTCTATCTCTGCTTTCGTTCAATCTCTCCTCTCTCATCCTCATTTTTGCATGTTTCAATATTTTTCGCTCTCTCTGATTTCACTAATCTTCTCTCTCTCACTCTTGATCCCTACAAAACTCTCATTCGAAACGTCAAAAACCCTCACAACGACTTACAAAAAGCATCGCTAGCGAGGAAAAATCGCACCGATTTGGAGCGTTGGCGAGCTCACAAAAACCGGGTTTTACCGAAATAAAGCGTTTTGAAGGGTAGGTTGAAAACTTGACGAAAGAAAAACGTATATCTTTGCTTTGTAATTTGAAATTGTGATCAAACACGGTTAACAGAAAATGCGATAAATTTGTAATCTTTATTTCAGCCAACGATTCGATTGTTGGTTTATGTTACAAAACCTCTTTGATCGATTTAAGGACACAAAATCACATTCCAAATCACTGTATTAAGGTATTTTTTTCCAGTTGGATTTTTAAAATCATTTCAATCATCATTTTTAAAGCTAAATATAAGCATAGAAGAAACTGCAAACAACGTTTAAGTAAGGCTTAAGTCTCAAAATTTCCTGCAATACCGTACAAATGTGTTTCGCAATCATTACTTCTTAATGTTAGTAAGTAGAGTATTTGAACCACAGTATTTGAACGAATACATAGGATTTTTATGAATGTAGAGCCTTGATTAAGCTTCCTTTTTTGAAAATAAAATCATTCACACTTGAACTCTTTCGAATGCAAAGAAAACGACTAAACGGCGCAGACCAGTTTATGAGCTAATAAATAATCTTGCTTTTGGGTTTCATTTTATTCGCCTTTGTTTATATACTGCACTGTTTCCAACAGAAGAACAATCTAATTCAATGGTTCCAGATTCAAAAAAACGTTCTACGCCGGACAATCGCTCCTCTTAGCACGAGTCCTTAGCACTTCCGGAAAGGAATAATGCCAACACCCGAGCGTAGGAAGAGACGAGCAGCATTTGTTGTTTTACTCTTCTCTCTTTCGCGTTTTACACTTACAAGGGAAGGTACTGACTGTAAGAATGCTCCCCTCCCAACGGAGGTTGTTTTTAAAAATTGCTTCGTATCGTTTCCCTTTTCCTCCCCCAATTTCCTAATTTTTTCACCGCCTTTCAGTCGGTCGTCTGCTATAGAAAAACAACACAACAAACGGCCCTTCCGCCTATCTCGCCCACCCGCATGATGATGGTGTGCCGAAAAATGAAAGGCGAGGAGTTGTTTCAGGAGACATCCCGCATAAGGGAGGGATAGGGAAAAGGCGGTTCGTCTGTAAGGTTTGCACACTTATTTGCTCGCTTTACTTCACCATAAAAATGGATGTGTTGCTGAACTGGTAGTGGGGTTGTGTTGCGGGTGTGTGGTTTCTTTTTTTACAAATTAGAAGTTGATCGGCTTGCCGAAACTGGCCGCTGTGTGTGCCTCTCGCAGGGCTTCGGCGCAGGTCGGGTGAGCGTGGCAGACGCGGGCAACGTCCTCGGCGGACGCACCGTACTCCATGGCAAGGACAGACTCGTTGATCAGCTCACCAGCGGCCTGGAATTCGAAAGAAGAACAATTAATTGAGAGTTTCTTTTTTGTTTTAATTATCCAAAATTGAAATTCTAAAGCCCTTACCGGTCCAATGATATGCACGCCAAGCACGCGATCCGTCTGCTTGTCGGCCAGCACCTTCACGAAGCCGTCCGTGTCGTTGTTCGTCTTGGCGCGCGAGTTGGCCGCGAACGGGAACTTGCCGACGTTGTACGCGACACCTTCCGCCTTCAGCTCCTCCTCGTTCTTGCCGACCCAGGCCACCTCCGGGTGGGTGTACACCACGCTCGGCACGCAGTTGTAGTCGATGTGCACGTGCCCACCGAGCATGCCCTCCACGCACACGATACCCTCGTCCTCGGCCTTGTGCGCCAGCATCGGGCCGTGGATGCAGTCACCGATCGCGTACACGCTCGGTACGATCGTCTGGAACTGGCTGTTCACCGGCACACGGCCCCGGTCGTCCTTCACGATGCCAACGTTCTCCAGCCCGAGACCCTCGGTGTACGGCCGGCGGCCAACGCAAACCAGCAGCACGTCAAACTCCAGGTTCTGCTGCGAACCGTCCTTCACGCTCTCTACCGTCACCGACACGCCGCTACCGGTCTTGGCCGCGCTCATCACCTTCGTGCCGAGCATAAACTTCATGCCCTGCTTGGTGAGAATCTTCTGGAAGTTCTTCGACACCTCCTGATCGATGCCGACGCCACCGATCGTGCTGAGGAACTCGATCGCGGTAACATCCGCACCGAGACGGCCCCACACCGAACCGAGCTCCAGCCCGATCACACCGGCACCGATCAGGCCGAGCCGGCGCGGCACTGCCTTCAGCTTCAGGGCGCCGGTCGACGAAACGATCGTCTCCTCGTCCACCTCGATGCCCGGGAAGGGCGTCACCTCCGAGCCGGTCGCGATCAGGATGTTCTTCGTGTTGACCGTCTCCTCGCTACCGTCCGCCTTCTTGGCGACGACCGTGTTCGGGCCGGTGATCGTGCCGAAGCCGTTGATATGCGTGATCTTGTTTTTTTTGAACAGCTGCGCGATGCCGCCGGTCAGCGATTTGACCGCCTTCGTCTTCTGGCCCATCAGCACGTCCAGGTCGAGCCGCACGTTCTCCACGTGGATGCCGCGGGCCGCCAGGTCGCCCGAGTGGGCCATATGGTAGTAGTGCGAGTTGTTCAGCAGCGCTTTCGACGGGATGCAGCCCACGTTCAGGCAGGTGCCGCCGAGCGTGTCGTTCTTTTCAATGCACACGGTCTGATGAGTAAGGGTTGAGGGAGAGAGAGAGAGAAAGAAAATCATGGATATTAGAAGAATGTTAGGGAGATTATGCTGCTGTGGATAAGGAGATGACTAAAGTACCAGTAGGATATGTTGCAAAGCATTTAACATTTGCAGTCGTTGTCTACTTCTAGATCGTTTGGTTTGATAATAACACCGTATTTACATAAAAATTGGAGTTAAGTGTCAAAAAAATTCTATTTAACATGGAAAACTATTATTTTAAATGGTTTTACATTATGTTAGACCTTGTTTTGGAGCTTAACGTCGAAGAATTAACACGATCAATGCAATGATCGGCGTTGCAATGCAATAGGAATGTCTTCCATTTTTGATATGGTACTCACAGTCATATATTTTCAGGACAATTTGCAATGTAAGCAGCATTATTCAAACCTTTGGAGATGTTTTTCTTTGGCACAACATAAATACCAATATATGATTGATGTTGAAAACCATGTAGCGAGCGTTGAGTAATGCTGTTTACAATTAAAACTGCCCCGAAGACAGTGTAAGATGCGTTATATTAAACGTATGTACCGAATCGTAGTTGTGGGAAGTTGACCGTAATATTACTTGTTTTGCTTGTCATTGACAAGGTTAAGTATTAATTAACATATGAAACTCGCCATTGTTAACACAAAAGCCGTCAAAGAATTGCGATTTCTTATTGTAAGACGTCATTGTAGGAAGTGTCCCTGCGTTCAGTTGCTTTTAAAAATGCCTTTAAATATGCTTTTTGAAGGTATTTGTCAAACAATGAACAAATTGTTCCTCTCTCAACACGATCGAGACTTGACATTCTACCTGTTTTTGTGTTCAGTTATCCAACAAAATGAAAACTCGAGCATCTTATGGACCTGCGAAATGATTCGCCTACATCCCTAAGGCACCATCGATCACACTCAAACATTACGTAAATCCGCCGGCAGCATGGTGGCAGCGAAGCGCGTGCGAATTATTTCCATAAACCGACGCAACGGCTCGGAAACACAGCTGACCGAGTCATGTTGCGGTCGTTTAATTATAGCCGCACTATGGGACAACGTCGCTCAATTGACACCATGTGTTTAAAAAACCCCAATCTCCAAACAACCAGACAACATTACAGAAGTAAGGAGAGCCGAGTATGTTGTTTGACCATAACGGAAGAAACTGCTATTTATAATTAAGGCCCCTCTCCACATCATGTGGCCATACTCCACACTTTCACTCAGCGTGTCCACAGTGCCCCGTGCGTGTACGTGACCTTGAGCATGCTGCTGAGTGTTGCGCGCGCGTCATAAACACATCTGACGTCTTGGGGCCCGTCCGGTCCAATCGTCATCCGCCAAACATAGCAGCCACAGGTCATGATGCCTCCAAGCACTTTATCACAATGTGCGTGTATCAGTGTGCTTATCAGCGTTGCGACTTCTGCTTCTGCTAACTAAATTGCCATCACGCTATGCTTGCTTCCCCCTCCTTCACTCACCTTCATGCCGAGCTGGGCAGCTTTGATGGAGGCGACGTATCCACCGGGTCCGGAACCGATGACCACCAGGTCGGCATCGTGTGTCGTCGAGTAGTACCGGCCGTACAGGGCACCGAGCACCGCGCCATGGTTTCGAAGGCTTGCGTTGCCCTACGGCGAAACAAAAGAGAAAGGATCGGATCATTGCACCGGGAATGACGTATGACAACCGGCGGACGTAGAGCAGCTCCGGGTTTGCTGGCGGCGCAGGTATGGGATTTTGGCAACATTGTGTACCAACACACACACACACGCACGCACGCACGTTTTGCCAGCATAATCCGTCACGGTTTCACCATTTGTCGGCATTTGCGTCGCGTCCGTGCAATAATGCCATCGCTCGAATGATTGACGGGGATTGCATAATCGATCCCTTTTCTTCTGCCATTTAGCGAGCTGGTACGAATAGAAAAAAAAACACCGTCCGCACACGTCGCACCACACGTTGGGAGGGGGGTGTCTATCTCCACCCGCTCCCTTCACCTACCTTGACGGCAACATTAACCAAATATCGAATGTTGCACTGCATGATGGTGTAATGCTGATTACGGGCAGCTGGCGGGTAGATCCTTCCGTTTCCCACTCGACTATGGCAGGCGCACAGGCAGGCGGAATGCGTTTGCTTTCGGATTAGGGGAGTGGTGTAGGTGGTGGTGGTCTGGTCCGGTTCCTCTTTCGGGAGGTTTCGTCTGCCGCAAAAAGGTCCACTTCACTCGCGCAAATAGGCAAACGGCAAACTTTTTTTTCTTTTATTCTCTTTCTATTTCGCGAACCTGCTGACAGACGTCAACGTTGACAATTGCCGCTCGTGCGCTTGACAGCAGGCAAGTTTCGTTCAGTTTGTGCCAAGGACAGTGGGACAGTGCTATGGAAAAGTCCAAGTAGGCATGTTTTTTTGTTGCGAATTTTACTACTTTTTCACCAATTGCATAAGCGAGTTCAGTTTGCAAGATCAATTTGAGTTAAAGTTTTTATCATTTTTTGGTGAGTGTGCCATTAGTAGAGCATTCATATCGTATTAATTCCATTTTTATTTGGGTCTTAGACAATGCCGTTTCCTGCTCCGAATGATTGATTGCTGTGGAAGAGATTATGAAGATTTGTTGATCGTTTTTGAACACAAATGAGGTAAGCCAAAACATTCAATCATCTTACACATTAGTTCGGATAGTAAATTAAACTCGTTAATGGGAATCTACGTGTATAATTATACTGATTTGTTTGTTGTTTCTGTACATATCTTACTACACCTTTCTGATGGTACGATGAACTACCAAAAGAGTCTTCCAGTTCCGGCTTGCCTCGGTTACTGTTTCCTGTGTTAAGATTTCAGCCATCAATTGGTCATTCAATTACCACTAGCTTAAGATCTAGAGGAAATACCATAAGGCTCAAAGAGTACAGTCGCGGGTATCATTTTTTAAAAAATAAGATACTTCTTCTTTAGTTCGCTCTAAACCCGGTACGTCGCATTAGTACGGCTATGTACTCCAGGACACACGATCCAGTTTCCAAGTTCTCTAACTTCTTTCTGTCTCGTACAGCACATCTCGTTTGTCTGTGCGGATGATCCATGACTCCTGTCCGTCGAAGATCACCGGCTGTATCAAAGTGTGATATTTCTCACAGGACTTGTATTCTCTAGATATCTTTCCGTTCACTTTTGAAGAAGACTAGATGCAAGCTAAGCGTGCACTATGCAGTCTAAGCGGTCGCGTGGAGGATGAGGATGTCGCTGTTATTTGATAGACCTGATCTCAAGCAAGGCATATCACCATCATGTCTATTGATTTTCAATTGCACTTTTGTTGTGTTGCTGATAACAGTTCAATTTTTAAAAGTTCTGAAAAGACGAGTGTTATATAGTCCTACTGAAATAGTCCACTAATCTTGCTGTCGGTCATTCCACAGCCTCAGGAAACACTTCATTTCAACCGTTTTATTGTATCTGAGGAAAGTTTGGATAATCCAAATCGTGTAGTCCTTTTAGACAGTTCACACTGATTGGGAGGGAGTACTACGAAGCTGTCCCTAAGCTAAGGTTATATTATTAAGATTAAATGGAATGCCATTCCATCTAGCTTAGTAGCTCTAAGTTCGGATAGCACATCTTGGATAAAACAGCATCCTCATCGGGCCTATTCGGAACAGTGTGCTTTATTCTTTATTTTTACATGATTTTCATCGATTGATTTCTAGGTGTTTTTTTTCTAGCCATTGCTTCCATCAGTTTGGCATCGTTGGACGTGGAAGGTTTTCAGGCGATAGATGGAGAGATAGATGCTTGAGAGGGAGGAAAAACATAGTACAATATAGAACGAGGTGTGTCTGTGATTCTAAAACTACTCGCTAGGGATGAGTATAAGAAGGTATAATTTTTTTTTACTGCGGCTGTAATCTTGTTCTGATAATCATAACTTCGTTCTTACAACGTTTTTGCTGCCTATATGCTAGAGGAAACCATAAAATAACTATAACTTACAAAAAAAAAAACAAAAGAAACTGGTGAAAGTATGCAGGTGCAAGGATAGATAGAGTTTTCTCCAAGGACAGAAAAATGAATTTAAAAAAAAGATCAAAAATACTCCGCTACTCTCTCTGTACACAATTACACATTCTTCATTCGATCGCACTATCGATACTTGGGGAATTAAATTAAAATAGCGCTGGAGAAAAAAAAACATTACATTAAATTAGCTAATCAAATGGAAACAGAAGGAAAGTAATAGCCCCGAGAGCGAAATATTGAGTGCTTCTGCGGTTTTTTTTCTCGAATAGAAAACTCATATACACATCTGGGCTCACCTGAAGACAGGGTGCGCATGATGTGTATGGAGAGCATATGTATCACGTGACTTAAATCAGATAGAAGGGGGCGAAAGGAAGGGCATGAGTATTTTGCTTTCGGCATCAGCTGCTGGATCAAATATTTACAAGCGCAAACCACCGAACGAACAGGCATCGGCACTGTGCATCAGCATGCGCGCTGGCTGATGTACTACATGAAACGAGGAACGAGCAGTATGTAGCGCTTCCGGCGCGAACCCGTTGATCCCACGTTCCTTAACGATCGCCTAGTACGGGTACGATGGCGCGGCACGTCCAGATAGAACGGATCGCTTAGTACGTCACTCTCCTTGTACTCGTCGTACCCCTTGACCGTGCCCGGCTTCGGACGCACTGTTGTGCCGGGCTGCGATGGCGTGCTGGCGGCAGTGCTCGAGATGGAACCACCATTGCTCGTGATCGAGTAGTTGATCGTACGGCCGTGATTGTCCCGGATGGAGGTACTGGTGGTGACGATCACCTTCGGATGGCCGGGCGTTACCGGCGAAACACCGACCCGGGCCGACGGCTGGACGCGCGGTGGCGAACTGCTGCTGCTCTTGTGGTGCTCATTGTTGATGATAAACCTACTAGTGTTGCTGGTGGTGACGGTACCACCACCTCCTCCGCTCGGGAGTTTCTTAGAGCTACGATCGTTACTACTAACGCTACTACCACTATTACTGCTGCTGCTACTACTCTTATTACTAGTCACTCTATTACTGCTAGAACTATTTGCGCTAGGATTAGTATTAGTTCGCTCGCTATCACTTCTCGACACGGCCGTGCCGTGCTCCTTCTGGTAGCGATCCTCACCCGTCTTGCCGGGCGATGCATTCTTGGCGATAACAAATTCACTATTGGTGTTTGACTTAACGCTATCTAGGGTAGGATTGCCCTGCTCCGACTCATCCGCCTCGGAACTGTAATCCTCGTCATACTCGTACTCTACCACCGGGTCCTGCTGTTGCTCCTGCTCAGCTTGCGATTGGTGTCCACTGTCCGCCTTACGCTCACCGGTAGCGATCGGCGTTTGCTCCTTGCTGGCCGTCGGCGTCCCCTTGCCGTGATGCTGGTGGAAGGGTGGATCCGAACGCTTCAGCTCCTTGTGCTGGGGGATCTGCGTCAGATCCTCTACGTCCGGGTCGAACTGTAGCGAGATGTCCTTCTGATTGCGCAGCTGCTGCTCGAAGGGTAGATGCAGCGGTACCTGAAAACGAACCGGATACTGTCCGGGATCAGAAACGGGACGTAAAGGTTGACGGATGTGGTGCGAGATGGATGGCGAAAAGTGTTGGGGAAATATGATCAAGATTCGGTGAATCGTTGTATCTGAATCTTTGCAGCAGGCAGACTGGTTATCTTCAAGGATTCGTGGGTCGTAAATGATCTTAATTGATCCACTTATCATGAATAAGTTACTAATCCTTGAAAATTTCTTGAAATCCTATGAATCTCCTAGAAGTCATTCAGGGGTCTTCATGGGTTCTCATAATTTTAGGACACTTTCTTGACTCCTGCTTATGGCTCTTACTTTCCTGAACTTTACGTGATGGTAAAAGGACTTTACAGCACCCTTTTGGATAGGCACGTTGAAAATTCCTATTAGATACGCAATGATGCCTTCCAAAAAGGATGTCGTAAACTCCACATCCCGTCATACAAAATTCAGTTACCGTAGAAAAGATTCAAGTTTAACGAAATTATAAGATTTTTCAAAGTTCTATAAGCAGTTCTATTAACATTTATCTGATACAATTGGCATACATTCTGGAATGTCTATCATATCATCTATATCTATCATAAGTCATTAAAACAATCCTCTAATATTCTTGAAAGTTGTCCAAAATGTCAAAGATTCGCAAGATTCAGATTCAATTTGAGATTCAGATTCAAGATTCGTGATTCGGCTGACTTTTCATAGAAGATTTAAATGGAAATTGTGGATATTGTTCTTATCTAAATTAATGAATCTTCTGTAAAGAGTCGTGTGAAGCACTACTCCTGAGTGGTATGCCGAAGACTCACCTGAGGCGGTGGTTGTCTTCGGTATCCTTCGAAGCGTTCCTCCTGCTGCTGCTGCTGGTGATGATGTTGATGGTGTTGCTGCTGCTGCTGTTGCTGTTGCTGGCGTAGTATATCCTGCCGCTGCTGGGGTGACATTTGAGGAGCCACCGACTGTGGTAGCTTGAAACCCTGAGCCCTCAAGCGGAACGGTGTCAGCGGGGAGGCAGGCGAAGGCAGCGCTAGCGGTGACGATGAGGCAAGCAGCGGTATTCTCTTTGGTGCTTGTGTTTGTTGCTGCTGCTGCTGCTGCTGCTGTGGCTGATTCGATCCAAATCCGCTCGCACCAACCCCGGTCGCGAACGGTAAACGCTGCGTGGCGGGTGGTGCTGCGGACGAGGGTACATTCTGTTGCTTCTGCTGCTGTCGGTTAATCTTCTGCGTGTGCAGTAGTAACAGTGCCTGATGGTTCTTGATCTCGGCTTCGTGCTGCTGGACCTGCTTCTGCTGCTGCTGCAGTGCTTTCTGCTGCTGCTTGACGGCCGCCTCCTGTTGGCGTTTCTGCAGCTCCTCGTGCTGCTTGGTGATGGCTTGCTGTTGGAGTAGCTGCTCCTGCTGCTGGCGCCGCTGATGCTCCAGCTGTTGCTTCTGTTTGTGTGTCAGCGGAGGTTGCGACGGTTGGGCTTTGGGCTTCGTGCCACTGCCGGCGGGCGGTGTAGCTCCACCATTATCACCGTTACTAGAAGGTGGACCGCCGCTGACACCTCCACCATTGCTCGTGGTGTGGGTGGTGACCGTAACGTGCGAGTTTGTAACGGCCAGCGTGCCCCCGTTCTGGAAGTGCTGCTGCTGGAAGGATACGGCCGGCTTGACGCCACCGGCTTTGGTTGGCGGTTCCGTTTTTGGTTGATTGCCCTGCTGCTGTTGCTGCAGCGTGAACTGTTGCGGCGAGAAGCTGCCGCCTTCCTCCAGGGCGGGCACGACGACCGAATCCTGATCGGCGGACTTGCTGTCGTCCGGGTACTCCTCGTCCTCATACTCGTAGTCCTCCTCGTCCGACGGGGGTTTGCCGGAGGTGCTCGAGAACGCGTGCGTCGGTGTCGCGATCGTGGAGGATGAGATGGGCTGTGTGAAGCCCTTGCTGTTGCCGTTGTTGAAAACGAACCGTCTGGATGGGGTGGTCGTCGCTGGCGGCTTGGGCGTAGTGGTGGTCGTCGTGGTAGTAGTTGTAGTCGTCGTGCTGGTGGTAGATGAGGAATCGCTTCCTTCGCTCTCTTCCTCCGAGCTGCCATCTGTAAGAGGGGAATAAGCACAAGACATTAACATCATTCATTTCTAATTACCCAAACAAAACCTGAGGATTCTTACCATCTGGTGAAGGTATGATGGTGTTACCGTACAGCTCCAGATTGAGATAGTAAAACTTCTCCGACTTGGAGCAATCGACCTCGTCGACGCGCTCGCAAACGCGCGTCTCCTGGTCGAACACCGTCCCGTTCAGGCACAGGAACTTGATGTCCATCGGCTCGTCCCCCTGCCCGATGGTGCACACGTGAAACATCTGGCAGGACGCTTCCAGATCGGCATAGTATCCTCCGATCACTTTGCCGGCGCAGGTAAAATTAGTCTCCGGAAGATTATCAAAGTCAAGGTACTGCGTTGTGGGTGGAAAACCAAACGAGATTATAAAAGCAGGCCTCAGAAAGAATAGCCAGTGTAGCAAAACCTACCCCCGGTTCACCCATACAGTTCACGCCGAAGAAAAGCAGCAAAAACGCAATGAACGTCCCTGTGGAGAGCAAAATGTGGAGAGGATATTAGGCGTCTCGTGTAATGTCCTCCAACTCAGTAGGCAACGTAAGGTCCTAACCCATCAAGAAGCCTATGATGAGTGCTTACCTTGCGAAAAGGACTGCAGTATCTTTAGAACCTTCATTCTGGATCGTCGCCGCATCTGTAACGAAAGGGGAAAAACGTGGAAAACACTGGGTAAGAATCAAGACAAAAAGAAATCGAAGTAGAAATTAGCATTCCACGATAATGAACGTGAAGTGTGTCTTATGGGGAATTCGATCGTTGTTTAAGAATTCAATCCACAGTCGCTGGTGTAGTGTGGGGCAGGTGCCCTTTCAGTAGCCGTTTAGCATTGCTTCTAGGGAACAAAACGCAGAAAACGGAAGAGAAAATTCCATTCAATCGGGCACTATGCCCACACACACGCACAACCCTCCGAATCGAATCTCGTTAGGAGGCTCCCCATTAAAAGTATTGCACCTGCTAACCGACCAAACGGAAGGTTAAATCTCTTCGCAAGTGACCGCGCGCCTGTTGTTTAATTGAAACCCCTCTCTTGCCAACATTCGGATCGATACACCGATTGGTTGCGGTTGGTGGAGTTTTGTTTCGCCTGGTTGTTTTTTTTTTGTTTCTTCCTCCAAAGTTTCCACAATTCTATCAGAATCCCACAAGAGAGGTGACCAAACCAGGTGATGGGAGTTCGTCTTTGCTCGCTCAATGCATCATATGATCGTGTGTGGTGTGTGTGTGTGGTAACCTGGGAAACGAGGCCAAATTTGCGTGTTTCCCACTGTACAGCTCACAAGTTGGCTTCCTGTTCTGCGGTGTTGTTACGATTTGTAGCTGCCTGAGGCTTCATGCAACCGTTGTCGTAGTGTGGGACCAGCCCTTTGCCTGAGAGCTCAGACTGCTGGGGCGAGAGGAATAAAATAAGTTGTCACTAACAGTGAACAACTCACCGTGAAGGTGTTGAAGACAGTGGTAGGGCGGGGTCTAATGCGACGGAAACGGCACCGGGTTTCGATCTGCATTCATAATCGATTGGATTCTGCGGTTTCTGTTTAGCGGCCCCGGCCCTATGATCCGCTTAAGAGATGGTCCAGCAGCAGATGCCCGGGGGGTTTTTTATACGCTTCTGTTTCGTTCCCTGTCCTCTGTGTGTTGCGTATTGTCGATTTGAAATGTCTTTTTCTTGCCATGTGTCTCTTTCATTCCACTGTTTCTTTTGCGGCAATTCACTTGTTTCGTCTTTTTGTGAATAGTAAGTTCTCTCTTGGAGTACTTCTGCCTCGTACACACACATAAAAAGGTACAGGTGACGCTAACCTACCGTAACATCCTGCTGCACCTGACCCCGCCAGACGGGAGCGCCACGCAGCATATGATGGGCAGCAAGAAGCTCAATGAAGAGCGGGACAACCTGCTTCCAACACTGTGTGACTGGGAAAGTGCGACTTTGGGTGAAGGAAAACCGCGAAAAATGCCATCCCAGAGTGTAATCGATACCACCGGCCGGGGAGAAGTGAAAGAATAACAGAGTAGGCGACGAACCCCCTCCCCAGTTCGTGTGCAGTCCTTTTTGGTGTGCCGTTTCTTCTGTTTCCTTTTTGGAAGTTCCTTCGGTGTCGGGTTTCCTGTGCACCGACTGCACAGATTACACACGGATCGGACAGAAGTTATGAATGAAACCTCGCCTCCCCTTGTACGCTTCATCACCTTTCGTTGGATAATCCTCTCTCCAGGTGTGGTGGAACAAGTGCACCAGATGATCATGGTGCAAGCCGGGTCGGGCCAGTACGACACGATCTTTAAATCTTGTAGAAATGTAGAACGCGAGGCGGCATTCTTTCGCAGGTTTTTCCTCTCTCTTTCTTCTATTGTTCCCGCAGAAGCTATATCTTTATTTGTACCATTCCATGTACAAATATGCAAAGCACTCGCTTGGAGCTTATTGTATTCCTCCCGCAGTGTCGTATGATAAACGGGCTTGCTGCCGGGCGAAGCGTTTCTTTTCGAAATGGCGGTGCGTTTTGGGGGTGTAGGCACGTGCCACAAGAAGGCGCCTTTTGCAGACGCCTCTCGGCGATCTTTCGATGCGCTTTCGCGCACAATTTATTAACCTTCGTGCAGGCAACAATAAAAAGATGCTTTGCTTGGACGCGTGGTCTTGCACTTCTCCTAGCTTCGATTAGCGGTAGAGCATACGTTGTTTTAAGGTCTCTTTTTTGGTTTGTTCGTTTTAGGAAACGAAGGCGCGTTTGTTGACAACGCTACACCTGTTGACCCTTGCAGGACGCTATAATTTGTAAACAATTGAATTGAAAGACGTTGCCGTTGGAAGGTTCCATGGCGTGTGTGGTGCATGACTTCTTCAGAAGGACTAGAATGCCACGGAGGAAAAGTGCGCCGTTAGGGTATGTATCTTGTGTTGTATTACATTGTTTCATGGTTATCAAACATAGCATAGAACTTATATGAGTATGTCTTGTATTGGGGAAATACACCGTTTGGTATAATTGTATACACATTGTAGAGATAATGAATGTATAAATACGTTCGGCATTTTCTCTTTATATAACATTTTTGGAATAATATTTTTAGTGACGAAACCTGAGTTTATACATCTTTAATGACGTCTTTTGAATATAATTATAAATTTTAATATTCAACATGATAAATTGTCGCAGCAGCTTCTAATACACGCTCTAAATTTATATTTACTTCGTACGACTGATCCAATTTATTTGCCTTATTATTAATTCATTCGTCCTGTATCCTGCCGATGGGGGAGCATGATTGAAGAAAACTGATCGACAAGGTCGATAACACCCAAGCACAGAAAAAAGGACCCTCATAAGGATAATTCCCCCAACGGTCTCCGAATAAACCCTCGCTCATGTCCTCTATTCCCCCTTATCGGAACCATGTGGGAAAAGGGTAAAAAATCCCCTTTTGCACCTGAAAGTCCTACAGTTTGGTAGGAGATCCCGCACGCCCCTTTGATGTAAAAAAAACTGTTGTACACTTTCTCCGGGCACTTGTCGCTGGTAACGACAGGTATTTGTGGTTCTTGTGTCCAGCTCCATTTAGAATGCCTCAATTTGGGGGAGAGACCAGTACATAGCACACCGGCAGACTCGGTGTCGCGCATTCGGATGGGGACTGTACAATGGAAATGGATCGCCGACGATCGTTACACATGCTCACACACACACGATACTTTTCCAACTGTTACATGCCTTCCCCTGGGTTTAAAAATTCAACTTCTCGCTCCGTTGCATCTGGCTTCCAGCGGACCGTTGCATAAAGTCAGCTGGTGGTGGGGGAAAAACGTACAGCCCTTAGCTAACGCTAGCACAGCACGTCGCTCGGCACTACAAAAGCGGCCGGTCGGGGCTTGTAACGGATTGCAATAGACAAAATGTAAGATCATTCCTTTCGACCTCGACCGGTTCGCGTTCCTGGGCCGGTCGAGTAGAAAATGGAACAAACATTTCCGATTTTTAGAAACCTTTCCCATCAGTGAATTAAATTTCCTCGGTGAAAGGGTACAACTCAACAAACAAACAAATTATTATTATAAAATACTAAAACCAATCATCCGAAACTAATTAGCTGTAGTAAGGCTTCGTGGTGATGCTAAGAGTGGGTTTAACAAATTTTGTAGTGAACGTTACAAATTCTCATATATTTCCAAAGATGTGTTAAAAAGGTGCAAAAATCTGAACAAATAATAATGTTTGCGCGAATAAGATAAAAGTGGTAGTTGATCATTTTGTTAAAATATTGTTCCAACAATTTTATTCTAATTTGCTTGCATGCATATGTGTAAAGTTATAAAAGCATTTGTTATTTTGAGTTAGTAGTGGTTTACCCGGTGATCAATTGTGTTGATGTTTAAAATTTTAGAAAAAAAAAATCTATATAGCTTGCCACTAAATTGAAATTTATGTGCACATTTAAAAGCGATTCTATAAACAAGTTTGAGATGATAGCAGGTTGCCAGCGGTATTGTTGTATTGTTGTACGATTTTTTAATTAATGTACATCGTCTCTGAACAACTCGGCAGTCCAACGAAATTGTTTTTTAAAATCTCGTACCAAAAAAAGCAAACGTCCCACATTAGAAAACAGCAGAGCTCAAAATCAGCGAATGTTTTACTTAAATACTTTACTATGTCACTACTTATAACAAAAATAATGTTAAAAATGGAATTAATCCAAACATTTTACTCTACTCTCTGAGGGCTGAGGGCATTCTAAAAAAATGGTCGAAGTTAAGCATTTAATGTATTAAGATTTTGTTTGAAAAATCCTTTTTTTTTACAAATTATACTCCAATTTGCCAACGAACAACTCCTCAATTTTATATGATTCCAACAAAACAAGTATAATGTTTTCATGCTCTAACTGTATGACGAATTATTTTGAGTAAATTAACAACACTTTAAAATACTTTATGCGTTGGGAAGAAAATGATATTCTAAAACATAGCAATCACATTTTAAGAAAGGCATTCAAAAGCACCGGAAACGTTATTTTGTAAAAAAAAACTGTTGCTCGTTAGAGTTCTTAAACCCCTAAGTTACACGAGCCAATGTTAAACCATTCCAACCCCAAAACTAACGACATTGGCCTTCGCGGTTCGCTGCATCGTTCAAGGGGACTGATAGTGCCGTGTTCGGTGTGGGAAAACCGCTTTTCAATTGTTTGCAAACTGCCAAATTGTCAGGCAGAAGAATATCCACTGGCGAGTTGGCTCTCTTTCCATTGCGGCTCCAAATCGTTGGCGTATTTTATTTCGACCCCGTACGACAACACGCCGGCGAGGATAATGTACCGTCGGTACGAATCGAAGCATAACGAGATTCACTGTCATGGTTCGCCAGTGGGGTGGGGTTGGGATTGAATTAAACAAAAGGTGTGTGTGCTTCTTTTTTGTGGGTGGATGACTGGACCACATAGTCTCCACCCAGGCACAGACAAAAAAAAAAGATTCGGTTCCGGTTCTGTGCCGCTCGCTCATTGCAAAAGAAGGAAGCACGTTGAGTGTTTGCTGCGTGGAAGTCGGTTTACCTAGCAAGCAGTCACGCGTGGCGGGAAAATAAATTCAAATCTAACACACCGAGCAATGGTTCGTTGCAACATTTGTAAGGCTCCGCAAGAACATATGATATGAATGGAGGAGAAAACGGAGGAACAAAACGAAGGAGCAGACGTAAATAAAAAATGAAGAGAGTTTTCCAACCGACACGGAAGGGAACGCGCATCATCAACACTTGTCTTGATGAGGGTTTGAAAGAAAGAGTGTGAAATGAGAGAAAATGCAGTAAAAACAATCGATCCCCCTAGAGTACGGATGTACTGTTTTTGCTAACATTTGAATATATTGCTATTTTTTTACTTTCAATTTTGTTCAAATTTACAAATTTCTTTACAACATTTTTCGTCTGATGTAAAAATAATGTTTTAAATTTACATAAAAATTTATAACACCAGAAAATACGTAAAACTTTGAACAAAGCACATACACATCGATGAAAACCTACTGTGACAAGAAATAGCGTAAAAACACATCTCCAATTTCAACACTATTCCCATTAATTCTTCGAATTGTAAACGGTTCACATGCGTCTAGCCAGCGTGTAAGCTTTTCCCTACCTGCCATCCCATGCCATAAGTTTGACCCCGCAGCAGCAGCGGCACCAGCAGGTCATCGGTGGCACCGCGGTAGCAGCAGGTGAAAGGACCGAGCAATGCTCGGCACCGGGCAAAGGACACTTGCCGCGGGAGCGAATCCTTTAATTGACGGCGCTGATCTAGGCACGGCTAGAGCGAAGGACGCGAAAAGGACAACACCACATACGATCATCATTATCGCGGTACTGTCATTGTCCTTCCTTACTTTTTCTTCCTCTCTCTCTACGATAGCGGCATTACATCCCTCCCTGACTGTTGCACGCATGTCCTTACATTATGTAGTTCATCGCTATCTTGTCCTACATCGCGCGCGTTAGGGTTGCTGCGAACCAGCTGCTGGGTTTTTTTTTTGACTGAGCGCTTCGATGTGGCACTCCTGTGGCGGAACAGGTCGCCCCGATCACCCACACGCCTTTTGCGGAAGGAAGTTGTATAAAACGCGTGCGTACACTGGAGTCGTCTTCCTTTTTATTCCCGAGAAGTATGTATGTGTGCACTTCCACCACGGTGCAGCCAGTTGGTAGCGTGGTGAAAAAAGAGGGTCGAAAGTGCAACGTACGCACACACTCATTAAGCGTCCTGGTCGCAGGACATTCGCTTTCCGAGCGAGTCATATGTTGTGCCTGGTCATAGTATAGAAACGAGCAAGAAGAGGGAGATCAAGGAGAAGCAAAAGGACTCCCCGTCATTATCCTTCCTCCAGCTTCGTTTCAAGACTGCATAAATTACAAACGTTTATGATCAACGGTATTTAACGTCAGTTTCTTTCGTCCCACCGCGGTAGACATTCCATTTCGATGGCACTAGACTCGTACCATTCCCACCTACTGCCTTCTCTTCCTTTCGCTGTTGGTTCACTGACAGACAGTGTTAAGGGTTGTGCTGTTGTCGCTTTTCCCGTTCGGGACTCATCGCGTGCCGGTGCATTTCACCTGTTGCATTTGCCCGACAGCCGGTCCGGCGCTTGGATGCAGGGAGGGTCGATTTAATACGCTTTCGCGGGGTATTATTTATTTGCTTTTATTTGAACGGGAGAAAATAGATTGCTTAGAACTTATAGTTGACTTTTGTTACTGTCCTACGGAGCATTGAAACCTATTTTATGATGTTTTTTTTTTTATTACATTATATTGATTTCATGGCATGATTTTCTGTCATTTTAAATATTATCTATTTCATTTATACTCGCTTTTACTTTTGTTCGATCGATTTATGTAATGCTTTGTGTGGACAAATTCAGGCAACAATTTAAGAAAACTTGAATCCCCAATAAGCTTTCAAAAACCGTATCGCCTGCCGACCATAACATTTGTAAGGCTCTCCTGATCATGAGAGCTTTGAGTGGATCCAAGTTGCGGTGAGCTTTAGATTTGAAGCTTTTAAACTGAAAGCTACAAGTTTGATCAACGAAAGCGGAGCTATAATCTTTAATGTGTTTTCTTCTATTTGTCGTTTCAAGTTAATTTTAAACTAAACTTGAAGTCGATCTGAAACTGGAATTATGTATGATACAATATGTCTAATATGTAAAATATGTTAATTGATAATTTTCATAAGAGAATAAATAATTTACATCAAATTCGTCATATAACTAAAAACAAAGTTGAACTGAAATGTTCGTGTTGGTTGCGAGGTTTTCGAGAGTAAACTGATTGACTCTGCTTTCAAGCTTGTTTTTGATTAATATTTAATAAGTGTAAAAACCAACAGCATGCTTTTTCATTGAATTATTTCTTTGACACTTTGTTATATTTGCTGTGCAATCAGAAAGCTGATAAAAGTCAATAGAAAATTACTTATTTTAATCATTGCCTCTACCAATAATTAAATTACTCCACACGATCATGATCATCATCATCCCCTTTTGCTGCCACAGCAAAACACAGATAACAGGTGCTGGAGGGCAACACGAGCAAAACGATCGCCCAAAAGCTCATCAACTTAATGAGTTAATTCATTGGCGGGTTGATCGTTAGCCTACAATCAACGGTTTAGCGGCTGCTACCGTTTCAGCACATGCCCTGGCAGAAGATTAGCGGCCCATTACACGAACAGGCCCGCACAAACACAAACACCATGCACCATGTGGAGCTTTCTCGTGTTGTAACAACGTTCGCGATGGGAATGTTAATGGAGGAAGCAGGTTGAGGTGGGGAAGAGTCGTGCAAGTATAAACATCTTAGATGAGGCATCTGATGCGTGATGATAAAAGAAAGTGAGAGTGTTTAAAAGCTGTTTGGGATTGCTGTTAAAGAGGCACGCAAACATCTTCGATGATCTTGCATACAGAATCGAATATTTTTATAAATCAGTGGCATGAAAAATTCATTCTTTATGCCTAGTTTGATACATTCTCCGCATGATCTTGTTTGACTTGTGAGGTTGCATAACAAGCCAGTGTCTAGGGTTACTTAGCGTAATGAGCGAAATTTACGAGTCGCTCTAAGTTGATCCATTTAAAAGCTGCCAGAGCCCGATCGGCACGAATCCAACACGTCCCACATTGGAAGTTATCGTTCTCACTGGACAACTTTCGACCGTACGGATCCTTTTTAGGTAACGAGATCAACTATCCGCTCGATGAACAATTAATCCAACGATCCTTGGATATTGTTTTACTGCAGAAGGACACGAGGAAACAGGTCTTGAGCTGTGGAGCACGTTGTTGAAATTTATGATTTTTGTTTTACCCAACTGTCAGGATAAATTGCAATTTTTTCTGAAGGATTTTTGTTGCTCCCTTTATGGGACCGCTTTTGATACGCGTCTTCGTCTGATAAATCAAGCTCCAGTTATGGTGCTTGCCAAGTGCATCCAAAGACCTCCAACAATCTCGTACACGACGTTCCAGGAATAAATGTCGAACACATACTTCGGCACATTCAACGAATGCCTGCGGACATACATAACTGCACAGAATCGCTTGAAGTTGTTCGCTTCCACCCTGGTGAACGCGGACAGATCACTGGCCCGCACTGGATCACTATCAAAATAATTGCTATTGGAACGAAGAGGGAGTAGTCCATTAGAAATAGTCGAAGCAAGAATTTCCCAATGGCCTGCTGCTCTCGAAGCCGAACCACCCTCCGCGCTTCGGTAATCCGAAACTTCAGTGCTTCATGTCGGACACATCTTCGCACAACCCCCACTGGTCGGAGGCGAGAATTCTTCGCAATGCGACGGTGCCTTGCGGCGGCACCTTAACCCAGTGCGGGAGAGTACACCGCTAACGGTATGTACATACCGCTCGTTTAACACCGAAAACGAGCTGCGGTATTTTGTGTAATGAATGCTAATGATACTTCGCTTTTGCTGTCCGCCGTGTACTCTCGCACAACTTCAGCACACATTGCCTCCGAGGTGTGCATTTTTGTGTTTAATTTCATGTGTTTTGTTTTTTTTTGCACCCTTTCGTCTAGTTTTCCCAGCTGTCCCGCAGGCTGTCGGTATCGAGCGCGAGAGCTTCTCCTCGATCGGTGGCGGCCACCGGCGACGACAGCAACTCTAAGAAGGGTGCTCAAAGTGTGCTCTCTTCTGCTGCTGCCACGTGAAGAGAACGATTTGAGGCGCGGGTTGGACACATTGCGGTGGTTGAAAGATTTATGTGGGAAGTTGCAGAGCCGTGTAGAGACCGTAGAGGTGGACTGCCAGAGAGTTATCTAAGTCTCGCCGCTCGGTGGATGTCCATTGCGAAAGTGCGCGAACCGCTCACCACCTACGACATGGCGCGCTACGAGCAAGCAGGATATGGTCATAATGAGATATTCATTGGACGCTTCGTTTATGGTTGGTATTTAGCATTCTTAGTCCCGGGTACAGCAGTGGCAGTGGGGAGAGGAGATATTAGTCTTTGGTCACCTTTAACCTTCCGCGCCGTTAGATTCGTTAGCTTCATCAGTCATAATCAAGAAATGGTTGGGCCGGCTGGTTGCGGCGTATGCAGTCCGTCGTCGCTGCGTCGTAGCGTGGCTAAATGTCAGCTGACCCTCGTGAGTGATTCTCTCACACCGTCGGGTCTGCTGGCAATCAGGATCCAATCAGGATTCGCGGCCTGAAGGAATTGATTTTTGGGAGATGTTCCGTGACGAATCGGCCGTGCCTCATTAGACCATTCCGGTGCGAGTTTATATGAGGTTGCATCATTAGCATCGATTTGTGGATCAGCTTGCGCCGTGGTGTGTTGGTCTTATCAGCGCGCACAAAAGGTCAGAAGGTGGCTGAGGTTCTTTCCCAAACGTCGCGTTACGTAAGCGTTGATACATCTAATGCTCATCAGTGGAGCTGCTCAAATCTTGGCATACCCCATATATCCAATCTTCTTGGCTGGTGGATCTGGTCGCGTGCCTCTCTCTTTCCAGCCACTCGCAATATGCATGCATGCAGTCGGCTTTCGGTACACGGTTTAAGGGCAGCCAAGATTTATGTTACCTATCTCTTCTGGGAAGCATTCAATTAAATTTATTATTATGTCAGTGATGGTTTCACAATCACAGACACGCCGAGTGCAACAATGATGTGCCGGTGTTGACCTTTCCCTACATTTCCTGTGTAGAAACCTTTCGTTTGTGGGGGGGTGGGAGTGCTTTGCTATGGATAGGCCAAAAAAAAATCAAACATTAACTAAGCTGTCCGGTAATAGAAGATCTCCGGTGCGAGAGCAAACACGTCTATTTTTCATGTTTAATTAATTCTATGTCTTACGAGTGCTACATCCAGCGCTATAGAATGCAGTGTGTGACTTTGAGGCTATGGTATGCCAGATCGCTTACGTGGAGGCCTATTCCTGATGTCTAGTTATAGCTACTTTGCAGTTACAGTTACTTTGATATAGCTGAAGTACTTTTTACTCCAAACGACTCACTGGTATGGTTCGCGACTAGGATATCAACCTTTTGAAAAGTGTTACCTTGAAAATGCATTGAAGACTTCAATAATTATGACTCATTTTCGATCGCGTACATAGATTTTCCGTCTAAAAAAATCCCCCAGTGCCTTGAACTGTGTCGGTGATCCACATTATCAGCGAAATGATCATCTTCCAAGATAGGGTGCGCGATATCGTTGTCATATCATATAACGAGATCCGGCCAGAAGCGGTTGATTCATCACGATCGTTATCTACGTGATACGCAAGTGTGTACGGACACGATCAAATCATCCTGACGCTCGTTTCGGAACTGTCGATAAACAACCAATCGGTGTGTACTACCTAAATATGTACCGGTAAAGAACAACAACTAACGATGTGCATACCCCTCGTGTATGTTAAAACGTGTCAACTGTACCACAGCACCCCCTTTTGCCACGGTACATACATGTCACAGAAAGTGCAATTTTTTGTTCACTTGGCTCCGGAACACAGTGAAGATGAATCGTGCTGTACAAACAGTTGTGTTCAGGTTGAGCAATGTTTTCAGAAAAACAAAGAATTTGTGCAAAGAAGAGCACAGAGTTGAAGAAGGTTTCGCTTTTTCCCGACAAACTAGGGAAGGAGAGATAAGATAAGCGCACGCGAGCGCCGCATATAAACAGTACTGGCATTACCGTCCCAATCGTCAGTAGTGTGTGCTTTGCGAACGGTTCGATTCACTTCCGGAGGTATCTTGTGCTTTACGTATCACTCCCATCCCAGAAGCTCCCGAGCAACGAGATGAAATTCGCCACCGTGTTTGTTGTAGTGCTGGCCGCCGTGCTCGGTGCCTGTATGGTTACCGCCCAGACGCACAACTACTTCTTCGGATCGCGCATCCCGTACGATAGCCTCGTCAACCAAACCACCGTCATACAGTCGAGTTCGTTCCTGCGCGTGAAGTCTGCCTACCTGGACTACCCGCTGAAGGGACAGCGTGGACGCAATATTACCGCCATCTACGTGTACGACCGGCTCGGCAGTGGCCGTGGAGGATACGCCAGTATTACGAGCGGTGGCATCGGAAAGAACTACACCCGTATCAATCTGAAGACGCAGCGTGGAAATGGCATGAACTTCCAGGTGGAAATCTACGGCCGCTAAGATGCTGTCGTCCCGCTTGATGAGCAACGACTTTGTAAACCAAACAGACGAAGAAATAGATAACATTCGCTGACATGCTCTTTCATTGTGCATACTAGCTACAACCCTGCTCTGTGCTGTGTGTTTGTGTAATGGACAGTTTACATAGTGTGCAAATTAGATGGCGTGAGAAAGATTTTCGCCGTAAAACTCCGAATGGTGTGTTCATTTCAAGGTGTGATTCGTTATCAGTGTGGTTCTCCTCCCTTTGATGGAAGGCACTTTTCCGCCGTTGCTTGATAGTTTGTTAGTTAATTAAAACAAAACGGCTTCAGCTTCAGTGGTGATGATTTATATCTGTGCAGATACGGCCTCGACGGTGGCGTTGTTGTTTTTTGCCCGGTGACGCCTTGACCGTGACCGCCGCTCAGGCAGGAAGTTTGATAAACTTTAGCAACATTCACTACTTAAGAAGCTCTCGAACAAATGGAGTGCTTTAAAAGCGATGAATATACATCGCCGGCGAGGGTGATTCGTAGCGTGAAATATGTCTGCCGGAGAGGCAACTCCGCGTCGTATAATGCGTTATGGGAGTCACTGAATGTGTTGTGGATTTAATGCGGCATTACAGGTGCTCTTGAAGAGGTCAAACAGGCTCATGTCATCTGTCGTCGCCGCCTGCCAGCGATCCTCCAAACGTTGCAGCGCCCTGCTTCAAGGAACCGGCACCAGTTGTGATGTAGTTTTGTCCGAAAGCCTACGGTAGCAACGGCAACAGCAGCACTAGGAAAAGGTCGCTACCGTGTTGTCTGCTGCTTTAATTGCTTTTTATGGAAATCACTAGCGCTACACGGTACGAAACCTTTTCCGACGCGCAACCCGAAAGGATCCGATCAAATGTCAGATCTGCTCTTCTTTACACGTTCTCTGCACGGT
Organism: Anopheles coluzzii; assembly: GCF_943734685.1. Classification (NCBI taxonomy): domain Eukaryota; kingdom Metazoa; phylum Arthropoda; class Insecta; order Diptera; family Culicidae; genus Anopheles; species Anopheles coluzzii. The sequence continues at coordinate 83,919,772 of NC_064671.1, forward strand.
GGCTTTGAGAGTGCACACGGGCGAATTGAGGCCGTTTGCTACATCGTGCAAGCTATCATCTGCGACGTGGAGGAGTCCATCTTGTACTTTGGGAAGTGTGATTAGGATCTTTTCACAGTAGTAGTTTTACAGTGCGCAATTGTAATGTATTTGTAAGATGACTATGGGGACCATGTGTTAATGTACGCCACAATGATACTAAATTCCAGCTTTTGCCCGAGAAGCGTTGTGCAGAGTATATGTGAGAGTCGACTAATTAGCGCTAGTTTATTGAGTTAAACAAAATGATACTGTTTTAGGCTCGCGAGCAGGTGTTCGCATGTTTACAACCACCACGCAAAACAGACGATTGCATCACTTTCTACACACGCAACAATGTCTGAACTGATTGGACGTTTTGGGGCAATGCCTAAATCCGCCCTACAAAGAAGCAGTGATGACGTGTGGCGGGGGATTAGAGCCTACCGAACAGATCGGATTAATTATCCACCTGTCCAAGACGTCGTCGCTGTTGACGGTTGCTATATGCCTGCTCACCAAACAGCATGCATGGTGTGAGTGCTTTACCCATAAAATTCAAACCAATCTGGCACGACGGAAGCACGGCAACCACGACTGTTGCGGCTGTTCCATGTTCCGCCAAAGTGTAGTTAGGAAGCCCAAGCGATAATTGAGACATTGTGCGCTGGACGTATCTCTGTACGCTTTTTTTTTGCTGTACCGTTTGCGGTCGGTACGTTGAAGGCTCTGGTCCGATCCGCGTAGAGTGGCTAGACATTGTAGCGCCCAAGTGGTACAGTCTACGCCGTGGGAGATCATTATTTGACGTGAAGTTTTGATTGCCCGTCCCGAAAACTTGTAAAGCACCAGCACCAGCCAGACCGGACGTTAAAGGTCGTGTGGTTCGTGCGAGTAGGCGCTCTCGCATGCGCAGTAAGTTATTCGATGGGCCCTGTTAGGTGTGTGGTGTAGGACATTTATTAGAATCTTTATGTTGGAACTGTTGAGCTGAGACTATACCAAACGTGCTAAGGAGACTCGTTTAAAATCTACTACGGTTATAAAAGACCCCTCAGTCAATAGTGTAACGGTATGGTGATCGCTCAATGGGAGGTCTCAATATTAATATTTTATACCCCTTTTACATACACTTTCTTCAAGCACTCATAAATGTCAGATGCCACCTCCAATAAAGCTGCCCAGGAAAGACAGGGTCATTTGCAAAACTCGAAAACAACCTCCCCCTATGAATTGTTTCACCAAGTCTCCATGACCGTTCTACACTTAGTAACCAGCCCTATTACATTGGGCCTTGCTCACCAGCAGTTTCAGTTTCGTTTTAATGTGCAAAACGGCACTGCTTAGCGGCGGTTCCACACCGAAAACGCCAACGAAACACAGCGCGTGGTGTAGGGTGGTGCAGTACATTTGGGTGGGTAATTATCATTCGTAACGCTCATTAGACACCGGAGCCACGTCGATTGAAATTGAAAGCCCAGCGGAGTTCGCAGCAATTTTCAATTATGCGCTTAGCACCTCCCTACCGAAGGGCCTCTCAGCCAACGATTGGTGATGGGTGGTGGTGGGTACACAAATCGGCAAATAACATAAATCATCGGCCTCATGACGGAAACACGGGCAGCTGTGTGAGGTTCACGTTTTACTATGCCTATCCGACCATGCGACCAGCAAGAAGCTCGGTACACATCTGCATAGCGAGAGGGAAGGACCTATGGCGGGACATTTGGGTCCGCCTTGCGTCAAATCAATCAATCATCGTTAGATGGCTGCTACACCTGATTTAGTACAAGCATGTGCCACACATAGTTGTGGATTATTGTCATTAGGGGGTAGACTTGCATCATCGCTTCTTCAGTTTAGCAACAGCGGGCAGCATGTTTGGCTGTTGCTTCTCATGCGAGCCTTGGGATAGAAACGAAAAAAAAGGATCGCCTCTGATGGAAGCGTACGTTTCACAATACGTTGAAATGTAAAGCCTTAAAGACAACCCTCAATTTGAACTGTTGCAATCGTGTGTGCTAAAGTTAAATCCCCGACCCTATCTTTTGTTGGCGGCGGTGGCTGCTGGATTGATTTATTTGCCCGAATTGGTACGCTGCATCGGTCAGTCCCCATTAGTCAGCCCGTCGAGACCGACCCGACCTCAAACTGCCACAAACAGGGACATCTTCCGAATCGACCAAATCGAGTCAGTCTCGGCAAGCGGAATAAAAAAAGGGATCCGTACCTGAACCTGACCCACTACCGCGTTGGGGCGTTTTTGTTACTGCCACAACAGAAGAAGCCAGGACAGTGCACAACTACAAGACGCACCGCCGCTGAGCAAGAAGGTGTGTGTGTTTTTTCGATCGTCCCGCACGTTGGAATGGGGTTTGTCCAAGGTCAAACCTCACTCGTCAATATACTGAGGCGGAAGAGGCAAATGAGGTGCAGAGGATCGCAACCAAAACTTGTGGCTAAAATCCTGATGATGCAAACTCTCTTCCCTTTGGAACGATCCCCAGCTTCGGATAAGATCACACTTTCACGATCATGCCCCCCCCCCCCCCCAGGGGAGAGTTGTTGAAACGGCGGATCTCTTTTGTGTGTATGCGTCTTAAATATCTTACCAACTCCTCCCGTTTTACAACCGCAGCTCCAAGACGGCCTCCGTCGCAGCTCGGGCCCCAGCCGTCAAGCGGTCATCATTATGTAAAAGTTGATCGAGAAACAGAAAGCTACTTGTCGGGTTAATCACGCGCGCTCAGCCGTCCACCATTAGTAGATGTCTGAGAGGTAGGGCGATACTAACGGAGGAACAGAAGCAGGCGACGAACCCCTCCACGACAACCGCAAACCGCAAAATCCGTTTGTAAACTATTTTCTCCTCTCTTCAGCCGTGTACACGCTCGCTCCCTCGCTCTTTCTTTCTCTTTCGTTGTGGCTCTTAGTGTAGCGGCGGTAGTAGCTGCTTAGCGGCTGTGTGGTCGGTGTGTACCGTTTGTGTTTCTCAATTGAAATTACCAATCATTGAACTGCTCTGGCGTCGGTGTTGTCGGCGTCGGTGACAACGTTTCGAAGTTGGCGGGGTTTTTTTTAAGCAATCGTTTGTTCCTGGTGTTCGCGCGCGTTTTCTGTATCACTAGGAGGAACACGAACCGGTTCAAGTTTCGAATCGAACCGTGTAAACACAAACGAACGAATGGGAAATCCATCGCGACACACATACACATTCAAACAGTCTGCGATATTGGTGATCGTCACTTCATATCGACAGCGTGCTACATTCCAACGAAAAAACAACCTGTCCCGGTGCGTGGCAATCGTTGCATAAAAGGTGGGATAATTAAATTGAGCTTAATCATTGGCTCCGTGCGTGGGTGGAACAAACGGATTGTTCGGTAATTTGAGTGTTTTGGTTTTTTTTTACTTTCCTCCTCCGAAACAGATCACTCGTTAGGTTTCGTTTTATCAACGAAAAATTTGGGCACTATTAAATAAGCGTTACTAATGCGCTGATCGCCTCCATTAGCTCATTAATAGAAAGGCGGGAAGCTAGACGCACTGGACGCACCGCCGCACAACCCAACGTAAACAATCCATTGGGTACAAATTGTACCAACGGAGCTGCTTCGGACAACTTCGTTGCGCAACGCGGCACCTGCACGCGACGAATGGGGCTATGCGAGGCGTTACAATTTGTAAATAAAATTATAACACATTTTTAATGGCAAGTTAACGCGCGAGCGCGCGCTCTTGTTCTTCGGGTTTCCTTTTTCGTACTGTGCCGCATGCAAATTCCAACCGTCTAACGATGAGAGTGCCGTTTCGGTTGCAGCAGCAACAGCACACATCAACCAAGTGACAGCGCGCATGTGTGTTGCATATGCTCATCGCGACGGGGCAAACCCTTCGACCTCGATCCGTCGGCATGGATCGCGCAGCCGTGTGTCACCGTTTGGGGCACGGTTGTGGCGGCGCAATTAATTTACCCTCACGGGGCACATGAAGTCAGAGAAGAGGTGCGTCAGTTTGACCTCCTCGTACGGAGAAGACGCACACACACACATACACTCACAGATAGGCGCGATGTAGCGATCGCGAAAAAGTTCCGCACCAAATGCATCTTTGATCCCGATCGCAGGACAATTTGCCGATGGCCTTTCCCATTTGTGCCGGTTAGCAAACGTGTCAAACCACTTAAGCTTCCTTCGCCCTAGTCTCGGTGGTTTGGTTGAAGGTCGATCGGAGATAGTGTCACGGATATCAATGGGAAGACATGACAGTGTGCGATCTCTGATGTTAAATTTTTATAGTTTATTGGATCATTAGAAGCAAAAAAACGCTGTCACGCGCCATAGAATGGATCTACCATTGAGTAGTCAATGATATATAGAAATTGTGCCATCCATAGGATGGTCATTGCTACAGAGAACTATTTATAGTTGTTAACGCTGTTTTAGTCTTCAGTTAGCTCAACATTTTAAAATATATATAAAATTTAGCGCACATCATTCCAAATCGGGTTTTGGTCCTTCGAACCGGATGCCGATGTTTATAACGTGTTTCCTTTGGTTTAATCATGTGATTGATTTGTTTAAATATCAAATCTCATTAAATTGACAAGTAAGTTTTTAGATTTAACACAATACTTCAAATAAATTCCAAGAAGCACACAAAAAAGTTTAATTTTTAACATTTGGTCCTTCGAACCGGATTCGATATTGTGATTTGTGGTTAATGGGCTTTAACTATCTAATGATATGTAGTTTTTCGCTTGTCATGTCCCACATCCATAGATTTTTCTCATAAAAAAAGAAGTAAAAACAAAATAGCAATTATCTTCTTTTTGGTCCTTCGAGCCGGATATAACGCTCCACACACTGTTATTCTTGAGTACGAATCGCGTCGATCAAATGAGTGTCTTGTTATGTCCATGTACAAAGAAGATCAAATTTAACAACGATCAAATAGATGAAACAACGACAATAAAAGTGCATGATTAATGTACAGCAGATTCAGATTCCACAAAAGAAATCATATGCGCAATGTAAGTCGTCTTGTTTCCGAACCATCTATAAATTTGCCCTCCCCCCCGGGACGGACACCGGACGTGATCGATGGTGTGCGGCATGCAAATGCCTGCACTCGATCGTAGCCTTCCGGGCGCTGCTGCCTCGCAGTCTGCTGCTGCACCTTCTAACTAAATGCTAAATGCTAATGCACCTCATTCATCTTCATCCGCGTGGGGCACATAGGTGTACGTGATTGTGTCATATTTTACCGCCGATCCGATCAAACCGTACCACACATGAAGGTGTGTTCAGGTGTTCGGGCCGCCAGAGAAAAAGTGGAAAGAGAGTTGAAGTGCCGTGTGTGTGTGTGTGTGTGTGTGTGTGTCTTGGAACTGAATAGAAAACAACCCTCCAACACACTCGGCTAACGGAAGAAAAAACACAGATCGGGAAGGCGTTTACACACAGCAGGGTGACAATTTCACAATTTGCTCGGCGTCGGCTTTACCCTGGCTTCAGCATCATCGAATCCGAACGCATAAACGAAAGTTCCCTGTGTGTGTGTGCTGTTTCAAACGGTGTGAAGCATATTCATCATTTCCGTTGATCGCTGCACTTTTCCCGTTTCCACCTCCTTCTATTGCTGCTCCCGATGCTATCGCGCTTCTTCATTGCGGACTGTCACGAAACGGAAGTATGCAAGTCCGGTACGGTTTGTTGCTGCACAGCATGTGAGCCCCCTCCCGCTCGGGGTAGTGCGTGGAAAAACGGGTCGAGGACGTGTGTTTCACGGGGTGCAAAGGGTGAAGAATTTATTGCTCTCGGCATATTGCAACTTTCCTTGCGGTGGAAAACCGCCTCACAGCAGCAACTCTGCGGCCTTCGGGGTGGCTAATTGAGCATACAAACTAGTAGGACTTCGCAGGCGTGTGTGTGTTGCGAGGGGGGAAGAAGTTTTATGAATATGCTTCATTTGTGCCCACACGCGGAAGAGAAAGAGATATTCCAGGGCTAGTTTTCAATTCGGCGTGAAAATCAGGCGGACACAATTTATAGCGCGATCCAATTGATTTGCTTTAGGTGTGCGGTGTGCATGATTTAAATATTCAAACTTCATTCTTGCATGAATATTCCGCTTTCTAAAAAAAACACACACACTCACGCACTCTCCATCGGCAAGAATTATAGCTGTCACACTTACACGTTTTATGTCTTGATTTTCATATCGTCCCAAATCACGCCGACGGAGATATCTTGCTTCCGTTTCGAGGGTTCGACTAATTGCAGCATAATTCAGGCTCCTCATCAATCCTCATTAGTTATTAGTTACCTGCAATATACAGTAGAGTGGAGAAAGCGTTAATGTTTTGTGGAAAAAAAAACTTTCGGGGTGCATTTTATTGACATTTAAATTGGTCGCGATCGCGATCGTCCATCATCGATGCAAGCGCTCGTTTAATTACAGGTTGCACTATAGTTTAATAAAATGCAAATCGTTCGAAATCTCTCCCGCTGATGATGATGTTGTTTTGTGTGTCATCAAGGTCTGGTTAAGGAACTCGTTCCAGTAACCCTTTGCCGTGGCCTTTCAGGCGCTTAATTGACATCATTTAAAAAAAGGAAGATGCTAATTTATTATACTAAAAAGTGAAACAAAACCTTGGGTTTAAAAATCGAAGAATTCGAAAGGATTATTCTCTCCGTCCTGCATCTGGACGTACAATATTGGCGTCAAGCAGAGTGCGCTCAGTCGATCGAGCACTCCCGAAAGGGGGAGCACTTCCTTGAGTGGCAATTGCATAATGTGATATTTCACATACGTACGAGAGTTTTCAGTGCGCCGGCGCCACCATCGAGAGCGCCACTGCTCGAGGCTCGAGTAGCATAAATTTGCCACCACTTACCTCGCTCGAATGAAAATAAAAGGTGACAGAATATTGGGCTCGAGAAGCACGCGGAATGCGGTTGAATGAAAGACCAAACAAAATTCTGCATTTCTGGTTTGGGGCGTGGATAATGGAAAATAAACACACATGAAACATGAACTGCACTCAATATCCACCAGAGCTGTGGCAGTGTCTGCAAGAGTTCAAAGTTCAGCGCAGTTCGGTTGATAAATGCCTTTTCGGGGGGAGCATTTGCAAGTAACAGGTAACATAAAGTGTGCGCGGCACGAGAGCACACTCTGGAGATATGTGGCAAGGCAAGCGGGAAAGGTCGAGGTTATGTTGTGCCCACCTGAGATGACCTTTTTGGCGGCCTGCTGTGAGCGAATTAATTTTTCCATTTTGAGTGTAGATCGTTTTCGAGGGGTCCTGCTGCACTGGATCTAGTTCAGACTTTGGACATTGGAGGAGGCCACTCTTGAGGTGAAATTCTCAATCACGACTTGCTGGTGGTAGTGGACTTTACTTTGGAGGTGACGTATTAAATGTATGCTCTTCATAATGCAACGTTACTTTCAAATTTATTGAGTGTCAAGTCGTTCGGTACACCTCAAATGGTGTAACGTTTGCGCAGGCTAGTCATGGCACGCGTTGCCGGAACTCAATCAAATGCCTACCAATCCTCCAGCTATCTTGACGGTTCACCTCCACCGCTCCAGGATGTGTCAACCGCTGTCGATCGTTTGCGAATCTTCTCGATCGGGCCTGACCTTACCTGAAGCGCGAGTAACAAAAAAAAACCACACGCTAAAACGTTAGCAACACAGAACGCGAGAACAAAGCGAACTTCTGGCCCCCAAGGCCAAGGGGAGGTTTTGCACGTGAAACGTGAAAACTCCTTTCGCATCCGTGGGGAGCGGGGAGGCTCTGCTGCGGCTTGGTCGGTGGCAGCCCAAGGTGAAATTCCTGCGCGCACCGTCCAATTCCTTCAATTGCGCCAGCTGGCCGAGATCGATCGGCTCGGGCGCATCGGCCGGCCGTGGTGCCTTGTGATTCAAAACCACAAAAAAAGGGTTCTCTCTACGCGCTGTGGAGGGGGAGGAGGAGGAGGAAGGGAGGGAAGAAGGCGTACACCACTCTCGGGCCCCCGAATACAATGCCCTCCTCCTGCACCCGTGCACTCTCTGCGTATGTGTAACGCAAGGCGCGCAATCGTGCCACGTACAAACACTGTTGGAGGAGGCCGTATTGGGAGGGCGCAAGAGTAAGGCCTGCCAGCCGGCCGCCACAAAGTAAACATTCACCTGCAGCGTGCAAACGCGCGTGTGCCACCTTTAAGGGTCGTTATTTATTTTTCGCCCCAGCGCTGGGGGTAATGCGGAATTGGAATGGTAACAAAACGCACCACCAGCGAGAGGGACGGGGACTGTGATTCGTGTGTATGTGTGTGTGTGTGCGCACCTCACCTTCGCACAGGCCGATCTCGCACCATCATTAACCAGTACCACCCTTCACCCCGTTCCGCTGACTACGGCCGGGGGGGGGGGGGGGGGGGGGGGGGGGATTGGAGCTCCGATTCGAAGTCCATTGATGGCAAAACAAACCGTTTCATAATTAAAGCACCCGCGGCCGCAAGTCTAATTGAATCATAACAGCAGATTATTGGCCCTAGAGGTGTGGAGTGAGTTTGAAAGGGAGTGTGTGGAGGTGGTCCCGCTCTTGAGCTGGCCCTTTTTGCGTGTAGCGGTAGTGTCTGGCGCTGAAGAATGGTACCAGTAACCGTACCCGCCCCGTCCCAGTGCTTAACCATGGCTAATGAATTTGGTTCTACTCGATCATGTCGCTCTCGATGTGCTCGATCTGGGAACGAGAGCGAGATATGCGCCGTTTGCTTAACAACGACGGCGTTGTACAGAATAATGGATCGCGTCAATTTCGTACCTCATAAATGCATGTTGGTGATTAAATTAAGTTTCGATTAACCAACCGAACGGCGCACGCACGCGAGTTTTGTTTATGGGATCAATAAAGTGTGTTGCGCTCGGTTGCTGTGTGCACTACAATTGTATGCTGTAAATTTCGACCGTTTCCTCAGTTCGCATGAGAGAGCAAATAGACAAAAGCTTCGTACTATCATTGGCACCAGCTGCGGTTGTTTCGTTATTAGTGCCTTTCGGCAGCTGTTAAGTTCGTTTTCATGCTTAATGACGTCATGGGTCGTGTGAGTTTGTCTTCAATTTGTCTTCTGAAGATTAAAACGATAATAATATGGAGCAAATAGAGTTTGTATGATATTAAAGGTATTTTTGTAAAAACAGGGCCAATATATTGTCAATATCGAATAAGAACGTAGTTTAGCATATCAAACCACTGTGTATGAGCTTGAATATCTGTGAATGTTTATAACTCCTAGCAGGATAACTTGGTCTTTAGTGGAAGATACGTCCCTGAAAAGTGTGCGAATATGTCTTTAAAAAATCTGAAGTTAGTGACTAACGGAAGGAGGAACTGAGGTTCCTACGAGAAGTTGAGTATAATGAAATCGGTATCGACTCTCATGGATGTCGTACTTGACCTATATGTATGGAAAGAGCAATGCCCAATGTAGATACGACTATTGCGAGTACGTGAAAGCCAACTCTCACGTCTGTTATATAGAAATTCAACTGCTTGTAATCTGCTGTAGGAGCCTAATTCCACGCAACAAAGTTCTTGATAGAACGCTACATCTCCTGAAGCTTTTCTTAATCGAATGAACCTCATGTTGATACAGGAAGGAAGCTATCTGCAATTTCTTGAAGCTAGAGCGGTTCCACGTGCTGATTGAGTGCCCTGTACTGTTTACTTCTTGTCGATCTTATCCAGAGCAGAGTTTGAAAGAGGTTTACGTTTGAACTGTTACAATTGGTCGAATATCGCTGAGACTAGAGGTACAATTCTACACGCTAAACAAAAGGTACAATTCCATGTCCAAAGAAACATTGAGTCTACTTCAGATTACAGCGTACGGGAGCAGTCACTAACCAATAAAATCCACTGGACATATTGTAAGGTCCTCAATAGCTTGTACTGTAGCCTGAAGCTATAATAACAAAGTGATTATAGCTTTTATTTCTCAAATTGTAGAGGTGGCTCACCGGGATATTCGGCAGCGGAAGCAAGCGGAGCAAGAGTAGCGGAAACGGAAGCAAGATATCTCCGTCGACGTGATTTGGGACGATATGAAAATCGGCAGCATTGTGAGTATTTCCAGTGAATGATCATCGCTGTAAGGCCCGCATCCCGTTGGATGATCTCTCTAAGAAGTAGTATTTTAAAATAACTGATCTTTCACAAATAGTGCAGATTACAACAAAGTTTCAATCCAGAGCAATTTGTTACAAGGCAATATTAACATTCAAACTGACAGCTTGTGGTTTCATACATTTCGGTTCCACTTACAGCTCCACATTAATGGGTGAGGTACATTTGTCATCTACACCTTGAAAACCTTGAAATGCTGCTGTACAAACAGCTTCCATAAAACAAAAACCATCCCACAAAGATTACGAAATAATTCGCTTTACCATGCCCCCCAAAAACGCTAAAACCACACATCATCTTGTGCGCATACTCCAGACCGAACCGTCCAGTGCTACTACCCTGCCCCACCTTTCGTTCAGAGTCACACGCCCGACGACAAAACTGTATCGGCTTAATGATCGGCTTACTTTCCGCTGCCCATAGTGTATCATATGCCCAACCGAACCATAATGTACACCTCCACAGTGCTCTCCACACAGTGACATTCCCAGTGCCGGGCGGAAAAAGGCGGTTTCCTCGAGGACAAAGCGGACCAGTTTCCATGTCTGATACTGTCTGACCACAACAAGGTGTGTTTGTATACGCTCAGCACGCGTAAATTACCGTCTCACAAATGATTATGATTTTAGGTATGTGTGTTTGTGTATGTGTATCTCCTATGTTTGGCTATCGGTGCGCAGTAAAGACCACTACGACGCGCTCGGATCCGGACGAGGATCATATGGTCAGTAGGTCATTGGCGCGATCTCAAACTGGAATGCAAGGCGGCACACATTAGGCACATTTTTGCAGTCACATTTCTGATGACCTTCGACGGTGTTGGGTGGGTGGCTTTGTATCTAATGGTCAAGATTGCGATCAGCGAACGGTGCAGATTGTGTCCTGCGCTCCACAACCCCTCATCAAGGTGGGGTGAGTCATGGCGTTTGATGTGATTTTAATATTCCGCCTTTTAGTGCCTTTTAGTGCTCCGGTTAACGAGGGTGTGAAAGATAAGCGGTTGCTCGCATGAATTAATATGATCCACTTCAAAGACCACATCACATCGGGATCCATTAAATGTATTCCATCAAAAACGTTCATTCACAAGCGTGTCCGTACACCCAAAAACATGGTGGGCGCGTGCACTTCAGCGAACGGTCGAATGTCAAGATCTTCAGATTGCGAAAAATGCGCGCTCTTCAATACAGATTTTTTTGTTTTTCTTGTCCATCGCCCAACCGCAAACTGGATCCGTGACCTGTGCTAATGGGCATCGCGCGGCCAATGGCCTGCTCAGATCGAAGCACAGACGCTCACAAATGCTTCAGACTCGTGCGAGTACGCGCGCGCGCACCCGCCCAACAATAAGGAAGCTACCGAAATCGAATGGGGCACGTCAGTGTCGCGCGCGCGCTCGCCTCTGCTCGTTGAACCGAAACGGCGAACCTGTCGGTCGAGCCCGCCCAAGTCCATCAACTTTTACCTTGACACTCGAGGAGGAAGCGCGGCTACACTGTGGAGGCTTTTCCCTTTTCGTCTGGTTGCGCGAGTGGTTTTAATTGCACGTGGTGAGATGCACCCGCCGCCGTGCACATGATTCCGCGCTGCTGTATTACGCTTTGATGCGATTATTTGCTGAAGCGTCGTCTCGGTGTCGGTGCTGGTCCGCTGTGTGTGCGCCCGTGGACCGACGATGAACTCTGTAGTTTTTTTGAGTACGCGTACCACGATTAACTCGACCCACCGCGCACCGGTAAATTGTACGCTTCATTACGCTTTCCTGTCCACGGTGCCGCGGTGCGGTGGAGAACGGTGTCGATGCGGAATTCCGTAATTGTGTGCGGTGACCGCTGCTGGGGACCCACACACACACACACCGGCTAAACCGGCTGAACGCTCGCCTTCAGGCTAGTTAAAGATGCAATTTTTGGACATCCATATCCTGGTGGATGTTTTACTTTCTTTTGCGTGGGGGGTTTAACTGGGGGGTTTTAAAAGGTGGTCGTATAGCTTGACGAAGGTACGTTTGTGCAAAAAAAAAAAACTATTTTGCTCTCATTTTCACTTGCTTTTGAAATGCGTATGACGACTAGTAAAGAAAATAGATAACATAAGGCATTTCTATAACAGTATAACAGTTTTCGTTGTTTTGATTTTCAATTTCACAAGGCTATTGCCTATTGTTTTTCTTACACGTAAAACTGTTAGAACGAAAACCTGTTGCCGAAATTCCTATACGACTTTTATGTAAAGAAATAGTTACTAAAACAGAATTATTCTAGAATATAGATGAAAGACTTCAACAGTATTCCAAACTTCAGACGACGAACCCCAATGGGTTCTAATGGGTTCATTCTAATCTAATGTAAAAAGTACTAGAAGTAATTTAAAGTACGGTGTTGTACGTAAAAGCTGCTTATCGCCGTTTATCAAATTTATATTGCCTATTGTTTTTCTTACACGTAAAACTGTTAGAACGAAAACCTGTTGCCGAAATTCCTATACGACTTTTATGTAAAGAAATAGTTACTAAAACAGAATTATTCTAGAATATAGATGAAAGACTTCAACAGTATTCCAAACTTCAGACGACGAACCCCAATGGGTTCTAATGGGTTCATTCTAATCTAATGTAAAAAGTACTAGAAGTAATTTAAAGTACGGTGTTGTACGTAAAAGCTGCTTATCGCCGTTTATCAAATGTCGTGAACATTTTAGACAATAAGATAAAGCGATAACTATAAATTGGGAGCAACAATCCAGATCAACCGATTCCACAATTTCTTTGTTCCTCTCACAGTTGTTTTCTTTTGTTTGGCTTAACCTCACAGATAGTTCCCAGCCTCGCGAGCATGCGTCATGCACCATTGGCAATGTGAAGTATACGATCCTTACGACATCGGTAGCCACCGATCGATTAGACCCCTGAGCTGCTCCTCCAGCCAAAGCTTCCACCATTGCGCGAGCACATTCCACACGCCCGGGCCAAAATGATTCACCATCTCTCGGCTCGAAAAGGTACGGCACAGTACCAGTGCTGCGCGCCCGCAAGGTTAAGCAAACACACTTTGCGGGCGTGTGCGTACTTTCGGGGCCAACTATTAGCTTCCATTAACTGTCAACCTCCGGGGCTGCGGCATTGTGCCCCGTTCGACCGACTAATTAATATTCTATAAACGTCACGGCAGCCCGCAGTACACACGGACCCCCAGCTACTCCACCGCACAGCGTGTCTTTAGGAAACGGTTCTTGGCTGGCTGGCTGGCTGACTGGCTGGCTGGCATAGGCTTTTACCGCGATCAATTTCCGCCCTTAAATATTCGGCATCCGCCATTACTCAACGCGTGTGCGGCGGCGTACCAGACCGGAAAACGGGGCGCACACTCAGTGGGTGCATTCAATATTGCGATTAATAACTTCATTACACGCGTACGTACCTACGGGTGTACCCTATACTAATACTACGCAATCGGAAGACTCATTGCAACTGATGCCCGATTTCTTCCGACTTCCGACGCAGTCTTCGTGGCAATAAAAGAGTGTTCGACATACTTTTACCATCGAAAACTCGTTCAGTAAACACTTCGGACAACATGCGAACCACTGTCTGAGCCGTCCGGCCGTACGTGAGGGCATTTGCAAAGGAAGGTCCGTGGATGGATGGGCAGAGATTTACGATGTGGTCGTGGTGCATGTAGGATTACAAATTGGTTGATTATGTCCTCTTTTTGAGAGCAGAAGTTTGCCGGAGGCACATTATACAATCGGTTAGGATCGAATTTGCGTACTATTTATGACGAGTTGTTTGTACGTCTAATCATCTGGGAAATTCCAGTAAAGATCAATAAAACTTTCTTACAGTTTAAACCGCGTTAAATTTACCTTAAGAGGCCGCATCGACTGTAGCAAGAATATCACGTGAAGATCCACCAACGCGTACACACAGCACACTGTTCAGGGAATGATTCATTCACAAGCCCACCAAAGTCATCATTGTAGGTTACCGTCGATCTTTACCCTTACACTGTGCACACTCCACAAAGCCCACACACTGCCCCTAACCATTACCATCACGTCACATAAATTACATACAGCGTGCAGCACACCACGACAAGAATGTTAATTGTTGCCACGCAATCTACTACTCCCCCAAGTGCATCCTCGACGAACTTCTTCGTCCAGACGTGCGCGCACACTCACTTCACGCTACCCCTGAGGGAAGGATTTCTATTTTACTGTTATTACGCGCGAATCCGCACTTCGCACCTCGCGATTAGAATTCCACGCACAGCGCTCTACAAGAGACTCGCCTGGATTCCGATCCGGTTCGTGCACCGGCCACGGCACAACTCACGCAATCGATCGCACCACCGTCGGGATTCGGGGGACCGCATGGCGAACCTGCGAACAGCTGATTTACAAGTGCTCGCGAGCTAACCGCGCCCACCGAATCCTGTACACTCCAAAGAGTTTCCGCTCGGCACAGATCGGATCACCCACCCTCCGGGCGTCCAGGTTAAACTCGAGAGCAAGCGGGAGAGAGAGAGATATACATAGCGAAGTGAATGGCAAACGCTTTGGTGTGGGGCTTTTCGGTACGAAATCGAAAGGATCTCGGTAGAGTGGACAGAGCGTGTAGGTTACAAATTTCCCTACTAATTTGTTGTACCAACGAGTGGAAGTGAGATTGTAACTCCAGCTCGGCTTGGGTGGGGGATATCAGGTATCGCATTTTTTTTCACATGAATGTTGTTAATTGAATCATGTGGAATCGATTGATTCATACGGTGGTTAGATATAATAGCCCACTCACCAGCCACTATAGAGGCAAGATCATGAGAGAAAGATCAGCTCCTTAAACGGCCTGGTGGCCTAAGTGGCCATTGTGTAGCCTTCATAAGGTGCGAATTAGGTGCCAAACATAAAGGTTCCGGAACCGGAGTGACCGTGGCATACCGTGGTGTTTTGTAGTAGTCGCGTCCAACAGGCGAGAGAACGGACCGATTGGTTCCACAGTTTTAGGTCCTCTAACATTACATTCAAACTGCAATTTCTGTGCCAGGGGCGCGCTGTCGTGCACGGATGATGGTGATTATTTTCATAATCATGTTAACAGAAACGTCTGGTGAACCTTTTTTCGATTCGCTTCCAGGTTGTGGTTTTTGTTTAGATACTTTCGGTGTTGGGTGTGGGAGTGCGCGACCCTCACACCGTATTGGAGCAACAGTGCATGCATTCCAAAGTGACCACTCCCAGCCAGCCGGTGCCCGGACATGAAGGTGAAAATTAGCTCTATTTATTTACCCTTGCCTCTCCCATTCACTAACCTTCCTCTCCCTGCTGTGCTCCAATGGGTCTCATGTCGTGAATTATGTTACGAAAATGAAATCATTCATCTTGTGCCCGCTAGGATACACGGACTAGCTGCGGTGGTCTAGAATATCCTTGAAGAATGCCACTGGAGCCCCCTGTTCGGTTTGGTTTGCTGAGGACCACTCACTAAAGCGCAATATTGGGCTTCAGGGTTTTTCGAGAGCAACTTGGTCGAGCACCTCGAGGGTCTGCGTATATATCGTTAGCGTTTAAACAAATATGCATGCACCGTCCGCCCCCGTCTGGAATGGGTTCGCTTTGGGGGGAATTGACTAAACTGCTTCAAAATGGACAAAGATTGCGATCGGTTGGGGGAAGGAAAACAGAACCATGTTCGAAATACCCCGCCTTTTCGATCACCAATTCCGTCCTGTCGCGAGCCAAGACAAATAATAAACTGACATTTAACATCTCAATTTCTCAAGACCTTCAGAGAAGGAGCGGAGAGACAAGGGTCCACTAGTGCGTTTGGGAGTGACCGTGCGTGAGTTATGCGCGCGTGCGTCTCGCTCGGACGGGACAAGATTGAACGGTGGCAAACGATCGGGTGCACTGCCATTCCTATACCAGCCAGAGTGAATTATTTTTCGGTCGTTCCAAATAGAATGTCCTTCCCAAACTTAACAACTCTCATGCTCTAGTGCCTTAATGTGTGGTGTCTGGTACGGTTTATGTGCTCCGTCGGACCATAAATCCTTGACCCAACTCTCCCCCTGCTGGGCGCGTTGACAGAACAATTTGGGAGAATGGGTGTCCCGCGCCAGAATGTATGTCTCTATTTCAACGAGTGATGCTTATCGTTTCCTCGCGCAATAGTTGCGCTGTAAACGGCTCGTTAAAGGAAATCAATCAAATTTTGTTGCTCTAGCACAGGGGGCACACTTTTAAGGCTAGTAGATCGAACGGTTCAGATGTCGCACAGATAGTGCCTTTATTGCATCATCAAAGGCGGCAGTTTCGTAGCGTGTGGTGCCGTACCGAGGTCGCCGCATACACACCAATTGTATCGATTTTCCTGCCGATGATGACGCAAAAAAGACCTCCATTGACGTTTTCTAAACGTTGAAGGAAGGTTCTAACACACACACACACACCCAAGGACTCGGCTGCGATTATGATGGCAAACGACAGTAATTTTGCATCACTTGCACATGCATCTAATTGTGTGCGGGAGGGAGGCAGCGAGGAGGAATCGACCGCGGTAGACCTGCATTATCTGCCCACGCGTACAACAAAAGGGCACCCCCGTCCGTGCGGCTGAGGGTGGCCTCATTTAAACCATTGGCTAATGTTTCGAGCTTTGCCGGCTCGTAATGATGCTTAAACCGACAATTTGCTTCCTTTTTGTTACGATTGTTAAAAAAACGCCGTTGCCTCCCTTCATGCCCATGTGCACACTGACATTTGGCAAAAGCTGACGGGGCGTTTTTTTGCAGACGTTTTGCAACAAGCGTGCCAAACTTCCTCTTTTTTTGTGTGCATATAATCGAGCCTGCTACTGACGCCGGTAGCACACCTACCGCATTTGTGCCGCATTGCTGACCCTCAAGTGGAGTAGGAGTCTGGTTGTGGTGCTGCAGTTGGGGGAGCCCTCGGTAACACGTGGGACGCAACGGTCCTAACCCCTAACCTCGTGCACAAAATCATCGACATTATCGATTCGATTTGCATGCTTACCCCGCTGCTGGTGGCGGTGATGGTGATGGTGTTACGTCCTACGGCGCAGCAACCGGGTTAATTTGAGGTGCCGTATTTAGGTAACGAGGGTTGAAGGGTTACCCAGAGCCGAACCGAACGGGGTAAATGATAGCCTGGGAGAATTATTGCCACATGTTTCGGTAAGGAGGAAGGATGGCGTGATAGATTGCCCGGCGGGGAAAGAACGAGTATTCAGACTGCTCGATCGGAACAAGGAACGACTGTGTCGCAATCGACAGGCCAATGCTGGGGCGTACATTTGCAGCAGCAGTATCGAAACGGTTGGCTGGTGGTTAATTCGATATGATTAGAACGGCGCTCGTTGGCTGTAGAACGCCGAACGGCATTACTGATATTGATATGGAGACACACAACAAGTGCTTTGGTGTGTGGTACAGGTTTGAAATGGAAATGAGGTTATGAATGGATGATAACGCATTTAATAAGTAGGTTTTAGGGGTAGCTTTTCTGGAATTTAATTCAATCAACATTACATCACTAGCTTGCGTTCATCCATCTGGAGCCACATTCAACGAGAAAACGTTAAGTAATCGTCAATAAATGCAGGGTTCCAATAGAATCTTTGCCTTTTACAATCATTTCTTACTTCGGAAATTTGTTGCAAAACAACTATCAGAATGAGTGCAAAATTAAGAATAAGAGCATGATATAAGATTTTCCTGGACCTATACCTAACTGATCCAATGTACAATATCTCTGGTGCAAAATCTGAGAGGAAGAACATGTCAATTCAGCGATTTCATCCAAAAACAAAACTTTTGAAAGCTTTTATATAACATGTACTTCATTTTGCAGGCTATCCATGCTTCTCAGCTGGTAATCTCATTGCAAATTGAGCAGAACACTGGAGCAATTGACATCAATAGAATTCCATCTAAAATATGGTTCTCAGTAACGATAAACTACTTCGTTCATTTGAAAGTTCTCAATGTGTTCGCGTATCTTCCATGTTGCTGTTCTTAATGTTTAACAATATGTTATACACATCGTCATATTTTGATGTCGTATGATTTCAGTAGAAAGGTACTGTCATGTAGGATCTTGAACAGGAATAAGCAATTATAACTTCGCTAAATGCTCCTCGCTTCTTAGTTATAATGTTACTCAGAGTTTTGGATATATGAGAAGAAACAAAAAACTAATAGGAACTGTTATTGTTCCTGTATGCAAAACCGTAGAACAACGGTAAAGTGCACGGCTTAAAAATGTACTCGCCGTAGTCATATTATAGGAACATGATCTAGAGATCTACTTACATCTCTACGTTTTCAAACAATCGTGAAATATAGTCGTTATTAACGAATTCAATCAATCTTTTCATACAGTGAAGGTAAGATGATTTCTAAGATGTCTAATAAGATGTAGTATCTTCAAGATGAATTGTTTCTGTTAGATGAACATATTGATGGTCCCCTTAGTTTCCATACATTTTCTGTCTCTTAAAGATGAATGTCTCCTCAAGACGAATATTCTTCAAACTGCATGTGTGATTTGGCATCCTTCCTGGCATTCTTTAAGGTGAATTGTTGGATGACATTTCACAAAAAAAGTATATGAATATCTCTCTAAACTGACGGTTCCTTGAAGTTTCACCTCAGAGAGATTTCACTGAAATAATAAGCTACTCTTCTTCTTCTTGAAAGAATTCATCTCCAAATCAGCAAAATAGCGAATATTTCAATTACAATTTTACAATTCAATATAGAAGGCCTGACTGAAAGACACGCTTTGCAATGATACCGAACGATCCAATTTCTGATTTCATAATTTGATAAACATCTATAAACGTATAGCTCCATTTAAACTCAAGTACCACACACCGCATCCATTACATCTATAAAAAAAGTGTATTTTGCTCTTTGCCTGCTAAGCAAAGGCAACTTTGGGCAGGATCCTTTATCAATTATGTTTCCCAAACGTTGTCCCATTTGCTTGTTGTCTTAAGCTGGTACCAGCTGTCTAAGGCACTTCTAACAGAAATATAACTGCTAAACGATCCGCTCCCGGGCACTCACACGGTGAGGACCACCCAGCATCTATCGGATAGCCACCGGTTGTTTATTGGGCAAGCATCAAGTACCTCCGCTGCCTACCCCTGTGGTGCTACCAGTCCTTTGCAATCTCGATGCACTTTTCCCATCATTTCGGCGGCAGCGGGTGCTCGTGTCCAGTGCAGGGCAATCGTAATAATAAAACACATGTATCGTAATAGCATATTTATGTAATGAGCTCTCTCCCCCGTTCGCTTGCCCGTTTTGCGGGAGTCACCCCGAGGGAGTTTGTTTTTTTTTTATCATCATCACCCTTCCGCCAGCCTTCCTGCGGGCGTATGCACTTAAACGACTTTTTGTCTCACTGTCACGTGGTTTGCATGAGTGAAGTTGAGTGAAAATATAAATAATACAAACGTGATTATATGCACACACCGTGTTCGATTGGAGTCGCGAGAGACTGTTCGGGTTGGATTGGAGAGCCTTCTGCAGTTTGTCGTTCCCGCCAGATGTGGGGGGCGAATCTCGGGTGGTCTCGCGTCCACAAGCTCGCCGAAGCACCTTTGGTTTTGCCCGGGCGCTACCTTTTTGTTACACATTTTAAACTGTGCGATGTTTTCTTTCTGTGTCCCTTTTTTCCCGCATTTGGCTCGGGCTGGTAAGGGGATTTCCCACTGCAACAGATCATGTGCGCCGCACACATTACCATGTGCACTTGGGTCAGCGTCAGTTGTTTTTTTTCTCCTACGCCCGCTCTACTAGTGGCGCCAGGTAATGGGGGTAGTATGTTTATTTTTTTCGGTTTCCTCCACCGATCGAACACACATGGGCTTTCCCGCACTGTATGTCCCATACTGTCTCACCTTTCCTTCTCCCGTTGCCTCCCATCTAATCCTTCAACATCGTGAACGTGACAAACGGGGCCGCCATCGCCAGCACCCGTCGCCGAACTATATCACGTATCACACCGTGAGGGGGGGACTAGGAGATTGTCTCTGTGGCCAGTGTTGGCCGGCCGATTGGGCACACCGTATATTTGCAATCGCGACCAGTTTTCGCGTGCCTTGCCGGTGTCCTGCTTTCGATACTTTCCGACAACAACGCACCGACGCGACGACCATGGCCAGCCTCAATGCGCGAGCGCGACCCACTCCACGCGACCAAACCGACCGAGCCGGGTGAATGGCAACGCGGTTTCGTTAGATAATGGTGCGCAAGGCAAGGCAAGGTTGGGAAAGCAAACAAATTTGCTCTCATTGTTGCATGGAAATTACTTCCTTGTCATCGGTTAGGTTCGTTAGCTCGAGCCGTGGTTGTTGTATTTGCCTTGCCCCCCGTACAAGACAATCAAGATTTAATTAATGATGACATTTCAATCATCGGACGCGTTTACGTTTTCTTCATCATAAAGCCTATCAATTGGCACAAAAAACGATCCCTTTAAAATCCGCTGATGGTGCACGATCGATACTTATTTTGAAATGTTAATATCGTCACAATCTTATTCTGCACAAGGACATATACATACACGCATTCTTGCACACCTGATACACAATTCGCACACTTCTGGATGAATAATTTACCTCCAGTAACTGCCGCTCGGTTTCTCACCCAAAGCTGATGAAGGCCATGGGTTAGCCTTTTTTTAGCGATCACTGCTCGCGAACAGGTTCGTAACGCCGCCGTGGAAAGCGATAAAGTGAAAATGAGCCATCAAATAAATGGTGGAAATAAAATAGCACATTTAATAGTGCGTGTGCCAGCCTCACGGTGGGCAGGTTAAGGTTACTTTGCATTGAAGGCTGTGTGTGTGGATTTGGATTTCGTTCTCCATCCGGTCGTGGAAGAGCACACTGTTTCTAGAATGGGTTGGCGATGTGGATGAACTTGGAGCTTTTGGATTATAAAGAGCACGTGAGTGCCTTTAACCTATCAAACACTCATCGAAACGGTATATAAAACCAGGCAAATAAAAGGGGAGAGAAAAAGGATAAAAATGTCTCGAAATGTCACACCAAGCGACGAACTCGCTTCACTTTCAAATGGTGCGCCCCCTCTTAATGGGCTGGCGTGGAAGAGGCCTACCAAGAACAAGTACGCGATTTTTGCGAACTTGCACCGTAAAACCGCCGTATCGTCCCCGTGCACGCGGGGTGGTTTTGCACACACTTTCACATTCGATTGCATCTTCGCGGGGCAGACGGCAGCGAACCCGACCCGATCGTAAAGTGAAATGAAAACTCCGATTACAATCTCTATTACACGAGCGCGCGCCATGACTTTCGGCGTGTGTCCGACCGCCGGCTCAGCGGTGATGAATTGAAGTACTCCATTTTTTTTTCTTTTATTTCCTCACGCCTGAAACAGCTCATGCGTAGTCATGCCGCCGTGTGCAGCCCTCCTGCGGCTAATCAAACACCGGTTTCGGTGGCCAATTTTTTGTTTTGTTTTTGGCAAAACGCTCACGTTGCCAATCGGTCAATTTTGCACACAAACAGGGCATTATTCCGATTATTTCCCTCCCGTTATATTTCCACACACGCACACACACACGTATAAAAATGGCATTTTTCCTTGGGTGGGGTTTTTTTTCGGGTGCCCTCAACAATATGATCTTCGATGAACGATTGCTATATTATTGAATGATGATGATGATTTGCTTGCACATTCATTGCACCCGAGCCTGAGTAATCGGCGTGCGAAGAGAAAGTGAAAGTGATGCCCCACCTGAGTGAGTGTGGTGCCGAGGGGGGAGGAGGAGGAGGAGGAGGAGGAGGAGGAAGAAGAAACAAATGGTTTCGGCATAAAGCAGCGCCTATAACGAACAGTAAACGGATTGGTCAAAGTACTGTTTTTACCTGCCCGTAAAGTGTAGCACATTAAGGAGGCTAAATAAGGGTATCACTGCATGCGGATTGGTTCGGTTTATTATTCATTTGTGGGTTTATTTTGAATTGAGTTATTGAGGCGTACGATTTATGGAACAGAAATATTAATATTTATAAATTTGCGTGAAAGAATATGCATGTACTTTGAAGCTACTAGGGGAAAAATACAAAACTACCGCTTTCTAGAATTCACTTGAAACTAGGGCCTAAGATGAAACACATTCCTATTCTGACCAACAGCTAAAGCTAGTCAAAAGGTGCTACGAAAACAATTGAATCTAGATCATCTAAGATGATATCAAAGGCGATCCTATTGCATAAAGCGCCCTAATCAAATAGGATATTAGATTCTTATAAGTCAGGATTTAGGAGATTAGGATATTGATTCTTATTCAAAATAGAAGCTAGCATTAATGTCACAATGGGTGAGTTAAATGAGACAATGACGGAAGAAATTCAGGAACGTCATCCAAGACGTACTTTAAATACTGTAACGCATAACATATAAGTATAACGTATAACGGCCAGTCGACTAGAACCAATCCTTCATAATCCTCTTTTTTTTTCTCTACCATCGTCTAAATGTGCTATAACAAGGCCATTTATCACCATAAGAGCACATTGTTCTGTACTCGAATAACATGCACTATTATTACTATCCAATGAGTGACTGTCAGATGTAAGAAACCGGGCCAAGCAGCCTGCAATAGAATAAAAACGAAACTGTCAGATCTGTCATAACCTCTAATTATATCTCCTGTCAGTAATACCATGGTAGCAGTCATGACACAAAGCTCACTAAAACTGACACTTGCTGCAAGGCGTTTGACAAGGCGTAGTTCCTATAACGGGGATCGGTTTAAAGCCGTTCAAGGCGTACGCTCCAGTAAATTTCAGCCCGACAAGTACCGGGGTCGGGTCCCGTTGGCCAAAAGCTCAAACTGGGTGGAACTAAACTTTTACCTTGCAAAATGTTACTAAATCATGCTAAATTGTCACGTTACGTAACGCCACAAAGAAAAAGTCCAAAGCCTCGAGACACAGTGCACATTCTACTGCTTCCTGATAAGAATCTACAATTATCTAACCCCGCCAGCAAAGCATGCCAAAGCCAAAGAGCATGTGAAAGGTTTCCGCTTGGAAGAGTCAAACGTTGGGAGGAAACACAGCACACATACACACACACACATATCGAAGTTCCAGGGCAAATAAATACCATATCAGCAACAATGATTGCCGGTGCCCCCCGGTAGTAGTAGTAATAGAACCCGCACAGATCACAAACATTTATCTCCGGTGGCCAATTATTCCGCGCGGGACACGTTGTGTGTATTATTACCTCACCCAGGAGCGCAAGGTATCTACTATGATCCTTATGTTTTACCTGGCGGAACGCAAAATTTCCGGCCAAAGCAAAGGCGATCGCAAACTCGGTGGGAAAAGGGCCGACACAAAACGTCGATAGATCACTCACCGGTAGCCGGTGGTTAGTCTAGTTCAGGTACGCCCACCGAACCTATCGATCATTCGTGAGTCCCTTCCTCCAGTGCTGTGTGTGTGTGTGCTTTACCCAATAAACACACAATGACTCTAATCGTGGCCAATAAATCTTTATCCCTTCGCCTCCCTTGAGGCCCTTTTGTTTGTTTGTCCTCTGCTGCGCTGAGCGTACGTAGATTGAAATATTTTGCTAATTGAATTGTACAATGTTTTGTGGCAATTTTTCAGCCCGCTCGGTCGGGTTTTTGATGATATAATAACGTTTTTTGGGAGTTAGTCCCCGCGCGACCCGATAGATAGGCCCCCACACAAACCACATCTGTGTCGTGACAAGCTGACCAACGCGTCGTTGTTTGGCATTTGGGGTACTGAAAAAAACCCTTCTAAAAACTGCATTCTCGTCGATGGTCAGGCCCCGGTTTCGAAGGAGAGCACCAGGGTGTCGGTGTGTTCCGCCTTCTGCTTACACCGTGTACGCCCGAGGCCCGATAAAGTGGTGGTCCCCCCACCCCTTCAGGCTGTCGTTTCGTCGACGGTTCAAATTCATCGCCGTAATTATCGTATCATAGCGCTTTGCGCTGAGCGATATATATTTTTTTCTCTTCTTAGCAACCGATCAAGAAACCTTCTAATTGGGCATTGACCACAGCAAACGGTTGCGTCTAAACGGTTAGGCGGCTGTGCGCGGTGCAGACACACATGCACCCGTCAAGTGCTGAAACGCAAGATTAGTGAAAGTCTTCCCGGGCTACCAGACTCAAAATGGGGGGTCGCACATTGGTAGCAGCAACTTAAGGGCATGGAAATTCGTGCACTATGTCCAACGCCCATTCGACCACCCCGCGCGCGGTGGTGGGGGTAACGGTGGTGGTGGAGGTGAGTGTCTGTGTACATAGTAAAAGGAGTGCATGAATTAGCCCATGGTCAGCGTACCAGCCCATGCCGTTTTGCTCCAGATCGGTTGTGCAGCGGTGGAATGGCGTTAACTTCATTTGCGCGGAAATGCGATTGGCGAACTCCAACAAGAACCCAGGGGGTACTATAAGGGGAAGGGGAAAGGGCCTGTGTCAATTAATGCGGTGTCCACCCATACCCATGTGTGCCACTTCACGCTCCATTGTAGTGATTCCAGCATCCAGCCACGACGGATCCAATTATTTCTATTTGAACTAGCCGCAACCAAAAAAAAAAACATGGGGCAAGAACGTAAGTCATACCAGATTGGGGGAAACTTCGTTTGCCTATAAGTAATCTCATGTTTAGTACGTTACACCTTCTCTCTCTCTCCCTTTCTTGCACCTTTCCTATTGGAAGTTGTTCACGCCTTGTATCATTCAAATGAGCTCTTATGCAATTGGCGCCGCCGTTTGATTCTAAAATCGATCCACGATCGACAAAACCAAAAAAAAACCACAACACACGTTTTGCCACTACCGGTTGCGCACTACTTATCTACCTCGTTTACCTATTAGTAGGCCTGTTTAAGCCTACAGATCGGGTTCTTAAAAATAACACTCAGGCCCCATTCCGCGCTTAATCCCCATTTTCGAGCGTTATTGCAATAAGATTAAAGCGTGCTGTGGTTAAAGCACCAAAATCACGGGTGAAAAACAAAATCACGCCCTTAATGTGCGGATCCGCTGAACTGTAAGACCGCCCGAACGAAATCCGGTAGTCGTCCGGATAGTAGTTCGCCGACACGAAACACGACCAGCTGGGTAATTAAGCTGCGCCGAGCACATGTTGCTGATGTCTTGATTTCTTGACCGCAGGTCCGTTTCGAAGGCATTAGGTCAGTCGGACGCGGGTGACAGACAGGTATATCGGACAAGGGAGGCTTACGGCCGCACTGAAAAGGTAAATAGTACGTCGCGCGAGTAGATAGGTAGCGGACAGCACACACCACTCTACTAGGTCAAAGGTGGTGCCAGCCTGCTGTACACACCGAATGGCAGCAGTCAATTTCGGTGCCCTCGAGCACTACGATCGTTCTCCGTTCACTGGATACTCGCTGGGTGTGTGTGTGTGTGTGATTGATGGAGAGGAGGACTGGTTGTTGCAATGTCTATTGAAATGAACAGAGAAAGATCGCCACCTTGTCTGCCAGGGTGCCAAACTTAAATGAAATCATTTACCCCTGTTCCTCTCCGGTAAGGAGATCGAGCTACAGGGGTTTTCGAGCGGCCAAAAATTGGTATAGTAAAATACACACAATCACAATACATATGCACACGCAATTAGGCACTAGGTGTTGATGGAACTGTGCGAAATTGGAAAGTGGGTAGTGGGCCGTAGCACCCGTCATGATACTAATTGCCAGGGACGGTGCAGCTAAAGTTCTTGCAAACAATTGGCCGCTTCTTTCAACTTTCCGTGTGACATGGTTGCATCATCGCATGGGCTCCGGGCCAAATGGTTTGAGGGACAGTTTTGTGGCTAATTGTGGCTCGTGTGTGTGTAGTAAATTGGTCCTTCGACGACGACGTCAATCAGCTCTGGTGTGGTGTGATGAAGCACTTTAATTTGGTGTAGTTCATTGTTAGCAATATTTTCGGCTGCTGGTTTCGCTTAACTCGAACTAACTGTCTATAATGGAGGAAAACTGTTATACTGAGGATTAACCATCATCATATAAAAAAAAAGAAGTTATTCGAGATGTTTTATAAACAATTATATGCTGATTAGAGTATAAGACTTGGCCAAATTGTAAAACAATTATTTTGAAAAACAATCATTATCGTTTAACTAAACGCGCAATTTAGGTGTCAAAACTGTTATACGATTTACTATAAAAACTTTTTTTACTTATTACCTAAGTACCTTTGAGACGTAAAAGAAAGTCCAGCAATTCTAAATAAATATACAGTGGTCGGCAAAATAAAGTGCCCACCACATACATTTTAACATTTTTTTTCATGTCATGAAAATTTAAATTATCGTACTGATTTATTATTTGTATCATTATTAGTTATATGCTTTAAATGTGCAGTACCAAACTAAGATAGCAATGAGAAGTTTGCTGTACGTAAATTTGTTGACAAAATGCATAGCCTATTATAGCTAAATATACGCTCAATTCAGTTCTAAACTGTTATACGATTTGTAGTAAAAACTATCCTTACTTATCATCTAAGTGCCTTTGAGGCTTAAAATAAAATCCAACAATTCCAAATAAATATATATTTGCCCATTCCATACACCGTTGCTCGTATATTGCCCACAACGCAAACCTATCATTGCTCGGTCGTCTCATAACAACGCCTTCGCTCACGATGTGAGTCGCCCTTTGGCGGCCCTTACACACACACACACCAATATTGTACGAACCGGAGCGGCCACGACCGAATTGGTGTCCCATTTCCTCACAAAAACAAAGTCGTGTGACCCACGATGCCCATCGGGCGCGAGGGTTGGCAGTTGCCATACGGGAAGGTGTCCTTCCCCTTCCAGCAAAAGGGACGGCCTTGATTGTTGCTACCTTTTTTACCACCCATCCGCACCAAGCGACGAACATACACATTCCCAGCAACACAAAAGGGGACTACTCTAAAAACAAAAAACAAAAAAAACAGAGCTACAACAACAAGGATCGCCTTGAACCACAAAGCAAAGTTAACCAGCCGATACTGTTGCTAACCGTGTTCTGCACGTTCGATCTGGGGCGCGAACAGTGTATTAATTCCTGTTCTTAATCTCAAACCCCGGGACAGAGCCCTCCCACCCTCTCCATTGGTCGTCGAGGTTAACTACGGTGCGGAAAAAAAGGAAAAGTAATTCACTGGCACCATGCCCGTGGTCGCCCGCCATCGTGACGTCTAAAGGCGGCGGCGGCGGCGGCAACGTCTCCGGGTTCGGTACGATGTCATGCGAGAACCCCACCCTTTCCAGCGGGTAAGCTGCGTGAGATCGCAAAACTACACCGTCCGCGCGCTTTGTGGATGAAACTAATGAGAATCTTTTACAAAATTTGGTGAAGGGAAACGGACAGAAGAACCATCGAGAGCAGAGGAATCGAAGCGTTTTTTGTTGTTGCTGTTGGGCGATTGCAAGGAGGGGTTGGGGAAGGGTGCCGCACTGAAGGACACACTAACTAGTACATTCGGCTGACATTGAACATTGGGAGTCACACAACCAGGAAGTGAGTTGGAATTGTGTTTGATACAGAAATTAACATTAGCCAGTGGGTGGAGCTGCGCAATTACCCGGATCTTGTTGAGAATTGCGATTGCTTTTTTACGTTTTTGCATATGCCTGTTGGTTTTTTCGAATTTAATTTGCTTGGACAAACACATTCGATTGTCATCAGTTAGAATATTATTTGACATTTGTTCAACATTTGTGGAAATCTACAGTCAAGACTGCAATCAGTAAATGTAACAAAAACTATACAATTTTAAACCTTCTAAAAGAGTTTCACATTTTATGGAAATTAACAATTATTATTGCAGTCAGTCATTTCCAATATATATTACGGACATGATACTGGCTAATTGGTGCAATGTAATACTACTCTATTTGAACAGAGAAATTAAATCTACTGACTGGTCAGTAACAGCAATCTAAAGGCGTTTATCTAACTCAATTTGCAGCAAAGGCGTTGAAACAAAGGCCCAAATTCCCCTTCCCAACAGTGTGATCTAATTAATTTTTCATACAGGAAGTAAGGCGGTGTTTGAAGGCGCCCTCCCCGCCGTAATGGCTTAACACCAGCGTGCCTGATGTTTAATGGTGCAATAAAATGCAGCTAAGCAACAATAAAACAAACGGTACACGGGGACAACCGACACCAGGGACACAAATAAAAACGAAACAAAGGTAAACACACTGCTGCTCCTACCGGCTCTATTGTGGTCATTATTTCGGTACGCAATGAATTCCAAACGGGAGCCAATTTTAATGATGCAAAACTAAGCGCCACACACTACCCGCTGCTCGGTTGTGGTTTTGATTTGTAGACCCGACCAGTGTATGCAAACAATGTTGAGCAGACAAAAATGGAAAGTAATTTCACTTCTCTGTGCAACATTACACAAAAACGCACCCGCAGGAGGTGGAGGAGAATCTGATCAACAGCCCCATTCGGGCGTCTGGCGTTTGAAAACCGATCGTTCGCACTCGAATCGAAAGAAGCGAAGGAGCAACAGCACGAAAAAAAATGCCCATATCTCAAGGCAAGAAATGTGTACACGACGGGGGAGCAAAGGGGAAGCAAGGCAATGATATGCATGATCCTCTCCGGTAGCACATGTCGAGAAGAGCAACACAAACGGCTTGTTTTCGGACACGGTGTTGTGGCGGTACCGCCGCACCACGTTTCACGGTTCAGTGGAGAAATTCGCAATGCAAATCGAGCGGCGCGCGGGGTACAATAATAACGAGAGTACGCGCGAGTTCACCACGTCGGTAGCCTTTGTTAGCTGTATGGGGTCTTTCTTTCTTGGTTCGGCGTGAAAAATACGCAATTTTAATATTTAAGTGCGCATGTCGTACACTTGCTGCTTGCGTATAATGTGAGGCAAGGTTCGTCGCTTTTATTTGAAGTCTTTCGTTTCCCTTCGACCTGCCAAATCACAGCCAAAAACAACGTGCGGAAACTACAGAAGCAGGATCCGCGTCCTGGTACGATAGGATGTGTGTTTGGCTACCTTGCCTGTGTTTGGGCCGAATGTTTCGATGAGCCCATTTATTATCGGGACCGGGCGGGGGACCACGCAACCGAGCAAACAAGCTAGTTGGCACATTCGTTACGTTTGACTTTTACACTGGAAGTATAAATTCATGTTGACTTTGAAATGAGTAAAAACGCAAAGCAATGCATGCTAAAAACCATAGAGGTGTACAAACACACACACGCCCTGTGCCACCATGTTGGTAGGACATGGTACAATATTCGTTCCGCGGTGGGCTTTTGTGTTCGCGTTAGTTACGCGGTGGCAGGAAATTGTTAACGCCTGGTCGTTTCGTTTTCCGTCGGTCATAAAACTGCACACAGGACTTGTGGTCAGTTGCCTGGGGCGCTTGGCGGGCTGGTGGGTTGGTAAAACAAAGCAAAAGCTAACGCCAAATTAAACAAGCACAATAACGCAGCCCACCTTATCCTAACGAGAATGCCGCTGTCTGCGGCTCGGTTAGCGATCGATCGATCGAGATCTGGTGTGGATATGTTTTCCTTATTGTCGATCGTTACGTGCACAGGTGTGTGTGGTTTTGGTGTTAAAGGAATTGGAGAAAAAACACGCCACCAACAGAACATACTTTGCACTTACTACATGCAACGACCGGGAGTGGCCAAAGTGTTTGCTTGTTATCGCATCGACAGATTTCATCAGCCTCTTTGGCTACGGCCGGGTGGTGGGGTTCATGTAAGCGAACATATTTATAAACAGACTATTTATGTTTCCGTCTGTCTGGCTGGCTGATAGGCAAAGGCAAATGAAAAATCGCACCCAACAACGGGCCAGTCCGCTTCAGGTGCACGAATCCCGCAGCAGCACCACTGGCCACTGGTTCGCGATTCAGTGAACTGATTTTAATTGATGTTTCTTTTTTAATCGAACCGTACCGGGCACGGTGATGATGTGCGGAATATGATATGAAGAGGCGTTACGACCGTCCAGCGGGACGAAAGCATTATTGTGCAACAGGAAATCTAGCGGAGAAGCCTGCCACTCGTTCTTCTGCGCTCGTGTTGCTGATTTTGTAGGGATTTGTTTTTTTTTTAATTCCATTTCTATGCAGACTTTTTGCACGCTCCATAAGAGTAGCAAAGAGTGTCTTTTGCTGTGCACGTAATAGTACGCCGGCATCGATGATTGGAAGGAAATGAGATTCAATTAGCTGATTCGAAACCATTCAGTATAATGTTTGGTGTGTGCTGGTGGGGCTTGCATAAAAATCAGTTACTAGTCATAGTTGGCTAGGCGGGTCTCGGGCACAGGAAATGGTGTACATTTGTTATCTGTGTTAGCAGAAGGCGTGAAGAGAACGGAAAAGCAACAAGTGTATGTGGGAAAAGCATGGGAAATATTGAACGGGCATTTAAGAAATATTTAATTAAACTATGATTTGTTTACTATGAAATCAGGAATTTGTGTAAGATGTAATAAAACATGATCATCTCGTTTAAAACAAAATGACTAGTACGGTCGTTCTAATGTTAATATTAGGTACACTGCAGGCGATTTCTGTTAAGATAGGTTTATGTCGCGCAGGGTATAAATGTCTGAATGTTACCATCATCTTTGAACACGGATGGCCACGACACATAAATGTAATAATACCAGAATAAAAGGGTTTTACAAAATGAAACACAATTCCTTTACAGCATAAATCAACATTTGGAATTAAACAGGAATAAATGGCTGGGGAAGATGTAATAATCAAAAACATCAATACTAATATGATTGTAGTTGTCCGACTCTTCTTTAAATTTACGAGAATTTGGTTCAAATTCAAAGCTGTCTGGACCATATATGAAGATTTTTGAAACTGTTCATTCAGTAAGGATTATTAGCTCAACAATTGCCAAGCACAGTCTGCTGGATTGGTTTTCTTTTTGTTTAAAGGAGCCTGTTTATTTATCACGATATATTGTTCCCCAAATTCTACATAAAATTATATTTCCTCCAAGCATTAAGATAACTTCAACTACATCAATTTAGTAGATTGTGCAAGAGATGTTATCCCGTGCTTTATTTAGACAGCTAAAGCTTTCTTCTGAACTGAATTCTTTATAATGAATACAATAAAGCGTCGCTGGCCAGACAAAGTCCATGATGACCAAAGTCACTATAAATCTATTGACGGACAGGAATAGATAATAGATTGATATCGCAGAATCACAGAATTGATCAGACTCAACAAAGTCTGAAGGTTCTTCTGATTATATATTTGTGTTCTATATTCACTTATATAGTTGGTATTTGCTCTCCATTTCAATTATAATATTTGTTGTCAGTATGGCGATGTGAATGAAGTATATCAATCATTCTCATTCGATAATCAATATTTCCAACAAAATATGAATGGATCACTTATCATCCCATTTGTCGAGAAAATATTCCATTCACTGGAGTTGGCACTATTTTTCCGACGATCTTTGTTCTTTATTTATAATAAATATCTTTTTGATAAAGAAAAATAATAGAATCATACACTGATGTGAAGATTAATTACCTTGATATATTTAAAACAACATACACAATTTACATACGTACACACACTGATCTTTCCACTAGACAACGTTTGATACACACAACACCAGAACAAAGAATATTCTTCAGCTCAGAAGACAAACTTCGCAAAACCACCACCCACAGGAAGAATTGGCCCATGAGCGACAAGAACCGATTTCGCATCTGGACTACCCGAGACCAGCACCCGATCAACTAAGTCGCCGACCTTCCCCCGCCTCGATCAGAATATGTGTTGTGTTGTTATTGCTCCGGGAGGTTCGCTGCCCGACTGCTGCCCGAGGTTCTATCCTCTCAAATGTCAACCACATTTTTGCGTGCCGACTACAGGATCCCTCGGGACGGGTTCTGTATTTCTGGAGACCGTCAGATCTTCTCTTGCGGCATCTCGGACCCAGAAGGGAAGAAGCAAAGTGAAAGGTTTATTTTCTTACTCTTTCGCTTCCTTCGCTATTTATCTCTTTCTCTGACGCTTGTGCTCTGTAAGACGCGACGTGCAAGAATGACGCAGCAAGAAAAGTCGCTTAAACTTACGCAAGCCCGAAAGCAAGTCGGTTCATTTGTATACGATGGCGATGGCCTCTACAACA
Source organism: Anopheles coluzzii (assembly GCF_943734685.1). Classification (NCBI taxonomy): domain Eukaryota; kingdom Metazoa; phylum Arthropoda; class Insecta; order Diptera; family Culicidae; genus Anopheles; species Anopheles coluzzii. Next base: position 83,952,211 of record NC_064671.1, read on the forward strand.
CTCACAGAAAGGGAGATGTACGCGCGGGCGCGCGCATCTATCGGACGGTTGTCATGGTGCTGGCTCTCCCTTGCCTCCTGGCGTCATCTTACCGCCACCCGTCCCGTTTAACATCCAAATGTGTGGCGCTGATTTGTGCTTGATTTAGGTTTCATAAAACGATGATAAAAGATGGGCACAATCGAAGGAAGGAATTGGACATTGGTGCTGCTCTCCGCGTAGGAGATGAAGCCACCAACTGGCCGAAAAAAAGAAACCCCCGATCGTGAGCTGGTAATAACTTACGTAACACGTGGCATCACTAGGTATCATCGGGACTGAGGGAGGCATTAGCCCTCCCTCCCGTCTTGAAGCCGATCGTCGTCAGTAGGGCTCACTCTTCCGAATGGAGAGCTCGTATTTCATCCTGCCTCAAAACGGCAACTCGGTCAGTGGTGGTGTCTGGTCGGCACGGTCCTCTAAGTCCGTCCTAAATCGTGTGCGCTGGCTCTTCTGCTTCTTCTTGGGGCCAGTGTATCTCGCTGGCTGGCCCGGGTCACGCATGCCGAACTCGGTCGGTGCCCGTGGAATAGGGGAAAACTGGTGTTTGTGCACTCGATTGCATAAATCTCATCCCAAACCTCTCACCCCCCCGAACGGACAGCACCGCCTCGTAAACCCCCTCCCTGTGGTGCGTTTACATGACTATTGGAGCATGACGGTCGGGAGCGGAATTGAATTTGGAATTCAGCAAACGGAAAAGGTCAGTCAGAGCGGCATCGGTGTATGTGTGGCGGCAACGAACCCGCACCGTCTCCCGTATCCGGTGATGCCCCCCAAACCCGCCCAAAGTGGTAAGTACGGGTGCGAATTTCGCTTGCGCAAGCGTCCCGAACGCGTCAATCTGTCCGGCTCCGGGTTGGTAAGATTCAATTAGTCGCAGCAGACTAGGGCCGCACACTATTGGAGCACGTCGTCCTCTGTACATCGGATATCGATCCGCCGAGCCGCCAACCATCATAATCGTGCACAAAGAAAGCGCAAAAATTGCCGCCCTCCAATTCCAATTCGTCGGCGGACATGCTGGCTGTTTTTGCATGCGCGATTAATTCCAGCTCGAACAGCTTCAACGGAGGGGGCGCCAACGTACAGGAAATAATCATCCTTTGGCAAGACACGGCAGGCTGCAATCATTGACATTTATATTAACGCCCCGTGTGCGCGCACGGTACAGCAGACGTTGGAAGAATCCAACACCGCTCTATATAAGCAACTCGCCGAAAAGGTCAGCGAACCGCATCGAAAATCCTCCGTGCAAGGAAGGAAGGAAGGAAACAGGGAGAATAACCAGACACAGATCAGCCTCTTGGCGTCTTGGCAAATGAACCTCGCGCTGCCTCACGTCACTGCTGAGGAGCGTCAGTTGTATACTCACTGTTTTTTTTTATTTAATCTCTTTCGACCAGCTCCAGCCACACAAAGAGAGTCCGGTGGACTCTTGAGCAGTGGTTTGCCGATGGCTCAGTTATCCTCCACACTGGCTAACTAACTGAGCTGCTTTCCAAGAGTGTGCGAAACCGGTTCAATAGCACCCGCCTCAAGCCAGCAGCTACACAACAACCGGTCATTTGCTCGGGGAGAAACCTAGAACCCACGGGTCGTACAAGATCCGACGATCCCGGATGTGGGCAGATTCTGGTGCGTTGGCAGTCTGTTCACTTAGCTTAACGTCCAGGATTTGCGCCCAGCGTTTTGATTTGTTCCTCGTTTTCCTTTTACGCTAATCACAACATTGACCGGTCGTCTCAAGGTATGCAAATGTCAATTCGTCCCTGTTTGACATTCATTTAGTTGATTAAATACAGTTGGCTGCGTAGCGAAAGGCCAACGGAGCGCATCTGTGTGGAGTAGCAATAGGTTCAGGAAAGAGCACTACATTGATTTTATATGAACCAAATCGGTCAGTGCCATGAACCATGACATCTGGCGCGGAAGATCCCAAACCTGTTAGAGGAACAGGCACCTCAATATTCTGAGTTCTGAGATATCATGATTTGTACTAAGAATGTTTGAACATTTCTGAAGATTCTTGTTTACTTGTGATATCATCTTTCGGGATATCTTAAGCTCCAATGTTCTAACAACGACTCCTAAATATCTAGATCCTAAATACCTTCTGAAACATACCCATAACCATACAAAGACAACTCACATAGAATTGCTGAAAACGGTAGTGTTGCCTGAAACAATTAACAAATTATGCGCTGCAAAAGCACCACCATTCATAATTGAATAATGGGAGCTACAGAAAGGATACTTTCGCACGTACAAGCATCGTTCCAGGTGCTATTTAAAATAATCATTCCACCGCGACTTGCTTTATGCAAATCAGCTGCAGAACCAAGAACGGCATCCAGCAATTCTGGATTATTGCTTCAAGGTTTCGGTACTCGGTCAGCTCGAAAGGTTAACATCTTCCCGATGCAGACGAATGCACACGCGAGACGGCAAGGGAAAAAAGGTGTATTATCTGTAATCTGGTTTTAGGCACTGCCGCCAACCCAACCGCCTTCGGTCTGAAAATCGCGTAAAAACCAAAACGACACGATACACCACTAATGAATTCCAATCGGTCCAGTTTTGGGGCTGTTGATCTTTCCGCACCGAAGGAAAAAGGTTACCACCATGTGGCTGTTTTCTACATCTGATCCCATTTAAATGTGTTTCTTTTGCAACATATTGAAAAAAAAAACAGCGTTGAGATGATACGCTTTTTCTGCTGCTACTAAGAACTAGGACCCGGGTCGCTTACCTTTTTGCATAAGTTGGCCATGAAGGGGCGCACGGCACACGGGGGCGCGCTCAGCAAATCGTCTCGCTTGCTTCACGTCGGCCGGATCTCGACGGACGCAGTTAGTGGTGCGGCTAGTCGGTTCCGCTCCCGCTGGCGGGGACTCCCGCAGGCTTTCGTGCAAACGAGCTCCTCGTCGTTCCCTTCCCTCCTCACCTCACTTCCGGCTGCTGTACGCGGTGGCTTTATTCCGATCGAACACTCGACCATTTGCCTGTTTCATGGTCGTCCTCGTTGTCTACTACCTCTACTACCGTTGCCACTGCACCTCCTTCGATGTTGGCACTACGGTCTACGGGACACACTATATTTCACGGATAGGCCCGCACACATACACTCACATACACCCGCGAAGTGGCTCTCTCGGGCGATCGATCCGACTTGCACGACACCACGATGGTGGCGACGACGACGATGCTGGAATTTGTGTTACGCAAAATTCACTCAAAAATTATGGAGGACTTTTTCCTCTCCACGCACACACATACACTCACTATCTCACTCACGGACGTGTGTTTTGGCGTACTTTTTTTCGGGAAGGTATTATTGATCACGCGTGCATTGCTGGCCCGATCATGTAACACAACGCGCCTGTCGTCGGTGTAGATCTCACTCGATTGCTGCGCGCGAAGGCAAAAACAAAACAAAAAATCACACAACAATTCTTTTAAACTGGCTGTGCATTGCTGGAAAATGCTGAAATAAAACCAAAAAACACACACACAGACGCATTATTTTCACTTTCCGTAAGTAATTTGAGAGTTATTTTTCATCGCCCCAATTGGGGAAGGGGAAAAACAACCACGACGGGGTTCTTTTATGGTGATTAACCTGACTATTCAGTGCCACTCCAGTTTCACTTTCATTCTCTTCTTCTTTCATATTTTCTCCAACTTCTTCGTTCGCTGTTGTTTTTTTTTTTGTTGTTTATTTTTTGTCTCGTGTGTTTGTTACCTCTTTCGAGATAAGATATGCCAGTTTAATGTGTTGCTTTTCTTCACCCGTTCACTGTTCTTTCTTTCGTCTTTTAGTACTCTTTCGCATGTTCTTTTCACTTTCGATGCGATAAAACTGCTGCTGCTGCATACAAGCTGCTTGATATTGTTTTCTTTCTTTTGCTTTCTGTTCTCGTTTCTTTTTGATTGAAAAGGTAGACAAAAATGTGTGCAGTTCTTTTTTTTGTTAATGTAATTTTCTTCCACCTTCGATTTTAGTGGGTTAGTGGATCGATCGGGGTTGCTGCAGGGGCGAATCAGCTAACAGGTCACACCACCAGCCAGCAACACAGTGCGAATGACGCACCATTGCAACGCGCATACGTACGTGCGCGTACATTACCCGTACGCGAGTGGGGTAGTTACGAGAGGGTTGTTTCGTACGATGGTGGAGCGGCTGGCCATCGATCGCTACCCCCCATGTCGGTAGACACATTTTGATAACGACGCAGCACGCGTGTGACGCGGTAATGTGTGCCACTAGGTGCCGAGCGAACGATTACCGTTGCGGACATTTGAATTTATGCTGGAATACAGATAAAAAGGCCTTGCACGGGGCCAGAAATGGGTCGAGGTCAGAAAACTCTCTGCCGCTCCGCAGGATGTTGGTGGAACAGATTGAAAAGAAGAACTAAAAACAGATGCATGGGTGCATGATAAAGTCAGAGTGTTTACGGGGAAATGTACGCACGATAAAATTTACATAATTGCAGCTATAAAGCGGCAATGATTTATGGTTTCTGTTACAGCTAGTTTCGTGTTCTTGGTGGGATGCTTAAAAGTAGTGTAAAATTGATTTCTCTGTTGTAATTGTTAGGTTTGCAGAAAACAGGGTGGTCCGATGAACACGTGGGGCACTCTGCACCAAGGTTCGATGTATCTTTATCTTGCGCCATTTCTTAGATTTTTTTTAAAAGGAATTTTAATTAAAATTTTTGAGAATATATTTCATTATTTAAAAATAACAACTATTCGTTTGTATTTAGTATTCTCATTGTACAGATAGGTGATTCAAACAACCAATTTGATATTGGATGTTAGTTCATCATGGAGCAATCAGAATTATTAGTATACTAATTAAGAAAAAATCTAACAAATGTATTACTTCAATACTTTTTCTAGGTTTGTTTAGTAATACTTTCTCTACTGCTAGTGCAACTGTGATACAAAGCGAGTCGCTCACTAGATTTGCTTACTGGTTTGTACTACTTCCTATTCCCGATAAAATTGAAATAGCATGATCATCTTTTGAGCTTTGTGTAAATTATGAGGTGTAACTCCTGGATATTAAGAGATGTTACTTCAGATTTAGCTAGGTGAACAAGAATAGTAAGAAATACGAAACGCCATCTGCGTTAATTTCAATCAGAAAACAGTCATGTTTTTCGTTGGTAAAATTGTGAAGTAATAAAAAGTGTTATAAAACAATGTGCGATTGAAACAACCAATAGGATTGCATAATACAAGAATATGGGCCAACTACTAATACAAACTCCTAGATGATTAAGCTTTCGTGCAAGACATCGTAAATCATGCAGGATACAATGTTTGTATACAAATTACAATATCTTACAAAAAAAAGACCGAAGATTAAAGGCTCTATCAAAGCAAAAGACCGCCAAAAATAGCAGTATGTATCAAACCAATAAAAAAATCATTCACCATCGTGCAATAACGAAGTCAATTGAATCTGATGTAGTGTAGAAATGGTGGCAAACATTTCTGCAACACCAACATCAACTTGGCCCCCACAAATGCACCCCCGAAACAGACAGTGCTCATCGATCGCATGCAAATGACAACCGGTAAACCACACACTTGACCGAGTGCTCATCATCAATTCCAAACAACCGTTTCGGCTGGTTAGGAAGAGCATACAAAGCAAAGTGGAAGACAGTGGGACAATGGGGATGAAGGCAACGCCGCAAGTCTCATAAGGTACACTTGCTCGAAGGCAACTCCACCACCTGTCTGTCTGTATGTGTTTACCGCCTCAGTGTGTGTATACCGAGAGATAATTGCACCCTTTTGGTACTAACCGCCGCAGCGCCACAACCTCCGGCATCGGATTGGTTGGTGATTCAATTTAACCGTTAATTGCTTTGACATTAATACCTTGTTCCAGTCTCGCGAAGGGGACGCCAAGAATGTGTTCTACCGGCCCGTGTGCACTTGCCTGGCACGACGATGTGTGCCGGTGCGATTTTTTAAGGTCAGCCGAAGCACTGCGCGTGAGCCGATCGAAAAACGATCGATCGTTCGTCACCAAGCGAGCGGTGACAGCTCGCGGGTGACATAAGAGCGAATGCAAATGCGAAAGATTGTGGGAGGCGGCGAAAGACACAGGTCGGAATTATAACGGTTTTGCTGTCACCGATTGCGTAAGTGTGGCTACTGCCAGTAGTAAGCACTGGGGAAGGTTTTTTTGCCGCTCTCTGCATTACAAACTAACTCTTTCCTGTTTGGTAGTAGGTTTTGTTTTCTCACGAGAACCTGCCGAAAATCGTACGCACGGCACGGCGCAGCAGTGTGTCGGTGCAGTTTGGAGGTCGAGACCTCGAGATCCCGTGGTATGCGGAAATTACGAAAACCACCCAGACCCATGTAATCAATCAATGCACAAATGTGACGGTGGCACGATCGCAAAAAAAAGCAGACCCGAAGATGCCACCGATTATGATGATGAGGGATATGATGTGTGCGTGTGTGAGTGTTGACCAGTTTTGCTTGCCTTGGTTTGGAATGGTAATTTATGCCCTGATGCCTTGTCGGAGGCTTTGGTTTGTAGTCATTCCGGATCTACAGGGGGGGCAATGTTAATAGGCGGTTGAGTGCATGAAGGTAGACGGAGCTGCTGACTCTGTGTGACTCTCTAGTGTGTATCAAGTGCTGTTTTTCTCAAACATGCTCAGTTACGGATCAAGTGCACTCCGATCCGTACCCGTTCAAGGGTATGTGGCGTTTGAAGTGATAGATCTATTGACGTATCCAGATCATCCGAAAGCCTTGATTTGCTGCGCAAGGTTTACTGACAGGAGGGATGGTTTTCTGGTATGGTTTGGTAAGAAGTTCAAGAAGATCCATAACAATTGTATCTCAAGAAGCAATCAATAGGAAGTGTCAATAATACTTGAGAGTTGGGACATTGACATTTGGGAATGTGTCAATTAGAAAAAAATATTGAATAGCAAGGTGACTATAAATTTCTGAATCTACATATTCTGATCTACAATCGAGAGTGGATTCAACCAGGAGAGCTAATGAAGAAGATCTTCTTAATTACCTACTTGCTCTAATACTGCGTTGACCTTTTGCCACTAATGAGTTTCTCAGCAAGGCAGGCATTGATAATATTTTGAAGTTTATCATGACATTGCCATGGCAACAAAGCAAACCCGCCGCACCATAAAATGATCGAAAGGGCGATCGGAAATTCTGCGAAGGATCCAACGCCTTGGGTGGCATTCTCCATGGAGCGTACCATCTACACCCGCCGAAAGGGGCAGGCTTTGAACTCGCTCGAAGGTTCTGACATTTGCGCACCACAGCACCATCGTCATTTTCGGCGCGTGCCTCCGAAAGGCCCCTATACCTCTCTTTCACCGTTAGCGGACCAAAGCCAACACACTAATCGAACCTAATGACGGCTCAATTTCCCGCTGTGTGGCAGATGCTCTCCATTGTGTTGCCGGTGGGTGCACACGAGCGCGTGTGTGTGTGTGTGTGGGGTCCTCAAAAAAAAAACAGACACCCGAGTGCTCGCGGAATGTCATCCATTTCAAAAAGGAACCTGCAAAGAAAGAGGAGAAAAAATAACAACGATAAGTGATGGTGGATCTTAGTGTGACTTAGCGACAAAAAAAAGAAGAACGTAGTAGAAAACCCACCCCGATCCCCACATTTAAAGGTCAAAACCGTTGATGGCAAATTGCATCAATATCAATATTTGGCATATTTGGACGTCAAGGCGGAACTCGCAGGTAAGGTGCACACAATAGGTGCCTCCTTCTATGGGTTTAATGTTACGATTGGAGCTGTTTGCGCTTGACGCCAGAGACGCTGGTCTCATCTCCCCCGAACGCCACCCCAGGGGAGTAGCAAATGATGACGGTGACGGTGCTATTTGCAGTGAAGAATAGGTGAAAACAACACGTCTTTGAAGGTCTCACTGTATCACACACCAAGATCTCTGACGGCGTACCGTGCAAATGATTCTAAATGATGGAGCTACTCTGTCATGGTGAAACCGAATAGATGTCATTTGTTGATGGCCGGCATGATGATGAGACCGATGCAAAAGCTCATCTCATCTTTTTTTTTTGCTGTTGTTGCAATATCAACCACAATAAAGAACACCTTCGGTTGTTGCATATATTTGCGCGCGCGCGCGCCCATGTGTTCTTCCTGCAAAGCCACAGAGCCGATGATGATTTCCTTGTTCAACTCCTCGCCCACTAGGGGGGAGAGGATGGCAAACATGTTATCGCGGAGAGGGTGGCTTTTTGTGGCTGTACCTTCCAGTAGTCCCACTGCACGTACACAAAGTCACCGAGCAACAAGCGCGCGCGGTAGTGGTCACCGCGCACAACCTCCTGAAGCAAAGTAGTTTCGCCCCAGGGGAGGATAGTTGTTTTGCTTTTATCAATTTGAAAGGTTCGTCCAGCGACGACTCGAGCTCGTGTGGCGTCGCTGGTGGCGGTACCTGTGCCCGTACTGACAGAGACGAATGGTGTGGCACCGAAGCTGTGAGGATGGCGCACTGCCGCCACACACACTGTCCAGCGATAATAGTTTTCTAATGACGCTGAAGGCTGGGTTCCACCGTGGTGGTGTGGCCATGGGCCTTGCTTCACAGGCTTGCTGTCAAACCACATCCAGGCACAAGAAGACGCTGTGGCGCTTTGTTCTATTTATGGTAATGTGTTGGGCAAACAAAGGTTCTTTCTTTCGGCAGAAAAAAAAGACGAATGTTTGTGTGCTCCCGGTTGGACAGACCCCCTGAAAAGAATGAATATAACACAACGTTTGACACCTTGTGATGTGAGTGAGCGAGTGTGTCACAACAGGCCCAACAAATCATACGCCATTCGATGAATTGGGCAGATAATTATCATAATTAAACTAAAAGGTCTTTCACACAAACACAAACGGACGGCTTCTTCGCCACGCTGATCGCGATCCTTCCAGAGAGACGATCATCACCAAACAGTCATTTGTTATCGATGAACGGTGTGAAAAACGCTACCGATGAAATGTCAAATAAGAGTGCACACATGCGGACAGGCGTGATTGTGTGCGGTGGCTTCTCACACAATGGCCTCCGTTTGGGTTTCGTCTTGAAGCGCGCTATCAAAGCCATTTGCTTTGCCAAATCGACTGAATGGCGTAATTAAACATGGTGGCGCCCAATTGAACGCTCGTTTCATCAAATGGGAGTCGTTGTTTTTTTTTTCTTCTTGTCTTCACTCTGTACACGATTGCCACACACCGCAGACACGTGAAAAAGAAACAAGAGCATCCATATCAGCAGAAAGGGGAGCAACCGTACCGCACAACACATGTCTTTACACTCCCAATAGCGTGAACCTCATTTCCATGGGTATGTTGCCAAACCGAAACCGTGGCTGCTATCCATTGCTCCTCCATACCCAACCCCTCCTTCCATACCATTGCTCAACGACTGTGCTCTCTGTGAGCTCTCCAAAGTGAGCTGCAAACAAATGTGCGCGCGCGCGCTTGGCTTGTAGCTTAAAATAGATCGAAACGAAACACGAGATGCCAAAGTGTATATTCGCGCAATGTGCACAATAGCCATGTGAGCAGCCGGTGCAGCAGCATGTGAGGAGTCGCCCATTATCATCATCGTCGTACTGCAGCCTCCACTGCAGCGGGCGTTTGCAAAGTGTCATAATTACGTTCCACCTACACCTTTCCATGCACCCACACTTCTCATTTTCCTTATCGGCTTGCAATTTTCTTCACCATAAAGTCGAGGTTGAAGAAATGGTAAACTTCGTGACCCGAGCGCCCGCTTGCACCGATGGGAGAGTAGGTCAGCCTCCTTCCCCCCAAAGAGAGTCGCTGCCTTACTGTACGTACATATGTTTGCGCTGACGCGTGGCGGCTTTGAATAATCGATTTGAAACCATTCCAATAATTCTTTGCCGCCATTATGATGGTGCCTTGTTCGTGTATTTTTTTTCCTCCTCCAAATTCTTCCCAATTAAAAATGGGCACGCCGTGATGCAATGTTTCGAGGTGGCAGCGAGCGTGCTGATAGAGTGATTAACCGTTTTGGGAGCCTCCATAGCAAACACCAGGCGCATGATAAATAATCGACCAATAAACCGTCTTGTTGCTGCTCGACGCTGGATGCAATCTCCCGAAAGATATTGCCCGCTTGCGGGCACTGGGGTTTTGCGAGATTCCCAGGAAGGTGTCGACCGACCAACCGACCAAGACCGGTGTGGCAAAGGGCACCCATTTAGAGAGGGTTATTTCCCACGGGCAAGCTGCAGTTGCAGTTGCAGACCACAGTTGTGGAGCGGGGAGAGCTACAGACACTTGGGCAAGACCTACAATGATCATAATTAATTCAAATCACCCACGCGCGCGCTCACGGAGCAGTTGACGCCGCACGTGATTGCCTGAGATAGTGCTGCTGCACGGGATGAATGGATGGTGGTGGATGCCCGCGGCGTTAGAATTGCCACCGTTCGCGTGAACGTCTCGCCCTGGAGCCGGCCTAGAATGGGCAGCGGCTGTAGCGTGCGATGGTGTAGTTGCAGTTGCCGGTTTTTATGTTGCTGGAACGACGCCCTCTTGTGTGTGGTGTGAGCTTGCTGGAGCGCGCTTGCCAATGCGACGTTTGCGAGTTGCCTGACACTATTGCACTGTTGCACACACGAGAGGCACACGGTTGGCCACCGCCTAACCTTTGTGGCAAGATCAAAATTGTCTGTGTTGCTTTTTTTGTTGCTGTTGTTGAACGAAGTGACCTCAAACATTGCACAGTAACGGGGGACGCTTTGGCAACTCAGCGAAAAGTTTGATTGTTGATATTTCATGATATCTGCTCAATCGGAGAGGTTTGCAACCACAAAAGGTTGAGGTAATTCATGTATATCTATGTTTAAGAACTTTAGATGTATTCTTGAGGCTTAATACGTCTTTGTTGAATATTTGGATGCGTTTGGAAAACCTTAAAATTATGAATTTTCCTTACAAACTTTTCAATTTTCAAGTTGTTTCTAGGTTGTCTTGAATTCTAGGCCCCAATAGCATAACCAGAGTTCCTCATTCTTGAATGAATAGAGAACTTGCATACTTAGAGAATTGATGCCTTGGAATAGGTGACAACTATGATAATCTGTACGTGAGGTCATTTTCAGCATGTTTATAACATCCTTTAATATCTCTTTTGTGGTTAGCCAATAAATGACAAGCTTAACATCAGTAAAATCATACTTATCCATCAATTATACATCAGGGATATCCCCAAAGATCGTCTTCAATATCCGAAGATGATGGAAACCCAATTAAAAGCTGGTCCAATCCAATGATCTCATGGTGATGTTTTTAGAAAGCAGATAAAATAATGTTGAAATATATGACACGATGTTGCCGATCAAACACTATTGAAGAATCTAGTAGCGATCTATAAAATGTACATTTCGAATGAGTGTCCATCTGGAATTGATTTTTATAGTTTTTTTAATGGCTTTTAAGGCATAAACACCTGATCGTACAGTCGATGATAATTACTATCATGAAACGCTCAATGACAAAGTACATTAAAGAGACGACTAATTTTAGAAACAAATCCCCATATCAAGTTGACATTCACGCCCATTCACAACCATGCCATGAAACACACACACACTGCGATATAAATACACACGCATATGCTTCAACAAGATCAACCCCAGCTCCAGCGCTGGGACTGGATCGAAAAGTAAGCGCCTTTAGATTTAGCTAATTTGTGTCACCCGCCGTGGTGAGTGAATGCCAGCTTTCCAGCCTTGGACTTTTTCTACGCTCGGAACGCGCTGACACATTTGTGCCCTCTCCTTATCGAACCGTCGAAGTGTCAGTGTGGGGTCACCGCTCGTGCCGAGGGTGTTAAGCGCACGATCGTGATCAGTTTTCGTTCTGAACCTGTATTTGCGTTACATAAACTCGCACACATTGCACACACGCGCACCACACGTGTGTTACAATCATTCTGGAATCGACTTCGAGAGTTCAGACAATCACGCCGTATCCTAACGCAGACATCACGCACCGAACACGCAACGACTGTGCGAAAATAGAGAACCTTCACCGTGGTTCCCAACTGACCTTTTGCCACACTGCCACGGGCAATCGCCCCTTCGCATGAACGGTGGTCGATCGGTCAGAAGGTAGCCTCCGGGGCCTCCGTTCCAAAATATATAGATATATGTGTGACCAGCTCATCCTCATCCGAAACCGGCCAGCAGCGGCGCTGGTGGCACCGCTATTAATAGTGTCAGTACGAATTTCTCACGCTGCAGAGAAGAAGGGTAGCAGAAGCAGAAGGGCAGCGCATTTTCGGCATTTGTGAGAGTATGTGGACGCGCAGTGGACGCGCGGCGACATCAACGAGCTCGCAAGCGACGAACCTCCGCTAGCGCTAGCGAGCAAACGAAATCGAAAGTATTCACTACTGGCGTACCGCGAGCAGGAGGGGGTGCGGGTGGAGGTACCCTCTCAAATGAGTGAACGCAGATGAGACGACCCTCTTCTGCGTCGGAGAGGGTTGTGGGCTCTTTGGTTCATGCTGCTTCCCCGTTTTCGTTGATGATCTTTGGCTAAATGTTAACCGGTTTTTTCCCTTCCAGCGAAGATCATCCATTGCATGGTTTGCATCCTTTCTTCAACGTTAACCCCCCCCCCCCCCCCCCCCAGCGACCCCTCCATCACGCCGGCTAATCGAACGGCACGCGGATTCGGAGTGGGATCGCTGCTGAAGCGTCCTCTCCGCAGCAAGACGTGTAAATGACACATGCACGACAAGCAGGAAGTTGGAACCGACGTATTGGAACGCAAGCTGCCGAACGGTGTCTTGTCGCGAAGGCTAACTGCCGAGAGCAGGCTTGCGTGTGCAGCATCCTCACCCATACTGCCAACATCGGAACCTGTTTTAAGCCGATCGAAATCGAAACCGATTTTCATGCATTTTTTTAGTGAGTTGTTTTTCGAAAAACGATCGCTATTATTTTGCTTGGTTTGAGATGGACCAAAGACCGGTATCGTTCACCCGTCTAGTCAGCTGTTTGGTATGCGGTGGAATGTTTTTGATCGATCGAATAGAAAATATTTCTTCAAACGACTTCCAACTACCTTCAACAACATGGTTCCAATGCTACGTAGCTTCTTAATCTCCCGTATGTGGCATCTCTCTTACAGAACATTGAACATTTATAGGGGTTAAAAGGGTTGCCCCGGTTTTTGTTTTCAGTTTCAGTTGATTGTGTGGTGGCCTTTTTGGTGGCCTTTCTATTTTCATACCGCATGCTTCTACACTCGCCGTTTTGTTTGCGTGTGATCGTATGGGATGCCAATTTGAAGATGTCGTCTTCGTCGTCATCATTGACTGTGGCTTCCCTGGCTGTGAGTATAAGGTGCAAGCTGGAATGTTGCCGTCATCGTCGCTGCTGTCGTGCAGACATAAGGCGATGTGCGTGTGATGTAAGACGATACCGTCTAGCCAAACAAAAATGCGTACAAGCACGGCAAGAATGCAATGCATTTCGTTTGCTTTTGATTTGAGCTGTAGCCCGTTGTGATTTATATGATTTTTTGTTTTGTTTTTAAATTTCCTTATCATGATCGTATCCATAACATTATAGTGTATTACGTATGTATGATCATCGCTATATTTCATGGCATCTTGATTGAACGCAAGCCACACAATGTGTTTTGTTCAAACAGAATGTTTTGGCAAACCAATGGCTGCTTGAGACTTTAAATTTGATTTTAAACCCTGAGTTTTCTTTTAATCCCTTTAGCTCCAATATCAGTCACTGTCTATTTAAAGAGTTTGAACTGTATGCTTGTAACAAAGGATAACTTTTGACGTCTTTGTTATAGAATCGTTTTGGATTCTTATTTCTAATTATAATTCTTATTCTTATTCTAATAATTCTTATTCTAATACAGACACTTGTTACGCTTTAAAAATTCCTATATTTATTTAAATAAATTAGTTTTACATTTGAAGAGTCCAATATGACAAATATTCAAAAATTGAAAAGTTGATATTCAAAACCTTCAAAATAAGCAAAACATAAATTATTCTGCCTATAAGTAACTAAATTAGTAAAAAATGTAAAGCAAGTGTTATAATTAGAACGACGCATGTCAGTCCTTGCTACAGGGAGACGGTCCATTCTAGACTTGAACCCACGACGAGCATGTTGTTAAGTCGTACGAATTGACGGATGTATCACGGGATTCATTTATTTAACCTCCGAGACAAATTAAGAATATTTATCAATCTTGTGGGAATCAAACACATGCAAAATAAATAAGATCAATACGTATTACAAGAATCTAATATCTAAATATTTCCTTTTCTTCCTAAACAAAAAAAACGTAATATATGCACAGATTTTAAATCGGCTTTGAAGAATTGCCGCTCATTTAACGATACACACTCCACACACCTTGCAACTCCGAAGAAGAAGCCGTCCACCACTTTGATTTGCGAGCCAATATGAAGCTCTCACCCACGCATCCATCACCATTGAGCCCGCACGGTTCGGTGTGAAGAAAAACAAACATAAAAAGCAAGATAACCATTCTTCTTAATCGGGTACACCAAAGATGACGTGGGATGAACACAATAAAACCCCCCCCGCTCAACACAGACGACACAGCTGACCGACAATCCGTCACATAAATTTCGCCAAAACGACCACAGCACGCAAGGTCGCAAGGTCCCCGAACATGCCGACTGCACTGTCTATTTGCTTTAGTTCGCATGTCACCACCGAAATGTCACCGACAGAGCATCATCCCAAAACGGCAACCGATGTTGTGGATTGCGCGCATGCACATTCGGGTGACGGTTTGTTAACAATCGTTCGCCAAATTGATTGCTGTGAACAGCGGTAGTAGGTTCCCTCCCTCCCCCTTGGCCACCAATCCGTTGAGATATCGTAAAGGTACAGCCGGTCACCCCACGCGGTGGCATTTTCCGGCAGTCGTAAAGTACGCGTGCCATTTGAACCTCCCCTCCTGCCCCCCAATCACGGCAGCATTGGAAGGGTGGAAGTGAAAGGAACCAACCCGACCGAGCGTGTGTGTGTCGTCGATGCGGCGCAGGCGCATGCAGACTAACGAGCCGAAGCCGATGCGCATGAAATGAGCCTGAGAACCCGCGTGTGCCCCGTCGTGTGCCCGCAGTTGCCGAAAATGTTGAACCGAAAAGCTCAAATTGAAACGGAAATCGAATACATCACACGCACACCCTTGGTCTCTGCCTCGGGGGCCGCACGGTTTGCACAGAAAAATAAAAACCGTTGCGGCTAAAAAGATTAATCTACTCCCAGCCGTGTGGCACTCGATTATGCGACCGATTAGGGCGCGGGGTGGAGGAAACGAAAGGGAAGAAGCAATCGTCATGCATCGTCATTTCGAGCGGGGTAATTTCCACAGTTGGTCCCGCTCACTTGACATGCAGCCTAAACTGTTGCTGCTTTAACCCGCGGAGCGATTAAATATTTATTACACAAACACTCACCCACAGCATGAGGCCGAAGTTAATAAGCCTTCTTCACAGCGTTGGGCGTTTGAATCGTCCGATGGATCATTGAATCAGCCACAACTTGCGCGCTTGAACGTGGAAGAAGGATTCGATACGAGCGCGCTCCACCGGTGCAGGCAATTATCGTGCAATTCCCGAGGTACCGTGTGCATCAGGTAACGCGTCAGCATGGCTAAGGAAGCTGGAGAGATGATTTGGAACGCCACCAGTGCGCCTGCATTGAGGAAAGTTGCATTGCAGCCCGAAGATGATCCATCACGGAGGCAGGCACCATCGTTTGAAGCAAACTGTGGCCCCATAATGTGGTCACCCTTTTAGCACACTCGTCAGCTGATTAAACGGCTCGGGCCTGACGGGGATGGCCGGCGGACGATTTGCAGGCTATATCAAACTAAACGACCTCCGCTTGGGAGCCCTTTAACAAGATACCCCTTGCAGTGGGCAAGGGGAGTAAACTGCAAATCCTTATGCAACCGAAGGTCAACCGGCACTCGCCCGGATGATAACCTGGCACAAAAACACACACTCCTGTTCTGGTCGCGCAAGAGACAGACAACGAAAAAGCGCCTTTCACCGCGTATTCCACGGGTTGGAAACAGTTTGCGACTTAAAATGCTACTTTCACACGCCATTCCATGCCTGGAACATACACACACACACACAGATCCAGGATAGGCCACGCTCCAGAGGAAAGCCTCGCTACCATCAAGCACTCCATCGACCCGCTACAAGGTCAGTCAGTTTTGGGGAGCTTTTTTTTGTTACATTATTTGTATTTCAGAGTACTTGGGGGAACAGTGTAGAATTCCACGGCTTTTACTCCAATATCTGAAGGCGAGCGGGCTACGACTTTTCGGTGCCTTAGGATGAGATTGCAGTCCCTGAGAACTGGTTCTTATTCCGGTTCCAATTTTAACTCCCCAAGGGCTGCGGAACGGGTGCCTTTCAACGCCCAGTTCGAAATCTGGCGAATTGCTGAAGAATTGCTTATAGAGACGACACTTTGAAACGCTTGTCCATGCCATCCGACACTGAGGGCAATGTTCGTTCGCAGGAGAAAACACAGCTCCTCCAGGGAATTTCTCAACAGCAACAGCGCGTTTTGAAAATGGCGCCAATGACTTTCGACCGTCTGGTCAGGTGCGGCATGTCCGGGCACCGCGTCGACCCCAGCAACTCACCACGATAGCGTCTAACGCGCATAACCTTATGCAATCTTTTCGGTTTAGGCTTCAGTTTCCAGTATCTCCCGTATGGTTGCATCGATGTCGTTACTCTCTCTCTCTCTCCCTAGACGTCTCCCGTTCGGAAGAGTGACCCTGTTGGGTTCTTCGTGATATCTTCGACGTCAAACGGTCTCTAAATCATCCCCAAAAACAGTCAGGAGAAACGACGCTCAGGGTGATGCTTTTGTGAGTTATGAAGCATAATACACGATTAACAACTTGCAGAGGGGTAAGTGTACACCTTACTACTAATACTACTAACTTCCACTACTGTTACTACTAAAGCCTCGCAACTACTAACACTGACATCTCATTGCAGCACACGTTAGCCTCCTGTGCAGGTTTTGGATGGAGTTTGGATGGAGCAGCAAGACGAAGAAGCAGAAGCAAACAGGCACAACAACCCGGCTTACAACCACTTTTGCCCATAAACACAAGCATCTCAAGCGGCGGCCTGCAGCATGTGCAGCAGCTTTCACTCTTTTTCACACTCTAGAGCGTTTCCTTTTCAAAACCCGGCATGTTTGCCGTGTTGCCCACACCACGGTGTGGCTCTCCCGTCAGCAACACAACTACACCAGACCCCACAACCCCAGCCATGTGCTGCACCTGCTCTCATTTTGATTTGATCCGATTCGGGTAAAACTGCAATGCACCTACACACACACACGCAGGTGCACTTTTTCATGCTGCTGCTGTTGCTGGCCGTGTGTGCAATGGCAAACGTTACTCCATCGAGGATCCAGTTGCCCGAACCTACCCTACCGTAAAGCTGGTCGATCTGTGTTGCTGCCAGTAGCAGGAGAAGCATATTTTGTGCGATTTTTATTATGAGCGACAAGGGCGCTCGTGCGTCGTCCGTCCCACCCGCTGCGCGCGATAAGCACAGGGCGTGTGTATGGTGCGCGTCCAAGACCACACTCCGAAATTGCCGCCAGCTCCTTCGTCTGCCGTGTCAGAGCTCAGAGCTGGCCATAGGGAACCCGTTTGCTGGTAACCGATTTCGGAACCAACCAGTTCTTCTTGGTGACGGTCTGTGTGTATGTGTGTGTTTTTTACACAGTAGGACTTTAGGGCACTGTACGCGGACTTTGATTTCCAGGCGGACACAAGGGGGGATTTGGGTTGATACGATTTTGCCAATAACCCCCTCTGCGGGCGCACTAATTACTGCCTTTTATAAGACAAATCAACGTGAGTGATGTTAATGCAATTTGCCGATCTAAAGCTTGTTGCTCGGAGGGGTCGGGTCTCGTTATGTAGAAAAAACAGGGGGTGATTGTTGTTGTATGGCTTTTTGATAAGGCCTTCTTGCCGTACTGCCGCTGCTAATAGCATCCAAGCAACATCCACCGCAACCCAAACGCCGCGCATCATCCATCTCACGCAACTGCAGCTTTTTTGTGTCCGCTTTAGAGACACAACGCTTTAATGTACGCGCGCCCGCCAGCAGCAACATTGACCCCAAAAGCAGCAGAGTCGATTTTAATCGTGCACGGTAGTACGACCACCTCACTCACCCAATGTTGGGTGGGATTGTGTGCTGTATGGCGGTTGTGGCGAGGATGATGATGCCTCACCGAGTCGTCGCATCATCGTTAACATGTTTTTTTCCACCCCTTTTCTTCTATGTTTAATATAGCCCTTCTTCTTCTTCTTCTCCCTCTCGGTTGTTAATCGTGTCGTGGAATTTGCCGTTGCTGTTTAGGTGCAGCATCGGTTTTTGGCGGTTTCCTTTGGTCTGTGTGTGTGTGTGTGCGGTGCACACAGCAAGACAGCTAGGCGGCAAGCAATTGTGTGGGTCAGTTGTGGCTGATGTTGTTGGCTACCGCGTCGCGAAGTTGACCGACGGTTGTAATACAACATCAAGTTGTGAGATGAGGTTTTGGGTTAGAGTGTCGAGCTCTTCTTCCCCGTTTTTGCTTGTCGTGTTTAAACAAGCTTTTTTGCCCGTTAACAAGTAGAGTTCATGAGGGTCAAAATGGTTTTTTGCTTTATGCTTTCCAAAAGACAAAATGCATCCCATAAAGCACACCAATTCTCTTAACCTTCCCCATTTGCTGTATCGAATCTTTAAAAAGTCAAGATTTCTCGAAAACTAAAAATCCCCCCCCCCCCCACTACTCCATGAAGCGTGGCGAATGCGATACGGCTCAACGGCTTTAGAACATGCTAATTACATTAACAGAAAAGGTTGCTTTTGCTGCTCCCTTTTGGGGTTGAAGGGGGGCGCCATTTTGACAAACTGTGCTGGCGAATTAAGTTGTCGTGTACACCTCCGGATTAGCTGACGCACCGCCCTTGGGCAAGGAGGGTGCACCGACCCTGCCCCACCGAAGAAGGGTGAAGAGAGCAGCACCAATTAGCAATTCATAATGGTGTGCAGAGCCATCGCGGTGACTTTTTGCAGAGCCACCGCTGTTTTGCTGTCACGAGTGAGTGCGTGCGGTTTTACATTTTAGAAAAGCAAAGTGTTTCGTTTGGATTGGTTTTTTGTTGTTGCTTTTTAACGATGTGTGTAGGCATTCTTTTCGATTCAAACAGAATTGTGAAATAATGCGGAACAGGAAATACCAAGATTCCTTGTCTGTGCTTATTCTACAGTATTGTAAAACAGATTGAAGATGGATATTGGTTGTAAAAATGAATGCTTCATTCGAATAACAGGGTTTTAATATTCTAACGTTCGTTAGGAATTCTAATGACAACATTCCGAGTATTTTGTCCTTGGTTGTAAAACCCTTTCAGGTAGGGTCATGACTTAGAATTTAATCTGGTTTACAAGCGCTTGTTTTGAAGGATTGATTTAAAATATTGTTCTTTAAAATTACTAGAGGTTTAAAATAGGAAAAATAAAGTAATTAAACAATCCGAGTGAGAGATGTCCTAATATTAAGTACTAATTAAAAAAGAAACTAATCAATTTCATCAAACTGTTACAGAGGTACTTGGAAAGCGAATCGATATGCATTGTGATTGGAATCTCGGCATCATCTGCTCCATATACAAGAAGGGAGTCAGGATAGACTGCAACAACTACACAGGTATTACGGTGTTCAATAACCCCTATAAAATATTCTCCCTGATCCTTCAGGATAGTCAGAAATCACAGAAATCAACCCCTGATCAGATCTTTACAAAACGGCAGTTCTTGGAGAAGATGACAGAATACATACACGACACGTACCATCTCATTGACTTCAAAGCTGCATATGATAGCAAAGCCAGGGTAAAACTATACGACGCTATGAGCTCTTTAGGAATCCCGGCCAAACTGATAAGGGTAATGAGAATGACTATGACCAACGTCACTTGCCAGGAGAAGGTGAATGGAAACCTCGCAGGGCCTTTTGCAACCACCAATGGTCTGCGCCAAGGGGACGGGCTTGCCTGTCTTCTATTAAACTTGGCGCTAGAGAGGGCCATCCGTGACTCGAGGACTACGGAGACTACGGGAACCATCTTCTATAAGTCAACCTGATCATATAGACATCATTAGTCTGCAGCTCTCCTATGTAGCAGAAGCCTACCAAGGGATCGAGCAGGCGGCAGAGAACCTCGGATTGCAGATAAACGAGGCAAAGACCAAACTGATGGTGGCAACATCAGCGGCCCAACCAATAATACAGGGTTTTCGAGGATTATATAGACATGTTCAGCGAGTTGTAGATTCGTTCAGGCATATAATAGACTCTTTCAGCGAGATATAGAATTGTTCGGATGTAGGCGTAGACATGTTCAGCGATTCTGTAGAGCTGTCATTTGTTTTGTTTACACACTGTGCCGCAGGGTTCAATTTTTCATTCTTAAAAGTCTTAAAAGTAGCTAATAATCATTCTCCAAGCTGTTTAATACATAAATTAGTTGAAAAAAGCATATTTTTTCGAAAACCGTTTGTTTACCTTCTGATGAAAATGATTCAACTTGCAGTCCAAGGGGTACGAAAGTGACAGCTCTACAGTATGTAGAGCCTTCTACTCCGTACTCTTTATTCTATCTTCCGACGACACTACTCCCAAACCTTACTCTACGAAGCTCTAATCTATTCTGCCACTTTGATCTCTTATCTCCTTGCATCATCTCGATCTCTTATCTCCTTGTCTTCCCACGCATCTCGATCCTCTCACGCATTTCGCCTCTCACACAATGCTTAGGCTACGTTGCATCAATCCTGCCACTTGGATCTCTTATCTCCCTGCATCCTCTCGACCTGGTCTTCTCACGCATCTCGATCCTCTCACGCATTTCGCCTCTCACACAATGCTTAGGCTACGTTGCATCAATCCTGCCACTTGGATCTCTTATCTCCCTGCATCCTCTCGACCTGGTCTTCTCACGCATCTCGATCCTCTCACGCATTTCGCCTCTCACACAATGCTTAGGCTACGTCTGCACGAGTAACGCGACCGAGGTCGCTACATCTCATTACACTTTTTTTTGTTTTGTTTTAGATCTTTTACTTGCGAGCCTAATGCTTTGTGTTGTCCTTGACTACGTTCTTCTTTTCGGGATCAAGTAGGAAAACTGATGTACAATAGGCTTCCCTCAGCTAGCCGCTCGCGGCCCAAAATGATCCATTCCCCTTTTTTTTTTCACTTTCCTGCAAAACGCACCCGAATCTTTTTTCTTGTGTTCGTGCGCCCCCTTAACAAGCTTCCTCGTGGGTATTTATCCTTTCGTACATGTATACGATCTTCGCATCTATACATGTGTACTACAGACTTTCCTTGCTCCGCTCCTCACAAGTGTACGCGCCATTTCGATCTGCATCATGTGTCGTTACCGCGTACTTACAGAAATCACCAGGAGACGGATCTCAACGATCTTCACGATCAGCATCAGTTGGTGTAAATGATGTTAGCAGGTGGGGGTAAACATCTCTGTCAGCTTATCATCTTTCTGTTCAGCTTATCGATCATCTTTCGGTCCGGTCGGACACGTTCTTCCTTCCTTCCACAGACGAATTCGGTAGGTCACCAGACAGATCTTCACGAACAGGTCATCAGCATCAGTGGGTGTAAATGGTATTAGCAGGGGGGGTAAACATCTCTGTCAGCTTATCATCTTTCTGTTCAGCTTATCGGTCATCTTTCGGTCCGGTCGGACACGTTCTTCCTTCCTTCCACAGACGAATTCGGTAGGTCACCCGACAGATTTTCAAGTGGCGGGTGGTATAATTCGTTCACGTATACGTTACTGCACTGCAAAATGTGTCGAGATTCTTTGTAGTTAAAACTTTGTAAAGCTAGAGTGTATTCTTTATAGTAAAAGAGTTTTTTTTTTTGTTGGAGTTGGTCTCCTGATTCTTTTTTTTTTTTTTTTTTTTTTTTTTTTTTTTTTTTTTTTTTTTTTTTTTTTTTTTTTTTTTTTTTTTTTTTTAATACGTTATAAGAGTTTTTTTTTATGTTTTTGTATGGATACAGTATAATAGATTGGATTTACCCGCAAGTGTTTGTTTCGTTTTTCTTATTTACTCTCTTCTACTATTAGTGTGTCCATACATAAACATTTACAAACATTCAATTACCTACTAACCTTAGCTTATCCTACCTCATCCTACTTACTTTAATTTTTTGTTTACATTTTTAATTTCTATCCCTATTCTCTAATCGTAATACTTTTTTACCCTGTTATTATGTACCTTCTCTAACCTTCTTCCATTCCTGACCACACATGTCTGTTCAGTCGGTATCTCTACTACCTCGTAGGGGCCCCTCCAAATGTTTTGCAATTTCTGTCCGGCTCCAGTTGCGTTATTTCTGATCAATACTAATTCACCCCACATAGGTTGCCAGTCGTTTGTGCCTCGATCGTATATGACTTTTCGTTTTTCTTTTGATTTTTTCAAATTATCTATTGCTAAGGTGTGTATTTTTATAAACCTGTCACGTAATTCCTCACAATACTCATCATAGCCCCGTTTAGTTTCTACTTTATAGATTGATGTTGGCAATCTTGCTTTTCTGCCATACAATAATTCGAATGGCGTAAACCCTGTAGATGTGTTCATTGTTGTATTAAATTCAAAGGTGAAATATGGGAGCCATTCATCCCACGTTTGTGGTTTTCCCTGTACATATTGGCGAAGATAGGTTTTCAATTCTCTGTTAGATCTCTCCACTAGATTAGCCTGTGGATGGTACGCGCTAGTATTAATTTTTTTTATTTTAAGGAATTTACACATATTTTTCATTACCTCACTCATGAAATTAGTTCCCTGATCGGTTACTATCTCTTTTGGCGTGCCATGTACGCATATGACCCTCTCTATCAAACTTTTTGCAACTGTCTTTGCTTCTTGATTAGGTAGCGGAACAACGAGTAAGTATCTTGTTAGGTCGTCTTGCATGACCAATCCATATTTGTTGCCTGATTCTGATTCCGGCAGAATAACTATGTCAATATACAATTTTTCTAAAGGTGTTGTTGACGTTGTAGTGATTTGCATAGGGATTCTATTGTATCGACATATCTTATTAATTTGACATGATTTGCAACTTCTAACGTATCTTTCAATGTCTTTGTACATGTTCTTCCAATAAAACATTTCTCTTATTCTTTTCTTCATTCTTCTAACTCCTACGTGTCCTCCTAAAGGAGCATCGTGAAATTCCTTCAGCAACGTTTCAACCTCTTTCTCATCAACCTCTATTCTTTCAGCATCTGGTTGAAAATGTTTGTACTTGGATTTATCTACGCGATTAGATTTAATTTTTCGCTCCATCCTTTGCTCCATCTGCTCTGTCATTTTATCATCGATTTCAATTCCTAGTAAGTTGTCCCAATGGTTATCCTCCTGTTCCTCTGAAATGTCAGACTTTTTTCCCAATTCGTTATTTATTTGCTCTCGTATTATTTTTTTCGTTTGTTGTCTAGTGACAATTGCTACTGCATCCTTTTTCGATTCTAGGAGATCCTTCTCATTTTCATGTGGTAATCGTGATAGAAAATCAGCCACTATATTTTCTTTTCCTTTTTTGTACCTGATTTCACATTCTATTCCTTGTAATCGTAGTCTAAGTCTTGTGAGAGTGGAACTGTTTTCATTTAGACTCCATAATGAAACCAATGGTCTGTGATCTGTATAGATTATAAACTTTTGGCCAAAAATATAGTGTTTGAAATAATCCACGGCCCAAACAATCGCCAATAACTCCTTTTCTATCGTATGATACTTCCTTTCTGCCGATCCTAACGATCTACTGGCGTACGCTATGGGTCTTTCCATATTTGTCTCATTGGAAAGCACTGCCCCTATAGCATGCAGGCTAGCATCTGTAGTAATAACAAATCTATCTCTGTAGTTCGGCCGAACGAGAAGCGGTTCTGACATGAGACAGCGCTTTAGTTGCTCAAATGCATTTTCGCAATCTTTGGTCCAACTAAAAACAGTGTCCTTTCTTAACAATTCATTCAATGGTTTTCTGATCTCCGCAATATTTTCTATGAATTTGGCATAAAAGTTTATAGTGCCCAGAAAAGATCGTAACTCTCTAATATTTCCAGGATGTTTCATTTGTTCAATCGCTTTCACATTCTCCCTAGTGGGTTTTACCCCTTCTTTGTTTATGACATGACCTAAAAACTCCAACTCATTTTTCAGGATTTTACACTTTTTTGTTTCTACCTTTAAATTATGACCGACAAGTGCCTCCAATACTTTGGCCAGATTCTCATTGTGTTCTTCAATTGTATCACCCGCAACGATAATGTCGTCTAAATATACTAATGCTTTGAAATTACCGAGCTCATATATCACGGTATTCATTAGTTTTTGGAATGTAGAGGGGCTATTCTTCAAACCCATTGGCATCCGTGTGAACTCAAAATGACCTTTGGGGGTTGAAAAAGCCGTTTTTGTGGCATCTCTAGGATGAATCGGTACCTGATAGAACCCAGATTTTAGGTCTAATGTGGAAAAATATTGACTGTTTCCTAAACTATCAAGTATGTCTGTTATTAAAGGAATCGGATAAATAAAAGGTTTTGTGATTGTGTTAAGCGACCTGAAGTCCACTACTATCCTATATCTCATAGTTCCATTTTCATCTTTCTTTTTCGGGACGCATAAAACGGGCGCATTCCATGGACTCTTGCTTGGTTTTATAATATTATGTTTGAGCATCTCCTCAATTTCATCATTAATCTGTGACTTGGTAGCCTCAGGAAATCTGTATTGCCGTTTGTATATCGGAACATTGGTGGTTGTCTCTATTTCATGCATAGCAGATGTTGTGAAAGTCAATGAGTCACCATTAATAAAAAATGCCCTACTATTTTGCTTTAATATTTCTTCCACTTTGATCTTAGCATCCCCTGCCAGATGGCTTAGTTCTATCATTGTGAGCAATTCTTCTTGCCTTAAACGTTCTTGCTTAGGTGCAATATTTCTAGCTTCCATTATGTCGAAGTCCTTTATATCCTCGAGCTTTTCTGATAATTTTAACTCTTCATCCACTTCGTCGCGATCATCAAAACATTCTTCATCTTCTTCGATTTGATATTCATTGATTTCATCCATTTCTTTCCCTTTTAGAATGATATACTTTAAATCTTCCCCGATTATCTTCACGTGTCTTCTAAGAAATTCTCCACCTAGTATTGATCCAAATATTAAGTCATTAACAACTTGAAATTTAATTGGGAATTTTAATTCTTGAACTACGACGAACGTTTCAAACGAGCCGATAGTTTCCATAGGCATGTTATCCACTCCAATAATTACTATTCGGTCATTAAAATTAATTTTTACTGCACCTAATCTTTTAACCTCCTCCAACTTCATTAAATTTATCACTGATCCCGTATCCACCAAAAATTTTGAATCTATTAAGTTTTCCGTTAAAGGCAATTGTATATATGGAAGATTATTTTCAAATATTATTTCAAGAAACAACCCATTAATTTGCGATACATCGTTGCGATTTTTCGTATATGTACTGTATGTTGCGTGAATATGGGGGTCCCAAGAAGAACCCCCCGTATTTAGTTTTTTTGAAACTGGTTGTCTTGCTCAGTCCGGTAGTTAAAATTTTGCTGCCATTGTTTTCTCGGTGTACTGTTTCTAAAATGATTTAAATTAGTGTTACTGAATTTATTGTAATTTGAATTAGAAAAATTGGGTTGTTGATATCTATGATAATCAGGAACAGTGTTACCTTGAGAACCGTTATGGTCATTATCATTATTATTGTTAAAATTGGATTGATGTGTTTTAATACTATCGTTATTATTATTGTTATTTGTATTAAAATTTCTAGAGCTATTTCCAATACTACTGTTAAAATTATTACTATTATTTCTATAACTATGACTAGATTGTGTAAAACTACTGTTTGGCTGCCCACCGCTTGCGGAAGTACCGTTACTACCGAGCGTTATGTTACCTCCATTTTGCGTTCCTATCGACCGATTCAGTCTTCCTTCTATTTTTCTAATGGTCTCTGCCTCCTTACACTCTTCTTCTAACTCATCCAACAAGCTTTCGAATGTTATATGCTTCTTGCTTCTTGCGACTGTCTTTAGTTCGGGGTTATTCAACCCGGCAATGAAATGGATCCTAAGATTTTTTATTGCGTATGAATCTTCTTTACATAATCCCGTCAGTTCCTCTATCAAGTCTTTCAATTTTAGAGCCCTATTCCTATAGGATAAGTACGATTCCGATTGATTTTGTGCTAATGTTTCAACTTTTTCGAAAACTTCTTCTAAGCTTATTCTCTCACCGAATTCTTTTATAAGATTTACACGTAGGGCATCCCATGTGCTTGCAAAAACGCGTTTGAAGCTTGCTGCTGCTGGACCTTTTAATTTAGTGAGCACAACTTGAATAAGGGGCTCATCTGAATCCTCATCAGATAGAAGTTTAGCAAACGAATCGCATTGGAACAAAAAACTATCCAATTCCTCCGCTACTCCCTTGAATTCTGGTATATATTTGATAGCGTCCTTCATTGAAAACTCGGTCGCCATTTTCTTTGACCCAGATGGGTTATCCCAGGCTTTCTGAATTTCGACGCTTTGGTTAAAAAAATCCGCCTTTAGAACTTTCAGATGAGTTCTGTACTCTTCGTTTCCTGACACTGCGGTTTCTGTTGAGTTTAGATTGTCGCGAAATCGTGGAATGTCTAACAGACTATTATGGGCTTTTTTTACTTTAATTTCACGCCCTCTTAACATAAGGATCCGTTCGCACATTTGTGATAATAACTTTTTCAAAAAATTACTAATAATTTAATTAATCTACTATAAATAAATAATTTAAAAAAATATATATAAATAAATAAATAAATAAATTAAGTAAGTAAGACGCCTAGCAAACACTAATTCTTTTTTTTTTTTTTTTTTTTTTACACTGTATTCACTATTACACGCATACACAAGCAATACGGTCAGGCCATTATCTATGAACTAAAGCGAATCACACTCATACACCCACACAACTACACCATAATTTAACGACTTCACGTTTTATACGGACATTTACTTACCGACCTAAATACCGTTCTAGGCACAAACATAAATTTAATAAATAAACTTAAATAACATTGAAACTGAAACTTTTTTACCACAATTACGCACAAAAACTAATTTTTTTAACACCAGCCAGAAATGGCGTCCCAACGCAACCTTTTTTTTCCGCTGTCACCACATGTAGAGCCTTCTACTCCGTACTCTTTATTCTATCTTCCGACGACACTACTCCCAAACCTTACTCTACGAAGCTCTAATCTATTCTGCCACTTTGATCTCTTATCTCCTTGCATCATCTCGATCTCTTATCTCCTTGTCTTCCCACGCATCTCGATCCTCTCACGCATTTCGCCTCTCACACAATGCTTAGGCTACGTTGCATCAATCCTGCCACTTGGATCTCTTATCTCCCTGCATCCTCTCGACCTGGTCTTCTCACGCATCTCGATCCTCTCACGCATTTCGCCTCTCACACAATGCTTAGGCTACGTTGCATCAATCCTGCCACTTGGATCTCTTATCTCCCTGCATCCTCTCGACCTGGTCTTCTCACGCATCTCGATCCTCTCACGCATTTCGCCTCTCACACAATGCTTAGGCTACGTCTGCACGAGTAACGCGACCGAGGTCGCTACAAGTATAACCGAACATGTCACCTATTTCCGAACAATTCTATATCTCGCTGAAAGAGTCTATTATATGCCTGAGCGAATCTACAACTCGCTGAACATGTCTATATAATCCTCGAAAACCCTGTAAATCCAAACTTACGCAGGTGTGACGTACAGATAGGTGAACGTACTGTTGAAGTCGTACCAGAATTCACCTATCTCGGGTCAAAGGTCAGCAACGACAACAGCATGGAAGCTGAGTTGCGCGCAAGGATGCTGGCTACCAACCGGTCATTATACAGCCTGAAAAATCAGTTCACCTCAAAGAACCTGTCGCGACGGACGAAGCTGGGACTATATAGTACCTATATAGTACCGGTACTCACATACGCTTCTGAGACATGGACACTGTCCGAAACCCTCTTAGCCACGTGTGAGAGGAAGATGCTCAGAAGGCCAAGTGGGCCCCGTATGTGTCGAAGAACAGTGGAGGAGTCGTTATAACGACGTGCTATCTGAGCTTTACGGTTATCTCTAGTGTTTTTGTAGTAAGTCTTTTTAGGCCGTCCACAAGGATAAAGGAGGCGTGGTACGGATTGGCAGAGGAAGGCGCGAGACCGTCAACGGGTTTGGGCACTCCTGAGG
Source organism: Anopheles coluzzii (assembly GCF_943734685.1). Classification (NCBI taxonomy): domain Eukaryota; kingdom Metazoa; phylum Arthropoda; class Insecta; order Diptera; family Culicidae; genus Anopheles; species Anopheles coluzzii. The sequence goes on from NC_064671.1 coordinate 83,980,782, forward strand.
TAGACCAAAATCACAAAGCGGCTGTAGCGCCGGATAAGTGATTAAGTAAGTAAGTAAACTAATCAATTAAAACTAATTTTGATTATTGTTTGTTTTGTTTACTTAATAAAGTTCCAATACCTATGCTGGAATGATTGCAATTTTATTTATACATTTGTTTGTACAAAATACGTTCTTTGGTGTCTAAACACTACTGAGTTCTACTAACACAACATGTTCATAAACGTTGTAACAATTTAAGTTAATTAAATACTACATAATTATTTTTCTGTATTATTGTATCAGGAAGAGAAACACATTTAAACACTAATCCCCCATACATGACCCGCCTTAACCCGCAACCCTTTGAATTGCTAACACACGTTCTCTAGTGTCTGCGCGCTGACAACAGCCACTTCACAAAAGCTTCTCCTAATTGTCACGTGACGCTGCACGTTTCCTCTTGAAAGCGGTAAAAAGCGGCAACTACAATAAGAAAAAAGTGTGTGCATCACGACGCTTCCTAACAAGGTACTTCAGGACGTACATCATTCTACCGAAAGATGATACACCTCTCGCCTCTCTTGTGCTCTACCTTCCTCTTCCGCTGATCACACCACAACCGTGTGGAGTACACACCTAAATGGACGGAATGCACCGAAAAGTGAGCTAATTACAAAGCCAGAACCAGATGTGTGTGTGTATGTTTACAAAACAAAACACTGTGGACAGACGCACACGGTGCTCCAAGAAGCCTCCCCTCGCATGTACCAGCAGCAGCACCAGCTGACGGGATTCTAATCAAAAACACACACACACACACACACACACACATACAGAAGCACAACCCTGGAGGTTGGGGATGGTAACGGTTTCATCACATCGGAGTAGAGCAATGTGTGCGTTATCAAGGCGATAAGAAGGTAAACAGAGCGCGTTAGCATTGCGCGTCGCACGTTCCAAATTGCAGTAGGCCGCCAGTCACACAGACCGTTTGACGTTTAGTGCACAGTGTGTGTTTGTGCGCAGCTAGAGCGACTCGATGCTGCTAGTGAACGAGTGAGAGTTTTAGGCGATTCTTTTTTAGGGCCGCGGATGGAAGGAATGATTTTGCGGGTAGAATCGAACCGAACAGCACCGGCAGTCCGATGGGAGAGTGCGTCAAGTCGTGTTGCTACTGTTGTGCCTCGTGCTACAACACACCGATCTGCTGTGTTGGAAGGTAAGCAATGTCGTTGTGTGAGAATAGCGCAAATAATGTTTTTTTTCGGGTTTTCGTTTGCAGTCTGTGCTGTGTGCTGATACCGCTGCTCGGGCTGCTGGTGATTCTGTTCGGCGCAGTGTTTGGCATGATCGTTGGCATAGCCTGGCTGACACAGAACCACACCGAACCGGCGACCGTCAACCGTATGCTTGCGATACTGGCAAACAGTTCCGCCGGGGAGTCTTTCACCGCGAGCGAACAAAGTGTTGTGCAGTAGTAGGAGCTAGACGGTGGAGGAGTTGTTATCAATCCATTATCAAGGTAGTGTACCGCAAGCAAACACACACTGAGCTGTATTGGCACAGGGCGTGCTGTATCGCTGTACCCTTTCAAATCAATCGGTACATTACGTTAAGTGCACCACCACTTTCCCTGCTTTTTCAAACTTGCAGCACTTCCGACACAACACGAACAGCGGGTGTCAACACACAAAAAAACATCTTTAGAGCAACTTTGTATGCTAGGTCTTTCCCATACAGCAACAACACCCCCGGGGGTAAGTATTGCCGTTTTACGATGGAAAAACCTTCAGCCATCAGCCTCTTCTTGTTAACGAAAATGCGTAACCATTCCCCCCATTAAGGTCAAGCGTAACTCATTTCTCATCCATTTTGCAGACTGGCATGGTTCTCGGATGGTCAAGGAAAATGCGTGCGGTGCGGCAGATGCCACCTCAGAGATTAGATTGCGGAGATCGATTAGCTGAAGCAGCAGCGGTAGTAGCAGCACTTCACGATACACAGGCCGGCATCATCGTTAGCTGACATACACAAACACACTAGCATACGTATAGGATATAGGTCAATAGGTCTAGCAAACTGTAAGAAGGGTCTTAGCATAATTAGTATGCAGATTGCGAATGCGATCACCGATCCACCAAAAAGAGAGAGAGAGAACAAAACAAAAAAACAAGATTGATGATGGTTTTAGAGGCACCGTTTTGTACTGCGTGTGAAACGCAACTAGAAGGTTCAGGTGGGAGGGTTTTGGTTTGCTCTTATCAGCAAATCGAAGATTTAGCCCAAAGATAGTGCGCATAAAAGGTTCCGATCTTACGCAAAGCAGACACCTCAAAACAAACCCTTTTGCCCCTCCACCTCAAACACCACCACCACCAGCAGCTGGCCTGTATTAGAGCAGGTTGGTGGAAGGTTTAATTGATCGACGGTTGTGCGGAGAAAATCGTACGCTCCAATTAGGCTTGGCGATGTGCACTTGCTGCCTTGGACAGCCCCAATATAAACTGGCAGCATAATCGAAGCAGAATTGTACCTGTCTGTGTGCTTGTGTGTGTGCTTGTGTGTGTGTGTGTCTCTATGCGCAATAATTTCTCCCTCTTGCCGGCAAAACCACCACCAGCACCGCTCTCTATGCTGTCACTTTCACATGACATGGCACTGAGAGACATGGTTTTGGTTTGCATCTGTTTGCCTTCTTCTTTGCCTGGTGGTGTGCGGCGGGACGGCTTACATAAGCGCCGGTGTGTTGCAGCTGCCGCTGCTCCACAAACTGCTGCTGCTGCACCACATAAAACGGTACCACCACCGCCAGGCGCACCAGCGCGCGCAACCGGCCTGGGCAAAACAATTCCCAATCCGGTGGCTCCAATTTCCCACCTTCGAGGGGGGATGGTGCACCATAGAATTTGCGGCGGTGGAGGAGAAGCAGGTGCAAACATCAAACCCAAAACCGATGTGGGATGGATGGACGACGGTGTCATTTCGGTTTCGTATGGTTTGGATTTAAAAAATTCATTCCCAACGCATTTTTTTGGCTTGGCGCGCGCGCGCCCGGGCAGAATTGGGCGTTGTGTTGCGTGGAGTAGTGTGCAATCGTTTTCGATGTGTGCCCCTTTAATTTGTACGCATAATATTTACGCAAATTGGCACTTTCTTTCGGCGTACCGATTGGGGTGGGGGGGGGGCTCGCTCCACACGGTTTGACATGATTGATCGGCACGGCTAGCAAGTGCTTACCACGCGTGTGCAGGATGATTGGGTGTGGTCTTGAGGGAAGAAGTTTAAATTTAAGCGTAATTTTGTGAATACTAAATAAGCGGTCCTGTCCGGGAGGGGGGTCACACAGTCGTTATCAAGGAGAAATAGGTTAAGGAGCGGTGTTGTTGTGAAAGGGGGTTTAGAACCAGCAAAACACACGGAGCTACGGATTATAGCCATTTCGCAGACTGTTAAGGCAATCATTCAATTAAAGGTGATATAATTTAACAACACTTTGACCTACTTTTAGAAAAAAAATCAGAATAACAAGCAACCACTCCCCACAAGGTAAAGATAGTGTAAAGGTGCACCACCCTGAAAGCACCCACCCAGCACAGCATAAATAAATCACCGGTAACAAAAGTGATTTTAATCCATAAAATACGTTCCAGTTCCTCTTTCACGAAACGAAACGATATGCACAAAATACGCACAAGGTCCCCCAGAGGAGCAAAGAGGCACTTATGTCGACGACCATTATGGCACGGGGCGCAAGCGCTGGAAACATATTCATTACAATCCAATCCGTCTGCCTGCTGCACTGTGCACCTGGGGTCGCATTGTAAGTGCGTATCGACTTACACCCGTCAATTGCCGCACACAACACACTGACTCACCACCGAATGCAGGAAGGATCCCCCGAGGAATTGACCCCGGTGGCACGGTGGTTAAAGCATCAACGGGTTTAAATCACCGAGAAGATTTTTAAGCGCCTTACAAAGCGTTCCGTTGGTGCGTTGCATGCGTCATAAAGAACGCACCATAACGCTTGCACGGGCAGTGTACCGACCAACATGGAAGGTTTTAAAAGGAATAAAGCGACGGCATAAGTTGACGGCTTTACTACACTACTGCCGCAGGATGATGTGTTTTATTTTTCACAGTACACACTCGCACCCGGTGTAAAATTTGTTGTCATTTTTATTGCACCGCTTCGTGGGCCATAAAGCTTAATAATATTAAATCAAACAGCAAAGCGTCCGTTTACACGACGAGCGACGCACGCTTGCGCTAGCTCCTGCGACATAAAACGCGGCTGTCGGCTGTGTACAGGGATGTACCAAATAGGGTATTTTCAAATTTGGGGAAACAAATTCACGTGTATTTTCCCGGTAAAACCCCATAATGGACGTAATTGGTATCTATAACATGGCTACGATAGAACGGCATCCAAAGGAAATTTGAAATAATAGTGGATATGTTAACAAGCATGGATGCACGAAGTTTAAATGATTCCTGTAGAATATATCTTAAATGAAGAACATAAAAAAACATCAGTGCTACTACTTCTAACTGAGAGCGTCTAAGCACTTGTATTAGTGTTGCCATCCCTAAACGACCTGGAGGGTACAATACACCATAAACCCTGCGCAGCGAGTTCGGGTTAGGTCGGGTAAAAGTAGGTTCAATATCCGAACTGAACTCGCACCAACGGGTCCGAGTCGCTTATGCTTCTTCGCACCTACTGATGAACGTTGGGTCGTGCAATGAATCATAGGTGCCATATCTAAATTCTACGAATGTTCGTGGATAGCGTCAGTTGATATGTATACACCATCTGTTGAAAGTTCATCATTACATCGAGTCGAGCATCATTTTCATGTGGCCCGCCAAGACGATTTTGTTAAAAATGTGGCCCGCAGATCGAACAAGTTTGTTCTACTTACATATGAAAAGGTGTTGCCAAAGACATCCTTGTTTTACATGAGCAATACGGCTTGGCTTTTGTAAAGAGAACCAGTATAAACGTATTTTTAGTGTGCATTTAGTATTTTAGAATTTGTTAATTTTATTGAATCATGATATATGCAGCGCATTTAGGTAAATATATCATTTACTTGCCCAAACTACGTATAAGAATATGGAAATGTCTATTTTATATAAACTTTCGAGAAATATTTTTAATATAAGTGGAAAAAATTAAAATTCCATTCAAAATTCGATGCATTCGAAAATACCCAATATTTACCCGGGTAAAAACCTGGCAAAACTCCAAAACATTAATACCGCGTAAAAAGGTATTTATACCACGGTACAACACTGACTGTGTAGCATGTTTAAGCCTCCCGCGCGTTAAACTCTAACCGAGTGGGGTTGTAAAAATGCACTCCAAAATCGGTTGCGTAAAAGCCGCCGATGCCACCCGTCGTTGTTGGATCGTCCCAAAGAAAACCAAAAAGGAGCAGGGAAAATGCTCCACTCTCACAGCGGCTTCCTAGAATCCGGACCGAAAACCGTGTGGGAATTACATGGATTGCTCCTTGCATCTCTTCAATTGCATCGAACGCATCGGAGTTATGTGATCTCTTCCCGCGCTGCCGCGACTTCTTCAGAAAACCGTTTAAAATTGGTAGTTCGGCTAGAGCAGGCGCATCGTTAAAAACCCGGCGGGAGGACGCGACACAAGACACTAAACAACGCTCCCGGTGGTGCTTGCTCCGGGATGAAATGAATACTCGTGCTCTGCAGGGCAACAAAATTGGCCCCGGTTGGTGTTTGCCAGGTATGCTCCCTCTTCTGTGTGTGGTGCCTGCCTCTGGTAGTGTAAAAGTAGTTCGGGAAATGTTCGCAGTTGGCCCACACTGTTGTCTGCCAATTTTGCACTGCGCAAGGGGTGGGGGGAGTTCCCCTTTACGAAGGGTTTTGATGGGAAAAGTAAAAACTCATCCAACAACAAAAAAAGAGCAAAATACTCTAAAGCCAAATCTGTGTTGCCTTGGGAGTTGGGAAGCTTCTACTCCTCCTCCTTGTGTTGTAAACTACGATGCAGGAAAAGTGCAATGAAATGTGTGCACTGTGTGTGTGTGTGTAAAGTGAAAGACACTACCGACACCGGGAAGGTGAAGGAGGAGGGAAGGTGACGTCGTCGTCTTGTCTTCAATGGTTGCAAAAATGAGTGAAAAAACACGAGCAACAGACACACAGAGGGGCGAGGGTTGTATAACATCCTGGAACGGCGTCAAACGGTAGCGTGACACCGCTTACACCGTGGCTCCCAGGGGGTGCGCTTGCACACCAACACACACATTCAAGCAGCGGGGGAAAAATGGGCCACTTTGAGCTCAAGCCCAGGCCCGGGTTCGATGTCACGCAATAATGGCCGCTTGAAGGTCGTTCCGAGCCGGCTGCGGGACGGCGGGAGATGTGTTGTGGTCCCGGGTGCATGCTTGCAAATCACTGTTTGGATCGATAGTGACGGCGGAGTGGTGACGGTCGGAGGGTGGATGGTTTTAGTTACGGATTGTATAGTGGTTTGCGCGCGCGTGTATGTGTGACTTATTCGCATAAACCCTTGCCGCAGCTTTAATGTCTGCAAAAATGGCTACTTTTCACCAAGCAACTGTCACCGAAGGCAGATCAGATCTATGTAAACAACGCTTTGACAGCTCGTCTTGTAGTAGCTGTCAGTGGTAGCCTACCATGATGTGGCGAACCGTTTTAGTACTAATGGGGAATTCAAAGATGTCGTTGTGTCTATCGATCCAGCGAGTTCCTCACGAGTATTGAAACTCAAACTATCCGTACGCACAAACACACACACACACAATTCCATCTAATCAATACTAAATCAATGCTCAATTCAACCTCAAGACACCGCGTAGTGGAGCGCGTTTATGTAAATGTGGAAATTCAAATTCCACAATCTCTCGGGTGTATTGGTGCGTTGGTGGATCGAGAACGATCGAAAACCAGTAACTTCTCCTTGCACCTTCTACAACCTCCCCCCACCGGGTTCAATAGGTGCCAATGTCTTCGTCGCCATCGTCGATCACTGAAGATGGAACCCCTCGGGAAGGGGAGAGACACCTCCGAAGATGTCTCCACCATCGCAGCCCCAGCGCCTCATTTCCAAACAGGGTCGTCCTATTAGACTGGTGGTCGTGATCTTCCTCGGCACACCGACCCAAGGTAGTCGATGGACACACACACACACACGGACGAGAGCTGTATGTATGTGAGTGGTTGGAGAGCCACAATCTCTCTATTGCTCTGCGCCAAATGCCAAATGTTGTTGCGCATCTTCACCCGCGAACGCATTTGGCTCCACGGCACATGATGTACGCGCACGAAACTTGCCCGGCAACAGGTTTTTCCCCCGATGCTCCCCCCAAGGTGGGGATTGACTGGTTTCGTTGGAGTTTTAAAACCCCATCAGGCACCACAAACAAGCGCACGGGCATCTGTGATGGGACATGGTGGTTCTTTTTTTTTAATATTCCGAAATATTAACTCCCTTTTTAGATAGACCTGTCCTTCCTTCGATCAAGTCATCGATCGCTATTTTTAGCCACGGATTTGAATTCCCCTCTATAATCTGTCTTTGCATTTCTCAACGTCTATCTCAATTCTACTTCGAAACTTCGAAGCGGTTTCGGGTCTCCTCGCACTATCATATACAAGGTCGGGGACAGATGACTCATGACATCTTAGCGATTAGCAGCAGCACCGGCGTGAGTTACCGCGCGATTCTGGCCCGTAAAAACCGGTCCAGCAGCCGGTGATCTTCACTTGGAGAGATGGAAACATTCTAACATATAGCTGGTAGAATGTGACATTTGCTTTTTCGATTGATGCCACAGTTCCCTCCCTCTTCCAGCGTCATGCCCGCCATGCACCGTGAAGGCAACTCCCCCCTCGCGAAACGCTTTACTAACCTAATTCACACATTAGGCAATTACGCAATCGGAATGTCTGTGGTGGCTGATGTCGAGGGTTTCCCTTTTAGCCGACCTATACGTAGGTTATTTTTTTTTATTTTACTTCTTCGTTGTTTCTATTCCATGTTTTGAGCGTTCAATGAGCAGCTCAACTTGCGCATACCCCCACACACGCGAGCGGAGCTTGGAGAGCGCGCTCTCGTTACGCAGTGTAACAAGCGACGCGGGCAAAAGCAATACCCCCCCAATCACTCCAAACAGATCGCCCCAAACTCGGCTGCCGGGGGAGTCGTCGTCGTCGTCGGTGTGATCTTCACTCTCCGATCACGACATCATCTTCTTGGGGCTTGGGGCTGTTGGGAGATGAGTACACACGGGACACGGGACAAGGGCGGAAGATTGGAACCGACAGACCGCCCCACAGCAGTGTCGTCCTCCCTCTTCTTCAGATCTTGGCCCAAAGTCTCGACCGAATGGAATTAAATGTTTTGCCCGACTGTGCGATGATGGTGAAGATCATCTCGAAGCGTACGATCTTTGATCAGCTTGTTCAAATGTGTATGTGTGTGTGTTTCAGTGAGTTTTGATGTCGAAAATCACGCAGAGGCATGTACTAACAACGTTCGCTGTACTAACAACATTGCCGCTTGTCACGCTAATCTCCTACACTTGCGTTGGGCATTAAAATTGCGTCGTCGTCGTCTTCGTTTACAAACACACACACAGAAAATCACACATATTTAAAGCCACCAACAGCACAGCACATTGCTAGAAAAGTCAAGTTGGCAGTAAACGAAACCCGTTCGATTTTTGAACTTTTACGCCGCATCGCAAAAGATCAAGTACACAGCTGTTGCTGTTGACCCTCGGCGATAAGACCCCGCCGAAATATCTCCAGTGACACTGGTACACTGTGTGCGTTTGCTAAAACCTAACCCCAACAGAAAAAGAAGCAAGAGACGAACTTTGCCAACAACAATCATCATTGAGGATACATTAATAGCACACTACCGACACTGCGCCATTGCAATGGGAGAGAAGCTGGCCAAAGCGTTCAATAGGAGAGGTGCTTCGTCCAAAAATTAGCTCCAGGCGACGAACCGCCGCCCGAGCGACATCGATTGAAAGGATCAGTAGCGCAAAGGCTTTTGATGTAATCGTTTCTTTTTTTTCTCTGTGTTTCATCTCAAGAAGCCTTGTGCCATCGATTGCGAAAAAAAGATGCCTCAGCCCGATTTTGGAACACAGTACGGCCTTTTTTCTAAGAGGAGGTTGTAGGCTCCTTCCTACGTCATCCAGGCATGTGCTTACAAGAGATACAGTGATGCCTCCGCTCAGATATTGTGTGACGCCTTTGCACGGTGACAGAATAAACAACACAGAGAGAGGTTGGGCAAATATTATCGTTTGCTGCTGCTAGGCACCTCCTTTGTGACAGTTTTTTGTCCACTCGCACACACCTACAGAGAGATGCTGCTTTCTTAACCTTGGAGCTCTTTCAATGGGGGAGCCATTCAAAATGGGTCCGCCATGTGCAATTGTAGTAGATTATATCATCATCGCACTTGGCAGTGGTGCTGCCGCCGGTCTCCCGCATGCACACCTTTCTAAAGCGATACATTTATGGTGCGCCGATCAGCATCATCCTCCTCCCGAAAACTGAAGTAACGAAAAAAATAAAACAAAAATAGCACAACGAAACACTCGCACCAGCAGCAGCACTTCAAAGCGGACCCAGAGCGGCGTCGTGCCGGCATCCGAAAGGTAACTATCAGTTTTGTCCGAAGGGGAGCGCAAAAAAAAACGGGACACCTCAACCACCGACCGAACGCGGACCGGACGACTTCTTTTGCCACCCGCCGGCCGCGCGGGAGAAAGACGAGCCGATTCCCACGATACAAATATGGCCTGAATGTGCTCCTGTCAGCGTGCAGCAAAATTTGCAATCTCCTCGAGTCGCCATGCCGGCGTCCGTTGTCTTGCTTTTTTTTTTTTTTTTTGCTTTTAAGGGACCATCACCTCAAGCACCACAGCAGTTGGACATTAGACCATTGTCCGCCACGCCACGCTGGGCCGGCTGATGGGGTGGGGTTTGCTGTTTGTGTGTGCTGTTTTGCTCCCTTTTTGCTTGCCCTGCCTGCCCGGCCGTGTAGAGACGCACTTTTTCTGCTGCTGCTGCTGCTGCTGTTGTTGTTTCTTCCTTTCCTCTTTCACATGGGAACCTCAAACGGGCGGTTATATTTATGCTCACAATACGCGCCGCCCGCAATATCCCACAGCCAGCGCGCGAGCGGTGGACAAACAAACAAACGACTTCTGCGACCAGGGCGCGCAACAAGTGACGAACCTCCCCGCGCAAGCGTCGCAGAAATTTAACCTGTTTGAAGTGAGATGCGAAAGCGGTGCGGGTAGAGGACACACGGCCTTAATTATGCATGACAGAGTGGCCCCACGCGGGGGAACGACGCGAGCTGGCCGACTGAGGCAGAGCGGGGGGGGGGGGGGGGGGGGGGGTGGCAAAAATAGCGAAAGAGCGCGACGAGTGTCTTGTTGCTTAATTATAGCATTAGGCTCTTTCTCTCGCTTTCCGGATACCGTGGGCCCGGATATGTTTTTCGTCCGGAAAAACGGAGAATCTTGACATGGGACATCCTACTCTTGCTCTCCCCCTCCGTCTCTTCTTGCGTGCTTTTTGGGGTGGGTGAAAATGAGCCGCCTTGCCGCTTCCTTTCCGTGCACGGCTGTTTGCGAACGGTTTTGCGATTGCATCATCTCGATCTGTTTGCGCGACGGCCGAGTGTGTGTGTGTGGGGGGAGATAGGTTGTCTAATTTTGACGCCAGCGTGTAACGCACACGGTGTGCTTTCTATGCGCGCGTTGGACCGACCTATCTACTGAGCTTGTTTTTTCCGTGCCGAAGGAGTTCAAGCCAGCCTCCACACGGTTCCAGCAGCTGGAGACGATCGTGGGCCCATCCTGTCCTGTAGCCGCAAGCCCCGAAGTAGCCGCATGGGACCGCACACTTTTACAATGTGTACACACATTCCAGGCGCGGGTTTAATCCCAGGCGGGCTCTGCGAGCTGTTGGCCGATTCCGTTTTCTCGGAGCGGAACGGAAGAAAAATAGCAAAAATGGCATTCCAGCGCTGCACAGATCCAGCTTTCCTTTCTCGCTGCTTTCTGCAGCTCTTACGGATTCCTCTCTTTGAATGAAAAGCGAGTAAAATAGCCAATACCGCTAAACTTCAAACCGTGTTGATTAATATTCAAATTAAAAAAAAGCATTCCTTTCGATTGTTTTTCCCTCTACAAACATGGCTATTAAATTAAAAAAATATTTGTATCACCCACTTCGCGCACAACTAAATAGCTCTCATGGCATTCCTTGCCGATAGAGATGTTTACCGTTTTTTAAGGGAAAATTTAATTATCAGAAATAGTGCCATCGTTAACGCAAAACAAAAAAAAACCACGCCAAACGCCAATCATGGTAAACACTTTAAGCATTTAATAACGAACTTCCCAAACCCAATCACTTACCATCATCGCTGGACAGTCTCGAACCGAAGGAAACCTTAGTAGCAGCCCCTCTCTGCCGCTCGTGCGTTATGCTCTCCTAAGCAACGCTTGGCCGGGGCAGTTCCAGAGGCTTATTTTTTGCATTCCATGCCATTCCTCCGCGCAGTCTGCGCGGCATTTATCGTGCCAACCCGAACGTTGTTTTGCTTTCCAGCAAAAGCACACACACACACACGCGCACGGACACACACGGACACAGTCACACGCTTGTGCACGAGAGGGGGACAATGGGAAAACTGGAGGCCTCAGCAGAAGAAGAAAAAAAAATCGGGCTAATTGGTGCAGGTGAAAAGCACTTTTCCTTCGGCGGCGTTATGCACACTTGGGTGTAACAATATAACAGAGCAAACACTGACCGCACACACTGTCGGCCCGAACTCTCTGCAGCATTGCTTACACACACGGACACGGACACACGAACACGAACCGATCACACATATATATATGGTCACTGGAGCCTAGCTACCTCCCCGCGCAAAAAAAAAACCGGAAGATGACTGAAAACGGTCGGCGAGATTTGTCGAAAGAGATACCGAAGGGAGGGTGGTCTGGTTTCTAGAGATAGTTTTGTGCGTTCGCATTTGCAAATGATGCTTGTAGAAATTATGTAAAATAGTGTCTTAGTGTATATTTGGGGGAGGGTGACTCTTGGTTTTATAAGGGAGGGTGGTAGTTCAAACCCACTTCTGAACACCAGCTACAATTAGTGGATCGCTTGGAACACGAAAATGATCCTATATTAGGATGGTGAGATGATTAATATTAGCAAGTATGTTATAAAGTGTCTTAGTAGATTAGTAGATGTCCTGGTGCGTATTTTCTGATCACATCTTAACCAACAACAGTCTTCTTTGATTAATACACCAAAATAACAACTAAATTCTAGGTTTGCAAGTTTGAGATTTGAAATATTGTCTAAGTATTCCTTAATATACTAAGTTCATTAGTATGTAATATTTTAAATGGATTGCATTTTCTTTACCCAACCAATAAAACAAACAAATTGACAAGTCGATACAATGCGAAACCAACACAAAATAGAGAGACAAATATGTTATATAGTATCTTAGTAAATTAGAAGATGCTCTGGCGGGCATTTTCTAATCAACTCTTAAACGGAAACATTCTTCCTTGATGAATACGCCAAGACCTAAATCCCACATTTGCATGTTTTAATTTTAAAATATTTTCTAAGTATTCCTAAGTACACTAAGATCCTTAGTGTTTACTACTTCATTCGGTTACATTCCTGTAGGCAACAAGCAAAACGGCAAATTGACGAGTTAATTCATTGTGAAACAAACTCAAAATAGAGAGACAAATCTGTTATATAGTGTCTTAGTAAATTAGTCGTTGCCCTGGAAGAATCTTAACAACTCTTAACTCTTAACAACAGTCTTTCTTAAAGAATACACCAAGGAAAGAATAAAATCCCACTGTTTGAAATTTGAAATATTTTCGAAGTAAACTAAGTATACTAAGATCCTTAGTTTTTAGTACTTCAATCGGTTGGATTCCTTTAAGCAACAAGTAAAACGAGCAAATTGACTACTCGTATCAATGTAAAACCAACATAAAATAAGTAATAGTTAAGGCAAATAGTGTCGAGTAATAGTTAGTATTTGTCGACTAAGATTTGCCCTTTAATTAAGATTGATATGGGGTTTTGAAATATAAAATATTTGGAAACCATCTTCCCTATCATGATAGAGGAAGATGGTGAGTTTAATTTGTACTCCTCCTTTTAGTACCCTTACTAGTATTTTTCTGCCAACTTCAGGTAATGTAAGAAAAAAATGTTCTACTAATTCTACTGAAGGCTTTCAAAGCATAATTCATTCCTTCCAGGTACAAAATATCATTCTGATCAGCTTCTATCAGCATGACTCTTCCACCAGCAACAAAAAGCGCTCTGCGGAAAAGTGATAGATTTGACACTTGCACCCAACATCTCCCAACCCGGTACAAAGCAACAGCTCCCACTAGCCTATCTGCTGTCTTTGTATTTCAGCCAGCAGTAACCAATATTTGTTGGATGAGTGTTGTTTTGCTTTGCTCGTCTCTTATTTCTAACCCTTTTTTGTTTTTTTTTTTCAGCACCCTTACGCGAGGAAATAGCGGTACGATGCAAGGAAAGAAGGGTATGCACCAAGTAAGGTGTACGGCACCTACGGGTAAATATAAGTACGGCCAACGTGCTTCTCTACTTCTACGACAAAGACAAGAAGTACAAACAGCACACGCCGCGGAGAGCACACACACACACACAAAACAGGTCGCACGAAACGGAACACCGATTAACGTAACCGATTTGTCCACTGAAGAGGAGAAAGAAGAGGAATAAACTAAAAACAAGCAGAGACACACACAAACAGAGAGACACGAGGTTTTGGGTAGGTTTGTCACCAAGGTTTTGACAGCGTTTGGAGAGGCTAGTCACAGGACGTCACCGAGCGTGCAACGGCAAGGTCTATCGAAGAGGAGGATACACTTTGGTTGGTTGGTTGGTTGGGCTTTGTGGATAGGCAAATCTTTTTCTACACACTTGCGCCTCACTGTTGTAATGGAGATGTTAATTTTCTTCAGCGCGAGCTACACTTTACAGCACCTGCGAGCCCCTCGGCCACAATTTGGTTGTTTTCCTTCCCTTTCCTCCTTTCCGAATCATCGAAGTGGTTTGTTTTGTTTGCTTGCACTTTGTTTTTCTTTTCTCCTACGAAGTTTTTTGTTTTTGCATTACACCCAGCTGTTCAACTTTCTTCGCGTTTTCACTAGACAACAACAGCAGCAGCGTCACCACCTTCGGTACAACGAGCACGAGCCTTCGCTTGGAAAGCCAGTTCCAATCTGTGTGTGTGTGAAGGGATTTCGGAATTTTGGTTTTACTTGTTTTTGTTTGTTGTGTCACCGGATTTTGCCTTTTTGATTTCAGCGCGACACAATGTTGAGTTCGTATGGAGTACGAACGGCTGGAGCGCTTTTACAGCCGGAAATGAGAGCTTCCGTTTTAGCGAGAGAAAGAGAGAAACGCGTGTGGGACCAACGTCCTCCAACCTCACCCGGAGTGTATAAGAACCACCAAGTGTTGGAGACCAGCTGAGGTACTATCACCAGTAATCAAAACCGTTGTCCGCTGTTGTATTGGAGCCCTTTTGGTGCAAGTGGGAACGATATGAAGAAAGCAAAAAAAAAAAACACAGAAAAACACATACACACACTCTGCTGCCCTTCCCCTTTTCTTACGTACAGTTGTAAAGACTTGCACGATCACTAAAACGCGGCGATGAAAACGCGACGGAAAGCGGAGCGGCGTAGTAGTACCAAAAAAAAAAGGGAGAGACGGGTGGCGAACGGTCCGCAAACGGGACGATCACCTTCTGCGCGCACGGACTGTGTTGCGTACACTGATCACACGGGCAGCCGCCGTCGCTTGTGCCGCGATCGGTTCAACAACTATCCGCGGCTATCAAACGAAAAACGGCGATGGTGGGGGATCTCCGCCGTCGTGTCCCGCGTGGCGTGCGCTGCAAAATCTCCGACTCCGAAACCGCCAAGAGCGTCAAGAGAGAACCGAACGAACGACTCAAAGCCACGAACCCGAGCCCACTTGCTAAACCGAGCGCGCGAGCGAGCGAGCGATGCCTAGGAGAGGAATGTGTGCGCAACAACCATTGCGGCGCTGTTGTCCGCCTGGCAAGGTGGCAGCGGAGGAGCACATTGGACGTGCGAGCTACAGAGCTGTTTGGTGCGCCTGTTTACGGTACGCAAAAGCCCGAGAAGTTTAGCCGAGAAGTTGGTTCATGCGAGCCGAGAGGTGGCTTGCTGCTCGTTGGCGCTGGCGATAGGCATTAGGACGGGAGAGTTCGAGTCGGTTGTATGTAGAGACGCTGGTAAGGTGCATCGAAAAGTGCAATAGCAAACATTTGCTAGACACTTGGAGGACCGTTTTGTCGATGAGTGAATTGGTGTTACTTTCCTTTTTAGAGAAGAGCAACTCGAACCAAAATCACAATGTCTAATAAATGTTTACTTTAAGTAATATCAATCATCAATGATAAAGAATACTCTGATTCAAGATTTGCTCGTTGATTTCAATATCTTTTCGATAGTAAATTTCAAAAAAATGTGTGTCTGTAAGACATTAGTATTTCATAAATTAATAAATAGTATTTAACAATGTAATGAATAATAATAATAAATAAGACATAGAAAATGTAACCAATTTTGAATCATTACCCGTCTTTAGACCTAAGTGGATGGAATGGTGCATACATATCGATGCTATGCAGCAATGACTCATTAGAGCCATGTAGCAGACCAGCAATAAAAGAGCACTGTGCACTTGCGTCTTCTAACCGAATACCCTCAACAGGCTCAAGGCCTAGAAGACGGCACCGCGCAGCACAGAGGACGACTATTGTGATCCTGCCAAGAATATTTCTGTTTAAAATGCAATCTTGGGTCTAGAAGAACGACCAGGTCGAAGGCATAACGTTGTCGATTAACTGTGTTGCCGACTAAGAAGTACGTAGAAATGGTTGGACTCCTGCGTCGAACAAAGTGCGTCACAGAAGCATTTCTCGAGTGAGGCCGTTGTGCTTGGCGCAAGGCCGTTAGGTATAGGCGCAAACAGTTTTGCCAAAAAACTGCCTGGCTCTATCGTGAGGTAAAGCGAGTGTGACATCATTGACGAATAAGATGAAGAGAAGCGGCCCAATATCGCCAAATATTCTCGAGCTGCTGATTATTTCTTTAGTTATGTGTGTATCAATTTTGCTGACGTACGAGTGATTCATAAGCAGGGAAGTCCTAGCTTATCTAGTTTAGCAAGCAGAATTGCGTGAGGTAGATACACGAATGCTGCTTTAAGGTCTTTATAAAGTACATCAACTTGTGCTCCAGCATCTATTTTACTAGTACAGTAGCTCACAAATTCAACCAGATTCGTGGTAGTCGACTTGCCACGAAAGATAAAACTATGTGAGTTAAAGACAACATTTGGTGCCTTAGATAAGAGCCAAACTTAAGCGACAACGACTATAACACTGAGAAAAATGTTTGTTCTCTTCTCATTAATTAACTTAAATAATCGCTTTGTGATTCGATTGAACCATCTCAAAAGATTCGTTTGACTTAAAATGTCTGCAAATTTGTAAATTACATCCATAAGCTTATATTGTTAAGATGTATTACCCTCTTTCCAAAAAACTTAGTACCTAACTCTGATCAATCTCATGCCCCATCATCATTGGCTCATTTGATCTTATTGTTCGGGCACATTGGCAGGTCAAACAAGACTGTCCTGCAGGATCGTTTCGGTCGTCAACATTAAAATAAGCTTCGAATGCACACCGTCTCAGGACCAAGTCGGAACTTTTCACACCACCTCCCAATATCATCAGCTGAGCTGAGGTGATACCGTGTCCCATTCGCTCCTAGTCTCCAATACAGCACGCATACATCTAACGCATCAGCGGTGGGAGTAAACGACAAACAGCAAACGAGCATATATTCCATTCACTGCGCGACCGCCTCATTCGCGAGACTGCAAACGCGATTGACTAAGCTTTCTTCTCGAGAATCCTTCTCTCTGTATCGCGTGGTGGCGGCTCTCGCATGGCACTCGCTTAAAAAATGCAAATGATCTCGCCCCTCAATAAAGATTCCCGTGACGGATAGATGAAGCAGCCCCGCGATGAAGCGGCAGGAGGATGCTGTGGTGCTATAGCCGCGCAGGGTACGATATCCCTTCCCCCCCACCCCCCTGCGACGCGGGACACTTATGTGTATCTCGCGCGCGCATTGATTCCAGCCCGTCCATCCATCCCGAAGCCGTCGCGTCGCCGAAGCGTCGAAGAGCCATCGAGGAGAGACTCTTGCCAAGATGTGGGCAAATAAAGTGCAAGAGCAATGTTTATCTAACCTGTGTGTTTCCCTCCAGCGAAGGCAACAATGTAGTGGCCGTGTCGATTGTCGATTGCACCGTGCAAAGAATAACGTGGTGAATAAAGCAAAACGGAACGGACTTGACGCAGCGATTGTGTAGTGGAAGCCCATGCTTTTAGTAATAATTCGTATTAGTATAACCTTTAATGCTTTAATGGTTTCTATCATTTATTCGCCCGGGCTGTTTCCGCGAACAGCGTTTCCCGCTAAAGGTTTCAATAGAACCTGCTGCTAATGATCGCGTCCTCACCATGCACGCTCAATCGCTGGTGCACTGTAGAAAGATAGTCCATTTGCCTGCTAAGAGCAGGGTGCTTCTTGCAGATCTCACCGACACACGCGGAGCCGCGAACCTCGTGGACTGCCCACGAAATCGCTCGGCAAATTTGCAACATTGTTGCACACGCCATTGCAGAACTTGCTGCAGAGCAGTTCAAAGGCCCGGGCCGTCGCTTTTGGATGGGTTGTGCCGGGCGATAAGTCTTCGGCACGATGGTGGCAGGCGGGAGCGGGATGAGAAGTAATAAATACACTGCCGTGAGAAGAATGCCGACCGTGGGGTGAACATTGGGAAAGCGCTGGGTAAAACTCTAGTGTGTGTGTGGGTTCTTAGGGGAAGTAAAACAATCATACGTTAGTGTCGAAAAAGTGGACTATTTAATGTTGATTATTATAAGACGTTTGTATGAAATGGGGTTTGGATAAAATGACACATTTGATACATACAGTGGACCCTTTCACAACGAGTACCTCTCAAAAGTAGTTTATCGCATAACGAGCGAATCTGAATGCTCCACAAATACCTCTTCCAACGCGCAAAATTTGATATTTTGTATAAACGAGCAAAAACATTTGCTGAAATGATAAACTTTTATACCACGAATCAATTTTTAACTAAATATATACACGATCATTAATCCTTTGGTAACCTGAATATGTGGCGCCATCTGTTAGAATATATCAATACTACTCAAATCTGCCAATAGTATACAGGTGGTCCCCATTACACAATTAATGGGAATCGAAAATGGCCACACAAAACCGCGTGTCTAGAATTTCCGCGTAAGTCTAATATCACGGTTTCCAGTCAAAATGTTAAATTTTGTATAATTTTGCTTTAAGTTTTGGCCAATAAATTAACTATTTTATATAATTCTGACTGTTTATTACAATTTGAAACCTTCTTGGAAGAATTATAAAATTCTAACAGAAGGGAATTAATTTTGCATTTCAAAATTGAAGTGTCAAATTGGTACAGTTTACCCAAATAACTGTCAAACTGCGTATCTCCAAATCCGCCTATAAGAGGTACCATGTTTCTCGGGAACTACCTGCACGCTTATACAATAAATCCATTTTTTTTGTTGAAATTAATCGTTGATAATTTTGTTGAAATGAATCGTTGATCATGAAATTGAAATGTTCAGTTTACCATTTATATTGACAAAAGCTGACACCAGGATTATCAAAAAAAGCAATAAAAATTCGGGTTAATCTAGTCCAGATTCGGAAAACAGAAATTAGAATTAATTTTCGCAATGAATCAATGAGTCAGAATATTGACTGATGTGGTTCAATAATCACTGATGCATTTTAAATAATAAACCAAAAAAGTAATTCCGGATGGGAATAATTAAAATTCAGCATTGTAGGAGTCAACTTCCTTTTGTCATCAGTCAAACGAGCCACAATAAATATGAAATGCCCAAAGACTTCAGTTTCTAAATACAAAAAAGGAGTAAAAAGTCTCAAGCATTAAAAAAATCATTAACCTTCAGATTGAAAACTCGATTCGTGATTTGAATGAGACTTCTTTAAGAAGGATTCATATGAATGTAATGATGAATTAAACGATTCCTAAAGCAGAATATAAATGAATCTGTCAAAGGTTCAAGAAGGTCAAGTGATGTACACAAGAATAAGGTTAATTTATCGGAAAAATCTTCTGAACATAAAAAAATATATCATTCCTTAAAAAAATAGAACGTTCACTACAACATTCAAGTACGAGACGTCTACTGAATAAAGCATATCCCCTATTCTTTGTTTTATGTGTCAATAGGTTATGCCAGACGCTTTCAAAAGTAATAAACACTATCCGAAGAATCTAGCATTTGCGCTAGCTGCGCGCACAATATTTACAGCTTAACCTGATGCCCTTAATTCACGTTTAACTGTGCGTCTACGACCTGCTCGTAGAACCAGACAGCAAACAAAAAACGCCAGAACACAGATACTTATTAACCAAATTATGGACCATAAAATGTTTATAGCATCTACTCGTCCTCCGCTTCATCTGTACGCTTCAAACGGCGCATTTGCTTCCTTGCTATGCCTATAGCAACATTCCCATTCCGAGTACAACGAATTCCAGCACAATTCTAACGTGCACGAACAATTCTACTTTCCCAGTTGGGTCATTTCCCCTTCCTTTCTGCTTACAATCAATATCTGGCAAACAAACTATTGCGCTACTTCTCGAAATCAAGCACCACGCACACGTTTGTCGACAATCGCTTGGATTGTTTGTTTTCGCGAAAGGTACCCAGGGGGTTTTCCCCCTTTATTACCCCGGTGTGTGTGGTAGGGAATCGAAACCCTCTTGAGCTGCTAGTGTGCACCGTTACGCTCCCACAGGTTGCCATATGGATCCGACTACCGACCGACCGACCGAGAGGATTGGTCGACTTCAACGTGCGCGTGTAGCACTGGTCGCGTTGCTCATTAACCGTTAACAATGAGCGCATCCGTCCGAAAATGTCGCCTGCCTGCCTGCCTAACTGTTTCCTCCCGTGCGGTAAGGGCGGTGTGCGGTTACGACTTGAACGATCAAACCCCATTCCACGTGCCCATCACCTCACACAGTGAAGATGTCAAGGTCGGACGGTTTGGGCCTGACTGTGGGGGAATGGCTCACACTCGGAGAAGGAGGAAGCCGTTTTCCTTGACGCTATGGAAATTGATGCTTTTGCCCGGCACGCTCTAGCGAAAGTCCTCAAGCAGCAGCGGCTGATGATCTAACTACATCACCACCACCACACTGTCCACCACCCCTTCGGCTACTCCAGATTATGCGAACCCGACACTCTGACATCTCTCGGAATCCGCTCGCATCACCGGCTCCACGGTGTAGAATGTGTGTAGAATGTGGCGTCAGAAGATGGAGCGAGTGCGCCCGCACTCCCCGTCACACCGACTCCGACTAAATGGCCGTATCCGTCTCAAAGGCGCGCGCGCGCCCGGCACCAGGCTGCCATTACTTGTGTCCGGCGTTCGCATCGCACATTTCCTTGATATTTCAATCACCTGACGATCGTTAGAGCGCGAGGCTAAACAAAACAGCCGTGTCGTGTGCCCGTTGGAACCGTCCGAGACGATTCGATTTCAGCGCTGACCTTTCCGGCGGACGCGGCACGGCGGTGCACAGGGTGACTTCAATGCGCGGAAAGCGATGCGAGCAACCCTTCTCCTTTCGGGATGTGGAATTTGATGTGTTTTTTTTTTTGCACCATCAACAGGTGAATTGTTTCTCTTTTTTGTTGTTGCGAATTTGGAGGTTTATGTGTAGACGGTATGTTCCTCTGCACATTACTTGCAGTATTGCTTGATGAGTTTTGCCAAAAAGAAGATATTCCAGCGCAAAAACCACGCTAGACTTCAATGAGTGGAAAAACAACCAACCGACACACATCAATAAACCTTCAAAATTCCGTCATAAAATGCGTTACGCAAATATCAACATCCTCTAAAAGGTAAAGAATTAATCATAAATTACTCCAAATGAACGATAATAGCATTCATTTCAAGTCGATAAATTCTTCACACAAAAAAATGACTCCAAACATAATCAAGTTGCAATCAATGCTGCCATAAAATAATGCCAGCCTCTGTCTCCCATGCGATCATGTCCTGTCGTTTCCCGATCACTACACTGGCCAATCGACTTATCGAGTGGACAAATGAACATAAATCGAACGGCAATACCATAACTCAGCACAAGGGGCAACATTATTATGTGACCATTGTGGACAAAAAACCTCGACCATCGTGGCGAATTCGGAGCGGTTTCGAAAATCGATTACAATAAACAAAACCCCACCCGGAATGATGAAAAGCTTTGTGTGCGTTTTTTCTTGTGCATTCCATTCCATTCCATTTTGCCATGTTTCACATGACGGTTCGATTTACACACAGCAACAATCCATCAAATTCAAGTAATCGATGCGTTAAAAATCGGTTTAACTTATTCTCGGATCATCGATCGACAGTCGAGAACGTCGTGTACTGTTGCTGCTGCTTCCTGGATGTAATATATTCGTAAAAAAAAGCTCAAGTAAGGTGTGACTTCAGGTTGTCGGTACAACATCAGAAAACCCCTGGTACATTCCAAGTGTGATGAATTGGAACAAAAGCATCAATCGCATCGAATCGATGACGCTGACAGGCGGGCGGGCGATCGGGCAATTAAAACAGTCGACGTCGAAGTGCACAGTTCCTGTCATTCTCTACTCCGAAGCGGCCATTTTCAATTAGTACTATACACACAAGCTCCTCTGTCAATCGGGAAGGTTGGACTGCTTTGACAGTGGCGGGGGAGAGATGCTAAACGCCTGCAGGTAGTAGCAATGACACTTTGTACTGAGGGGGTAGGAAGGTCATCTTAATCAAGGTCTGGTTGGATTTTACTTTTAACGAGCTTTGGGCAAACATAACCTCAACTAATCAGCGTCAACACGATTGACAATTAAATCCACTTGATTAGCATTTCGAAAAAGGGTGTTTTTTTGCTTCAAATTCGACAGGAAGTCTTACACCTTTTAACTACTTCTAATGTTGTTTGGGACCCATTCCCAATAAACATCAAGCGCAAAGATCGCCTTTCTAAGATTAACAGCGATCCCTTCTCACAAAAGCGATCCCCCCAATCATCCACCAACCACACCCCGGGGCAGGACATGGACCGGTGGGAAGGATGGTAGTTAAACTCATTTGTCTTGTTGTTTTGTATGCTGAGGGACTCCATTTTTTCTGCGATTTACCACTTGTTTTCGTTGCCGGTTGCCTTCAAACTGCCGTTTTGCACCATTACCATTTGGTTGGTCGGTTCTGTTTCTGTTGACTCTGTTAGGTTTTTTGTTTTGGTTTTTACCCTTCCCTACTTCTCGCTTCTCACCAATCTGATGACTTTTATGACTCTTTTGCCCGCACACGCTGATACTTGTTATTATTACTACCCGTGGGCCGGGTTTATTAAACCGTTGGAGTGTTCCTTCGGCTTTCGGCCAAAGTTTTGGTGGAGTTTTGTCTTTGGAGGTCTGTGTGATCCGGCGACAGGCCCCAACTTTTGCTACGGTTCGGGTGTGGCGAAAGGGAAAATAAAGCACCCCAAATACATGCGCGTGTGTATGGGTCGACTGCTGGGCAAGGCTAAATTTTCATTTCTACCATATGCCAGGGCGCCAGGCACTGGAAAGGGATCGAAATTAGTCAATGCAACATTGCAATGCAATCTATCTGTCGCTTCAAGGTTGCCAACACCGCAGCGTGCAATTTTGGATGTCATTGTTTTGTCCCGCTTTTTTTCTCTCTCACGCGTGTAGTGTCGTTAGTGCCAAATTTGGAGCGCTTACTGTGAGGTGGAATCTACCAAATGCGATCAATTAGTCATCGTCGTAGGTGGTACAAGGAATGTCTTGTCCCAGGTTGGACAATGATAAAAAGGCTCAAGGATATAACATATCGCACACTTTAAGGTCAATCTCGCTCTGGAAGTTAAATCATCAAAATAGCACAGGTAAATCTAAAAAAAGGAATGTGTCACGCTTCATTCATTTGTAAATTGGTTATGATTTGAGCTAATTTCCCACACGAACACAAAAGCTCATTTCATTATCAACACGTGTATGAAACAGATGAGAAAGTGATGTGACGTAAAGTGCGTAGCGAAAACCAAAAAAAAAACTGACCACAAGAATGTATTTTACGAAACAATCAAATATACTAATCAGCTCCCTAACAAGCTCTTTTATCTCTCAATACGATATCCCCTCAAAATGCTCCACCTCAGCAACAAAAAAGCACCTCCCCAAAACGAGGTGCGTAACAAATTGAAAACGAAATTGAAAGTGCGTCCAAAGATCGTACAAAAAACAAAAAAGGGAGGAGAAGGGTTTGCGCTGCCTTGCGGATAGTCGTCGTGGTCGTGTGGTTGCCATTAATTGCCGGTTGCCAAGGGGCCACACCGCGAACCATTTCCATCTTCTCGAAATCCTCTCTTTGAGGGAACCCGTCGGAAATGGGTTCGTTTTCAATCAGCTCTCGCTTCCGTGGAGCGGGGTCGACGAGATTCGAATATGATAAATCCGGTAGGCCCCCGAGGAGGTCCCCGAGTGGTGGTTTGAATCAATCGGATGAAACGAACAGAGCGAGGGTTTTGAAATGAAGGTTGAAGAAAATGGAATGTTTTATGTGGACTTTTTCCAATTTTTTTTGTGGAATTCATGTTTTTTGTTTTGTTGGGGAGATAAATAAATGAAATGAAATTTACTGTTGACATGTTTCAATAAAATAATCCAAAAGTTTGTTATTCCATGATCGAAGATAAACGCCATATCAAAATTTTTGAGTTCATTTTGGGTTAGCTATACGGTTTGGTCTAGCGATTGTATTAAGCTACACATTCATTTTTAACGAAATTTTGCATAACTTTGCCTTGTGTCGACTAATGCAGAGAGTGAATACTGTTGGGGATGGAACCGTTTACCTCTCTAACAACTGCAATGCTAAGTATAAGCTTTAATTTATCAAATGAAAGCATTCGCAAAATGATGCATCGCAACAAAATTGAGTTAAAGTCTAACGTATAAATGAAATATTGCCTAGTATTACATTATAAATTTGGAATTCACTCAATACCTTCATAATAATAACAAAATTATACCAGAAAAGACAAAAATTTACTCATAGAATCATCAAATTGGCGTAGAATATGTTTCCTCCAATCGTGCTTCGAAAGCAGGTTAGACAATGGATAAGTGAAGAGTCGCAGAGTTGTGCACGAGAATCAATTGCTGTGGACAGAGTCTTCGTCTCTTAGCCTAATAATCAGGTCAATCCCGCAAGGTACTTATGATCCAAAGATTGGGAAACCTATGGCTTTTGGCGCAGAAATCCAAGGATCCTATAGGATTAAGAGTAGGATATTGGATCTATAGTAGGATTAGATGCAACATCATCATCGACCTTCTGATCTTGGATGCTGTAATTACCATTGGAATGTAGGCTTTTACCTAAGGATATCTATCTGAAGTTTAAACTGGAAATTAAAGAATTTATAGTCGTATGTTATCACCAATACCATCTGGTCTAGTTCTATGAGTTCATCGCGAAAGCCTTTCTTCTGCTAAATGTGTCTTCAAAATAAAAACTGTAATAAAACATCCAATCTAGCGTCACAAATTCTGAAATGAAACCAACAATGTGGCCATACATAAATGTTTGATTAATAAAATTGTGGATCATCTTTTGGTAAATGGCATTTGTTTCTATTTGAATTCCCTTTCAATGAAAAAATTCACCAGTGCATCGACACGCCATATACCATTTCTTCTGTATATATTTCAATTCCTTCAAAAATTCACTCCACCCGCATAAAAAATGCGTTCAGTCCGGCACAATGTTCCTATCGAAGGAATGCGTTCACATCGCCGCATCATCGAATGGCAAGAAGGAAGAGGACAATTATCACGCCGAACGCATTAATTTATGATAACTATGCGATGTTGGAATCTGCAGCCCACCCCACTAATTGCCCACCCCTGATCCACTGTGGCGGCTTGATTGAAACACACACACACACACACACGCACAAAACGCAACGAACGATGAAAACGGTTTCGGTGGACGAATTTTCATGAGTGTGTGCTTTTTCCCTCTCCCCCGTTACTGACGTACGGTTCCCATAAGGTGCTCCCGCCGCCGCTCCAAAACGTCCGGCCAAGCTAATGAGCCTCCCAAGGGAAGGAAGCATTAAGGGGAAATGTGGTAGGGGGTCTGTCTCCCCAAAAATAGCTTTCATTGGCAGTGGACCGCAAAAAGCAAGAAAAAAAGCCACCCTCCCCGAAAAAAAAACAAATAGTTGAAAAAAATGCGTCGCTTTCTTACGTTTGATGCGGCTGTGCGGTACAGCGCTGGTCGGAAACAAAGAAAAGAAGGGCACTTGCTGATCAAGCAGATCGTGATCGCGAGCGCCTTCGTTATCTAATGCTTCTTTTTTGGCGGTGGGAGGGGGGTGCTGGCGGTCCCGTATGATGGAAATTCATTTTCGTACTGTCCATCAACAACAATCACACACACAGCATTCGGGGTAGCGTGTACCGGGGGGTTTTTTTTCTCCCCTTTCATAGCTCGCTTGCAATGCGGGGATCGCATTGCCAAACCAATAAGAGAGAGATAGGATTGGGGGCAGGGGACCCTTATTGGTCGACGGGCACATAACGGACGCACAGACAGACAGAGAAACAACCAAAAATTGGTCATAAAGCTCGGGCATGTTTGAATGGGCCCCCCCCCCGAAACGTTCGGCTAAGAAGGCGCTCCGGCCCCGTGATCATAATCTGCCGGCCGGGCAAAGATTCCAATTGACGAAATGTTCGAAAGTGTTGTGGCCGTCCAATGCCGCACACCTGAGCGACACATTATCTAACCCTTTGCTGTTGTTGGTCAGCGCAAACAAGCAGCAGCGTCCGGCGTGCCAGCGGAACAATTGAATTCCCAGCAAGCGGTTGGTGCATCGATTCTACCGTGATGAAGTAATTGTTATACCATCCCCATAAAGCAGGGACGAGAAAGAAAAAAAAAACCCTTGCATACTCGTCCACCACATTTCGTCACAACCCCCCCCCCCCCCCCCAGGAATGCAGGCGAATTCAAAATTTCTACCAAACCCAACACAATTGGACGCCCAATTTGGGGTGCCCTCGAGATGCGCTTTTGGGGTTTGGATCGGGTTCCGATGACGAGACGCGATCTTCTGCAACTACGAGCCCAACGAGTAGCAAACTCGTTTCGTCACTTGGATAGGCGTCAAAAATCAATTAGACAATTTACACCTGTCTCTTGGCCCTCGCGTCTACAGTGCGGCGACAGAGTTTCGCGTGTTGCGAATTAACCCCATCCACACGCTCCTCACTGTGGCTGTGTCCTTTCCCCCTCGTTTGGATGTGCCTTTGGGGGTAATTGATTAGTAGCGTCTACTAAAGCGGACAGAAAGAAAACGGAACACGAAAACACACACATTGTGGTACCCTTAAACGTTAATACAAACACCGGGGCAGCGCTTCCAGAAGGTCTCCGATTAATTCGGTAGCTAGATTTAGCTTTAAACCATCGCTGGCTAACCTGTATGCGTGTGTGTGTCGTAGTACTTTGGGGATTTTTGCCGAGTTAGACTACGTTTTTACTACGACAAGATCGTGCCAGCGAGATAAGTGTATGTTCGCAGATCTTTTAAGACACATAGCCCCCGGGGGGTGTGTATGTGTGGAGAAAGAGAGGAGTAGAAATGCAATATGTTAGGTGTGTTCGAAAGTTCGGCTTCTCCTTCGTTGGTATGACTGAGTGGCTTTTTGTTTGATTTTGAATTTCTGTTACATTTTTTACATAACTTAAATTATCTCTTAAAAACAGATATCCTAGCTGGTACATAAATTTATGACGCAAATCTAATTTAACATCATAAGCAATATCCCAACTTGTGTTCATACCTAAAACAATAAGTGGGCAATGACATATTTAATACGGTTTAAGGTTAAGCATCAAATAAAACAAATTTTATCGTTGTTGTGATTTTGTAACCTGTACAAAACAACTGCAACTTTTCTAAGCTCATATAAACACTGTGATTTTTGTTAAATTGTTGTTTAAATAGTTGTTAACTAACATATCGCATGAGATATAATAATTATTTGTTATTTTGTAATAACTTGTATTTTTAATAGCTTTTCGTTACCTTGTTTTTCCGTTGAGACAGAAGGTTATATTTTTATATAGTTTTTTTAAGTTTATTAAATCGAAGGAGATTTTTTCAAATTGTGCTCCTAAATTCTCCTAACAAAAGTGACAAATATAAAAGTATGAAAAAAGAAAAATATTTTAAACGATATTTTTGAACGTTTAAAACCATAATACGTATATTTTCTAAACATAAATTGAATCATTGGTCTTAAGATTGATGTTTGACAAGGTAAAACAACCGGTTCATAATTGAGAATTAGCCAGTAAATTGTAAGTCATTGAAACCCCTGTAAGTTACAAGCCTTTAGGATAAGCTTTTAATTACGCGTTGGTCAAAAACCCCATAAATGAACCAAATTTCCATTCTTAAGATTAATTATTCTCATACCATTAACCCTTTCCTCTTTAGCAAATTTCACAACGCTAAAAACTTACAGTAACACCCAACCCAAAGACATTCACACAAAAAGGATGCTGCGCGCCTAAACGCACCCGAAACAGCCGGCCCGCGCACCGAACTAAACCTTCCCCGAGGGAAGGTTAAAAACAGCCAATAAAAAACGTTCTTTTCGAGGGGTAGCTTTAGCTCATTTGTTGAAAACATAATCACCATCATTATAACGGTGGAAACACACACGCAAGACAACGCCTAACCTTTACTCCACAGCGTGATGATGTTTTGCTGCATGTAAAGCACGGCATGATGTTTTATTTCACAATTTAAATTCGGAGATATGAAACAAAAAAAAAAGGAACACAAGCTTGCTTGTTCGCGCGTTGTTTAAATCAGCCCGTTTCAGAAGCATTTCTTTCTGGCACGATTAAAAAGCGATCACTTTCAATGTCGCGCCGCACATGCAAGCGGTCACATTTCTCTTATATCATTCCGCTCGGGAGAATTGTGTATTGTATGTACGCCCGCGGCACCGCGCGGACAACACAATCGGTATGGCTTTAGGGTTGTGACCATTGTGTTAATCTCCAGTATCTCCCCTGCGCACATGCCAAATCACAGCACACCACTCGGACATATGTTATCCGGCGCGCCCCTCCCCTCTGGATTGAAAGGAAATTGAAAAGATTGAAATATTAAATCGCGCATTAAATCATGCGTGTGTGTCATTCCGCTTTGTATCCTTCGCCTGTTTTGCCAACCATTTCTCGGAAGTGTGTCCCGCAGCAGCCTTGTTGGGGCGAAAGGGTGAACACAGCCGACGTTGCAGTAGCGCCCAACCCATAAAACAATCTGTGTCTGTCTGTGCTCCCTGCTTTCGCTCGTCCCGTTCCTGTGTGTCCTGCGTGTACGCCCAACAGGCGAATTATGCCGCATTCCCGCATGTTTCTCCAGCGGCTTTTCTGTGTGTGTCCTTGCTCCAGTTACCCACGCTACGCCATCGAGGGCACATATCGTCACAGGCCCAACCGCACACTCTATAGCGGACCGTGGCGGAGAGTTAATTTATCGGTGTGCAAAATTGTTTTCGATACAACGAGGAGAGAGGGCGTGCGTGTCCCCTCACTTGCCCTCACTTTCACGAGCGTGTTTCCGTGCAATACCACACCCTTGTGTCGGCGTTCTGATCGGAATCAGGTTGCATAATTTGGGTGCGAAAGTAACAACACGCGCCCGCCCGCTACAGTACAGTCCCATGGTCTGGCGTCGGTCTTAATTCCAGCCAAAACCCGGGGCACGGTTTCACTCAATTTCGCATCACAGCATCATGTTTAAGGCTGAAATTACAATTCGCTTCCCGTGTGGCTGTTGCTAAGTGCACCACAGCCACAGAAAACAAGCCGCCCGAGGTATGCGTAAAAGAAATCCTTGAAGAAATTTAATCTGGAGTACAGTTGATATTGAATCTGTGTTATGGGAGCGGAGAATACCTCCGCTTGAAATATAGTAATATTAATATTACGAGTTTCCGTGTTAATATTGTTATTAATGAGAAGAGCGTTTTGCGTTTACTACCAGTGAAAGACATGTTTAGCTTTCTCGTCATTTTAGATTTTTGCGACCAAGAATTTGGCGATCAAGAAATTCAAGAGAATTCTTGGAGAATTCTTGGAGAATTCTTTGAGAATTCTTGGAGAATTCTTGGAGAATTCTTGGAGAATTCTTGGAGAATTCTTGGAGAATTCTTGGAGAATTCTTGGAGAATTCTTGGAGAATTCTTGGAAAAAGAGAGATCAAGAGAATTCTTGGTCGCAAAATTCTTGGTCGCAAAATTCTTGGTCGCAAAATCCTTAGTCAAAAATATCTTGGTCGCAAAAATCTTAGTCGCAAATATGTTGGTCGCAAAAATCTTGGTCGCAAAATTCTTGGTCGAAAAATTCTTGGTTGCAAAATTCTTGGTCGCAAAATTCTTGGTTGCAAAATTCGTGGTTGTAAAATTCTTGGTCGCAAAAATGGTGGTCGCCAAATTCTTGGTCGCAAAAATCTTGGTAGCAAAATTCTTGGTCGCAAAATTCTTGGTCGCAAAAGCTACGGTTCTTTCTTTAATGTTGCACCATTATGTCGTGGTCTTGGTCTGGGTGAATATATTTCCCACCGCTTGAACAGAACTCAAAACGTTATCCTACACACCGCGGCAGCGGCGACCTTCGGCTCTTCAACCAATTTTGCTACACATTATTTATCGGCCAGAACACAGACGAGAGAAACACATGTTACCGTTTTACAAACGCATTGCCATTTGCGAACACGAGATCTTCCGAGCGATAGAAAAGCCCCACCCCGTCAAACTGTACCAAGAAAACATAAATCATCGACCACTTCTCCCGGTTGCCCCCGCCAAACCCATAACATAACAACGCCCATCTCACACGCTTTGTTTGTTTTCCTCCCGCATGATGCTGGGCATCTCGCGGGGGATAGTGATTTTTCACACCAACAAAAAAAAGAAGCAGCAAAAAAGCGCTCTGCAACCTCAGGGCACATTACACCATCATCCATCATCCACCCGCACAACTGCAGACCGCGGGTTAATTGGTGCAGCGTGCAGTGCTGCTGCTGCTGCTGCTGCAATTTGCACTGCTGGCGCGAGAGCCACATGGAAATAAAACTCCCTCGGGGCTTGCAAGAACGATCCGGATCGATTGCATCTTAAGATTGAGTGCGCGCGGGCACGCTCCACACCGCCTCACACACAGCACCGGCAGTGACCTCATAAATCACCGATCCTTTACCGCTTTTTTTTTTGCTCGTTTTCACCACCCCCAAAGCATGCGAGAAATGGAGCACCACCTTGAAGAATTAAAGGGTGGTGGTGGTAGTATTGGGTAATTGGGAAACGCCATCTAAACGCCCGCATCAGCGTGTGCTGCTGCTGCTGCTGCTGGCAGGCCGGATGAACTGGTCAACGTGTACAAAGCGGTGGAATTGTCTTACTCTGCCTATAGTCACTCTCCTTCACTGACCAAACGCAATTTAAAAAATTGGACTGCAACGGATCGAACGGTTTTTTTTTGTGTGCGCAGGCATGGTGGGTTTATGCCGTCAGTTTAATTTGATTACATATTAAGTTATCAAACACGCGGACCCAATTTATACCCAACGCAACAGCCCCATTTTACGCCTCTTTTCGCACACTTACCTGAAGCGTCTTTACCTCGCTCAAACAATCATCCCTGCTGGGCGCGCACACACCGGCTGGCCAAAAGTAGATCTCGTTAACCGGGCCGATTGACTGTCTGCCAATCGAGGCGATGGATTCGATCGAGAGGAAAGCGATGATTCGGCCATAATCGCAGCTAATCGTGTAATGTGATCCAACCGCCGTTCGAGTTGGTAGCCATCTTCAGCGTCTTTGGGGCTTGTTTGTAAAGCACATCGCTTCAGCCGCTTAGGAAGCCTGCAAAGAAAGATGGAGAGCACCCAATTAATTAAGAAGTGTGCATCACGTACACACTACACGCGCACTATCGCACACTTACAGCGCTGGTCTTAGTAGGCAACGCAGTCCATGTGTTTGCGTGATGTTCGCCTACTCTAGAACGCACCTAACCTACAAAGTTGAAAACAAAAGTGCCAATTATGTGGTGCAAACCGTTTGCCTTTTTTTTCTATTTGCCAACACTGCACCATTGCACCCCCTCAAAGGTCTCCCCTTTCGTTAGTTCCCTTTCGGTTTGGGGTTTGCAGTGTTTTTTTTTTCTACTTCTACTCGCACGACCTCAACGCACACGCACATTGCAGAACGGCAGACCACGCCTCGCTGCTGCACGCATTACGCAGATCCGACGCCCTTCACTCGACTTGCTCTTGATGGGGGATTAAAATCACTCTGTTTCTTTTTTTTTCCTTTTTTCTTTCATTTAGCCATAACCGGCATCTGCACCTGCAGAAAATGCGTTTTTTTTCGATTGGCCCAGGGACACACACACGCACTGCGCGGGATCAAAAATTGCAATCGATTTGATCTAATGAAAACATAAATCAAAACGAAAACCAAACACGTTATGTGCAAACCACTGACTGTCACACGGTAGCGGCTAATGAGGGCAGAGGGAGAGTGTGTTGGCAAGGGTGCTGTGCCGTTGTGCCTACTTGATCGATCGATGGTTTTCGATATTGTGGAATTGATCCGATTTTTGACCATATTTGAGAGTGAGAGGCGAAGGAGAGGGCTGTGGAGAACGGGTTGCGGGTTTAGGGTTACTTTCACACCCCAAACGAATGTACAAACCCGGTGGAGCGGTGAATCATGCGCTAATACATTTGATTTGTGCGTATTTATTCGTTCAGCTGATTGTGTTTTATCGCATTCCACTGATCGATTATACCGTGTTTGTTGAAAAGCATTCTATTTTGTTGCACCTTTTCAATTCTTTTTCTACTACTCCTTCCTTTTCGTCTTTTTCAATATCTTCTACTTCTTTTACTTCTTTTCTTATACTTCTTTTTAGTTATTCATTTCATTTCTAATTTTATTCATTTTTAAAATCTCTGTTTTACATCTTCTAATTCTTCTACTGCTTGTTCTACTTTTTATGCTTCTGTTACTTTTAGTGTATTGTGTATCTTTCTGTTCTCTGTTTTAGTGTATCTTGAATTTTAATTTTTTATTTTTCATTTTTTCTTTAATGTTACGAAACACAATCTGATCCTTTCATGTTTCTTAAAGGAGATAAACCTAAATTAAAGGAAAATGTTAAAAATGCATTAAAATAATTGTAAATAATTTTGTTTAACAAACTAAATATAAGAAAAATGTTTAAATTAAGAACAATTCCAAAACAACACACAATGTAATGAAATGAATCAAATATAAGAGGAAGAAAAATAGACGTTAATATAGTTGCATTTTCGTTACGCTGCTTGAAAATTCAAAGTGAATACAGCTTCTCCCCTTAAAAGTTAGTCGGTTAATTGTTTCAAAATGGTGAAATAACTGTACGACGCGCGCAGAATCTGGATGGAGTGTAGTTAGCAAAGGTTAATTTAGAGTTAAATAGTATGAAAAAAGAGCTGCCAAATTCCACTTACCGCTAAAAACGTGTCCAGCGACATCGAGATAAAGAATGCGTGCATTTTAAGCGGCCGATTGCTGTACAGGATAAAGATCTGTAGCATCCGGTTCGTGCCCCGATCGTACCGATACCAGTCACTTTTGTACGCCGACATTGAAAGCCGGTCGGCCTGCAATGAAAACAAAAAAGGTATCGCAAATTAAAGCCAAAAAGCCATAGTTACTCGACCATGCAAAAAAAAACGAAATACTCACGCACGCATGTATCTCGTTCGCGTGCCAATAGTAAAGGAACAGAATCGTCGTCATCGTGGTAATGTAGCAGACGTCGATAAACACCTGCACCCCGGACGGCGTCATCGATGCTTCGAACAGTAGCGCACAGAGCAGGACGGAGAACACGACAAAGTCAAGGAACACGGCGGCACGCGTTAGCTGCTCCAGCTCCCTGGTGAACGATACCAAGCTTGCCTGCCGTTTGATGCAATCGATCATAAGCGATCGGCGTTCCGCATTGTTCACCGGGGCGGTAGGATCGTCCTTTCCAGCCGCGTGGTAGCGTTCCAGAAAGCAGAGCCGATGGTTCAGCACACTACACTCGGTGCGGCCGTAGATCATCAGCGTGACCATAAACATGTGCCAGGACGGGACGATCAGCTGGCCGACATACATGATGTACAGCTGGATGAGGTAAATCTCGAGAAAGTGCTTATCCTTGCCATCGGCCGTTGGATACCAGGAGCGTAGAATTGGCGTCGGTGGAATCGGTTGCCCTTTGCGCGTGATGTTCGCAGCACTCGTCCCAGTGCCATCGGGTGGTCCTTCTTCATACGTTAAATATTGCACCAAAGAATAAACGCACATCATGTTGGCCGTCACTAGGGCGCAGCTCCAGAAGACAACGGCCAGCCGCTTCAGATAGCGCACATTGCTGCCCACAATGCTCTGCTCATCGGTCCATCCGTCCTTTAGGATCCGCTCAATACCGTCGTGAGCGGCTTGAATGATGCTGTTAAATCCTGTAACGACAAAAAAGCGAATTTTTAAACACGAAAATACAAAAAAGTACAATTTACTACTCACGAGCCCGATGAAAGTAGAAAAAGATGATGCGAAAGATGGTCGTGCTGAACAGTAGCGTGGTGGCCGCGTTCGCCGTCATGTCCGAAACGGAGCCCCAAACCTGCCACAGATCGATGTACTGCGTGCAGTTAAACAGCACCATCGACAGCGTAAACACCATGCCCCGGAAGCAGTGCACTTTCTTGTAGCTTTGTGACTGACCGAGCAGTATGCCGTAGTACCTTAGGCCGAGCAGGGTACGCTTTAGCAGCGGATTTGCGTACACCACGTCCGGAAGGATCCATTCTTCCTTCAGCTCCATCGCTGCTGGACAAAACTTTAAGACGCGCACAGCAGACAAGGGAGGCTTTTATAGCGGGTCCTTTGGAGCCTCTGTTTGTTTGTGTAACGTTAATTAGGGTGATAATTGTAAGATAATTATTCTTATGCAATTATCAGTGTCACTGAAGCTGGACTCAAACTGGATGAATAATTTATAAGAGAACGTGGGCCATCTGCTTTTGGAAGGCTAATGTCTTATAGCGTCAAATTAAGTTTCTTTACCGATGAGGCTTTTCTTTCAAAAATATACTTGCATTGAGAGGGAATTCAATCGTTTCTTTTGTGAAATGAATAAATATTTTCAAAGGATCAGCATAACTAGAGTAACTTGCAGCAGCAAATGGAAAATGCTAGTGAACCTGGGGAACTATATAAATCTGCAACAATAAGTGTATAATGACTATATCAATTTAGGATTTCTTCCTTCGAAACTCAAGCTCAAAAATAGTGCAAAATTAGTAGATGAGGTAAGTACAATGAAAATGATTGCCCTTCTCCTACCGTGTAACGAAAATGCTCAAATGCATATCCTCCAAATCCCCCTCTTTTCAAACCCAACCTCTAAACGTTATCTAATCTTTCGATTTCTTCTTCTCTCCATCCCCCTCCTTACTCTTCTTATCCTTCTTGTCCTTCCCCTCGGGACAGTCATCCTCATCCGGGCACTGCACATCGATCAGCACCTTGCCCGTGCACTGTTTCTGCTGTATGAACTCGATCGCTTGTTGGATTTTGGCCAGCGGAAAGATTTTGCTAATATGTCCCGCTATCATACCCTCCGAGCGCATCTCGATCGTGTCCGCTATCATCTGCCGGTACGTATCGACATCCGGATACTCGTACAGATCGAAGTGGCGAACGTTTTGGATCAGCTTTGCCTTCGATTCCTGGTCCTGGTCCGGTTTGCCCTCCTTTTCCTTTCGCTTCGGGCGCTCGAATTCGGGCACCTCGGTGGGGAATTTGGACGCGTTGAAGAAGGGATCCACCGAGATGAGCTGTCCGTTGGTTGGTTCAACGCTGCAAAAGAAAAAAGGGAACAATTAAATAAATTCCTTCATTTTGTTGGGATGACGTTGTTCAACTTACAAGTCAGCAAGCAGATGCAGCAACCCCTTGCCGACCGCATCGTACGCCAGCTTCGCCTTCTTGTCGCCCATCGCGTCCTGCACGTTCTTGTACAGCTTCGTGTAGTTGTTCTTCGTCATGCTGACCACCTTGTGGGCGCCCTTCTGCCGCACCAGATCGGAGCTGCTCTCCGTGTCGCACACGGCAATCACCTTCGCTTTGTACACGCTGACCGCCAGATCGATCGCAGCCAGTCCCATACCGGCCGGGCCGGCCGTTATCAGTATCAGATCGTTTTCCTTCAAATTGCAGTGCAGCGCGAACGTTAGCAGCGCGGTACCGTGCCCGTACGGCAGGACGGCCATTTCTTTGAGCGGCACCGACTGCGGTACGGTCCAGACGTCTCGATTTTTTACGACCGCCTCCGAGATGAGGCCCCCATTCGGGTCCTGCAGATCGTTCATCACCACCACCCGATCGCCCCGGTTGAAATGGTGCGGGTTGTCTTGGCCGATTTCGACAATTTCGCCGGAAAATTCGTGTCCGGGGATGAACGGCAAGGGCACGTTTAGCTCCGCATGCTTTCCGGCAATGATTTTCACGTCCGTAGTGTTGAGGCTGCAATAGTGTACCTTAACGCGCACCTAAAACGAATGCAATGGAACGGTTTAGTAGGCGAAAGTGGCACAACGGATTCACGCCCAAATGATTACCTCATCGTTTTTTAGCTTCTCGTTCTTTTTCACCGTTTCCAGTGCGACGGGTTTGCCGGCTTCGCGCAGGACGGCTGCCTTGTGGGCGTAGCACACACTGATGTACTGCCCACCGTACTTGTTGATGGTTGTTTCGCATAATTTGCCGGAAAGTCTGGGAAGTAACTTGGTTAACATTTTAGCAAGCCTGTGTGCAAAGTGCTGTTGCGGCTACTCCTCGCGGTTCCTGTCCGCCGCTCTTCTATTTACCAAAACAAACCACACCAGGTGACAGGTTTGACAGTTCGGTTGAAGCCGGCTTGGATCATAATTTTGAATTTGGGACATTTTGGGCCACGTTCGGTTGCGCAATTTGAATATGTATTATTGATAAGGGTTAATTGCACATACAAATACATGATTGAGGAGTTTTCAAGTATTTTAAACCTCAAAAAAGAGTTAAAATATAGATACATTGTCATTTTGAATCGGTAATGGTAAAAAAACGGTTAAAATTTTGAATCAAAACAACACGCAACCAGGCGCACACTTTGAATCAATCCAAGCAGCCCCCATCAGCATGTGTGTATGTGTGCAAGCAGCATAACTTCCCCTCACTGAAAGCATAAACTGCATCTGTGTGTGTTGGGTGTTTCTGGTTTGTTTTGATGCGGTAATCACCCTCCACCAGATCAGCCCAGACGAAAAAGCGTACGATAAACGTTCTGTAAGAATTGCCTCTTAAAACTGTTTACCTATTCGAGCTAACAATTTGCACCACTACCACAACCATCACCACCACCACCACATGACCTATAATTTGAATGTGAAAAATGACCCCACATACCAGCCACCCCCATACAACCCGCCGTACAGATAAGGGTGTAGCAGATTTGGGTTAAAATTATCAATCTCTCTTCCATTCGATTGCTTCGCTTCACTGTGCGTGTGTGTAGTCCGCTCGGTCGACCGCTTTGGAAAAAGTCACCCCAGCGACACGATGACGACGATCGCCAGCATTGCCGTACGCAGTTCACGGCTGTCAAGTGCCATCGTCGGTGCGTTTGGAGGCAAGTCTACCAGCTGGATACATCCACAGGCTGTTTCTTCTAGAAGGTAATATGATTTTTTTGCAACGTAAAAAAAGGAAAAATAATTTGAGTTAATTTTTACCTCCATAAAGATTCATTTCCAACTCCACCGTCAAAGCGATGCGTTTCGTTCAGTTCCGTACGGCCGCCACCGGTGAGAAGCAGCGGCTCGGCGTCTTATCGGAGGATGGCACCCAGGTGTCCGACATCTCCGACCGATATGAAGGTGACCTGATAACGCTCATCCGCTCGGGCGCTTCGCTCGACGAGGTGAAAGCGTCGGCCGCGAAAGCTGCCCCGCTCAAGGTGGATAGCGTCGAGCTGCTCGCTCCGGTTACCAACCCGCAGAAGATTCTGTGCGTCGGGCTGAACTACAGCGGGCACTGCGAGGAGCAGAACAAACCGATCCCGAAGGAGCCGATGTTTTTCAGCAAGTATGCGACAACGATCGTCGGACCGCATGATGACGTGATCGCGCACAAAATATCCGATGTATGTGGTGATACGCAGCAGGGAAGGATCTTAAATGCTCTTAATTAAATGCATTGCAATTTGTAGCAAATCGATTGGGAAGTGGAGCTGGCGGTCATCATCGGCAAGAAGGCGAAAAGTGTGGCCAAAGCGAACGCAATGGACTACGTGTTCGGGTACACCGTGGCGCAGGACATTTCCGCACGCGATTGGCAGAAGCAGCGCAACGGTGGCCAGTTTCTGATCGGCAAATCGATGGATACGTTCTGTCCGCTGGGTCCGGCTGCCGTGCACAAGTCGCTGGTGAAGGATCCACACCAGCTGGCGATCAAGTGCAGCGTGAACGGGGTCGAGAAGCAGAACGGTAGCACGAGTGAGCTGATCTTCCGCATTGACGACATCATCGCTCGGGTTACAGAGTGAGTAGGGAGGGGGGTTTGAAGATGATGCGGGGGCGAGTTTTGAAGATGATTTTTACATTGATTTTCCGATTTTTTTTCCAGATCCATTACACTGCTGCCTGGGGATGTCATTCTGACGGGAACGCCGGCCGGTGTCGGTATGCATCGCAAGCCGGCCGAGTTTTTGAAGCCAGGTGACGTTATCGACAGCGAGATTGAGGGTCTTGGCAAAATCAAGAACAAGGTCGTTGCCGATTCCTAAAACGAGAGGGACAAAGTAATAGGAAGAACAATTGACCACCTCCCCTCGAAAGGAGCGACAGTTTGCCATTTTACGGGTTCGTTTGGCCGTTGGGACAAGGAAGAGCAATAAAAATATTTACAATTTATACTCTTCATTTCAAATGGAGGGAAATTAAATCGCGTGTGTTCGGATTCAAATGCACTCCCAGCACTTCTGAGTTCTTCGGTCGTTGAGTTTTAACCCTTTCATTTTAATGTTCCAACTACAAATGCACCTTCTCCGTAACTTCACTTCAGCGGCTTCCTTCGGGTGTACACGAACTCCTCCCGCGTGTGGTACGGTGTGTACGGATCGTCGATGTAGTACCGGGGACGCTTCCAATACTTGGTTACCATCTTGTCCAGCAGCGTCGATTGTGTCGCATTCACCAGCACGTGCTGCCGCAGCCGGCGCTTGCGGTTCGCTTTCTTGCGCCACATTTTCTTATGCCGGCCGGAAAGCGTCCGTATCCATCCGCCCCAATCCAGCCGCTTGAAGCGCTTGATGACCGCCTTCACCGTCTTCCTTTTGCCTTTGCGCAGTGAAAACTTGATCACGGTACGGCTGGGTTGCGTTTGCAGCAGTGGCGAGGATGCTACGGCATCAAGCAGCCGGACGGCGGCGACGGGTTTGATGAGTCCGGCCGAGCTGGAAGGAGTGCCAGCGATCGTGCTGCGAAGGGATGAAGCTTCGGCGGACCGTAGAAAGGTGGAAAAAGTACGGCTTGTGTTTAGAGCAAGCGATGAACCCACCGGCTGCATCCGACTAGCTAGGGTTCTGGTTTGCACCATTTGGCGTACAGCTAAAAGATACATAGAAAAAGATTGTCAACACAACAAATTAAATAAAAGGCACACAAAAAGGCTCACTCACCCAGTGAAGCAATATTCCTAATCATTTTGCTAGTGGAATTTTCTGTGTTTTTCCGGCAGAAAATTCCCCACCAAAGCTCTTCAAAACATTACGAGCTCCTCACGTAATGACGGCGGATTGGCGTATTTCACCTCCTGCACGCGCACTGACAGCTGTCAACGAGGCACGAGCGCCGCCACCGCATGCTTTGTGTTTGTTTACGTTTGCTCAAGCGCTGTGTACCAAAAAGGGGAACGGAACAAAAATGGCTCAGGGAAAATTGAAAGTAAAATCGAAACAACCGCCAAATGCGAAGAAAGCCGCCAACAAGAAGAAAGGAACGGCATTCAATAAGCGAAAGAGTAAGTGTTATGATTGCAGGAGTTTTTGTCATTTCCGAGTGTTTTGATTACAATTGGCCCTTCTTCGTTTGCGCAGATGCACCGATCCAGTCGAAGAAGCACAAGTTTGAGGAGGCGCACAAGCTGAAGCAGGTCATTACGAAGACGGTTAACAAGAAGAACGAGGACGACATACGGAAGGTGGCGTACGAGGGGCAAACCAAGCTCAGCCAGGCACAGCTCGCGGTCCAGGAGCATCATCGGAAGCAGGCGGAGAATGATGCAAGCGAGGCGGGCTCTTCGAAGGGATAGTTTTAAACCCAGTGTAACGATTTGTGTTCGGATTGTTCTTGGGCGAACTGTACTATATGTTTAAAGGCAAAACGGAGTTCGTTTTGACAATAAAATGCGTTTATTAAAATGAAAAGTATGCTCCAATAGGATTAAATCTTAGTAAATACTTACTAGAACAGATTCCATGACTCAAAGATGTACATGGATACTCAAACCAGTATCACCCGTCACGACACGTGCGTTGAGGTCAACTGGTTGAAGTGCGGTAACAGCCCCACAACCGATACCTCCGATACCTATAGGAAGATAAAATGTAAAACCCAACATTCCCCTTCTCCCCAGTTACCTAAATGATCAATAAAACACCATCGAAAGCTTTGTTGTTTTAAATACTAAGCAATCACCTAACCGACAATACCATGATAGCGGAAGTGCAATGCTTAATGCATGGTTTATTGGTTTCAGTTCAATTGAGTTCAAAGTTACAGCTTCAAAATTTACCTGTGGCTGCCTCGACAACCGAATGACTCCACTCCATCTCCGTCCAGTGTAAAAGCGGCAGCATATCCTTGGGTAACGACGGATACCATCGTCTCCCTTTACTTCTTCGCAAACGAAATCTTCATCGCGTGCGTCGGCGTAATCTTGAACCCTTGCAGCGCTTCCCGGGCCGCCCCGCTCTGCAGTTCCGTCGCAAACTCCACGAACGCAATGTCGTGCCGGTTCGGCACCAGCCGCACCTCCTTGAAGCCCGGGAACTGGTTGAACAACATCGACAGCATCATCTCGTTCGTTTCCTCCGGCAGGTTGGTCAGGAAGAGGATCTGGTTGGGCGGCTGCTCGGCCGTCGCCGAATTGTTTGTCGCACCCACCTCGCCCGCATTCTTCAGCTTCTTCGCCTTCTTATCCTCCGTCTGGATGGGTTTCGGTTGCTTGACGCGCTTCGGCCGCTCCTGGAACGTGCCCTTCAGCTTCGCTATCATGTCGCTGTCGGTTTTGCAGTAGTTGATGCGCATCGGCTTGTCGTAGAAGGGGAACCCTTGCATCGTGCGCATCGCATTGGTGGCGCTCGAGATCTCCTTGAAGATGATAAACGCCTGGCCCCGCATTTTGAGCGTCTTGTACGCGACAATGTCGAGTATCTGGCCGAACTGGGAGAAGATGGCGTAGAGCGACTTTTTCAACTCCACCTTGTTGATCTTCTCGTTCAGGTTGTTGATGTAGATGGTGTGATTTGGTCGGATGTCCATTTTCGCTGCTCGCACACTACACTAGTTTTGCACTAAAATACAGTAGCTTTTCTGTAAATTATGTTCAATTTTACGGCAATGTGTGAAAAATTTCCCTCCGCCAGAAAGGACGCTAAACGGTAAAAGTAAGGTTCAGCCCTCTACGTTACGCTAGCGTTACGCGTAACGCCTGTTTATCACCAACCCAAGCAGCATTTTTGAACACCTGTTTTAACCGCCGTGGATGAGCAAATTAATAGATTATCATGTCTTATTATTGCTTATTTTTACATGATTATTAGAAAAGCAACAATTTTTGAACAATCATAAAAAAGAACGGCAAACGCTAATAAAGATAAAACTCATTGATACTTCATGAGTATAAATAAATTATAGTATTACTATTAGGCCATCATTTTTAACAGCAATCAGAGTTGTAATAACTTCAAGTATTATAATTAATAAAAATATTATACATAAGAAAGGGTTACTTATAAAAAATGATTATTTATTTATTTTCCCAGCTGTTGATAAAGCAGGATAATGAAATACATACAAATATTTATTAACTTCATTAACCTAACTTTTAAAAAGAGCCCTCGCACCTAAAGTAATGTTTGTTCAAAATGGCCGGAACAATAGAGTGAATAGGTTATAATTATATTTCATATATACAATTTATTTATAAATATTTTTAATATTTTATATTTTCTAATCATAGGAAATGTTACTCCAATTGAAAGCTTTTGGGATGTTTATGAACTTCTTTCTTTCAGACTATTTTTCATAAATCATAATGGAACAATGAAAAATATTGAACTTTTGATTTACTCGTTATTTAAAAATTAAATCTCGTAGAAATCGATTCATTTTAAAGCAATTATTTTTTTTATCGCAATTTAAAGTATTTTTTATTCAAATAATGTACACTGGTCAGTCGCCTGGATGACAAAACTGTAATTAAAATGCTGCTTGGGAATATTTTAAGGGATGTAACGCTTCTCCAATGTAACGTAGAGGGCTGAGCCTTACTTTTACCCGCTAAACAATGTTCATGCCCTGAGCGAGCTGTCATAAGTGACGTTTATTGGGCCGAGCGCCGGTCGCGTGTTTATAGCGCGCGGTTGAGTGCTTACGACTTTCGAACCGACAGCGCACAGACACTCTCTTGTCGGTTTTCATTGAAAAAGTAAAACATAAACCATGGTTTGATTCTATTTTAATGTAGTTTGTGTAGTGCTTTATTTGGCTTTCTCGTTTCCATTTTAGTTTGCCACCGATAGACGATTTTAAACCGTCCTGATTTTTACTTTCTTTTTACATGCTACAGACAGACACACAGATCCACAGCTTACAAAATCTTTGCTGCCGTGACACGCGTTTTCTTTTTACCATCTCGAATCATTACTATACCAATATACTGAAATAGCGTGTACATCGCAGCCTAATATTAACTTGATAAAGGGTTCACACACACACACACTCACACAAGCATGCTTCTTCCGCAGGGGAAAGAACATACAGTTGCTACCGGTAGTAATCGTTGGCCAATAGTTTTGTTGCTTAAATGTCTCAAATAAATTAGCAGCATTTCTTGTAGATGAAGATACCCTCCTCTTGCAAGAGGTTGCATCTTTCTTAGTATAGAGCTGAACCGCTACGACAAGTCCTAAATGCTAAACCGTCCTCGAAGCGAATCTTCCACCTGTCAGCTAACTTTTTTTTCATCAATTTCAATTAATAAAGAATCTAATCACTTATATAAAATATGTTCCATAAATGGTTCGGAAACGTAGGTAAAATTCATGCAATCAATTATAATAACCACAAGTCGTACTGCTGAAGCGTCGCAAACCATAAAAGTAAAACAATCAGCTGGCAATTGTCTATAGTGATTAGGGGGTAGGCGGGGAGGGTTTGCGGTAGTAAAATGCTCGTTCTTGCACGTTTGAAAATATCACAAACATAATAAATGAACAATCCTCCTCCTTCCCACTTGGTAGTGTAAACGAGTGCAACGATAGTTTTTCCTTTACCGGGAAGGGTTCCTGCACGGCACGGGTTAGTAGGTTGAAAGATGTATCAGAACATTCTATGTACAGACAGAGGTGCCAAGAGGGCGTTGCTGTGTACCGCGTGCTGGACAGACAC
The DNA here is from genome assembly GCF_943734685.1 of Anopheles coluzzii. NCBI lineage: Eukaryota > Metazoa > Arthropoda > Insecta > Diptera > Culicidae > Anopheles > Anopheles coluzzii. The sequence continues at coordinate 84,023,961 of NC_064671.1, forward strand.
ATAGAACATAAGAGGTGGGGGGGGGGGAAGGATATTTGTCTGTTGTGTGTCGTATAGTAATGAATATCAGAACTGCTTATTATATGTTGTGTTTTTTCTTCTTTAAATACATGCACGCGCAGTCGCGTAATCCTAGCGCCTATTTTACGCCCCCACATAATGCGCATGCGGTAGTTAATTTATGATATACTTCTTCGTCTACCCACCGTGCGACCATCGTGCGTAAACCAAAATGTAAAAGTAACTCTTGTATAGCCTTGTGCCAATTACACCGTACTATCGATTAATTACACTCATCTAAATAAAATGTGGGGAACTGGTTGCGTGTCATTTAAGTTGAACATCAACTCGCGCGCTTTCTACCTTTTTTGTTAAAATTCTAATAAGAAAAATAGTTGAACGTGGCTGCTTCCCGTGGCTGCGCGCTACTCACACGGAGGGTGGTGCACTGTATGTATTGCGCCAAACGAACTTAACCGCTGCAAACTTCCGAATGGTCATCCCATGCGTTAACCTGAAATGAGGGGAGGAAAAAGGAAATAATTCCAATCGTTAACATGATGGTTCGTTTAAAAGAAAAAAAAAATGCACAATTACCTGACACGCCCGGCTACAGTACCACTGATTGCCACAGCCCGCACACACGAACTTAGCTTCCTGCTTCTTGCAACCCTGACACTGTGGCACTTCGTTCTCGTTGATCTCGGCACCGCGGCGCTTGCCACCGTGCAGGGCATTCGAGTCCCGCTGGCCCATATCGTCCCCTTCGTCGATCACCAACCGATCGGCACTGTCATCCGCTTCATCGTCCTGCAAAAACAACATGAAAAAAGCATTGTATTAGTAACAAAGTCTTCCTCTAAAGGACGCTACACAAAGTACGCACTAAATTGTACAGCTGCTGTTCGCGAAGCCTCTGCTGCAGCTGCTGGTGTTGCTGCTGCTGCTGGGCAAGCAGCGTCTGCTGGAAGCTCGACCCGACGACGGGCGTGATTGAGATTTCGTTCGTGTTCTTCGACAGGTTCAGGCCGCCGGCCAGATTGTTGGTCTGCAGGTTTGCCAGCGCACCGGACGTCACGGTCGACGAGGACGACTGCGCGTTCATGCGCTCCGGCACGGTAAGCAACCGGGCGAGCGTTGGCGAGAAGCTGTTAAAGTTACCGACGGCAGCGGCGGCGGCGGCTGCTGCTGCGGCCGCAGCCGTACCCGGGCGGGAGGCCGATTTGGTAAGGATGCCGTGCAGCAGCGAGTTGGTGCTGCTGTTGACGGCGCTTAAGTTTGCCCCGGTGAGCGAACCATTGCCATGGGATGTGTTCGCCCCGAGCAGGTCCGAGTGGGCGGTCGAGTTCATCACGGGATGAAGCGTCACCTCGGGCAGGGAGCCCTTCGACAGCAGAGACGACTGTTGCTGGTGCAAACTACCGGGCTGGTGGTGCTGCTGCTGGTGCTGCTGCTGCGGGGACTGCTGCGGAGACGAGACGGTGGTGTTAGTGGCACTCGAGGTGGCATGACTGTTCAGTAGCTGCAGGTTCGACAGCAGATTCTGCTCGTTCTGGCTCATCTTGGCAAACTGGGCAAGCACATCCTTAAAGAACTGCTGGCTGCTGTTGGCCGCCCCGGTGGCGGACATCAGCGACGAGAGCAGCTGGTGGTTCGAGCTGCTCTGGCTCGAATCATTGCTGGACGGACGGGACGTCTGCGAAACATAAGGGTGGCGATGGCGTGGTCAGAGAGAAGGGGCCAGAAATGTCGGCATGGATCGAGTTCAATATGGGGGAAGGAAATGACACAAAGAGGATTGTGCTTTTATCATATGTGTGCAGTGCTGCAAAATGTCATGAGCATCACGAGATATTCACCAACGAAAACAATGCACATATCCGTGGGAGCTTGATGCTCATTGCTGATACTGATACTGATACAATGTGCGTCATGACATGCCGAACGCACCATGCGAATTGAGTCCAACGCGATACTCTGACTGACAAGCTGTGCTTAATGCCGTTGCAAGCATAATCATGACTTTTCTGGCTGTCAACAGTGCCTGCCAAATGCCACTGTTTCAGTCACCAACACTCATGACTGAAACGAAGCTCAAATCAGCTCACGTACACAACTGAAATGATCAGAGGTGAGACTCAAACAGTTGGTGGATCAATCACATGCTTGGTGGCATTTTGTTTTTGGCATCCAAGTCTTCATCACTCACTTGGTCATGACATTTTCTGTCAGTGATAATCACGAAATATACTACAAGCAACAAAATGAGCATGATATCTCGCTCTGTCAGTTTTGATGGTCTGTTGGGTCTAACAGAGCGAGAAACCATGCTCATTTTGTTTCTTGCAACCACTCGCACGTACCGCATATCTCCCATAACTATCGTGATGATCACTGACTGAAAATGTCACCACCAAGACACCAAGACCAAGAGTTGATCGCACACAATGTCACCAAGCATGTGATGGTCGCAACAACTGTTTGAGTTTCACCTCTGATCATCACAGTAGAGCTCGTGACGCTGACATTATTTTGTTTCAGCCGAAATTTGTTATGACTATGTCAGTGATATTTTGTAGAACTGATCACAGTGAAAAAAAAATGTCATGACAAAGTGACTGACTAAACCGTTGGTTGCTAAAATGTCACGAAGCATGTATTGGTCACACCAATCGTATTGAGTATCACCTCTGATCATCACAATTGAGTACGTGACGTTGACATTTTGTTTCAGTCAGATTTTGTTATGACATTGAAGAGTGACATTTTGCAGCACCCCATATGTGCTTCTTCAAATTTCATTTTCCAAAGGATATTTAAATATTGGACGATTGATGAGAGTTGTCGTGCGATTAGGATTAGTTGATGTGCTTAACCATATATTATCCGTACCAACAGTATTAGAGCGATGTGCTTGTAACATATACCACAGTTTGCCAAAGATGAGTCGGAATGTTGATTTTTTTTAAATAATTTGATTCAAAACACCTGAACTACATGATTTTACCCCCATATGAGCGATGAAACTAATTCTAGCAAACACACACACGCACAAAGCTATACATACCTCAGCGGCCGCTAGCAGCTCGGAAATGCGGTTCGCCACACTGTCCGTCGAGTTGGGGCGTGCATTGGCCGGCGATTTGGCACCCGACAGTGCGGTCAAGCTGATGGCACCACCCTCCCCGAACGAACCGAGGCTATTGCCGGCGGACGTCCCATTGTTGCCGCTGCCACTACCGCCGCCCACGTTCTTCAACCGCCGTCCGCGGCGCGGCACATTCTCCGGATGCTTCTGCCGATAGTCCGCTATAATACTGCTCACATCCTTGCGCATACCCTGGCGGCCGATTTGCAGCTGCTGCTGCTGCTGGAGATGGTTGGCCGAGTTCGACCCACTGGGATTGTGATGGCCGTTCAGTAGTGCCTGCAATTACACCGACAACAAGATGATTAGTAGTGTTAATAACAAAGCGCTGCGCAAACTGCCATCGCACACACCATTGCACACTTACCGTCGCAGAGCCGCCACTGTTCGCACTGTTCGACGATCCGGTCAGTCCGGCCGAGATGGCCAGATTGTTCAGTATTTGCTGGTGGTTGCTGAGCACCGGTTTCGGCAGTATCTGGCGCTGGATCTGTACCGCGGCGGACTTTTCCTTCGCCACCTCGACCGGGTTCATGTTGGCGCGCGCGTTCAGTATCATGGTGGCCGTCTGGGGCAGCGGTACCATCGTGACCGCATTGTTGCTGCTGTTGAACTGCGACACGAAGCTGCTGGTGCTGTCCTTGCCGCTTGCCCGCTTGCTGCCGGTCTGCACGCTGCTGCTGCTGCTGCGTCGGTTCGAGATCAATGAGTTGCCAAAGTGGTGGTGACCGCTGCTGTTGCTTTTATCGGCACCGTTCGTGGTGCCGTTGTTGCCACCGCCGAAGCCGTAGTGCATCGAGTTGGCAACGGAGGCCGGGCGGATCTCCACCTCCGGCGGCGGTGTCGGCGGCCGTGGCCCCACAGACGAGGACCGTCCACCGCCGCCCGGCTGATGGTGGCTGCTCAAGTTCGACGAGTCCAGATGGCTGTACACCGACACCTCGCCCAGCCGCGTGTCCATGATGCCGATCACGTGCTTGCGGCGGTTTAGCCGAAGCAAAATTTCCTCCTTCACCTTCTTCAGGTGCAGCAGATTGTTCCACTTCATCTCGGTGTCGCGGATCATGTCGTTCAGCGTTTGGATTTCCTTCACCAACGCATCGGTGTGGCTCTGAATCTCATCCACCGAGGTGTTTGCCGTCGTTTCGATGTACTCGTTCACGACCTGCTCGTGCGTGTGATAGTTGGCATCCACCTCCAGCTTTAGCTTCTTGGCCGGTTCGAGCGGCTCTTCCGATTCGGCCGCACGATCGGCCGCCTCTCCCGTTCGCCGCTCTTCCTCGGACTCTACGGAGCGTCTACGCTTTCGACTGCCCGATGGGTGGCCCACTTCCTGCTGCTGTTCGACTGCTTTGTTTCGGGGCGCATTTACTCGTTCCCCGGCACGTGCTGACGGGGTGCTGGCGGAGGCTCGCTGTTTGGACAGATTTTGTGCCTCATCTGCTTCCTCTTCCTGCTCCTGTTTTACCTCCAGTGCTGCTGCTTCTTGCCCTCTTTCCAGCCGTTTCTGCTGCGCCTTTTTCGGGTCCGTTACGGGCGTTGAGGTGACAACGGTCTTATCGTGCATATCGACGGCGCTATCCTTTCCGGAGGCGCCCGTTTGCGATGTGGTGGTAGAAGCTCGCCGCTCATCGAGACGCACCTCCGGCTCGCTGCTGGCTGAGCCATCCGTCGTCGTCATCGTCGTGCGCTTTTCCTTCGCCGGCTCACCGGCCGCAGTTAAGTCCATGGCACTGTCGTTCTCGTTTTTGCCGCCCGCTTTCCGCTCACCGGTTTCACCCGCCGGCTCCTCATCAACGTCCATCTGGAATGTTAGATCATCGTTGAAATCCTTCTCGCGCTGCCGCTTCTCATCGTCCGCCTCACTGCCATTCTGCTCCATAATATCGTCGTCGAGGCCAGCCATCACATCGTCGGCGGTAGGTTCCGCTAGCTGGCCGCTTGGTCCCGTTGGCGCGGCACTGCCATCTTGCTTCTGCTCCGCGTTAGTGGCTTTGCTTTCCGATTCGCTTGCACCTTCCTTACCGCTCGCTGCCTCCTTCACAGAGCCATCGCTAGTAGCTTCCGTCAGCTTGCTGCTCTTTTGCTCCACGGTTTCGGTGCTTGCGGAACTGTTTACCGTGGGCGTGATCGCGGTGGTGACCGGTTTCTTGGCCGTCGGCGCAGTGGACGACAGCACCGACACGGCATCGTCGCTCGAGTCGGCAATCTTTTCCGACACCTCGACCGCGGTCGCTGTTGGCATCTTCTTGCCGTCGTTGTCCGGGGTCGTGCTGGAGATGGTGCTGCTGGAGGACTTCTCTACCGCCGGTTCTGCTGCGTGGTTGCCAGTTTCTCGGTTGCCCTTTGCTTGTGCCTCGGCACCTTCTTTGTCACCGCCTGCGGTAGTAGCAGCAGCAGCAGCAGTAGTGGTAGTTTCAGTATCTTTGGTTTCGTTTTCGCGCTCGGTGGAGGTGATTGCAGCGGGGACTGTCTGCGCCGTGATTTCTGGTTGTGGCTTGTCAGCAACTTGCTGCTGCTCCTTTGGCGATGATGCGGTGTATGCCGCCGGCTTCAAGCTGGTCGTTAGGGTATGCACTTTCGAATCCGAAGACACCGCTACCGCATCGTCACTGTCTTCCATAACGTGCATGCTTCGTTTGTTTAATCTGAAAATATAAGAAACAATGACAAATATTTCGTTAGTTTTGAAATTTTGAAGTATAATTGTTTCTAAGAAATGTTTTTTTTAAATGTATTATAAACATAAAAATACAAACAACACCAAACACCTGCTGTTGCATCTCCAAGTGAATACAACACCATCCTTTACAGCACGTTGACCCTCTGCCTGACATTAATCAATTCCAGCACATCACTCACACACACACACAGCAACTGACAGAGCGCCGCACATTGCAGAATTGCACAGCGCTCGTCTTTTCATCTCCCGCGAAGGCCCTTTCGATCAGTTTTCCCCCTCCCTTCCCTTCCCTTGCCATGGAAACCAATCGCGGCACCTTTACGCGGCGGTGCATCCTTTGATCTTCTCCGCGTCACCGTAATGTTTTAGTGATGTGATCTCCGGAGCGTACCCAGGCACTCCGATCCGATTGTATGTCCAATTCCGACAGCGACTCCGGTCGACTCCAAAGACTCCAACTTTGGATGACTCCGACTCTGACTTCAGACGATTCCGACTTCGGATGATTCCGATTCCAACTCCGAATTTGGAAAACTCCGAATGACTCCGGATGGCTCCGTATAATTATTGGGGTCCGATTCCGACTCTGCCAAAATTCGAACCATTAGTCATGCCCGGAGTTGGAGTCGTCCGAAGTCGTCAGGAGACGTCCGGAGTCACTAGGAGTCGGAGTCGAAGTTGCCGAAGTCGTCGAAGTCGGAGTCGTCCGGAGTCATCCGGAGTCGTTTGGTGTCGTCCGAAATCGCCCGGAGTCGTTTAGGGTCAGAGTCGTCGGGAGTCGGCAGGAGTCGGCCTTCGAAATAAAGGAATCCAACCGAATGACTCCAATTCCCGACGTCTCCGGACGACTCCGACTCCCAACGTCTCCGGACGACTCTGACAATTCCCAACGACTCCGACGACTCCAAATGACTCCGAACGACTCCGACCGACTCTGGATAATGCTGGGCGGACCTACCTTCCAGAGTTGGTTTTAAAATTCGGAAACGAATCGGAGCCGACAATAGATTTTTGCAAAGCTTTACCCATCACTAGTAGCATTCCCGCATCGATGCACTAGTAAAGGAGCAACAGCTGCATCCTCCCTTCAAGGCTACACATCAACAACAACATCTGACATGGATTGGGTTTGATTAGCTTGGCTGGTCCGGTGGCTCAGTTGGCGGTATGCAAAAAAAAAAGACCGCCGGCTCCGAACATAAAATTCCGCCTCAGCATCCAACAAGGACAATTTGATTAACATAAAAACGCACTCCTCGTTCGCTGCCGTTCTAAGCCGCGAACTGACTGCGTATCTCGAATGTAGTACACATCACACAGCAGCCAATGAACGGTGCAACGGTGATGAAGCCAGAATAGCTTGTTGGGTGATTTGAATATTCGTGTGCAAAGAACGAAACCTGAAAGCTACTTCTGCTGCTGCTGCTGCCTACTAGAGCATCCGCGTGGGAAACTAGAAATCTTGAAGGTCTTAGGCAGCTCGGGCTGCTCGGGAGAATGGTTTGAGAAGAGCGTACAAATCCACACTGCCTGTACATCACACACCAGCATGGCAGAGGGGAAAGGCACCTTCACGCGATGATAGGTGGTGTGCTGACCTTCGGGTGTGCTTGCTGCTTGCTTGCACAACACACTACTATTCTTCATTGCGTTGAGCAGTACGTACTGCCAGGTTTTAAGAAACCTCCAAAAACTCTTACTACTACTGCTGCTGCTGCTACTGCCACCTCTTCCACGGTCAGATGTAATGCTCCGCACCGGGTGGATTGCACTGTGTGTTCTCGCATGTGTTCCGACGCTGACACACTTTCTGGAATGATCGTGGTGCTCTCGCAGTTCCACTTTACGACTTACACAGATACTACCCACTCCCCCCCGTCTATTTGTGGAGCCAGTCGGCCAATAAACCAACTCCCCCTCGCATGCGCGCCTTCACACCCCTTTGATGACCTCGATAACCACACGCTCCGGAGAGTTTGCGTGTGGTTTTCTTGAAGAAATCTTGAAGTCACGGGTACGTTCTAAACGTGTGCCTTGCTCCTTTGAGAGTATTGCCGCTAACAGTATACAGGGCCAAGAACCGAGATCGCTCGGAAACTCCTACGGAAACCCCGACGTGAGTATGTGGTTTATACGAGGTCACGTGTGCTCACACACCCCCCTTTTGAGCTTGGCGGGCGGGTTTTAGCTGAGCCGCATCGTCCGAAGAACCTTGAGAGCCATTTTTCCTCTCACCTCTTCTAACGCTGTTGTGTCGGCTTGTGAGTAGATCGCACATTCTGTACGAGCGGAAATAGGTCATGTTACAGCCAGCGGGCTAACAACTTCTTGCATGTCGATTGCTGGTGTAGTTTGTTGCAAGAGTTACTGAGCTGCAAGCGTACGATCGTGCTTGATCTGCTAATTCTAGCTTGCTGCTGCTGCAACAAGTCATTCCATCTAACCGATTCATTCAACCCTGCCCTTTCCCCTTCCCCTTGAAGGTCCCGCCACACGGCGGTTCCAAGGGCTTCGCGCCAATTGAAGCGCGAACTCCCAAGAACGGGCATTCGATTAGACAGGTTGTTGGCGCGGCGTTTCCGAAGGCGATCGTATTACCCGCGGCCGGCCGTCCCTGGAAAAGTCGTTCCATGATGGCAGCAGTGTCGGGGTGCATGCCCATAACAACTCGAGCCGAGGAGTTGGTACTGCACAAAGGAAGATGCAGGAGCAGGGCCGTCGTCCCAGCCAACCAACCACTTCCGACACGGCGAATGAAGTCATGCGTCGACAGATTTTCACCGTCGCGGCGTGGCGCCGCGCAAGTCCGTGGCATTTGACGAACGCACTGCTAGCTGCTCTTGTTGCTGCCAAGGGTGGGCTTGGAGGAAGGGGGAGCTTGCAAACACGCACACACACACACACACATCGCAGAAATCTTGCACGTTCTTTTCCCTCCGCTCCCGTCGAGGTCGGTCGCCGGAGCCTCGACATAGAGAGTGCGCGCTCGCGCGGAATCTAAGCACCACGGCGAAGGTTATCGAGCTGTGTTGCACCGCTCTCACTCTCTCTTTCTCGCCAGCGCACACATAGGGAAGGTTCTGAGGGGCCCCCCCCCCCCCAAGGGTGGAGGAGGGTGTGTATTGATGAAGTGATCGGTTCGTGCGGTTTGGCTCACAAGGGGGTAATTGTTATTGCCAGTTTGATTAGGTCTCTCACTCGCTCTCTCTTCCTCTGTCTTGCGCTCAATGTCCGGGGGAGCAAGAAGAGTGTAATTGGTGTGGCCTTTACACCATCGAGGCGGTTGGACTGCGAAAAGCTCACGCAGCGGGTAAGGTTCTGGCCACCATCACCTGCAGTTGGAGATGGTCACATGGTCCAGATGATTGTTCTTCATTGACATTTAGGTTTCGTGAAGAATTCTTCTAACAATTCCCAACAACCCGAGAGCATCCGGTTTTCCATCACGCACCAAAACGTGCAGCGAGAACCTTTTTCTGCCTCCCCCAAAATTCCCGTGTTGTACGTGGTTCGCGCAAAGTGTACGCGCTGCTAAAGCCCTCTACTTCACATTTCGCTCCCTTCTGTTCCGTGTGCACTGAACTGATAAGAAGCTTTTGCGTAAACATTGGTGTGTGCTGTGATGAGCGGTGCTGTATGGATCAGAACGAGAGGAAAAAACAAAGACATTTCTTCATTCAATTCAGCGGGGTGGGTCTCGTCAGACGTCTGCGGAGGGCTACGCCACTATTCCCCAATGGAGCGTTATTTTGCAAGAGCACGTAGCGCAGAAATTGGAATTGGCACGGCAGATACGGCACGCAATTTCACCACCGCAGAAGGGTTTCCGTGTGTTATTAAAACGACGTTCAAGAACAACCGTTCCGCACCGAAGGAAAGTTTTGCGTGGAGGACGACACACACATAAAATTGCTCCAAACCTGTTACAACACCTTGGATGGATCATCTCTCAGCAAAAATGACAATAGCGAAGCGTGCCGGAACGTATCTTCGCGCCACGCTCTGACCTCAATGAGTCATCGGATGCAGGCCGCGAAAGTTGCACATTTTGACGCGTACTTGTACCGCGCGGTGTCTCGTCATGTCTGCGTTGCAATCCCACCGCAAAACCATCTTCCGGGCGATGTGGACAGAATAATACTGCAGCAGTAGCAGCAATGTTAGCACAAAACCCCTGGACGGCGGGGCGAGAAGAAACTTGGGGGTGCTTGGCTGTGTCAAGGTTATGTACATAAAATGCAAAGCGCAAACCGCGGCGGTGATGATGGCCCACCTTTCCGTCTTTTTCGCATCTCTCCGTGCCGTATTGTCCGTCGCAGGGGCCGGGTACTTGATCTTGTACAAATAACTATCGCTTGTTGGTGCACGATCGGTAATGCTACAGCACACGCTGGCGATCGGTTATGTTGGGCCTTGCCGATGAGCGAAAGCATTGTCCATAAATACCGAGGGGCTGCCATCACAGTGGATAACAAAGTGCGTGATTGAGTGGGGGGCTTTGCCTTTTGGCACTCGGTTTGTGTAGTAAAGAGCGACGCAAAATGTTCCGAATTTCTGATGTTGACAGCCGTGAGTGTCTCCTTTTTCATGCGTGGGAACACGGAGCGAAATGGGTACCCTGCTTTGCACGGCTTAAAAGTTTATTTTACAAGTGGATGTTATAAATGTATTCATTGGAGTATTATACACCATGTCCGTTATGAAGCCCGACATTTATCTACAATCAAAGATATGAATTAGGACTAAATAAGAAGAATCTCGCATTTGACAAAAAAAATAGCATTAAACATATGTCAATTTAAAAATATTACATTTTTCTAACATGTTTGAAAAGCAAGCAACATTCATGCATCTCTTTACATAACAAAATGTTAATCCCGGGATACAGCTCGAGTGAAATTGAACGTGAAATTTGGCGTTTTTGCTATATTTCATTAAATTGTCATCAGATTTTAGCTTATCGTATACCGAAAGAAAGAAAATTCTATTCCCCAACTATTTAGATTGTAAAACATATTTAAATAATGAATAAGATGCATTTCATTGTGATTCCCTGCTTTGTTCACGGTGAAAAAATAATCACAAAGAAATGCATTTTATTCATTATTTGAATACGTTTTACATTCTTAATAGTTGGGAAATTAAATATCTATTCTGAATAATATTTAATGATTATGATATTTAATGATGTAGCAAAAAACAAATTTCATGTTCACTTTCACGCAAGGTCTAAATCGACCATTAAAATATACTAATGCTTCGACAGGGGCAAAATATGCCGTCAATCTTGGAACAATTTGGTCGAATCTACTTTGACAGATGACAGTTGCACAGGATATGGTGTTTTATTCATCCATTCAATAGTAAGCGAACGGGCGTAGCTTCAAATCATCCAATTCTATCGATCGTGTAATTTTGTTTTTTGTTTTAGTTTTATTAAAATGTCAAGAAGAGAACACAATTCGCAAAACATACCCAAAAGCAAAGTGGCACATATTTTCCACATGACCACCAATTTTAATAATGGTTTAGTAGTCCCTGTTTGCTCCATAACTATGCTTAATTTGACCGGAATGGGGTATTAGCAGTACGAGAAACTCTTATTTTATTATTTTAGATATAAATAGTTGTTCCGAAAGCTTGTAAAAGTTTTTTTTTAATAAATATTATTTTCTTAACAGACCGATTTATAGCCAAATAATATAAACCTGACTGTATTTGCTATTAAGTGGAAATAATTATTAATTACAATCCCTAGCGTGCCCGTTTTGCCCCATGCTCCCGCAATTCATTCAAATACGAATACAAAAATACAGTTGAATTGTCATCTTCATCCTCGTCATCATCCTCTGAGAACACGGTGGACGGGACGAAGTGTCCAGAAAGCACTGCAGCAAATCGATCACAACACAAGGGGTCCACCCTGTTTGCGTGGGACAACTCTTCTTCTTCTGCTGCAGGTAAACAAATTTCCGCCCCAGAAGGCCACACAAATTCGAATCTTTTTTTTATGCGCAAGCAACAACGACCCGGTAGAAAGTGACTCAATGATCCATAACAAGCCCAAAGAGTGAGAGAGCGAGAGAGAGCGGGTGGGAAGGGCGGTAGACATGGTTAGGATGATTATCCACCTCCGCACCTCAAGGATCGGTAAATGAAGAGGAGAGAGCGAGCAGGAGAAACAGAGAGGCGGTGGTGGTGGTGAGATACCTTGAGAATCGGCTCACAACCGTCGACGGAAGCCGTCTCAAGGATGAGAGCCTACTGGCGCGCGCGCGCTCGACGGTGGCCTACTTTAAGTGACCGGCACCGGTGCGCGCACTTGAAGGACTAGAGCGAGCGAGAAGACCTTAAAAGTTGCATACAAGGAGGGGGGGAGGGCAGAGGTCAAAGACTGACTTAACCCTCTCTTGAAAGCCACGACACCGAAGGTGGTGGTGCTGCCCTTTGCTGTGGTGCCGCTCCATTAGAACAACCTGTAAGCAGCGTGTAGGTGGTGGTGGTGGTCGACGTATTGACCTTCCGGATCGATCACACCGTTTGGTTTGGGGGTGGTTGTTTTTTTTTCTTGTTTTTTTCATCATGGCATAGCATAAAAACCACTCAAAGCATAGTCTGAGAGCCCCAGCAATCATCTAACCAATTTACGTGCTCCCACACACACACGCACACATCTGGAGCCCCCCGTGGGTCACTGAGCCCTTCTTCTTTAGACAGGCGCCTCCCCCCTTCCAATGGCACGCAAGTGGTTCATTGAACATCAGCAGCAGCTGTCCGTCAAGTGAGGGTTCGTATGCAGACACACGCTCGCCCTCCGTACAACTGCTGCATATGCGCACAGACACACATGGAGGTGTGATTGGGGGGGGGAGGACGGTGGCTGTCGCGGTTGGCCTTAATTTGGCTTTGATTGGTAGAAGGTCGGCACTTTCCGGCTAACCGGTTGCCCCGACCGGCCGGCCTGCCTACTGTGTGTGTGCGCGCGAGTGCTGTTGCTGGGTCAGTCGGCAAACCGGACGGGGTCACGGGTCGCTGCGAATTGCGAACACCGAACTGCACTTGCACCCGGTCCCTATGTGTGTGTGGTTGTACAGAACTTTTACCCTGCCCTGACACTGGCAAAAGGAAGACAGAAAAGTGAAAGGGACGAGAGCGTCGACACAAGAATTGGCAAACAATTGTGTCACAGTGGACACAATTGGTCTATTTTCAAACACGGACTCTAACGCCATTTTTGTGCCTTCGCTACCCCGTAGAAGGTAGCGCGCTGCTTGTTCTATTTCCGGTACCGGTGCACTTACTTCATTCATTGCAAAGTGGGACAAAAGTTTACGGCGAACAAACGGAAGCTTGTTCGCTGGTTCGATATCGGAGCTCCAATCCCCGAAGCTCGGTCCACTACTTGTAAATATTCACTTCAAATTGGATGGTGGATTTGTTTTACTTTTTTTTTTGATATCTTTATCTTCTATGCCACTCGACGCTCGGATCACTGCAAGCTCATTGGAAATTAAGATCAGAGGGGTGATGATGCTCCTCTTCGGTACGCGAACTACGACATCGCAGCGACAACTCCCATTCTAATGTGCTTGCTCTATCGGCTGTTGGGGAGGTAAAACTGGCACAACGTACTCTAGTTGAACTCTTTCCACTAGGGGAGGGGGTTGTACCGAAGCACGAGGGGGGCAAACCGGGAGGAAGGAACTGAGTGGTTGGTGCAAGTGAGCTTGTTTGTGTGTTCTGTGAGCGGGAGAGATGTAATTCGTTGCTAAACAGGAGAGGTGCAATTCATCATTATGCAACGTGACGAGATGCTACACAGGCACAGAAATCTGTGTGTCTCGATTTCAGATGTACTGGATGTAGCTTCACCGATGGAAAATGGAGTAATTATACTTTATTATGTCTGATGTTTTAAGACACTGCAACTATTCCGTCAAGAATATAATATCTTGTACAAAAATAAGAACACTACATATAACATTTTAAGATAATTCAATTGAGCCGCTTATAGGGTTCACGGAGAACTCATAATATCCTAGGACGTGAGTACACATCAAATTAACGTATCCCGATTTACAGACTGCAGAACGGACACGGCATCTACACTGACCCTGGAAGTTATTGCACCTACGATAGATCCCCATACGAATCTCGTACCACGAGTTCCAGAAGGTTCTAGAACCGGCTTAGAAACAGATCCCAACCTCTGCCGGTCATATCTAGCATATCTGGTACTCGAATTGTTCTAAAACTTTAATACAAACGCTTTTGTTATTGGACGAACAGATTTTGCTCTGCGAAATAACTTATAGGGTTTTAAAATAGTTGAATTGATTCTGAGCATCTATGACTCAGGAGCCCATAATATCATAGGACGTAATTAAACATAAAAAAAGACGTTTCCTTACGTTTCCAATCTTCAGACTGCCCTACATCGGTTTTGGAACCGATCTCGGAATCAACGTCTGTCGAACCACGGACACGGAACCTAGAATGTCCTTGGAAATTATTTAACATGCTACAAAATCCATACGAGCCTCGTACCGCGAGATCTAGAAGACTCTAGAACCGCCTGAATAAACAGTTCAAAACCTCTGCTACTCATATCTAGCATATCTGATCCTCGAATTATTGTAAAACTTATCCCAGCACTTATACCTAGATCCAACTCTGAAACTATTCTGGAACTGAACCAGAACCTATCTTGCTCGCGAAACCGGTCCCTTGCTCAACAGCAGTGATTAAATGAAGCAGAGACAAAGTTACAAAACAATTGAGGAAAAACTAATTGTATGCAGTCTCTTCTAGGAGTTCTATGTATGCTTCGGAATGGTTTAGTTTCAGAGAGTTTATATCAGAATATGATATCCTGAATATTGTAATTTGTGTTCTTCATTTCGCTTATTCTTATCATATATAAAAATCTCTAGATCTTCATATACGTCCTAAAGATCTCTAGATCTTTATGATACGTGTAAGCAGAATGTTTAATTTTGGTGAAGTATGGCAAAAATACGTATCTTTGTTTCATAAATAAGCACAATTAAAACCGGAACACTTATATAGAATATTGAATGATAGAATTTTTTAAATAAAGATTGCACACAAAGACCGATACATGATGAAATCATGATCATGGAATGAAGAGATAAGGCGCACAAAAACAAACTATTGAAACAGAATGAACAACATGCTCATTCGATCCAGAGGAACAAGACGACACATTCCTGATACTTGATCTGCCGTGCAAACTCCTGCAGCGGAAGGGGAATTCCGTATCAACTTCAAGCAAAACAGAAAAAATGACTACCACCGTTTAATCAATTATTTATGATTCCCCCCTCTCAGCCACGCCACAGCCACCAGACTTCCTGCTTCTGGTCGACCCCATTTCGGTGCAGAGTTCGGTGCAGCATTGTGGATAATGCATCACTGTGGAGGTGTGGAACACATAAGGAATTGCACACAAACACTGACACGCGATATTACCAGTAGCAGAGCGTGAAGCGTGATGGTAATTAAAATTTATACCTTTTCGACAACTGGTTTCGAAAAAGGGATGGATCGTTTGTCCCACCTTTCCCGCTTTACGGTCACGTCGTCTTCTTACCAAGCAAAGCGACATCTTTGAAACCGTCCGCTCAACACTACTCCCACCCGGCTCGGTATAAGCGCACACACGCATACACTGACAACCATGCGTCTCCACCGAAACCGGATACCGGCCTGCTGCTGCTGCTGCTGCTGGCGGGTGTTGGAGCGCACGTGTGCGCGTATAGGAAGGTGCTGGCAATGCAAATCTTGCATGTGGTGCGTTAACGTCGATCGTGTCCCCCAACGGTCACCCTTAGAGGGAAGAAGTTTGCCAATTACAGCGACAAAACGGTGGCAAGTGACAGCGCGCAACTTGGCCTTGAAAGTGTATAACATCTTCCCTAGCCTCTATAGCGTAACCTGTGGTGTCTCATCGAGTTTAGGACTTTCTGTGAGGAACATTTACAATTGCAGCATTTCAAATCCTAATGTCATCGTTAGGAAATGAATGCTACGATCACCTCAACTTCTATTTATCAACAAGGCATTGTATTTGCTACTTGATCGTCGGCCATTTTATAATCAGCTACACCTCTCCCATCAGCTTCTTTTTGCGTGCGCAACCTTGCGTGATAGGCACTAGAAGAATGCAAGAAAAATCTCGTTCTACTTGGCTCGCTCGATGACCACCATCACCTTTTTAGACACTCACACAGGCGTTTGCGGTTCGGGGTGGGAAGTACTAACCGCTCTCGGAGATGCCGCGAATAGTTTAACTAAACACGCACACACACACGCGCGCATACAAACTCACCCATCGGACGATAAACAGGGGGTAAGCGGCGAGAGTTTGGACGGAAAGTAAAGGGGAGAAGAACTCGTTCTAACCATTTGCAATGACGATAATGCATTCTTCAAAGAGGAAAGAGAACACGTTCCTGTGCCCCCGTAGGGCTCATCGTCTTGTGAGAATCTAGTATCTAGCTCTACTACCTTCCTCCCTTCCCTCTTCATTCCCTCCCATCCCGCCCCCACCAACAAGCAGACTGTTACAGTTGGTGGTGATAGTGGTGGCGAAGTGGCCTCGAGAGCTGCGGTCGGCGGTGCTGAGAAATTGTACAGGAAAAACCTCGCCCGCCGCGCGCTTGCCAACCCACCATTGTGCTATTGTGTGGGAGAGGGAGAGATGATATCGTGTTAAGATAACCGCATGCAAACGGCACGATTCATGAGAGAGAGAGAAAAAAAAGAACAAGAAGAAACACAGCTGTAACATCTAATCCGGGCACGATTAGATGGAGAGAGGAGCCTTAAGAGCTTTTCTACCTCAAGCGGGGAAAGGAAGTTGATCGTGTGATTGTGCTGTGATCGTTGAGGCGAAGGTCAGAACTCATCTCGCAGCTACTAGCCACCCTCTCTCTCTCTCCTTCGCTCTGTGTTTATGGACTTTGCGAAAGGGTTTTCCTGCAATGCAATCACTCGCTTTTCTCGTCTCCTAACTCCGTCGACTCCACAGCACTGAGATGATGATCGAGGGGCCCACAGCGGGTGTTACATAAAAAACTGCCAGGGCCACGACACGGAACTCGACCCCAGCGTCTCGAATGAAGCTCTGCACCTCAAGGCTATATATGTGCCCGCGTGTGTGCGCCTGGGGTGCATCGCCGTATAATGGAGGGTTCGTGTTGCGAGCAAAAAAACAAACAAAAAGTGCACCCTCAACCTGGGAAAGGCAATCGTGAAAGAGAGCAACGTGCCGTGTTTAGAGAAGAAGGTGACCGCGCTACCAATCAACTCTAGAGAGCGAGTCATCAAGGAGACCTCGCCACTCCCCAAGGGTACGCATTAGAATAAGGTTATGGAACGGTTTGCGCTATAAGGTAGAAGTGGATTGACATAAAGGCACAAGTTGCCATCGATCGGTTCTTCTTCCAAGGCGCACGTGCCCTTTAAGGGGCTGCATACTAATAACACAGACACACTGGGTCGGTGCGCAGCCTGCAGTTCTTCTAATTCGGCACGGAACTGCAACGCACCAAGTGAGCGTAGCAAGTGAGAGAACGTGTCGGTGTACCTCCATTATTGCTCTGTTTTCCAAGAATTGTGCTGCTCCTATCTACGCGTCTCCCAATACCCTACTTTTTTCCCAGACATTCCAAACCCTACTTTCACACAGCACGGCACGGGGTGCTAATGTTTCCCATAAGATGCTCCAGTGCATCAGTCTTACGACCACCATTGTTTTGCGCATTGCCTTCTCGCGCCCGCTTATCAATATCAGCAGATCAGGACACAATCAAGGCAGGCATTCGGAGCATTAGCTCAGTCCAGTGGCGGAACTGTGGAGTGCTCCGGTAAAGGGAGGTACACACGCGCGGGGTCTGCTCTTGTTGTTCTCTGGTCGGCGTCATGTAATCGGACGCCATCTTGCCATTGAACTTCAGAGAGATGCGAAACCAGCATGTGAGAAGCTGCTCGGTGCACTTTAAACACCGCAGTAATTCCCCCTCCGTGTGTTCTGCTGCTTCGTCTGAGATAGATCGATTGATCGGTGATGTTGTTGATGGCTAGAGTATTTAAAGCAGCGCTCCTCTGGGGGGAATTATGCGGAAATTGCACGGCCACAACACGAACAGTGGCCATTTCTCGCTCAAATCAGGCTTTCAAAAGGCTGGAGATTGTATCGTCACCAGATAGAGTGCCGAGTGAAAGGAAGATCTTTATCGCCGTACCGAGCGGGAATCGATATCATCGCCTTAAAGCCTCAAAAGATCGATCGCTTAGCGGCCAATCATCGTAACAATTATTGGCGCAGGTGAGTAGCAGCAACAGCAGTTAAGCTTTAGATGCGTTATCTAACATGCAAACCATCCACAGTAATTGAGATGTATACGACCAGTATTGCCAGAGAGCACTATTATCGGGTCATCTTGGTGCCCTCGCCGGCTTGCAAAACTGACCATAAAACAGACCCATTACCTGTTCCGTGGTTATTGCGACGACTCCTTTCAGCAAACTAATACGACCCTTTATCCGGTTGCCATGCAATCTCGCCGGGCCAGTAAGACGCGCCTAATGCCTATTCTCATCGATTTTACGACCCATTTGCAGTTGGGATAACTTCGTACGGTGATGGTTGCCGATAAAAAAAAAAACGACACCCTGCACTGGGCTGGGTTTTGACTGCAGTGAACAGATTCCCGTGTGAGGGGTTTTGGACGTTCTGTTTTAGCGATGACTCAAAAGTACATCTTCACGAGCTAAGCACCGAGAGCAGCGGCAAAGCGATAAAAACAGCTCCATTCCGTTCCGATACGTAACGCTACTGTCGAGTTTGCGAAGTTCGATGCTCTCTAAAAAATCCCTCTCGAGCACCCGAACACAACGAGCACCACCCCTAGCTGGTGGCCAGATTTAGATAAGCTTTGTAATGGAGCGGAGAGAAGCCGGGCAGATGTTGGGGTGATTGGAGAGGGGGGGGGGGGTTTGCAGAGATGCGCCAACTCGAGAGTTCGCTCGTTTGAGCACACATGGCAACTCAACTGAAATCGGCGATCACATAAACAAAACACCAGCAGCAGCAGCAGGAGCGGGAACCGAAGTACTGAAAATACAGGGCTCGGAGGTGATGGACGCGCAGCTGTGGTGGGCAGTTCATTTGCCCCACTTAAAACTCATTGAACGTGTTGTTCTGCTGTTGCTGCTGCTGCTACTGCTGGTGTTGCCAGTGCGCCCGGAAGACCCAAAGACCTACAGAACCAGCAGCATTGGAGGATCTTTGCTTCGACGGGGAGGCACGTACGTTGCAATGAATTGGTCTCATTCATAGCACCGCCATTTGTCGGCCCTGGGTCATAATTCTCATCTCCGTATGACTCTGCACGCGTCTGTCCGTTGCACGGCGAGAATTGAGGTTAGCGAGACCTGGGTGCACAAGATGTGACCAAATGCAAAAAATAACCCTTCACTGCATCATTCGGTATTGAACTGCATCGGTTGAAGTGCGGAGAATGGGAATAAGAAGAGCAAGTGTGTGCGAAAGACTTAAATGGGACATAAACTATAATATTTTACATCTTTTCCTTATGTCTTGGTACTTGGACCAGACGTGTCACTTCCAAATAGTCAAATTTAAGAAGGACATGTTTTCAGTCTGTCGTTTGATTTTTCACGTTTGGACAAATCATTTATGGTGCCATGCCTTTTTTCAAACAGACATGCAAACCTTCTCCTTTCGGGTTCAGTAGTTTGAATTCCAATAATAGCAAACAGAATTAAAATTCTTCCAATTAGATTCGTGTTGATGCTTGAACGTGAAAATATAGGGGGTTCCAAGTCACTTTAGAATGTAAATATTGTTATTCACCGCGTGCAAAATGTTATTCCACATCACGCTGATATTTCATTTCCATCATATACATTTTTAATTTCCTCAGAAAGATTTTCAAGACTTAAACGGTCTGTTTCCATCATTTTTTTCACCGGGGTTAGAAGCCACCAGTTGACCGTTGAAGAGTTGAAAATCATGCTGAACAAATTTAAAAATCATTTTTTTGAAGAGTGATATGGAATAACTTCTTCCACGCGGCGAAAAACATTGTTTACGTTCGAAAGTAACCCGGAAGCTCATGTAATAGACAGTGGTCGATCGGGTAGCTATAAATATAAAGTAAAACGAAGCATTTTAGCAATTAGCACCGTAATAATTTAGGCCCGTGAAGCAAAAAATAAAAAAGTAGCTAAAATCAGCTTACCAGCTAATCAGCTATTTCACGCCAACAATTGCAGGATGACCAGAATTACCGATTTTTGCCGGTAGTTTTACCGATTCACAGACGTGAACCCACAAACCGATCGTTCTTTCTTGAAAAAAAAGCACGTCTTATCTAACAAGTCTTAAGTGTCTTAACAAAAGCCACCAAACAACTTGAGTGAAACATACATTTTAATATCGGACAAACATCTGGTCGTCAGGATGATAGTGGGTGTGCTTGGACCTGAACTGTCATCGTTCCTGGTGCGATGACATTCGGTGAAAGGCAAAAAAAAATCACACGCCTCCACATAAAGATAAAGATAAAGGAAGATAAAGATTTGCAGTAAAACTGACGTAAAACTGAGACTTAGTTCGTTCCTGATGGACTTCACATCGAATCTCATACATGTCATCAAGTTTGGCTACACTCTTACTCTTCACGACGTTCAAATTCAATTGCAAACGTTAATTAGAAGTCCGTTCGAATCTTATTCTTACTTTCAGCAATTATTTCCGTACATTGACACTTTTTGTGGCAAAATTTCCATTTTAAAATCAAGCTCAAGAAGTGTATGTGTGTGTATTTTTAACAATTATAAATGCTAAACAAGTGTGATCGATCTTTTAGAAATTCAGGACGGAATTATTCATATTCAAGCAAAATACTCCAGCAATTCATGCTCGTGGAATTTTTAAACTTCGCAATACAATTACTGCACAATGTGGACCATCCCACAGAGCGCTGTATGCAATATTTTAAAAAAAGCCAAGACTGATCTTCTGATCGAGCGAGAGCGATACATCGCGACTCATGTTTTTAAGAGCGTGCGCAAGATCAGTCCTGAGCCGGGCAAGTCCAGCACGACCGTTGTGATTTCGTAATGCATCTTTTCCGCCACTACACACATTCTAGCAACTTGCCTGCGTTTTCCCGGCTCCACCGAGTGCGCGCGGAGAACAAAACTCTAGTTTTGTTTTGTCTATTCTTGGGGGAATAGTCTTATTTCCCCCTCTTGGCTTTCCAACACATCTGCGCCACGGCGGAGCAGCGTTCAACACCCACACCTCCAACCAAACCTCAAATACGCGAGCGCGTGGCGGCTCAGAAATAGGTCAATCGGTCCCATGCCGCCAGTTCCCGTGATCAGCGGACACCGATCGCCAACCAACCGCGACAAGACTCCGAAGTGGCGGCTTTGACTAATGACAGGTAACAGCAGCAAACGGCGACCGACTCGGGCACACAACGCTGGACCGACGACACTTGCAAGCGGCCCGTGCCTTTTGCTCTCCTCCCCCCATTTCGAACCAAGGTTTTATATTCCCGCTTTCCAGCACCATCCACCAAAACCGACAGTCCCACAGCGTCCCCGATCGGAGAGTCGCAGCTATAAGCACACACACGCGGTCCAAGGTCGCTGCACAAGTACTTACGTAATGCAGTGCCGCGCGCGCGGCACCATCATGAACCAAACACCGGCGGCAGCCTTCGTTCGGCGATGGTCACGAGGCCTCGTCTAACCATCGCACCGCACCACCACCACCACCACCACCGCACTCACAGTCGGCTGATTCGTACTGCGCCCTACGGATTGCTGGGGTTTGAGAGGCCATCCACAGGGCACCTCTTCTCCGCAATCTATACACCCGCGACCGCTCAGTACGTACATCCCAGAACCAGAGAAGGAAAAAAAGCTACATTCAGCTCTGTCGGTCAAGCAGTTGTGTCCAGAACAAACTCCCCCCCTTTTACCTAGCGTGACACATCACAAAACCCACACACACACCAGATGCACCACCCCCTGCGAAGGGAGCGGTTTTATATGGGCCGAAATAAAACGTTCCAAAGGGTGTTTTTGTACGAGCGGCATATGGGGTCCGGGGTTCGTGTTGAAACAAAAAAAAAACAAAACACCAAAACAATTGCTACATACATACAGAAAGCAAGAAATTATTGCGTTGAAAGATGAAAGCTGCTGCAACTCATCGAGAGGAGGCAAACACATGCACCGGGCACGTTTGTGTTTGTGACTCCCCCTTTGTCCCGCAGGAAGATCCCACCCGGGGATGACAATTCGATTTCCCCCGTTGGTGGTGACCGGCATGCCGCAAATGTGTGGTTGTGTGTCTTGGGGCTGCAATTTGAATAAGAATCTCTCAACGCAAGATGTAACGCCGCGCTGCCGCGGTTGACTATTTCCGAGGAACTTCGAAACGCGCGCAAGGGAGGGGGGGGGGGGGGTGGTTTAGTTACACCATAAAGTCAATAATAGTTGCTGATAGTCGTGCCGTACGTACGGTGTTGTGTGCACGCTTGGGGCTGCCTTTTTTGCCACACAGAAGTGTGTGCAGGTGGCGATCGAGTGCCGCACCACATTCGCACTTCAGCTCACCTTCACCAGCGTCGGGTTCTTCTTTGAGCGATTCTAGCAGTTGCCGGCCGGAGCACACTTCCTCCCGGATGACGGTCTAATCGTGCCCTCGGAGCAAATCGTCGTGTTCCGGCGAACGAAGCTAAAGAAACCGGTGGTAGCAGAAGTAATAGTACTAGTAGTAGTGCCTGTAGTTGACCACTACACACTGACACAGAGCTCTCACATCACCACAGAGTGCGATAAGCGAAAATGCTAACCGACGGAGACGGTGGTGGTTGGCGCACGATTCGTTTCGATAGGCGACCCTCGCGCGTCCAGAGGACGGGGAACCAAGGGCTGTGAAACTGTGCGGAGGGAGTTAGATTTTTATTCTTTCCCCCAAGGTAGCGTAATTGTAGCCCTTGTTTTCCTTCTCCCACCCATGTGATCGTGATGCTGCAAAAACCCGGACGCTTTCCACCTGTTATTGAAGTCTCCCAACAGAGAGCGCTGTGTTGCAAAGGTCTCGGTGCGTTGGCAGGTAGGAAAGATCGGAAAAGCGCTACAACTTCCGCATCAGCAGCCACTGGTTGCACCGGTCCGCGATGCATCACGCGCCGCTTGCCACTCCGGAGCCAAAGAGCTCCACACCCACAACACTGAAGGCCATTTTCGTGCAACGCCTAATTAGAAGATAATCAAGATCGATGCTGGCGGCAGTGTGGCCTGGCTACTGGCAATCGCGCCACTGTGCTCATTATGCATCAATCAGCGAGCGAAACCGTGGTGTGGCCGGAACTCTGGATCGCTGTCTGTGAAGTTGGTTTAATTAACAAGGAAGCGTGGAGGAGTTGAACGGCTTCAAGAGCTTCAACTCTGCTTTGCAATGTGCTGGAATGAACACAAAAGGGTTCTGTGCAGCAGGGCGGAGATTGTGCAAATTCTTTCACGATGACCAATCTTTGCTCGCTTCGGATCTTGGATTCGTGGTAGCCTACCGACACACAATGGACCCCTCCTCCGCGGAGTGGGTGTGATGATTAATCATCTTACAATAATTATTTTGTGCGGGGCAAAGGGCTGGTGGTGTTAGTCATCGATCTGGAGTGGCAAACAATACGGCAGGAAAAAAGAAGCAAACGTTGTTGCTGCAAGAGCTAAATTTAGTTGCAGGGTGTAAAGAATAGAAACTCCATCGATTGTTGTGGTTTTGCTTTGTGGTTGGGCGATTATTCGGTACCAAAGGAAGAGTAGTTGGACTGGACAGTAATTAGCATTTTAATTGAACAGCTGAGGCGTGGCAAATATTTTTAGAATTTGTTTAAAGATCAAATGTAATAACTGCACGCTGAAGTGTTACATAATTACAATAATTCATGCTGTGATAAAACTGCGAAATAATTTCTTGCTAAATGGAGACGCTTGGTGCTTCAGAAACGCCACCAGCTGGAATTTTGCAAAAAAGGGATACTTAATTATGATTTAACTTCTTATTTAATGCTTTCCGCTGAAATATGAATTTAGACTAACTTTATCACAAAATAATAATGATCAACAAGGAAAATGAAAGGCTTGCCTCCAGTTAAGCGTGGAATGCTAGACGGAAGCGATGACAAAACGGAAAAACCAACGACTGCAGACTGACCTAATTTTACAATGCCATAATGTAAAACAAGCACACATCATATACTCTTGCAATTTTTTACCCATTCTCGTCTTGTGGTACAGATTTATCTTCAGCGTTATCACCAGCACAATTTGAGATTTGCATTTGCTAGAGATGATTCATGCACAGAAAACGAGATTTAGATGGATTTTTCAATGACACTATTAGACATGTTTCATGCTCCAGAAAACAGTGATAATCTGGGCTATCGCATGATTGAAGCCTTCGGCAATCGCTTACAACTAAAACTACGGAATAGCGATAGTTATAGGCCGTTTATAACATTAAACTGTACAAAAAATCACAATCAATATGTTTATATTATACATTGGTACTCCTAATGTTAAACTTTAGTGAAGAAAATAAAGATCCCAAGACTGTTTGTGTTCAATTTCAAAATTTAAAATATTCCAATATTTTTTCCGAATAATTATATACAAATTGTTACTTGCGACCTTATTACAAACAACCAATTAAAACAAAAATCTAAACAAATATTAAATACTTCACACCAGGAAAGATAAACACTGCGTAGCATTTTTGCAACAAATAATGCCTGAGCAAAGGCTATTATTTTTTACCTTTTTTAGTGTTACTTGGAATAAGATCTCCCTTGAGAGAAGACATAAACATACATAAAGGAGTGTCAATATTTTGTTTGAAAACGGCATAAACAGCTCAGCAATCGAACTAGTGATGTGACGTTCATCCGTACAGTAACATAAAACCAGCAGATGAATAAATACTGTTCAGACAGAGTCATTACTCAGCACTGACCCTAAGTAGACTAATCAGTTCCTATTGCTCCGGATAAATAAACACTCAACATAAACAAAATTGGAATGAGTTTGCATATTTTAATTGCTATCCTAACTTGAACGATTGCATGCATTTAGCAGCCATCGTGTTGAGCAACCAGTACTATCCCCGTCAAAGACTTTAGAGTTCTTTAGAAACATGTAAGCAAACAGACGCAATGATTTCCGATAATAAGATAAACGTCATGAGCTCCACAAAGATGCAATCGTCTAATAAACAAAGCTTATTGGACAGCTTGTCAAGGTTGCGATCCCGTCCTTAATTCCTTAATTAACTGTAATGGAGTAGGGTAAAAGTAGGAAAGAAAAACAATACCTCGCAACAATATTGTAAGCAATTGAAAATGAGCTTCGCTTAAACCTTCTAATGCACCGAGCTTCTAACAGTGAAGGGTTGTAAAATAGTCATTAACTTTTCAAAGCTCTTGAAACAAAAGACAGAACCAATTCATTACTGACGGTGATGCCGATGCAACAGCGAATGGGTACTCGTCCATTGCACCCCCACACACTAGCGTGGGTGTCAACCAACTGCACAGTACAGGGTGTACACTACGGCGGACGAGAAACTAAAGCCACCCCACAGGAAACGGACAAAAGAGAGAGAGAGAGAGCACAAATTAAATGACTTTCCACCGAAACCGAACGCTCGGATCCGGTTGCCATGGAGCATCGAATCGTCATGCTTTTCCTTCGGCCCGCAGCAATGGAGCAGCCTGGTACTTGTCTCGCTGCAGGTGTGTGTGGGCAGGCATCGCAATTTCCCCCCTCCGGTTCCGGAAGGGATACACGATGGAAAGCTGAAACTGTGTGGAAGAAGCAAACAGGGAGTGATATCACTGTTTTGCATGCTCAGAGCTGTGTTATGATTTCGAGTTATGTGCTGCAGCGAGGAAAGGTTACAAAGCGATTTATATGCAGTGTGTCCCAGTCAACTAAATGTCCCAGCTTTTATTGCCTCCAGAGAATTTCCGTTTATTATCATCAATGCGCAGCAGGGAAATGGACATCATCAAACGACTAAATAAACACCAACTCCCCAACGCCAAAACTGACTGAAACGGGAACGGGAAAAACGCCTCCTCTCATACAGTGGTGAAGGTGTATGTACACTCGTTTATATGCAGTTACCTTGCTGTGTGTTCTGCTGCCCCGGTTGCTGGCGTGCCCTGCGGGATGATGCTATTATGCAGTACGTTCCGATGATCGCTGCTAGCCGCTCGGTGCTGGCCATTCGCAACGTTGGCTGGCTGAAAAGTTTTCCTCCCTTGCACGATGACCGTGTGCACTCCACCGCTCTGCGATTTCCCTGTTCCCGGTGTGCTTCTATTTCGGAGGTAGAGTAAATTTCTACGACCTTCTTCTATTTTCCGCAGTCCGCTGTCGCGGACTTTTTAACGACCAGACAGCGCCCCGGTGTACGCGTATTCCAATATTCCTCTGCCAGACTTTTAGAATGCACCAGCCAGCCAGCCAGCCAGCTATTTGACGCCGTCGACACGGATTGCGCTAATTTTTGTTGGCCACCGGCCAAACATAGACACACATACACACGCACACACACGCACACAAACAGGGGCAGAATAAAATTGGTTCACGTTGGTGTAAAGCGCACAGTTTGAAAAGGAAAACCTTTTGCTTGATGTTGGTTTACAACTATTTGTGAATTCTTTTGCTGGTGTGTTTTGGTAACTACGGTTTGCTATCACTATCACTAACTAATTACTATCACTGTTATGGTAACTATTGTGAAACAATTATTTGTATATATTCTTTTTAATACTTTAAATGTTTGCAGCTCGACACAGTTTGCCTTTCTTTACACTATGAAGCTTTTGAACGCTGAAAATTATTTTCTTTTCAAACTTTTTTGTAGGAATTTTTCCCATTAAATATAAAACAATCATACATCACACCATCGCCTAAGCATAAATTCCCCACGTATGAGTTGGTCACACACTTCGACGACTAATGACAAAGGGTAGCGATATGCTAGCTTCTTCACGCGTATTTATTTAAGGGACCGAACTGTTGCGGGACCACACACACACACACGGAACCATCAACAAAACACTTGCACACAATCATTTGGCAAACAAAAAAGTGCAACGCCGGCCCGCTCTTATCGCTAGTGGCCAGTACACGTCACCGTCGTCACGGCAGTGCACTCGTCGCAGTACGATTGGGTGTGACGACAAATTTCACTCACCACACGGCAGGCATGAGCAGCAACACACACGCTGATTAAACTGCATGCCACCACAAAAAACCCACAAAATTAGACGAATTTAGATGCCACTTGCTTAACAAAAGCACACTCACAACCGACCGAGTCACTTCAGAACGTTGTGTTGTTTCCCCTCAAAAATCACCGCGTGCGTTGGGAACTTTTTTCGTGCGGTTTTTGTTTTGCTCCCTCCGTTCGCTTCCACCACCCCCGTTGCACGGTGTTTATAGAGAGAAGAAAAAATATATATCAACAAACAAACACTTGTTTTGCCCGTGCCGTCCTGATGGTAGGTATGTCCGCAGACGCTGACGGTTGCACAGTGACTGAGATACCGTGGACTATGGCACTGCTGAGAGTCGACGTCGACCTGCGAAAACTCACCGCTGTTGGCAAAGGTTAGATTCGCCGTAGAGCGCACGAGAGAGTGAGAGAGAGAGGACGCGCACTTGGGTACGAGCTAGTACACACAGTGCCGGACGGCGTCGGAAAGGGACCAAGAGATGCAAAATAAAGTAGTAACTTATGCTCGTTCTCTCGGTTAGAAAAATTATACCCCCCCTTCACAACGATGCATGTCAGAGAGCAATCTCTAGTGGAGATCTCTCGCTCGTTCTCTCAACTCGTGCTTTTGAGCAATGGCTACCGCCTTCTTCCCCATACATTGAAGAGGGTGGGAGAAGGGGGGGGAGGTGGGCCTTAGTGCACTGCACCCTTAGTGTATCGTCGGCCGGAGACGCAGTGTTCTTGACACTGCACCGCGCGCACCAGTAGTGCAAATGTGGCAGTGGGGTGGGAAGGTTTGGCCTCGCCTCCGGTGTGGTGCGGTGAGCTGGCCGTCATCGGGTTTCAGCACCGCACGAAGGAAGGAAGAGCCGGACACCATCACCCGTGCCGGAGACTATGTTTGCTGTTAGTATGTGGTGGTACATATGGGTTCGGCAAATTGGGATTGAACGGGAACGGAATCGCACAGGTTGGTTTGATGCTTCACATGCAAAATGTGAGCGCGGTATCTAGCGATATGCACTATGCTGTCATGTACCATTTTCTAAGAACATGGAATAATAAATAAACATGGCCATGTAAAGCTTCATGAAACTAGCTATTGGACGTATTTGAAAAAACTAATAATAATTAAAACTACGGTTTATGCTCCTCTGTTTGATTCATTTATTGGCTTAATCAAATACATTTTTGGAGTTGGAAACTTGTATGTATTTGATTATGATCGAATGTTACATAAAAAACTGAAACATCTGGTTAGTTTCATTATGTAACTTCAATCGACAAATAATGTTTTACTTTTTATTGTTCGATTTTTAGGCCAACTATCGGACATGGTCCAGAGTTTTGGTTATTAAAGACTTCAACAGTGAATTCTGGGATGCAGTAGTATTCTCATCTGCTCCAATATTCCTCTTACACTGAACATCTACCTACGATGAATTAAAATTTGATTCTTGATATTATATCACACCTTCAATTCCATCATCGAAAACCAATCAAATAAGACGGTTAAGTTAATTAGTTAAAAGTACGGATATGTCCGATACTGCTAGGAGAATTGTCCTGGGCATCCAGAATTCAATATAATTGATGGAAATTCAAAACAATATTGTGACATGCAACTGAGAGCTTACTCTCTCTGAGACTTCAGAGATATCGCTCACAATAATACTGCATGAAATGAAGTCCCAGAATTATAGAGATATAGAAGCGGCTTACCCTGAATTGAAACCTATCTAAGTTTGTTTGATCGTTGGCAGTATAATCTTTGAGTTCAATTAAAAATTAATACAGTAGAATTGCAGCTCAAACTTCATTCCAAAATTAGTTACACTAAATGTCCAGTTTGGATCATTATTTTAAAGGATCGATCATATTATTAGACTCTTAAGAATTTGGTAATCAATGAATAGTTAGAGCTTTGAATCCAGAAGCTTCCGGTATTCCAAACTGTCCCCTAGTAGCAAGGATTTAACTATTTGGCTATGTGGTACTTATAAGTTCCAGCAGACTATATAGGCTGGCATGACCACGTAGGTTGTACGCAAAAAGAAGAAGTAGAAGAAGAACTTATTAGTTTGAAAAAATAATGCGAATAGCAAGTTAATATGCAACAATAATTCGATACGAAATACATCATATGCATACACTACAATATGGTGTGATTGTTCTTCTCCAAAATCTTACTGGTAATGATTCAACATTTGAATAAGAACAGTTTAATCGTAACTAAACGAAAGGGATAAAAAACATGTTGTTTAAACATATTACCTCTTCACTATAACTAACCTCACACAAAAGACATCATCTTTTCGCACCCAATCAGTAATGAAGTGTGAAAACATAAAAGTATGACCTTCTTCAAAGCACCACCACACTTCATCACACTGTCCACAGACACACCATAGCTAGCAGAAGCTGGCGAAGAGGGCACGACAAACCCTTCTCTATTGAGTTGGCGTTTGTTGCCTCTCGCTCTCTCTCTCTTTCCTCCACAATACACCAAAGCTCCCGAAAGGGCAGAAAGTCAATGTGGCACAAACTCGACAGCAGCACTTGAAAGAACGCCAACCCATTTTCATCCATAACCTTATTTACAAACCGATGGACGATATCCTAAACTGCACCACGGTGGAAGGTGGTGGACCTTGGAAATATGCGAATCGACTTCACATTCATGCAGAGGATGACGGAAGGGTTGACCTCTTTTGCCTGACGCACCCACGCTCAAGACATTAGCCTGTGCCGCGGAGGACCTACGGAGGCGTACACCTCAGAGCAAGCCTACCAGAGGGCTGCCAAGGACGCTGTAAAGTGTAAAGGGGCATAGCTGATTAGAGGGATAGGACTGAAACAACCCCGTAGTTGTAGTTGTTGGCCACGGGCTCCAAGAACGAACGTATCCACTTGAGGTGCAAGAGCAAGATCTACTTAGTAGCGTAAAGCGTCTGTGCTCTTGGGAGGCGCGCATCGTGTTTGACTTAGCGCACTAGGCGAGCGCCTACTGTCAAGGTCTAGAATTTGTTGACTTACTACTACAACTGCTGCAAACACAGCACAGCCCAGCACAGCCTGGAGAGGAAAGGGAGTGAGAGACAAGACACTCGCTAACTATTAATGCTCTAAGCCAACCACGCACACACTACACAGGCCACCGAAGGTAAGAGACCACGGTCGAGGACGCCTGGCTGTTGAGCAGAGTGAGAGAGAACTATTGGACAACTAAGCGTCGGGAGCGGGCGGGGGGTTCCGCATCATGGTCAGCCTAATCCCAAAAGAGAACGGAACAAGAGACGCTGACACGGTTGCACACTATGCACACGAGACGAGGAACGGTTTTTATGCTGCGGGTGGCATTGAGTGCAAATATGCAAATGCTTAAAGCCAAACACAAGTAGTTGGGTTTGAGCAGAGCGTCCGATTGGTGGCGGGCAGAGAGCAATGTGATCGATCTCCCAAAGAGTAGAGCGTTGCACCACACGAACCGCATTAGAGAGATGCGTCCGGGGAATGGCCAAGGACAAAGCGGCACCAATCATCGATCAGCTAGCTACTAGCGCGCTAACCTATCGATCTTTGGCTGCAACGACTCAGCCCGATCATCAAAAGGATTGCGCTCGCCCAAGGTCTCACGAGTGGCGAAAGACCAACAAAAGAACCAAGCCCGTGTGCCGTGTTGTGCACGATTATGATCCGCGACGAGACTCATGAATAGCAAAGGCAGCTGAGCACAACAGCAAAAAAAAAAACCTCCAACTGACAACACATGTCATCTGAAAGTCACACAATTTGGCGATCAAACAATGTCATCGCGCTTCCAAAATACAGCCGTACCCAATCGAATCGACGAAGGCTCGCAAGAAGTATCGCTTCGGACGACCAACCACCGCATGCGTGCGGCGTTTGCAGACCTTTTTCCTCGCGCGAAAGGCTCGTAAGAAGACGCGAAGGTGCCTTTCGCGGTTCCTTTTTTTTTCATGAAACATGGACGGGATTGTAACACAAAAAAAAACATAACCATCCCCAAGCCGCTAGAAGAGCTCCCAAATTCACAGGCGCTCGCGTCAGCATGAAGGCCAAATTTGGCCGAGGTTCACTGAACCTAAATGCGACACAGTTTGGCCCAAAAACAAAAAAGAGTCTTCGCGCGAGTGTCTGGGCGCGTACAAGAAGGGGGGGGGGGGGGGGGGGGGGAAACCCGCACAACCCCATACCGGTGGTGGTGAACGTTAAAAGTTCAAATCGAGGAGGAGGCACACGACGGCGGCATTCGGACGCGCTGTAGGTTAAGCGCAGCCAAAAAGGAGGTCAACTCTGCATTCACTCTCGGTGTCGATGGGGCTGCTGCTGGCGCGCTTGGGGTAGTAGCTTTGGGGTGGTTGAGGGAGTGTGTGTGTGTGTTGGGTGAGATTTTTCCTTAAACCGTTGACAGTGGGGGAGACACCCCGCGAGACCGTGCGAAAAACAAAGAAGCGCACATCTCGCAAACGTGGACACCACCGCGTTGATTCCACAACCGGCGCGCGGTGGTTGTGGTGTGGGGAGCGATTTTTGTTTATCTTTCGGTTTATCGTGGTCGTCAAGGAACTGCACCGGCCAGGTCAGATATATTCTCGTTTGCGTGCGGATGTGTGGTGTGTTGTTGTCTCCCTGGCAGTGATGGATTTTTGAGGTCGTGTACTGAAGATGAGCAGTTGCATTGTAAATGAAGTCACACTAGCTGCTGGGACAGTCAGCTACGATGGTTGAGAATATTAAAGATTTTTAAAAATTATGAATGTCCTTTTCAGAACTCCAGGATTGGTTAAAAAAAGGATAAGATTCGAATTTGCCATGCAAAGAAGAATTATTTTTGATAACATCCCACCAGTAACGTATTTCTTATAGTATGTGCCATATTTATAATGCCGCATTAATTATACATCAAAATAGAACGCTCACCGAACGATATAAGAGTTTTGTTCAGTGAATATTACATCTAGCGTAAAAATAGAACATTTAGAACATTCTTCCAGATTCTCATTTTCTAAATAAATAAAAAAATATTTGTATGTTTGTTTGTATGCATGTTTTGTATGTTAATGAAAATCCAAAAGAATAGAAAAATGATAATAGCAAAAGTGGTTTCAAGGTTTTCCAATGTAAATTGATCTGCAATTGATGGTTTAAGCTTTAGGTCTTATTATTGACCCTATTATGTTTGAAAAGATATTAATCCTGACTTAAGTTAATCAAAGCTGATATGATGAAACGTGAATAATAGCACTCAATGTTCAAATCAAATGTTTAGCCAACATAATTAAATGTTGTTGTTATCCCGATTGTGTGGAATATAATTACCATTGCGATGGAATTTTGCTTTAAGACGTGAACAGTTGAGATGTAATAGATTTGAACTATTGCTAACGCCCTTTATTTAGGCAAGCCGAAGCTTTAAACAGAGAGGGAATCATTACAGGGTTTACCACGATTTATTGGTTGGTTCTTATCAATTTTCGATGGGTTCCCATATTTGTTTGGTGCGTCCACACAATTTTTTGGTCGTTTCCCAGAATTTTTTTGGTCTAATTGTATTGATCTCCAATCGGAAAATACCAATAAATTATGGGAACGAACCAAAAATCTATGAGATACGACCAAAAAATCGTGGGAACGCACCAAAAAATTATGGGAACTGACCAATAAATCGTGAAAACTCTGTATGGTCCTCAAATTAAAATGAAAATTGCATGAAAAGAATTCCATCTCATCAAGTTATTTAAAACTTTAGACTGACCGATTCTAACCGAATGTTATGGAAACTAGTGCACCTATAGAACAACATTCATTGCACACACTGTAACTATATCATACAATTTTAATGATCCTCCTTCAACAACCAACCCCCGCTTAGAACGAAGAAACACAAGCATCTCTATGTGACAAACTTGCCGAGAGGAGCGCACTCACTTTTGCTTACATAAGAAGTCGATTGCCTCTCTGCCATCACCATGACCCTTTGCATGCAGTGAGGGGTTGTCCTAGCAGTAGTAGAAAAGTCCACAAAAGTAGACACAAACACACATACATACACACACATACGTACGGCACTCCTTCACTGCCCGCCAAAGTCACCTTGACAATCGATGACAGCAGCAGTATCGCTCCACATAAGCAAACCACCATTGCAAACTCCGTTCCTTCAGACACACCACGAACAGCATATTGGTGCCTTCCGAAGGGATCAGTATCAGCGCGAAACAGTGGAGGGGCAACGGCAAGCTCTATGCTGTTGTGTTTATATTTGGCAGACCGATTTGTGTATAAACACTGCCCTTAATGGGTGCTAAATGTATCAGCAGAAGGGGATGTGTTGCGTATGTTTTTTTGAGAAAGAATAGTTTTAGCACAATTGATGATAGTTTTATAGGGAAGATCAGTATCGTTGTTCCGGCCGAATCTGGATGTTCTTTTTGAGACACTTCTTACTCTTGATTGTAATGTTATAGAGCTGCATGTTGCACAACAGTACAAGTCGCTGCTGGTACTAGTTTCTTCAAGTACTTTTGAAGCATAACACGGGTTCAAATAAACACCGCTAATCTACGCTTCTAGCTAGCCGCCGTCAGATAGTGCGACTAATTCTGCTTAAACTACTCTTCCTGTACAACTCCAGCAAGCAAACTCTGCTTTGCAACAGTTTAAACAATTTATTGCGCAAGAGCCTATAACCCACCCAGACACTGAAGACGCACCAAGGCACCAAAGAAGATAACATGGAGAGGGGGTCCGTTGTCTGGGTCACTAGCTTTCGCATCGTGCACCGCAAGTGACCATCCTTGAATTGACGACGCAGCTACTACTTCTAATAGTGCGCCCGTACCGTCGTGTTGGAGCTGCACTTGAAGTGCAACTTTGGCAAACATACCAATCACGTGTCCGTGCGTATGCGCTAGAGTGAAAGATGCCGATTGGAGGGCAAATCTAGCAAACCTTGGCTGCGCCGCGAGCCGTGTGTGTCTTCTGCAAATCAACGCAGCCGCATAGAAAACGATTGCGCCGTCGAATGCAGTCCAAGGGCATGCGGCCGAAAGGTACTGATACGCATACGTGTAGAACGGAAAGGAGGATTGTATGTGAGGAGAGGAAGAGGTTGGCGAGGATGATAAGTGTAAACAAATGTGCGATCGACACCCAGGAGAACAGCTGCAGCTCTTGTGTCGTGTGCATCGTTTCAGATTGGTTGTCATCTTCCCCCTTGGACAAGGCAGCAGAGCATTGGAGGGATGGAGTTGCTCTAGACTGGCCCTACCGAGAGGTCTCAACGCGTCTCCGGTCGTTACGTCAAGATCGGTGTTCTCGATAGTAGTGGAAACGTGATGTCTTCTCCAAGGTTACCCCACCGTTACCAGATATGCATCAGATTGAGCTCTCGAATAAAAGTATGACACGATGCAGCAGTTCGATGACATGGTTTCAATATTTAGGGAGCACGATTTTGAATGCCGTGACAGTATCTGTTCTAGTCTTCAACAACGATTAAAATCCCACAACAACACTGTGGTCACTAAACAAAAAAAAAAACGGTGAAGGCCTTCACTCCGTTACGACGAGCGGAACCGCGTCTGATGCCTGCGATAAGACCGATCTATGGACCGTAGTAGTGAGAAGTTTATCTGTTCGGAAACTAAAAACCCTGAGCGTGTGTTGCCCAAGGTGAGATAAACCATTTCATGGGAACAAGCGCAAGATAACGATCGTAACAGCCAACCTACCACTTCTGCTCGGGGTGATAGATTCTTATGATTCCACTCCAAAATTGTGATGATCGTTGATCAATTTAGTCTTTTTTGTAGATCACCGTTTCTCATTGATTCTCTCGAAATCTCGGCATTCAACAAACACGTCCGTTTGCCCAGATCACATCAGACTTAACGTTAAAAAAAACCGAGAGCTCCACCAGATCTGCCATTAGAGACGCACACCGCACAGCGTGTGCAAATTCCTCCTGCTCCTCCTCTTGTGCGAAATCCCTACACTCAAGGGTACACAATGGTGGCCATGGCAAGATATCCTTCGGCGCGCTGGTGTCGCCTTGACGAGCACCGGCACGCCCGTGCCCTCTACATTGCAGCACACACACCACGGAGAGGAGGGCGAGGTAAACACATTGCTCCAATGACGTAGTCGCGTTTGTCGTGATGGAATGAAGAATATGAGAGGCACAAAGACGGAGGTAACGTTAGAGCGGGCAGTGGAACACGTCTTACAGGCACGGCTCGGCCGGATACAACCAGAGACGGATAGTGAAGTCGTTTTTTTGTTGTTGCTTTGGATAATATTGAGGTTTGCAGACATTGAAGTTGGCGAATTCTGATGCGATTGATTGACACAATGGGTTAGTTTTGAAAGGAATAGTACCAAGTCTTAAAAATTAGACGTGGAATTGTATTGAAGATTGGTACCTAAACATTAAAGTTCGTAAAAAATCCTATGATCATTGTAATTCCAAGTCTTCAAGAGATTACATATTGCAATCAAGAAATTGAAGCCAATTAAATAAATAAATAAAATGAAAGGAACAGTACAAAGTCTTCAAAATAGATATGGAATTGTATTAAAGTTAGGTATCTTAAGTTATTTCTCCATTAAAAATTATTAAGATCATTATAATTTCAAGTCTTGAAGGTACAACATGCCTAATAACACGAAGTTGTACCCAATGAAATGTATCAATATTACATCGAATTACATCAAATTACAACATTTCCCTGCCTTATTCAAATGAGAATCAATCATGCTTTTGGTGGTGGAAAATTGCACCGACTTTTCCTGCACGCGCTAATGACCGGGGGACAATTACGTAAGAAACGACGACCACTTTGTTCCTGCGACAACTTCATTTCCCACCCATTCCTCTCTCGCTCTCTCTCTCCGTCCTCTCCTGCCCTTCCCAGGCTGACAATGTGAAAATGATTCGATGACCTTCCTGCTGCACGACAGTAATGCTCTAACCACCACCGCACACCTGTTGAAAACCCGACACCTACCCATGTCGTTGACCGCTACACACCACGGCGCGTAGTCTGCACCGAACGTTTGAAGGTTAAATTAGTCTGAAGGACGATGGAGGATTCAACGGTCTGCGTCGTGCGTTTGGGTCGGAAAAGCAGGAAAAAAAAGGAAGAAAGGAAAAATTCGTTACGGAAAAATCGACCATAAAAGCGATCGGAACAACATTCTGAACCTATTATCGTGCGCTAAAGGTTTTTCGTTGTTGTTGTTGCTTTTTTCCTTCTCCTTTCACTTTCCGTGTTGTCTGGTGGGATATGGGAGTGGGACGCGGTTGTTTGGGAAGCATTAATAGCATGCCATATCCTGCTACCTGTACACATTTTGCTAAACCTCAACCGTCTGCACACGTTTTGGTGATGGGAGGCCCGGCTGGCGAGGTGCTTGCCCTCCAAAAGCGAAAGCCCTTTAGACACCGACGCCGATGTCGGTGACACGTTATGGCACACGAACACAGCACACACCAGAGTAACGTCACTAAAATATGGTTGCTCATCAGTTAATCGAGCTGCTGCTGTTGCCGCTGCTGCTGCTACTGCGGTGTCGTTGCGCTTTTGCGCGAAATGGACGAAAAGGTCAAAGGTTTGCCCGTGCTGCTCGGCACAAAGAGGACGAACAACCCCAGTTTGGGAAAGGTTCGGCACATCAATGCAAACACACGCTTGAAGAATTCGTCAGTTCGTTGGGTTGTGCGATGAGCAAGTTTTTGAATGGAGGTTTTGTATACCATGCCAAGCATGATGTTCACGATGAGGTGTGTAAACTTTGGGAATCGTTTTTGTTTTGAGACTTTTTTTTCGCGAAAAGCTCTTGTCAGGTGGAAGAAAAACATAAAATCTCAGGGTTATTGAATTTGATTTTTTGTAACCGTGTTCGATAGTTGTTCATTTTAAGTTGACAGACAGAATAAATTGGTAAAATAATATAACAAACGTTCAAATAAACCTATTGATTCAAACAACAGTCAACAAACTAGTAGTCAACCTTAAAATAAAACAATCTTAAACCATGTTCGGACGCAATATTCCATGTTACATCTTCTTCTATCCTATTTATACGTTTTAATTTTTAAAGTATTTTCTTAATTTTTTTTATCGTTTTTTTTTTGTTTCAGATTATGTTTCTATGATCTTTTACGATCTTCTATTTATCGAACCTAGATAAATAATTTCATCAAAGTCGATAGATATTATTAATTCTATTTATCTAACCTTTCAACAGAGTTAGTGCCGTTCCACACCGTTCGCAGAGAGAGCGAGAACGTAGAGGTTTCAAAAGGGATGATATGGAACAAATTAAATTATTTATTTTTTTATCTTCAGACATAAATCCTTAGGCAAATATTTTAATCGATTTTATATTCAACATTTTCACACAATAACTCCCAAATAGTAATGCTTTGGCTTTACCACCGGAATGATCGACAGAAGCATTCCAGCAACGAAAAATCCAAGAGAACCAACGACAAACAAAAACGGAAACAAGCATTGAATGCTGCAGTTGAAACCGGGAGCGTGCTGCTGTGCGATGAAACAACAAAATTGCAGCCTAATAAAACCGTTCGCTTCTCGCACTGAGCCCTCCCCCCGGTTTCCCACCCGCCCACAGTGAAAAGCTGGTTCATAATGCAAATTATAAAACCGGAGCGCGTTTACCTCCAGCACGAACACATCAGGTACCCCACACTCCCTTTTAGCAGGCCTGCACTGGAACGGAAGTGGCGCCTTTTTCCCCACACCAACCCCACAAACACCCGAGGAGCAAACCAATAAAAATTTTCGCGGCAAAGTGTGTGTGAGTGTGTGTGTGTTGAAAGCATTTTATATTGCAGTTTTGTTTTACGAAAATGGTAACCTCGTCTGGCAGAGCACATAGAGCGCTACCTGAAGGGGGATTGGGAGAGCACTGAAGGAACAAAACGGTCACCGAACCGCAGAATCAGAAGTTTTATCGTTTTATTATGACAACACAAGCGGGGAGAATAGGGAGGTTGCAATGAGCTCTTCGGTGCAATGCAACTCGGGTGTATCCGTGCACACAATTGCATTTTTTTTACATTTTTTTTGTATGTATGACGCTACCACCAGTTTGGCACAGCTTGCATTGACTGCATTTTAGTGCGATCAATTTTTAAACCGATGAAAGGATCCGGATAGGGATCGTGTTTTATAGTCACACGGTGTGTGTACATGAACAATTGCTTGTTACATTCACACCACGTGCTGAGCACAACCAATGTCAGCTGTTTAATAAGGGATGTATCGCTCCAAATTTTCATCTACGATCGGTTGGCCCATTAAACGGATTCCGCACTGCAGCACATTAGCACTCGTCATTCGGTCTGGCTTCCTGCGCCGGTCGTTAGTATTATTACGCGGATTAATCAGATGATCCTCCCCAGAGCGAAGAGGAGAAGAAGGAAGCTTCTGAGAGCAGGCGGGAATGATATTAAAATGATTGCACCGGGCTGCAGTTCATTGAATCGGCCGCACCTTCTCCTCCTACGCGGGGAGGAGATCGCATCATTTATCGCGAGTTAAGCCGCAACACATACACACACACGCCAGAGTACGGGAAGGAAACGAGAGTGAGTGTAAGTAATATTTACACCACATTACCCTCCCCCAGCGCCACCACTATCTATCCTCCATACCCACCCACCACCCGCACAAAGTGCATCATCTTCGAGAATGTATTTGTCCGCCCGCAAACGCGAATCACCTTCTTCCCTGCCACCACCGAGCTGACTCTAAATTCAATGACCGAACGCGGGGCGGCTGCGATCAGTTGCCATCTCGTCTAGAGTTCATTGACCTTCCTCTCCCGAAAGCGTGTCACCCATCACCCAGGCAGCACACGACGGCCCATCGCGGACGCAGATTATGTGCGCGCCCGTACGCGCACGAAAGCTGATGGCGAGGGCGGAGCACACAGGGTACACGTAGTAAATATGGCCATTTCCCGGCCTGTGTGTGCGGCGCCGATCTTCTTGACGCAGTTGCCGAACGCCGAGCCGAGTTCGCAATTCGGGGAGGTTGAGTTGTTCCTACAGTGCGGCATAAGGCAGACTGTTTGTGGCAGGCAATTTCAAACGGCGTTTGATGCTGTTTAAATGCTGTTATGCTTTACATTTATAAAGAGAGATATATGCTTTTATGATATCTATTACGATATATTAAAACATTAATGAAATACCGATTAAAAATGCCAAAAGTTAATTGAAGCTATTAAGTACAAAGCATTTTGTATCGTGGTAAAACCATGCTAATTTTACATCCACATACAGTTACACATACAGTTTTACGATATAAGTTATCAAAATCAAATCTGGTATGGATACTATTCCGTTACGCACTGTACACACTCTGCAGCATCAAATGGACGCTGTCAGCTACTGTTAATATAAGGCCACTCTCCGGACGTGCGGTGAAAGAATGTAAACGAGAATCAAACGATTGAACGAATGTGGGAGAGAGATCGCCTCCCGTAATCGGATCAGTTGGTTTCAATTAAGTCAGTCACTACACTCGCAACTACACACTCTGCGGTGGTGTGCGCCAATCAATTTAGAGCAAAAGGGAAGAAAGAAATAATTTGTTTGAACAACAATTATTTGCATTTGAGTAGCTATTATTTGTATTGAATAATATTTAACAGACTTTCAAAAAAAAAAAGAAAATAAAAAAACACAATTATATTTTTTTAATGGTTGAAGCAAAATGTCATGAAATTGGTTCAAAAATATGTGAAAAAAAGATTGGTGATTGGAAAATTTCAAGAAACTTGGAACGGAACAATTTTTTTTTCAAACCGTTTTGATCGAACCTACCGTTCCGACCGAACCTACCATTTCGAACGAACCTACTATTCTTACCGAACGAACTAATTTGAACGAACCTACCGTTCCGATCGCATCTACTATTCTGACCGATCCTACCTTTCCGACCGAACCTACTATTTTGACCGATCCTACCTTTCTGACCGAACCTACCGTTCCGAACGAACCTACCATTTCGAACGAACCTACTATTCTTAGCGAACGAACTAATTTGAACGAACCTACCGTTCCGATCGCATCTACTATTCTGACCGATCCTACCTTTCCGACCGAACCTACTATTTTGACCGATCCTACCTTTCTGACCGAACCTACCGTTCCGAACGAACCTACCGTTCCGAACGAACCTACCGATTCGACCAAACCCATCATTCTGACCGAACCTACCGTTCCAACCAAAACTACCATTATAACCGAACCTACCATTCAAACCTACCGTTTCAATCGAACCTACGATTCCAACCGAACCTACCGTTCCGGTCGAATCTACCGCTCCGACCGAATCTACCGTTCCGACCGAATCTACCGCTCCGACCGAATCTACCGTTCCGACCGAACCTACCGTTCCGACCGAACCTACCGTTCCGACCGAACCTACCGATTTGACCAAAACTACCGATTTTACCGAACATAGCATTTCGACCAAACCTACCGATTCGACCGAACCTAGGGATTCGACCAAACCTACCGATTCGACCAAACCTACCGATTCGACCAAACCTACCGACTCGGCCGAATCTAGGGATTCGATCGAACCTACTATTCTGATCGGACCTAACATTCGGACCAAAACTACCGTTCCAACCGAACCTACCGTTTCGACCGAATCTACCGTTTCGACTGAACTTACCGTTTAAATTGAACTTACTAGGTTCCACAATTTAAATAATGGAACGAACCTACTAGGTTCCTTCCAGTACCCGCATCACTAAAACAGACACAAGCCAATTCACCTTCACCAAAAGCAACGGTGTCGACCTTTTCGACACCGACCGGACGCGGGTTCAGTACCCTCTTCCTATCTGCTGCGATGATGCAGCACGCCCACCACTACATCAACTTCCTTTTTTTTCGTGTAATAACGAAGGAAAAGTCGTGGAAAATTACGCTTCGCGTTTCATTGCACACACCACGAAGAAAATGGTTCCTCCTTTTCACCACGGACGTCACAGAGCGCTGGAGGACTCTTCTACGACGATGGTGTTAGATTACATACCATTGAAGCTAGCGTAATATAAGGGCCATTTCCCGCACCTCATACGTCGCTTATACTAGCAGCGCGGTTCGATGAACTTTAGTCGTTCATTCGTGAAACAGTAAAAGAAAAACAAACTCAAAGAAAAATATGGTTTTGCCACAAATTAACGAGCACTCACAGTGCCGTACTCCGCAACTCGGTGCACTTGGTTAATGAAGTGCATTTTGCAGAGAGAGAAGAAAAAAGGAAAGCAAGAGATAAAGAGAGAGAGAAACGGAAAAAGTCCAAACTGCACTGCAAAAGGGATGCATCAACGATAAGAGTTGTTGGAGAAAATGTCCTGGGTGACCTTTGGGGAGTGAGCGTTTCTATGAGTTCATTTTTTGTGTTTAGACGATGGAGGAATAAACGAGAAGAGATGACTTCGATGACATTTTATACAATTATACCATAAATAAATTTAAAAAAATCTGCTTGCAATCAATGAACTAAAGATATATAAGTAACATATTAAAAAAAAAACTCATACCCAAAATTAACTGTAAGAATAATTGCCGTCCCCGACTGCTCGTCCACGGGCAATCATTTATTCCTCCTAACGACCCTGCGTACCTTCGTGTCACTGGACAGTTCCTGCAGCGGGTGCTCCATTCGTGGCGTTTAATTTGAGGTTAAACCCATTCCAAACCGAAGGACAGAAGGTCATACTGCCAACACAAAAGCGGAGGAGGAGGAGGAGGATGGACGGGGCAGCAATCGTATTAATATCAACAAACTGCACTCCAACATCATGGTGCGCCCCGCCGTTGCACCCAACCGGTGAAACAGAAATGCAAATCAACTGCCACGCGGACCTCACACGAAAAGCCACCATAGTATGCCACCCATCCCACAAGCCCCTTTTTACTTTTCAGCTAAAGAATGGACACATTTTTCAAACAAAAGTTCACCGTACCCGTTACTCTTCCTAAGAAGCAGTCATCATCACCACTGATTGAACCAATGCTTCTACTATTCGATAACCGTCATTTCAACTCCGCCACCCTCGCGTAGAGCGGGTCTTTCTTCGCCGCCTTTGGGAAGGTTACCGAGCGTGCTACGAAAGCGTGTCCTTGCGGTAACCTCCCCGAAGGTTCCCGAAGGACGCAGTAGCAGCAGCAGCAGAAGGTTTGCATTGCACACCAAGGACGGCATGCAAAATATGAGCACAAGGACCCCGGCGACGTCTACTCATCTCTTTCGGCAACCTTCACGTGATTGACTTCCATTGCCAGGCTCGAGGGGGTACACGTGAGAATAAACAGACTGGCTGGCTCGTGTGGAGCGGGCTGTGTGGGTGGATTGCAGGAGTGTGTGAATGCAATGAAAATAAGTAATAATACGCTTGCCGGTGCGATATTCGAACGCGATGACACGTCCTTTTCGCTGGCTGGTTGGAAGCGTCGAAAAGTAACACCTCAATCATAATGCGGAGAAGTGTTGCCTCAATCATAATGCCAAGAGAAAGGGTTCAGTTTATTTATACACTTTCTTGCGCTGGGAATTTTAGTTGATTTAGAAAGGGGTAATACGTTTTTTTATAAATTACAAACAGTCAAGACATTTACACAAAACATATAAGTTTAAATACACAACTATCTAAGGCACAAACCATGCTTGTAAAAGCATTCGGAGAAGCTTCCTTGAAAGGGGTTCTACCAGAAGAAAGGCCTTCTTAACATTATTGATTTAAATTAAAAACAAAAGTTATTGATTTACATGTTAATGTTTCTAGATGTATTGTTCATTTTAATAGAAAAATAAAAGTAAGGGAACGTAGGGCAAAATGAATAGGTAGGCGGCGAAATGATCTCCTTCATTATGAGCAAATTAACACGTGTATAATGACTTACAGGCTTTTCCAGGGGATTTCATAGTTGTGGGACACTTCCTTGACTCTTTCCTATTGGAAGTGAACTTCATATGTTGGAAATTGGATTCTATGGTTCCCCTTTTTGGACAGGATCCTTTTAAATTCCTATTGGATGAGTCCAACAAGCGTGCTATAGAGTCCTAATCCCATTACATTAAGTTCATTTAACGTAAGAAAGTGTCAATAAAGTGTCCCACAGCTATGAGAACTCCTAGAAAACTCTGTATAATGATTGAAAATATGAATAACAATGTTTCATCCTCACGAGGAAAATTTCATAACCTAAGATTTCGACTAATCTAGTTTAATTTGTAAAATCATTCTACTTTCTAACAAAAACAAAGATTAATAAATGTGTATCCTTAAAGCTTCACCAAAACAGATTGTTCCCAGTGGAACGGAAACTAATGTGATAAATAAATTTCAAACTGTCGCATTGATAAATGGTATGTGCTTTAAGTAAACCAGAGGTCATTCGATTTTATTGCAAAAAAAAGCCCAGATATGTACACCTTTTTTAAAATCCAGTTCAACAAGATTGGCTTCTTCCGATGAAAAACGGTGCACATTCATTCAATTCACAAGAAAGCAAACAAGCAAAAAGTCTCCAAGCAAAGCACACCCATAATGCGTATCCTTTCTCTTTAGCATGTTTATTCTGCTGCATAAAATGTCGTTCGGTTTTGTGCTCATCGATGGTATGTTATTTTACCATCGACCCATCGCGTCTGGTGCACACTGTTTGGACAAAGCTTTACCCAAATATGAGCTGGTTGTGTGTACTTTGAACTAAAAAACTAAAACCACTTCCCAAAGAAACCAACATTTCAAACCGTGCTACAATCTTACTGAAGTCATTGACCGGCAGCTGATGCTTTAGCTAATTTGTTTCCAAGGCTGTTGGCGCTCCTGCGCTTCCCCCAAAACAGGCACAACAATCTAGCCGCGATCTCGCGCGAACGCATTCGATCAACGACCTGCAAAGCGCACACACACATACATACATGCACCAACACAATCGATCGCATCTGCAATGCAATTTTGCACATGGCCTCTTTCCTCATCACTAGCAAAAAGGAAGGGAGGAACGTGTCAATTTTTATTGATTAGTAAGTAATCGTTAAAATGCAACTGGTGTTGGGGTGTGTGTGTGTCGGTGTAGGGCGCTCGTCGTTCCACTCCTCACAATTTTACCAACGAAGGGTGAAAGAAGTGCATTCCGTGTCGGGAGTAAGGGGGGGAGGGGGTAAATGCATCCCCGATTCGTGCACGATCGGTTTGGGCGTTAATGAGCGGGGTAAACGGCACTGCGCGATGGTTCTGCTATTCCCGGACGGGTGACACCTTCACGCTCTGTTTCCGAGGTCGTCGCGGGCGTTTTGTTTCGCCCGACGGTAATTTTAAAAACAACAGAATGTGTCATGTAAAAATGAATGTAGATAGTCCACTTACCGGTGATAATGTAGGTTAACAGTTTAACAATACAATAGAAATATTTACTTATCGAGAGAGTTACAAAAAATCTGGATCTCACAGCCACTTAGTTGGTAAATTTAAAACATGAAAAATAGCATAATTATATCCCGACGATGCACTCAAATATCCCATAATTTCAAGAAGATTTGTCAATTAAATTGAATTGAAACTCCCAATCGATACTTTTATCCATTTATGATTTTAAAAAGGATCAATATACAACTGCAGCCCGAAGAGAGTCAATTATTCGGAAGCCAAATGCAGTCAGCTGTCTCAATTGCCAATTAGAATGATTCTCGTTGAATGACAGTAAGAT
This sequence comes from Anopheles coluzzii, assembly GCF_943734685.1. Taxonomy (NCBI): domain Eukaryota; kingdom Metazoa; phylum Arthropoda; class Insecta; order Diptera; family Culicidae; genus Anopheles; species Anopheles coluzzii. The sequence continues at coordinate 84,068,950 of NC_064671.1, forward strand.
TACGCTTCCAGATGCAAAACGCTCCGGAATTGGAAAGGGCTTCGCGCCAGCGGTGCAATACACCCCAACCTTTGCCGCTTTGAATGTGTCCGTTGAATGTACACTTTGAATGATGAACTGCTTACCCGAAAAGGAAGCGCAATGCCCGCAAAAAACGCAACCACCCTTAGGACATGTTTCCAGGGAAAAAGCATTCCAAACCGTCCAAAATCTCAAACAATATTTTACGTGCATTTTGTTTATTGCACACGATTGGAGCTTATGGTTTGCTTCATTGCATCGCTTTATCGCTCTCTCTCCGTTAGCGTGTTTGTGGACCAAACACAGCACACAAAGGACGCAAAGGTCAACGGAAGGCGTCGGCAAGTGTAGCTAAGCCACTTAAAATGAGTTCACCGTTCGCCCGGGGGTGCAGCAGCAGCAGAGGCAGCGCCGGAACCACCGGGCGAAAATGCATCCTCAAGGGTACTGCAAGGATAAAACAGCGCGCGCGGGGGGTTACTAACCCACTACCGATGTGTGTTCGCCAAGGAGCAGCAGCAGCACCGGTCGATAGCCCCCGAATGCACTGCGGGTGGGTGTCTTGGGTGTCCACATCATCGCCAGTATTATCGCCTTGGTAAGATTGTAAACTTACGGTGCGGTGCAAGCCCTCTGCTCAAACGATTGCACGTTGTGCGAGCGGCACGTTGACTTGCAGTGGCATCTCCACAACGCTTTTCATGCCAAACTGATGCCAAAGGAGCGTAAAATATGCTCCACGCTGGCAAATGTCACGTTTTGAAGCGGTGGAAAGAGGGTTTAACTAGCGACTAAGTGAAGTTTGCTACTTTCGGCACTTTCTGCACCAAGCTGAGCGAGTTTTCCCCAACAAGAAACAATTACAAGGATCCACCGTTTTTGGATAGCAAAACTTTAGCCAGTTTCGGCAGTTCCCTCATTCACTGGTCGCCCAACAATTGCACAGTGCTTCCTAAAAATAAATCGAACAAACAAGTAAGACAGCAAGTATGAAAATTAATATCTGGCGTAGAGATTGATTGAGTTTTGCGATTCCAACGAACTGTCTTCATTTGTTTTGGCTCGCACGCAGGACGGCTGGAAGCAATCGAATCGAATGCTGCTGCGTATGCAGATTCAGTGCATTACAAATTCATGGAAACGGAGCTGCAAAAGGGCTGCCCCACACTGGAACTCTCAAGCGCGGCTGCCGCGTACACACAGGATTCAAATTTAATTCCACTTTTCACCGGAATGCAATTATCTGTATCTCGCCTTTTTTTGCCTTCATTTTAACTTGGTTAACGAAATGTACGCACTTTTCCGTTCAATGTCTCAAATATCCATCAATGTGCTGGAACTGTGCTATAGCAAATCAATATTCATAATTGTTGGATATGAGAGTGTGTGTGTGTGTGAGTGAGTGGGCTGTCAACTACGACAGGAATGTCGGTTCGGGGAGGGAGGCGTGTCATATAAATCCAATAACCCACATTTGATGCATCGAAAATCAATTGCGAGCTTGTGAGCGACAACTGCACATCCTAGCTGAGCTGTGGGAAAAAGATGATGGGTTTTACATACTTGTGGTGGGAAAAATGAAATAAAATATGCTTCTCTTCATTTCCCTGGAAACAGATGGTAATTTGTGTTGATGTATTTGCGGCATATGGTGCAATATTTTTTAAAAGAAATTGAATGAATATTGCACACTAAATTGATATATAATAAGTTTAATTATTTGGATGATTATGTTGAGACTTTGTGCAACACAAAATGGTAATATATGTTTATACCTAGCTTCTTACCGATTAGAATTGATCAAGCAGTAAACCTTAAATGATTTTAATAAATCGCTTCAGAGCCATTCATGCATATATTTAATAAAACATGTATTACAGGGTTTCTGTCACTTTCGAATGTGCACATAATTATTCACCGCATCCAAGATGTTTTTCAACAACTGTCAAGTGGTGTCTTTTCTTCAAAATGAAATTTCAGTTTTTACACATGATTTTCAACACATCACAAAGAACTGTCAAACTCAATCCAGCTTCAGACGTGTTGAAAATCATGATGAAGAAATGAAAAATCATGATAATGGAAATGAAATATCAGATTCTTGTGTAATGTAATGCTCTTACTGATCTCAAAATCAGTAGAATTGTTACAATATTACAACGATGAGCCTAAATTCTACTTGATGTAAAAAGAATAAAAAAAATATCCCCATGTCAACGACTTAAAAACTTATTAGCCGGAATTTCTCACGTATGTCTTATGGATTTGGTTTAAATAAGTAAAACTGATAACATTTGGGCCAAACGAAAGATTGGTATTTGACATTTGTTCAAGAATTAAAGTTTAAATATTTTATAAGCCATTATAGGGTTTTCCAAGTCACTTTGGTATGTAAACATTGTTATTCATCGTATCTAAAATGTTTTTCCACATCACTCTGATTTTTCATTTCTATCATAATAATTTTTAATATCTTCAGCATGATTCTCAACACTTAAAATCCTCTACATTTATCGTTTTTTTTTCATCGGGGTTTGACGCCGGATGTCATCACCCGTTGTTCGTTGAAGGAATGCTGAAAATCATGCTGAAGAATCCCTGAAAATATTACAGGGTTTTCCAAGCATACAAGCAAAATATTAATCCATATCAATTTGATATTTCATTTCCATCATAATAATTTTTAAATTTTCCCGTTGACCGTTGAAGTGTTGAAATCATGCTGAAGAAATTGATTGATGAAAATTAAATATTAAATTTGCACACGGTAAAAAAACAAGGTTTACATTCGAAAGTAACTTGGAGAAAACCCCTGCATTTTACACTGTTGTCCGGCTCAGTTTTCAATTGACCCAGAATCCGGTGTAATAAGACGTTTTAAACTGCAATGCTATGTACAATTAAAGGTTGCATAACGCAATTCGTTTAACATTATCAAAATAATAATTTGTCTCTTCTATCTTTGTACTATGATATGAACGATTAACTGCTATTAGATGTCAACATAACACTGAACCTATTACATTAGTTATAATTCTCTTGTCCTAATCCACACGATGAAAAGAAGGGATTTTGCGGCAAAAACGGAGTGCACCAGGGAGATTGGGAGCATAGCTTAGAGTGGGTGGATTAGCACCGTGAAGAGTTGTCCCATAAACAAATGAACGGCGTTGCAGATGGCGCTCGCAGCTAGGGCAAAGCATTAAAAGGTCAATTGAATCAAATTGAAGCGGCAAACCACGGACCGAGCGCTGCTGCCCCGCTTTTGCTTCCCATATATCTCTCTAGCAGCGGTAAAGTAGCAGCAGCAGCAACAGCTGGTTGCAGCCAGCACTGAAGCATCCAAACAAAAACGGGTGTGCGACCGCATGCAGCTATCATCGCGCGTCTGCAGATCCGCACGCGCGTACGTCACACGCAAACGCTCTAATACCAATCGCGGGCCCGCGCGCTATGCGAAGCTTCGGGATTACCTTGGCATGATTTTTGACTTGTGGTGCCCTTTTTGTTTCCCCACCCATCGACGGCGGGAAACGATCGTGTGCGGCTCTGCCGCAGCAAGACGACATCTGTGCGCATTTGATGCGATTCGAAGGAAGAAGAAAGGTGGATTTGGAAGCCATTGCTACTGCTGCTGCCAGTTTCAGGGACGATGTTCGGTTATGTGCGAATGGAACGCAGTGCCAAAGCACTGCGAATCCTTTCCTGCATCAAGGACACGGCGTTCGATTTTTGGTGAGGGCTTTTTTTCAAATTTTATGTAACGCTCTTTGTAAAACAAAAAACAAAACAACAAACATAATACTTTTACCCCCATTTAGGGTGAGAAAATAATGCGTGTATCGTCCTGCACCTATGTGAAGTAAAACCACATCAGCTCGTTATGCTCGCCATTTGCACATCATCCAATAAGGGGGAAGTGTGAGCGACAGCAGCAGCAGGAAAAAAACGGTCATTTCCATCCGCTCTCGCAAGGGGGTTAGCGAGAACAGAAACAGGCTAAAACGAGATGGAACGGTGAGCGCACGGTGGTCACAATCACTGGCCACCGCCAGACACGCCATGTAAAGGCGTCCTCTTCACAGCATCACGTATCGCCATCCGCGCTTCCGCCGATTGGCACGCGCGCGCATGTGCAGCTGCGTGACTGTTTGTCGCCGAAATTGTGTGGAGGGTGGGTGGTGCAGGGTGGAGCAAGAGCAGCAGCAGCATCACGCCGCCGATGGTGGAGATGGATGGATGGGTCGGTTGGTGCGCGTCATCTCATCCCCCACATCACCGAGACGGAACATCGTAAATGGGTGTAAATGAGAATCGAAAGTATGCACACTGGCTTGCTGTTCTTGTGTTTCGGGGTAACTATGGAGATGATTGAATTGCCCAACATCGAACTGCATGCAGCCAATTGGAATTTTATAAGCTTTCTTTGGCGAGTTGATGTACCTACTGCTGGAATTATGGGCTGCGGATAGTTTTGCACCACTGATTGGATTTAGTTGGAAAGTGAAAACGGAACCGTGACCGTGCTGGACAGTATACAGGGAAACATTGAGTTCGATTTATTTAAAAATACTAGAGTTTAGTACCCAAATTTGCATTCTTCACTTGTTATATTGATATCATATTAAACTTTCAGCAGATGAAAGAAAGAAAATGAATCCTTTCCAGGCTAAACCGGGCTGAAAGTCTCTAAAATCAATCAATCAATCAATCAACATTAATAGCACAGAGAGGGATTTTCTTCTGTCCAGAATATCTATCAAATTTCCAACCCTTTCGTGAAGCCAAAATTGATAAAAATAAGCCCTTGTGAACAGGTAAGAGCACATTTATCTTACAAAATTTTATAAAGCTAAAATATAAAGGTATATGATTTTTATATTTATATTTTCTGCTACAAAAGCTGGACAATGCACGATGCAGATACTTTGTTTTTTTTTTTAAACACCCACATATGCAATACGAAAAATGCAACATGCGTCATCCCGGCAACAGAGTAATATGTATGCAAATATTAACACAAGCTGGCATATGGAGCTGCATTTGCCTGGCAGCGTAATAACTAATTTAATACCTCAGCCAACGGGTAGCAATCGTTTTAACCATAATAAAAGCGTTTAAAACGTTAGCTCGTCATCCACAAACCGGGCGGTTAAACATAATAAAAACCAATATTAAAACTAATAGTGGCCAGTGCAGGTTGATGCGACCAAACGCTATCGATGTGAGTTGTCCGCAAGTTTATGTCATTGCCAAGGTACGTCGACGTGGCGAAGAGTATTATCTAACTAACCCATAACGCAATGGTCAATTTTACAATTGACATACACATTATTCTATAACAACTGAGGAAATTGATTTTCTATCAATTAAACCCTATTGCTTATAGTGCCATTATATGTTTTCCTGGTAAAATAAAAAACCTCCAACTGTAGGTCGAGGAAAAGCATAACGGTGCACGCTCGGTAATTCGGACTTGATCGAGTGCGGATTATCGAATGACGTTATGGTGTAAGTTTTTGTAAAATTCCTAATTTTTGTCCAGATTAATAAGTTGATCATATTATCATGTTTTAGAAAGAAAGCTTATATTCAAAAAATAGAGATTAGAGAGTTAAAAGAGACTATTTTTGACCGAACACAGTTTCATCTTTGGTTTGGTTTAATTGTCAAAAGTGCGGATTATCGAGGTGCGGATTACCGAGCGTGCACCACCACACCACATTGGTGGAAAATGTGAAAACCCATAACCTAAAAGTATAATAAAAAAACACACACACACACCAAAAAATAAAATCAAGATACGTTTTGCCAAACTACTTACATTCGCACGGCCCGTTTCCGTAAGCTCGCCGACCGCCTCTGCTGATAGCTGCGATATTTCACCTTCAGCTTCGGACTGCCGGACGACTCGTCACTGTCCTCGGTGGACCTGGCATCGGCCCGCTGCTTCCGCCCCACTTTCGCCGGAGGCGTCCGCTCCTCCTCCTCCGCCTCGTCCTCCTCCATCACATCCTCTTCTTCCTCCTCCTCATCGTCCTCCTCTTCCTCCTCATCGTCCGGCACACTATCATCGTCCTCGTCGTCGTCCACTTCGTCCTCATTGTCATCGTCACATGAAATTATTTCCACTTCGTCATCATCTTCCTCCTCTTCCGCGTCCGAGGATGATTTCCGGGCGGAAGCGGTTGGTGGAGGAGCTGCTGCCTTCGGTTCTGCCTTTACCACCACCGCCTCCTCGTCCGTGTACTCGTCGGTGCTAAGGGCGTCGTCCGGCTTGGACGCGTCGTCATCGGAAGACTGGTGGCGATGGTGCGGCGCGTTGGCCGATTCCTTCTCCTCCACGTACACCTCGTACTCTTCGTCCATCTCGTCGTACTCCTCCTCCTCGTCCATCTCTTCCTCCTCCACCAGCTCCCCCTCGTGCTCTTCCTCATCGTCCACCGAGTACGTCTCCAGGTCGGGGGGGCTTTTCAGTGCATCCTCTTTGGTCCGGCCGGTCGACTTTTCCGGCGAGCTGTCCAGCTCCACGATCTGTTCCTCCGGCTCTGCGCCGTCTGATGAGTCCCGATTTGTCTAGAAAGCGTTATAAAATGGTGTGATGAAATTAGAACACAAATCCAACTGATGCTCCGAACCCTAACCTACCTTTGCCTCTTCTGTCCCACTTCGGTTGCTGCCCTCGGGAATTGCATTTTCTTTGCGCTCGGCATACAGCTTCTCAGTCTCCTCGGTACCCTCCACCTTCCGGCTGTCAGTGCAATCGGTTGATGCAACAGTCTCGACGGCAGCACACGCTTCCCCGTCCGCCGGCTGCTGCGTTCGACGGCTTTCCTCTTTTTCCGGCTGCTCTTCACTGACTGGAACGGTAGTCGTTTCCATCGTCACAGTTACAGGAGCAAAGTAGGCGAAATCCTTTCCCGCGTGGTATGCTCTTCCTACGAATCAGCCGTATCAAATCAGCCCCCCTTTGCCTTGCAGCCTATGTAACACACGGCTTGCCCTTGCAACACACACTACCGCAAAACTGCAATCGATGCAGATTTTTCCTATTTTTCCTGCCGTTTCGTTACCACCACCACCACACCGCTTCGCAATCGCTGCTGCCCCTTGCTCCCAGCTGCTGGGCCACACACAGCTAGCACCCGGTTTTTGCACTCCCTTTTGCCGATAAGCCGATAAACCTTTGCACACAAACACATGTACACAACCCCACCACAGGCGCCCGCCTGCCCTACGAGATGATCAACCAGGCAGCACTGTTTTCCCGCAACCGTGCTAGAAAATTGCCAAAAATGCACCAAGCATCAGCAACAACAACAACAGCAAAACACGGACCGAACCGAGAGTGTGCGGTAAAACAGGTGCGGACGAAAAGCGCGGAGGGAAAACCGATAATTTACAACGAATCTCACTACTACCCCCGAGTGGAGGGACGGTTCGAGGCGAGGCCGGATGGTTTCTCCCGGCGCACCACCAACTCACCCACCGTGGATGTCACTTCCGAGCTGTTCGTACCGTAAAACAAATAAACGAAACCAAACTGCGGCTGAATGTGCGAAAAATCACCAAATTCCCGGTAAAATACGCGTTCGCGACATCAAAAGCACCACATCCGTTCCGCGTACGGTGGTTTTTTTGCTTTCTTTCTTTCACTTGCCCTTTTGTTTTGTGCAGCTTTTTGCGCGAATGCGTATGTGTGTGTGTGTGTGGGAGCGCTGTTCTGTCAATAGAAGCTTGACATGCCGAAACAGGGATCGCTCAAGCTGGCTTGAAAGAATGCAAACGGGAGGTTTGCCACGTTTTATTCTAAATTTTTTCGATATAGTGAGTGTTCAGAAAATCTTTTAAATGTATAAATTATTGTTTGATTTTTTTCTGTGGTACTTTTTAAAATTTTAAAAGCAATAGCGCATAAAAATTGAAATAAAAGGCACATCATTGAACGGATTCGCCGAATGTAAACGTGTCTTGACCCGTACAACATGGCGAGCCGTTTTTGACGTTCGAGTATCGCTGCATCTCGCTCATTTTTCTCTACCCTCCCTTTACTTGCTGACAGTGGAGAACTTCTGTGCCTCTACCAAGGATAATGTATTTAGAAGGTTGATTTTTATCGCTTTTGCTGGGCGACATTGTGGGGGACATCTGTCATTCTCTGCATACAAATTTCATTACCCCGCACCAGTCCTCCCCGATTTTTATACCGGAGCCCCCGGAAGAGAAATGTCAAGTCGAGAAATGTCATTTTGCTCTGAACAACTTCACCTTGTCATTTATAACACCTTGGCCTCTACCCTTCTCACACCTCTCTACAAATACTTCCACCACCTTTGTCCATATGCCTTTCGTTGTGTTGATGACAATGTACGCGCATCCCATATCGAGATGTGTATGTCTCGCTCGTTGTGTCATGCCATCTCTTTCGCGCAAAAAAAATGGACGCGTGAAAAAATGTAAACAAAATTTGGTGGTTGACTAAATTTAATGTGCGCAGTTTTTGTTCAATTATTTGCTTTGGAATCGATTTCAGTTCAGACTTTTCTTGGACCATTATCCGTGGAAATCGATTAACCGACATCCGCCCGCTCCCGAGCTGCTAGGATAATCGACGTTCTACTGCACTTACAAAAACCGTCGCCAGCGAGGGTAATTCGCACCGATTTGGAGCGTTGGCGAGCTCGCGTAAACCAGTTTTTGGCTGCAAAAAGACACACGTGCATTCGATTCCTAGTTACGCGTTTCACTCATAGATGTCGCTTAACACCGGTCGCACACGTGGTTCGGTAGCTTCGAAAGAAACGTTAAAATGTTATTGCCGTGGAATTCTGTGAATGTGTGATCAAATCTCTTACTAATTCGATAATTTTAAATTCTTTATGCATATATGATGATTATAACCATTTTAATAAAAAAGCGAATATTATTCAATGTGCAGTTTGTCAATTCTTATAAAATAAAGTAAAAAAATTACCTTTTTATGGTTTAATCTTTTCTTTCGGTTACAAAAAGTACATACACATTGAAAAAGAGCCAACCCATTCCCAGTTAATGCAATATTAATTAAGCGCTGTCCACTCCGAGGCACAAGGTTGACGGTGGACTAAATTAAAGCCCTTTCCCTTGGCCGGGGCCGTGGCCGCATGCTACCATTCACATACCGCTACGTGGCCGGGGTGAACGACCTATTGAACAATTCGATTTCGAGGTGGCCTTCGCTGTGGTAATAAGGGCGAACGCAGCTTACGGCACCGTTCAATTGACACAGTTTTTTGCGCGCGTTTCAGTGAATTAATTGAGCCCGACTAAGGTAATCCACTCCCGCGTAGCCAAATGAGCGCCGAAATGTTTAGAGAATCGTTGAACTGTCTCTTTTTTGCTCGCTGTTTGGTACTTATTGCGCAATGTTAAGAAAATGTTTGCGATCAACTATAATTTTCGGCATAAAAATAACAATAAAACTCATTGTAAAACACACTTTTGCTTGGTATATTTTCATTTTCATGTGTTTGTTTTTTTTTATTCGAAAGAATTATACTGTTCCTCTCTCTCTCTCTCTCTTTATCTCTGTATTTGTTTAATATTCAGTTTGTTTTATTCTACCCCCTGCTCACTACCTACGACGACTGACGTCAGCGGCGTTAAAGCCTTTATATGTTTGTCTGCATTATTTCTAGTTCCTTCGCTCTCCTTATCGCACATGGCAGGCGACGAGGGGCAACTAATGGCCATAGTGTAATAGTAAATGTTTCCTCCCCCCCCACCCCTTTCATTTGTTTCACTTTCGCGCTAATATGATACCTGTTTTCTGTTTGTTTTGTTCCGTTTTACCCTTTTCTTCCTTAATGTTTGATGTCTAGTGTGGTTTTTTATGTTTTGTTTTTTTTTTTCTTGGGAAATGGTTTTGTTTTATTAACACTTTACTGGTTTGGTTTTAATTTTAATTTGTAGGTTTCATTTTCTTCTAGTTTCTTGTGTGTTCTATCAAAAGATTTTTTGCTTTTCTAATACCACCAAGTATGTGTGCTTTTGATTTGCAATCCTAATTAGTTTGGTACGATGATTTTGATGTAATCGTTACTGGTTAGATGATTTGTGTTGGTTGTTTGGAGCGGTTGTTATGATTATGCTTTGGAACGACTTTTTCTCATTGATACATTTTCACTTAACGGGTCTCGGTTTTAATTTACTTTTTTTTTACCGATGTCCTTTTTCTTTGTAAATTTATTGCGAAAGGTACTCATGAGAGGAATTTCCATTGGCTACGATTTTTTTTTAGAAATTGAAACTCAACGTAAATATCAAAAATCCACAAACAAAAAAAAACCAACCAAATGGCTCCAAAATAGAGCGTGTCATCGTTCTTTTAATCCTTCAATTCCAGCCTAGGACATACTTCAACTCCCCCCGATTGCAGCTCCTCACGGGGTAAGGGGGTCCTCCAATAGATTCTTTCAGCCAGCGATCCCAACGATCCAGGACGGGTGGTGGTGGTGGCGGACAGAAAGACAGACTGAATCGTGCTGGAGCTGTCGAGCACACTTAAACCAAATTTCTTTACCATTTGCCGAGACACGAATGACTTTCTCTCGCTACATTCGTTTTAACTTCCATTACACGTTGTGGGTACATGTGATTTTATTCGGGTGTTTTGTTTCCGTCTTATTCTGCCATCAAATATCTGCGGGCCCCATCGGCAGGCCATGGGGACAGTAGTGGGGAGTGGGATGCGTTTGTGTGTGTGTGTGTGTGTGATGGGTCAGGATATTACACAGTTACAACTATACACATGGATTATTTTATTTTCGTACTTCAGGGAGAGACACTTCTATATATCGCCATCTGCCCCTGCCCTTGTGGTATGGGTTTTCTCTTCTTTCTTTGTTTCTGTGTTGGTTGTTTTCGTTTTCTTAACATTTCTTTTCCACTCTTTCTCTTGCGCTAGTATTACTTGTTTTCTTATTACAGCTTACATTATACACAAGTAACATAGGGACACACCACCGTCACGCTCCTTTCCCCCTTTTCCTTGTTTCGCTTGATTGCTTACAGCTTTCATGGAGCTTTCGGTTGCCTTTTGCTGTTTTAGTGTGAGGGTTTTCTTCCCCCAATTTCAAGAGACACAATTCCATTTTCTTCCACGCAAACCCATTCTTCTAAAACAAGGGGTTACAGAGAAACACGCTCACACTATTGGCTATGTATTAATCCGTTTTGCGTCATATTAGTTGCTTTACAAGACTTGAAAGTAATGCTTTGCTGAGCGCAATGCCCCGAAACCCGAGGCGAAGAGGGCGAAAAATCAAACACCATCGAAGGAGCCTTTTTCTTTAGCCTTGGTTTGTGTGTGTGTGTGTCCATTAGATTGTTTAATTATATAAATAAATATGTTTTTTACATCACAGTTCGTTAAAATTAAAAACAAATTGTTATACTCATACGACCACTACGTCACTGTCCTTACACCTTTGCCTGTCCACTTCGCTGTGACCTTTTTCTACTTTCTAAGCCTTTTATTTTTTGGTAGCCGTACTACACACACACACATACTTGACATACACTCATACACACACACGCGCGCTACACATACATACAGTGGTACAGGCCAATCGGGAGCACACATACACGCACGCACGCACGCACACACAGAGATGGACATCACGCCAAACTCGTTAGCTAAAGCGCATGGTGTATTTGTGTGCGTGTGTGAGCGCGTTTGTGTGCGTGTGTATCTATTGTCCCTTTCTTATCCTTTTTTTCTGCTTTTGCATTAAAAAAACCAAACATACACAAAACATTACCTGTGGACTTTAACTTTTCATCTTTTTTCATTCCTAATGCTCTCTGTTGCTACTGTTTCGCTCGTTCTTCTTTAGTAGTTTTAGGTTTTCTGGTGTAGTTTCTTTCTCCGTTTCTGCTATCTCCTCCTTTTTGTGTAGTTGGTTTTTGCTTTTTAAAATTTCACTTTAACTACGGCTAATTTCACTAGAAACAGGTTTAGATTTTATCTTTCTCGCACACTTCTCTCTTTGTGTGTGTCTGTTGTATTAGCAGTTTACACCCTTTCCTTTGCAGAATGTATCGTGCACCTTTTCTTTCTCCTTTCCATGCTCTCTCTCCCTTGCTGTCTCTTTTATCTGTCTAGCGATAAATAACCACCAATGGCCCAACACGTTTCAGTCTAATGAAAATGTAATAACAAGCTCTATGTAAGCGATAAAGACGATAAACTTATTGGAAATCTAGTTCGAGCGCGGGACCAGCACCGCAAGCCCGGTCAACCGAAGCGCATTGTAGTGTAATTCCTTCCTGCGTGCAATGTAGGAAATCAGGGATCAGTTTTGTTAAGAGCTCTATAATGTTATAATAGTTTCGGTGTGTCTGTGTGTGTTACACCTCATCCCTTTAAAGTAGTTAACGAACTAGAATTTCTAATGGGAAAAAGTAGTAAACGATATAACATAGGAAAGAAAGGGCTCTTTAGTTTCATAAACCTGCGCTGTGTCTGTGCTGGCTGTACACTTTTCCATTTTTTTCTTCCATTTTCTCCCCTCCCAAGCGCTGTTTTCCACGAAAAGTGAGACACTTTGCTATTGGTTTCCGGAAAGGAACGGCCGTCCTTGGTTTGCTACCTTTGTTTAACCGAATATTTACAAACGCCATTACTATTTGGTCTATCTGTTTTGCGTCCAACCACGACTAGTAAACCTGTTTGTTGATAAGTACCCACGATTTCCATCCGCTTTTTCGCTTTTTCCCATCTTGTTTTGGCCTATACACATCGGGGTTATACGTTTGTTGTTTTTAGCTGGAGCTTATTTTTTCATTCTGTTTGCTTTTCTCTGTTTATGTCTTCTTTTTTTACGTTTGCATTATTATTTGTTCTGCTTTGCTTCTTTTGCTAACGCTGTCGATTACACTGTCTTTGACAAAATTCGTAGTGTTCATTACAGTGCTGTGCTGTTTCGTGTTTGCATTTCCTTTTTTTTTCTTCTCTCTAGTACACACATACACACACATTCACATACACATGTCTTGCTTCTAGTTTCTTATTATCAAGTGTTTAATTTTTGTTATGAGTTTTTTTTTCTTTTTACGGGATTCGAATGTGACATTTTCACATGTAAATTTGACCTAAAATTTTCTTCTAACAATGTTTTTTTTTTGTTTGCGTGTGTGTGTATTTGCTTAATGAATGGAAGGGAGAAGAAGAGAAACTTCTCCATTTTACTTTCTCTGTCTGTTTGCTAGTGTTTTGTTTGATGTTTGTATTAATTTTCGTTCACTAATTACATTACAGAGTAATACAAACACGACCTGTACTACTACTTTGTCACTTTTGGACTTAAATGTACATTTCTTTGTGTGTTTGTTTCGTTTCGTTCTGCTTCTTTTACCGTTTTTAGGGTAACACTTTTTATCTCTTCTCTTTTCTATTTACATTCCCCGATGCACGGCTATATGTACAGCTCACTGTAGTAGTACAAGTAGTAGTAGTAGTTAGGACTGAATTTTGGCGCAATTGGATGTTTTCAATCTTTTTTCGTCCTTTCAGCTTATGATCGTCAACGGGGTAAAACGTTTACTATTATTTTTTACACTTTTTTTTGCTAATTTTGATTTTTTTCTTTTTACTTTTTCTTCTCTCTCTTCTCTCCACTTTTTTCTTCATGTGATTGTTTGTTGGTATACACATTTGCTCTCTTTTGCAGTGAAGCGTACAAACAAACACCATCAGCAACAGTTTCAGTTTGCACAGCTTTCATCAACAGCATTCTGGACATAATACGCCACACACCCGCAACCATCACCACCATCATCAGTTCCATTTGTTGAGGGTTTATAGAGAACAGAAGCGATTCCTCCAGGGTGAAATAAATAAAAAAAAAAACAAAAGTGATCCGATAGCAATTTAATGCAGCGTCATCAATTAAGTTCCAGTTCCGTTCCACAATGGACCGTCCACGTCTTGCTTTTGGTTCTTGCTGCTGCTTCTCCGTGGATCTTCTCACTGCAGCATATAGCATTAAAACTGTTCCATTTTCGGTTTGGTGTGTGAGTTTGTGTAAGTGAGATCTGTCTGTCCGTGACACATCTGAAATGAAACGAGACGAAGCAAAAACGGTTAATTGTAGGAGGACAAAAACGTTAAGTATGTTAATTAATTAAAGAAATTGTACAACACAGATCCTATTTCAGAAAGAGGGGGGGGGGGGGGGAGGATGTTTTGTTCCTTGGAGTACTCCGCTCTCCGGCAATAACATTCCAATATATTGCAAACCCAACCATGATTCCAAACGGCAATATTGCGCACCGAACCAATATTGCAGAGGAGCAATTACAAACTTTGCCAGCGCATCGGTTACTTCATCCATCTTTCGAGTAGATGTATCATGCACAATAATGTCACAAAAAACCCAACACAGCGTTTGACCCCCTTTACATTGGTTCGAAAACTTCCAAGAATTGGGACTGTAGAGCTGGTCCGATATGCGCAACCTTGCTTAATGAAACATTCTCCACCCCTGCAAACAAAGACCCTGCTGATGCTGTTGTGGATGACGACTCCGATATGTTCTTCCTTTCCCAATTCAAATGCTTCCAACACTACGCCATCCAATTTTATCGACCATTGCTCTGGGTAACAAAGGCCTGATTACGCTCTATTCGAGCTTCTAGGAACAAACGGATATTATTAATGACCGAACCTCGGGGCTGTCCTCTATGTTACACAGCACAAGGCACCATTTATTTGCCGTTGTTTGAGGAAGATTGGCAGATTTTGGAATTTCAGATTTCAAAGTGAAGACACTCGCACTAAAGCCCCCAGATGTGAGTGTGTCTCTGTCCCGCCTCGATTCTAGCGTGTTACTTTCCATTAGCAGTTGCAGTGTGCGTGAGGAGATTGGGGAACAATGCTTTCGATTTGTTAGAGGATGAATTGAATTTGTAGAATTTATGTAAGAGCCATACATCTCCCAACCTCCCGCAGGTGGTTGTCTTCTGTCCCCATTTCACTGTCAATCAAGCAGTGTGTAACAGTCTCTCTTCAAGGCATGTAAACAAAAGAGGACACTTGTCGCTTCACGGGGCCACCTGCACACCTCGCAAAGGACCAGTCTCCTCCAGTCTCTCTATCTACGCCTTCCTTAAGTGCTATAGAATCTTCGTTTCTTTTTGACATAAAAAAGCGCAAAAGGGGAAAAGACACACACAGAAAAAAGCTTTCCACCAAGAACTCCACAGCCCTCCATTCGTTGGTTGGTTGGAGTCCTCACAGCAGCAGCAGCAGCAGCAGCAGCAGCTGCAACAAAAAAGCTCACAGGTGCGTTGTTACTGACGGTGCGATGACGGTGAGCTGATGATGGTTCGGAACGGTTGGCAAGCGGGTGTTGCTCCGAACTCTCTAACCCGGCACACCATCCCCCATCACCCTCTTTCCGTGCATCTTCACATTGCGTGCTTCTTTACGGGATCTTCCACTTCCGGAAGTTTGGTTCTGCGCGCATGCGTTCCTGCGCGAAAGCTTTCGTGTGTACCGCCACCTCACGGTCTGCCTCTGGTCTGTTGGCCTGTTGTTGTGCGAAGGTTTGTTATATCTCGGGATCTTCTTTTTCGCGTGCCGCGGGATGCGGACCTGACCTCCTCACGCACTGTAGAGGAGATTGCTTGGTGTGTGTACGCGGACTTTGGAGAAACTTGGGGGAATTGAAGTTAATTTCAAAAAATGCTTTTATGCTCGTGCAAGATGACGTCAGAGTTTGGAGATTTTTGGAGGGGGGGCCTTGGGTTCGGAGCTATGGAGAAGGTGAAGACACCCCTAAATGACCCGCATATTATGAAGAATAGAGAATTTCTATACAACAAAAGCTTTTGGAGTTCCAAAAATGTATTGGAACTCTGTGGAGTTATATACATCACTGTAAAACGTATACGTTTTCTATAGAATTCAATTCCCAGGACCTCCAAAAACTGTAACACAATGCTTTTTCGATGGAATTCAAAGTACGTGGAAGTACTACAGTACAGCAGTCTTCGCAGTTGCTGTACAGAGAGAGAGTTGATGACAGCGCCCTCCAAAGCAGCCAAACCAGCAACCACACGGCACACTGAGGTCTCCCCGCGGTAGATGCGTGTATCGGTATTTGTGTGTGTGTGTGTATGAGAAACGCGGAACATCATTGCAAACGTCGTCCTGGCCTTCGGCGCGCCGCCTGCCTTGTTTGTTTTGCTTTTGATGGTTGATGGAATTGTGTGCACTTCGTCGTACGCGTACCAGACCGACCGACCGACCGACCGACCGAGGCCTCGCCGTTTCCATCCAGCGGGTTATTCGAAACCAGTGAGCTCCCTCGCCCTTCCCTCTTTCCTCCATTTCCCACCCATCCCTTTTTCAGCCTCGTCTCCACTAGCAACCGTGGGGTGTGTGTGTGTGGTACCAAAATCTAAACCACCATCATATAAAACCCGAACGGTTTCTGCCTCGGCTGAAAGATGACTATTTCCCAACTTGCATCAACGACGTCCCCCTTAGCACTTCTCCCAACTCCCAACCCCCTTTCCCCCTAGTGTGTGTGTGTGCAGTATAATATATTGGTTATCAAAAACATATATCAGAGGCAGGCGATGCTGAGGGCGCAGAGCAGTGGGTGCACATTTTGATTGCATATCGGTGGCGCGCGCGAAGGGAGATGGATGGCAAGTGTGTGTGTGTGTTGTGTTCGTGTTGCGCACACAACATAAAGGGAAAATGGATAGATTTCCGCTTATGCATACACACACACACATACACGGATGCACTTCCATCTCTTTCAGTTCCAGGAACGCGCCTGTACATTAAGACGACCTGACCGCGGAAAAGCAGAACCTCTCTCCCGTTCCCTCTACCCCACACTCCATTGCGCACTATGTGATGTGCATCAAGTGCACCACCGATGCAATTTCGATTTGCGGAAGCAAACATGCACATACACACACACACCCACACACGTACGCATATGTCTGGGTGTTGGTTGATACAAAATCGAAGATCGAAACTCGCACAACAGGGCGCTGAGGTTGGGGGGTCGGATGGGGTTTGGGAAGAATGGTTTCAATTTCGACACTAACGACAACGACGACGGCTTGATTCTAGGGAAAAGGCTTTTATTCTCTGGACGTCTATGTGTGTGTGTGTGTGTGTGTGTGTGTGTTTGTCACATTGCACTCGATGCACCACCTCCCCAACCCACGAGAAGGATGGTTGGGGAGAGGGGGCTGTTATTGCGTTTCTCAGTTCTCAGTCTCATCAGTCCCCTTCAAAACCCTGCGACCAGTGCAAAAGGCAGGTTTTTAGGATGCATACAATTCCTGGGAATTGTTTGTGGAACAAAACGCACCATACACCCCATAGACCCCAACGGGAGTCCCGAGGGGGCGCGGGGGTGTTTTGTGCGTTTGTTGTTTGCTCATACGCTGATGTGCACCGAGAGAAAATTCGCTTTCGATTCTGTCCGAAAAACACGTCCTTATCAGCAATACAGTGCGCGGCGGGGGCGAGAGAGTGTGGGCAATGTTGGTAAAAATGTCTAAACTAGGTGTAGGTTGTAGGTAGATCCTTTTCTACCCTGCTCCACCAATCAATCCAATCAAATTGAATGTCATTGAAGAGAATCGATGCGGAGTAATGCATTAGAAGCTTTGCTGACGACCCGTTACGACGTGTTACACATTGCGTATTGTGCTTGCGGATGGTGTGCAGCAGCGCACAATGTATTATTTGAAATACATTTTTTGTGCTGTTGTTTATATCCTTCGGAGCACGTAGATTCTGGTGCTCATGTTTGATAAAATTTGCTTATAAACCGATTTTAATACTTAAGAATTCATGTTCATGTCTCTTGGGATAAGCTTGGGTCAAATTACTGATAGTTACTAACACTACTGTTATCAAATATGTTCCAGCTAAGGTCCGAAAGTATTTACTTCACATCACCAACATAACTTAATAACAGAGGACTTATTTACTAACTTTCTTATTCGATGCTACTTCACGGTCTTGGCCTGCTGTTCGTTGCTTAAACGCCATCTTGCCAACTCATCTTGGACATGTCTAAGACCCTGTCTCTATGTACGACCTAAAAGGATTTTACGGGTTGTCCGGTGTCCGGTCCATGCGTATAACATAACTCGGAGCTAATTGAAGCCTGTCGAGCACTGCACGACAGTTAGTGGGTCGTACAGCTCATACAGCTTGTTGTAGTGACAGCTTTTTGTGAACGCGGCCCAGAGGGTTTGCTCAGATTTCGCCAGTATTCATATACCAGAGGCGTAAGCGAGTAATAATCAATAGATTTTAGGTCATGTTCAGTAAACAAGAATTTAGACCTTTAGATACATCGAAGCATTGTTAAAACATTTAGCAACAGTACACAGCAAACAAAAGGTACGGAGTCCCAGGTTAGACCGTTACATCAGGTGTGCTACTTCCTCGGGCTATAGGCTATAGAATTGACCGGTTGGCAACAGAGCTTCCATGCTGTTGTCGGTGCTGACCTTTGACCCGAGCTAGGTGAATTCTTGGACGACCTTAAAAAAGGACGTTCACCTATCGGTACCTCACCCCTACGTAGGTCTAAAATAAGTTAGTAAGGCTTTCATCAATTTGGTATGTTGCCTCGTTTAACAGCAATCCGAGGTTAAAGCGGAAATCTACCTACAAACCATACAACAGTTCTGGAATGAAGTTTACGTAGAACTTCAAACATTATTGAAACGATCAGTTTATGACGGTGGTTAAGAGTATGCATTAATAATACCGTGTAATTGAACGTGAAATTTTGGGTTTTTGGCTAAATGTTTTCATAAAATCATTGAAAACGAAACGTTGTGTGCATAAAATGGCGAGTAATTGATATCTTCATTTGGCGGTAGCCATTTCTGGTGAAAATGAACGTTTTATCATTTCCCCCCGATTGTTTCACGGTTGCGGTTGAGTGTGATGATAATAATTAAGTCCATTATAAGAGTTTAATGTGAGTGCATCGGAAATGATATTCATTTATCTGCTTCATGATGTATAAACGCAATAACCGGGTGATCGCTGTTTCGCGATCGTTTCATTCAGTTGGAGTTGTTATTATTTTACAAAAACCTACAAATTCACTCTTAATTTTTAATGCAAGTTCTATACTCTATCGCCGATACTCTCAATGTTCTTGGGACCAAATTCTCAGATCTCGTAAAGACATAGTGATAGGAAGATTCAAGTAGCAGAGCTTTGTAAGGGATCTTTCAACTCTTTTTCTGAATTGAAGTATCGTCAAGTTAGCAACGTTAAAAAAGCACAATTTGCGTTAAAATGCATTACATCACAACAATCTCGTCCGATCGTATCAAACCGACGACGTCGTAATCATTAAACTAAACGCCCAAACAATTATATCAATAAACCCGTCATGTGCACGTGGCACAGTCGAATAAATCTTGTAACGATCCTTCGTTTCCTTCATCATGGAATTCTTCGAAAGAAAACCTGGGCACACAGACGATGAGTTTGACCACCGGCAACCGGCAGTTCCGCTCAAAGGCCACCACACCACCGGCAGCCGACCTGCGATGCGGTTTATGATAATCATTATTTCCGACCATAACTGAGTGGAGTCGACGGTGAAGGTGAGCGAATGAGGGGACGGTTTGAATCCTTTCGCTTTAACGCAACACAATTACACCGAAGGAAGCAACACGTAAACACTAACAGACCCGATTCACTGTTGCAGTGTTGACCGGAGGCAACTTTTGGCCAGAGCCTAAAATCGGACCTTCCAAAAACTCCGTACCTCCGATCACCCCTTTTTATCGCCAAAAGTAACTCTCGGAGCAAGCTGGGCTAATTGTGGTTCACATTCCGTGCGCGACAAGTACCTTTCCATCCCATTCCCAAAAAACCCGGGAAAGGCTATGAAATGTGTGCCGTGCCTGTGTAGCTGGGGAAGGCGCGCGAGTTCCCCAAATTGTTGAAAGTTTTGCGTCCTTCAAGGGTGGGAGAGGCATTGTGATCTCTTCTACACACGACAAACATCCGTTTTTCACCCTCATGCTGGAGGCTTCTTCTTGGGAAAGGACCGCAAAAACCCCCTAAAAACTTTACCACCCGTTTCGTGTCGATGGAGGCGGCGGCGGCACGGTCCCAATTAGAAGTGGCCCGGGTATGCTGGGTTTGCGGTTGAAGGGAAAAAACACGGCCCGTTGTTGGGCCAGCAGGGCGTGCTGTGTATGTGTGTTAGTGTACGTGCAAAGAGAAAATGATGGGAAAATCCTTCGCTCCATTGCAAAGAAGAAAGCTCTCAGGCAGGGAGGATCTCGGGGCTTGAGAGGATTTAGGATTCACAATTGCCGACATTTGCCATTTGCGTCCTCGTGTCGTCGTTTTGTGCCGCACTCAAGGCACACATACACAACACTAAAAACCCAATCGGCATAATGGAGTCTGCCCCACGATTGGAAGGCGGCGTGCTCGCGAAGTGCTTTTATCGATTTCGCTCTCTCTCTCTTCTGCTTGAGTACACATATATTTATTTACAATTTCCAATCGATCACGTGTCACCAGCACAGACACACATACACACAGGATCCAGCAGACATTCATTTTTATCGTTTTGGATTGCTTTTTCTCGCGCTAATACCCTTTTTGCGGCCGCGAGGGGAGTGTTAATGGCAAATGTGACGATGTGAGAAGTTTCTTTTTTCGTGCAAACAAACACGAAGGATGGACCGAACGAAAAACAGAAGAAGGGTGTAATGTGTGTCTTTTAATAATTTAAAAGCATTTAGAATTCTCAAGGTAGCATATTTAACACATTCTGAGCGGAGGAAGCTTTACTGTGGGTCTGAAAGAGTGAAAAACTTTCATGAAACGATCGATTGTGTTTGATCGATCGATAGATTTGAGTGTGACAAAATAAACATAAACATTAGTTGCGTAGAAATACATTTCCAATAGCCAGATAAATGATTCTTCATGGTTCTTTCCGTTCTTACAAGAAATGGGGGCCTTCACGATTCTAGTTAGTTTTTTGTATGGAGTTTGACAGTTGGAGGCTGAAATCATGTAAACACTCCATACAAAACCACACAAAAAACTAGCCTGCAATTTTCAGTCTAGATTATTCTAGCCACAAAGCTAGAATTAGATTCGAGTACCTGCTCGAAAAATGGCAAAACAAGGTGGTGTTTACATTTATCCCAAGGTGCATTAAAGAGATCTGGTGATGGAATCCAGAATCAAAGTGCATGTAGTCCAGGTGGTCTCATAGCATGTTTTATAACCAAATTTGAATATCACTTTTTGACAGGATGGGTGAAAACTTTTGTTCAAGCAAGCTTTCTGAAGGCATGACGAATACACAAAACACTCTTAAAATCTTCATTCAGAAACAGAAGCGATAAAAATCAGTTTTCTAAATTCATACACCTTGGGATAAGCCCACCTGTATATTATACCCACTTAGATAGCTGCTCGAAAAATGATATACAATGCAAAAAGCTGACAGGCTGAAATTTCAGCCTACGAGCTTAAAACGGAAAGGCCCCCAATAATATAAAAAAAATAATTTCGAGTTGCTCTAAAGTAGTATTGCCGGGTTGCTTTAGGGAGTACTCTAGTATGTCGGTTGTATTCGACAACCGACATAGACACGTTCCAGAAGTGCACCAGTATTTTTTTCTTAAAAGCATCTTTTTGTGAACAATTGCAGAAATCCAATATGACGGATCTTAACTATCGCAATTCAGCTCGTTGGATGAAAAAAGAAAGGACCTGGTTATTTGTTTACATTCTTCGCAGCTGTCAAAACACTCCCTTATTTAATTGCAAAACTATCACCCTCTATTTCATAGAGAATTGTTGACTATTTTGACGCAACTTTTGTGTTACGTCATTTATGGATGGCCCCTTCACAGTTTGTTTTAGTTGGTATTGCAGATATTGTTTAAATTTGAACAGTTGCATTTCAGTCTCAAGAAGGTGTGCATTGTTTCCCATGGTGCAAACTCTTCCAAACTGACTTCTGAACTGAACTTAATGGTTAAAAAATGTTTTAAAATTTCAATCAAATCATATAAGGCATTTTCTTTATCAAGAAAAAATATCCCGAGATCGGACGATCCGAACTTCCTCTACGAGAAATAAAATCATTCCCTTCCACCACCAGCTAATACCGTAAAGATTTACTGCTTACTTAAAAGCTAACCTCTTCTACTTGTAGGCAAAACGCAAGCAACGGAGCTCCCTGCCCTTCAACGGCAGCTTCAGGCCGCAGTACACACGATACTCTAACCAACATCGTAACCAAGGAAAGATTATGCATTAGACGGCGAGAGGATGCATCACATACACACCCATAACCCTGGGAGCGTTATTGGCCCTACGATATGGCGCTATTGCCACCTCCGGCCAACGGTAGGGAGGTAGAGACGGTAGAAGGTAACAATTTATGATTGAACATGGAATGATTAATTACGCTGCTATTTATTTTCATTAGAGCAATCAATTACTCTCCTCTCTGTCTTTCGGTTGGGCTTTTTTCTCTGTGGGTGTGTGTGAGTGCACGGGCGTCCAGTACACAAGCTTTTCCGAGGGAGAGGGATAAAAAGGCAGAGGAAAAAAGACGAATAAGACGCCACACTCCATATGATAGAATTAAAACACGAGAACAAAGGAGAAAAGAAAAAAGCTCATGCTAATATTAATTGGCGCTGCTTTGTTTGCGCATTATCATTTTCTAGCAATTAGTTGGAGCTTGTTTGTTTTGCAATCTAGAGATTAGTTTTATAATTGTACACTCTTATTGTGGTTCGTTGTGATGGAAATGTAACTTATGTTTGAAGAACAACGAAAAATGAAAAAGATAATAAAGCCTAATGAATTTCAATGCCTAAAAACAGTACTCAACTCTGCAATAGAAGCACAGAGCTATTGAAATCCAACTAGGATGACTCAAATAGTGTAATAGCACACGATCAAATATGACAACAAAAGTATGCAAAAAACCTTTCCAATTCCGTTCAAACAACACAGCCCTAAATGATGATGGATCGCTTGCGGATACAGTTTGCTTTTCATCCGTCCCACTTTTTTTTTTGTTGTTTTGCTCCGTAATTCATCTCAAACTATTTCACAAAAATGTTATCTACACATTACACACTGCACACTTACCATCCAGTGCAATTGAGCCGCCCTCCTTTCACTTGCATACGATGCAAAGCTATAGTAACGAGTATCCGGAGAGCCGAGTGGAAGGAAAATGCCATTCCCGCCCGGTGGCATTTTAACGTCAAGCTGAATTCCCGTTCTGTCCCAACACATGCCACGCTCTCAATCCTTCCGGTTTCGGCCACCTTACCACCACCAACCTACACACACACAGACAGCAATCGATCCCCCGCAGGATATGCACACACATTTATCATTATTGAAAAGTGCAGATGAGAAAGATTAATCGCTTCCCGGCCGCCGCTTGGGTAAGGTGGTGTGGCGGGAGATCGAAAAGTGCGGAAAAGACCCCGAAAGAGGAAAGCAACGGGGATGTACATCTAAACCGTAGTCGTATAGTTACACCATTAGTACAATATCCTTGTACCTCAAGCTTCGTTTACAAGCTCGGCTTCGTTCGGTCGGTGTACTACCGAGTGCTGCGGGGGACACAAGGGCGCTTCCTCAGGCGCTACACTTTGGTGAAGGTTTGTGCAAGATATTATTATTCTACGCTTCGCGCCGCAAGACTCTTCAAAGCGCAAGGGGGGGCGAGAAGAAGAAGCAAGTGTGCAAGTGTACTTCCCTCGATTCAGCGGGAAGAGAAACCGTAACGTCGTATAACGACACAAACATGATTTACCCATTTTCCAGCGTCACATTCACATCCATCGTGCACCGTCATGCGGGGGAAGCGTTTTTGGCGCGTCGATACCATAGGGAGCGCGCTAGTAGTACACACACACACAGGGAGCGGGAAAACAAAACTTTTGCCAAGTCATTTTTCAGGCCGCACCGGGTAATTACTTTCCTGGGCCAACTCTGCCTCGTTACGCCTCAGCTGCCAGAGGTCGGTGGAATCAAAGGGGTTGCGCGATGTTCATGGGGGCAGCGGTAGGAGAGAAGATTTAGAGGTTGAAGCAACGATCGCAACTTACATCTAGAACGTACTGGGTGGGATGATCTTTTTCATCTTAATGGCAGGCTTAAGCCGGTTAAGGGTTGTGTTTTTCTCGGCGTCTGGTAAGATTGTAGCCGTTTTTTTGTTTGTGGGAGGGAGAATATATGGTACACTTTGTTTTACGCTCATTTTTATGTAATATTTTCTCCATTTCGAAGGCAATTTAAGATGTTTTGCAACATAAATACACGTTTAGAATGCTAATGATTATTCAGAGAAGTGCCAGACATTAGAGTAGGTCCATAGTACTGTGATGCTCGAAACTCACACAAGATCATATCAATAGATCAATGAAATGAATTTAATTTGATGTAACCTATTTAAAGAGTGCGTCCTAGTAAAAAGTTGCTGGTTTCTTTACAACTATCTATCACTTTATTCAAGATCTTACAGCGCAAAGAGAAGAGATATTTCAATTTTCTGGATCTTCTGGATGTTACTGCTATACCTTCAGAGCACAATATTTATATCATTCTGTCGACAAGAGAAGAACAACGAATGTTTTATGTTTCTGAAGATTCAGAAAATTTTTAAGATTATATACCAATTGTCTTGGTTATAGGTAACTGTTCTCGAGAAGTAGAGAGCTTGAGATATGGTCCTACGATGTTAAATGCTATCTCAATTTATCCTCAAGCTCTTCAAAATCTAGCAATACTTTACTAATAAGCCGGTACATCTTTACAGATCTTCTATAGAAATCTACATGGAAAGATGCATAGGCGATATGCAACATGAAATTGAAATAATAACTAATGGATTCCCAGCGACGCAGAATCTTGAACTGGCATCTGAGCGGAACCGAACTCCGAACCGAATGAAAACTTTGAACTAATTGAGCAATTGAAATACATAGTAATAGGTAATCAGTATTCTAGGAAATTGATCGTGAAAATGATCAGCTGAGAAACAAACATATCTCACAGACAGAAGAACTTGAACGTTCAAGTCTTACTCAATACAGATTCAAGGAAATGAATTTTCATTTAACTTGGATTAGGTAAAAACAGATACAGCAACCAGAACAACTGAAGGTTTGTGATCGGAACAGCAGCCTTACCACGTCAATCAACCTTGGTACATACAACGTATTAAAGAAACAGATGAGAACCTTTAAAACCCAGTGATAGGTGATGTCTTCAAGGGTTTTCTAATGGAATCTGGCCGTACTGTTATGTCGTTTACATTATAGGGTTCTATAGCCTCATATTTCAGACGTTTGCTTATAAGTCAAAGAAGACATATAAATGTTCATTGCAGCAAAGAATGATTGTTGACAGTCGATCAGAACATTACAATCAAGTTGTGTTTGTATTAAGCTTGATGTAATTAAATAATTAATTAAGCGTGTTTAAACACTGTCATACTGTTACAGAACGCCTCTGTAAACGCTAACACACGAAAATAAAGCCTGATTCTTGTTTTCTACCACATTTCTTACACTCCCGCCAATTTCGCGACTTATTTGGTACATAGTAATAGTCACCTCCCTCAAACCATCCCCATTCTGCACAAGGTTGCAAAACGATCGCACAAACACATACGCATAATAAAAAAAACACATTGCCAACACTGTTAACGAGCTGTTTATGGGGTTTTTAAACATGGAAGGGGAACCCACTCGTCACAACGAAGACGAAAATGAAGCCGAACAACTCCACACGCAGTAAATAAAAAAAGAATTAAACAGGAGGACTATGACCTCTCACAGTCACAGGCGAGACTATTGTACATAAACGCGAGCGCGATCAACTCCAAGCGTCACCACACTGCTGAACGAACGTTAGCCATCACTAACGCGTGGTGGGAAACGTGCAAACGGCGCGCAAAACTTGCCGCTGCTCTCGCGCAAAGAGCTGATAAAAAGGTGGAATTGTGCAAGCGAGCAATGCGGCGGCGATGATGATGATGATGATGATGGCGAATACAACAGCCAGATCAAACACGATTCCAGTTTAACAGCTTGCTGTGTGTTACTGCTTCTACCGTCTACCACACCACTCCGCTGGTAAATACAACCACTCCTCTTCTGCCCTCCAAAATTCGCTGTTGTATAAATAAACAATTGCCAAATGGAAAATTTTGCACCATTTGCGCTTGTGTGATGCCAGAATGGCGCCGCCGATCGATCACGTTGGTTTTACGATCGAATACAATCGTTAGTCTCTTTTGCAGAAAGAATAAGAATGAGCTGAATGAGAAATGTACCGATGGATAGCCTTATAATGGAACCATGTATAATCGTGATGACTATAGAATTGCCTACATTTGTAATTAAAACTTGGAAATGATATAAATCAACTCACAACAAAGAGATGATCAGTAAAATGCCGCAAATGTCACAAAGTTTCTGCATCATAGCAGCAATAAAAAGACGATCAAGCAGCTATTTCCCGAAATTCCCATGATATTTGCGTGCTTATTTAGTTCATGATTTAAGGTTGTCTCTCTAAATGTCATCCATGTATATTTACGTCAAATTCTGAGATCTTTTCAAAAAGATCTACTACATCTCCAATGCTCTCTCTTAAACGATTCGAAGATACATTTCTAAAATTTCAAACCCCGTTGCCCCCAATATCCCAGAAGGAAAGAAGAAGAAAAAAAAACAAAGCGACATCAAAAACTGTCCTAAATTCTTCTTGCAGACCACTAGACCGCAATAGCAGTGGGTTGACCGACCGGCTGCAGCCAAGAGTGAGTGTTTCTTACGAGCGCACAGTCAACTGTTCACCACACACGCTTTGCAAGTACACCACGCGAAAACGCCACACACTACTTGCATCATTGCTTGGCCAAACGCAGCCTATTAATAGAATCGAAAATAGCACAATTTCCTTCTTTTGATGGTACGCCCGATCATCACCAGCAATGTCGAAGAGGATGACAACGGGACGGTACGGGAGGGTTAGGAAAGGTTTGGAGGAAACATTGGACAGAACGCAATCGCAAAAGTAAGACACGCAGTACACTTTTTGCGCTCCACTTACGCTAATCCAAACTGGCCAGAGGTGAAAAAACGAGCCGCGTAAGTGGCAATGGAGTAGAACGATCGTGGGAAGCTCGTCGGGCCAAAATCATAACTCTATTTCGTAGAGCAGCACTGTAATGATTTTTGTCACTGACCGTTTCTGAGAAGTTTGTGCGAGGGAGAGTTAGGATGTCTACGACTTTGGGTTGAAATGTCAAACCAAATTGCAAACCTGTGAGCTCATTGGGACTCATCGGGGCGAGTTCAAATTACATTTTAATGCCCTCTGGGGGTTAATGGGTTCAATGTGGGCAGTTACCATGCACTGCTTTTCTACAATTACGTGGTTCACGATGATTGTTGGTACTTTACAAACTTGTTTAACATATTCTTGATGAACGTAAAGAGGATGACCTGCTATTAGCAGAGGGATATACATATATACTATTACAGTTTACTTCATTCACTTTTGGATTGAGTGTTTTATTGTACTTTTAACGGGTTCACGGTGTCGTTAGCTCTGTAGCGTAGTTATCAACGCGGAGTTTGTCAGCTTTGAATTAAGACAGAGGTTAAGTTCGAATCTTAAAGAGATCGGAAAGGGAATCAAAACCTGTACATCAGCTTCAAAAGAAGTTTTGCGCTGAGAGATCTTCACCCTTATTCGCTAGCGAATGGTACAAATCTGTTTAGCATTAAAGGCGTGTGTGTTCTATAACTGAATGTTCTTACTGTTTTTAAAGAAATAAAGATATATTGTCGCATCCCAGAAGTATATTTAGTTAGCTACACGAGCTGCAGGTGAGGAAAAACAGAAATAACAAACCAATATTGAGAAAATTTGCAAATTCAGCTAGTTTGTCTGCACATTTGACTGCTGAAATTACGTCAGGTGCTTAAGGTTTTCAGTATGAAAAAATATGAAAAAATTGAAAACGAACAACAAAAATTGGGATGATATTTCAGCCCTCAGATTTAAACTAACAAACGGGTCAAAATTGTTCTTCAAAAGATTCGATAAAATGTGCCAAACTTGTCAGATAGCATGTCCTAAACACGATCTTGAATGTAAAACAAGGGCTAAATGTTGAGCCATTTCTTGTCGGTAAAGAGCCTTTCATTCTAAACATAAACTATCCTCAAATTACTCATTTCAAAAGCTCTGCATGGACGTATAAGTGTTATCAGCGTTAGCAACAACCTTCCAACCTTAGCATTTTTGGACAATGTACACAAATGCCGCCTAAAGTTATGTGTATAAGCCACCGTGTGTTCAGGGTTGCGTAACAATCTTTTGCCCAATCTAGGGAAAGACCCCCCCCCCCCCCCCCACACACACACAATTTGAGGTTCGCCATTAATTTGATTTTAATGACAACAAAGTCGAAATATTCGTGTGATGCTACTAAATTCAGCCCACTGACCCAGCACGGCGTTGCACGTAACACAGTAACACACACGCGCGGCGGCTGTGGTTTCAGGTCATTTTGCAAAAGGTCAAAAATTTACTTTTCTCACGGTTTTCGTCGTCGTCGTCGTCGGCGTCGTCGTGGAAGTGTGCAAAGTACTCATATGAGTACGGTTGGAAGGTTCGGACAACGTAAAATCAACATGGCCGCCGCAAATGAACATGTTGTTTGCTTTGCAAAGTTATTTCTACACTATACAACACGGTTTTGGTGGTGGTGCTTGCGTATCGGGCTCGTATAAAGAGAGCTTCCCCTAAACACCACATACACCTGCTGTCTAGTATGTGCTTGTGCTGCTGCTGCTGCTGCATCGGTCAGAGCACAAATTGCGTTGCGGACTGTAAAATATATGTAATTTTGCACAAGCCCATTTTGTGGCAGGCGTTTTATTTTTCATTTTTGTCTTCTGCTTTTGTCGGGAAAATGCTGCAACGTTAACGTGGCTGTCAGCATATATTTATTTCGGGGCCTTCAATTCAGTCTCATCCAACCACACACACACACATTTAAGTAAACGAACACGCATACCAACGAGTGCAGAAAGTGGCGTCCCTACGGACCTGGTGTTCCAATCAAGGCCGAACAGAATTTCATTAGAAACATTCCAAATCTCCTCCAGCGCAAGGGTGGTGGTGGAGAATTACACACGCACGGACATCATACGCATTTCGATACAAAAATACGGCCCCAAACATCAAGTGTGTGCGTGTTTGCTGGTAGAGTGCAACACGCAAACGATGTGTGCCGATGGGCATGTGCTCCTTCTGCCCTCCCCCTCCAAAAAAAAACCCTTTTTTGCCACAGAATTCGGCCCTGCCGTTCGATCACTCCTTCTCCTGCTGGCTCACGTGGGATTAAGCGATGTGAGGATTATCGTATCGCAGTGTTCGGAGGGAGCCTCCGATCGGGCAAACACGTTCGGTGGGAAGTGTGGGAAAAGACATCCCCAAAATCTCTCCCTTGCTCACTCTCTCCCTTATAGACAGTAAGAGCAGCAGTCGGGGAAAGGAAAGAAGCAAGAAAAACATCCATCCACTTCAAACGTGTGAGATGGGAGGGTGGTTGGTGTCCCTTTCCATGCCGGAAGTACTTGAAGAGGGCCACCGTGGGAATACGCACGCGACCCAGCAGAAAGCAAGGAGCATTGCCAGGAGTGCAAAGCAAATACACACACACACACATATAAAAAAAGAAGATAGAAACTCTCACACCACTACCAACCCCTTTTTCTGATTTTTTTTCCTGAAGGATCTTTATAGAATTCATTTTTTTTCTTCTTATCTCCCTCCTGTGACCGAGTGAATGTGAATCAAAAAATGCCAATTTTGTACCACCTGTCAACGACCCACACACACACACACACATACACACATACAAATAGAGATGATGGACCACGGGGAAAATAATTCCCATAATACATAAAGGATTCAGAAGTTGGAATCCGCTCTCAAGTCGTCACCGTCGTCCTCGTCGTCACTGTCACCGTGTTGTCGTCGTCGTCGTCGCCATCGTCACCGTCATCCTGGCCGTCATTTGTGCGCGCCCGGGTGTGTTCTCTCTTCCGGAATTATTGATTTTCTGTCATATGACTTTAATGGTTCCACGGTAGTTGTTGTTGTTGTTGTGCCTTGGTGCGCCCTCCGAACCAGCACCAGACCAGCACAAGACCACCAGCAGCAGGTCGTGCAGCAAAAATGTGCTTATCATACCATCCTTTTTTACTCTTTGTGCTTGCAAGAGAGCATGAGAGTGAGAGAGAGATTCCCAAACTTCCAGGATCTTTTAGCAGGCACACCACACACCGCAAGGGAAGGGCAATAAAATGCTCCAACTACACCGCACACAGACACACAAATAAACATAAACACTACTACTCCTCCCTTAACTCCCCCTCTACTTGATAGTTTCCCCGATCTCCCCGATTAGGGGAAGCAGGGAAGAAAAAGATACCATAACGGGGGAGTTTCGTTTAGTTTTTTGGAGGTTCAAACTTATCATCCTCAAAGTTTCCGCGGCGGTGCTGGTGCATTTCCACTATCTTCACTGCGTGTTTACATTATTTGGATTGTTTTCCCAAACTCAAGCATCAAACCAATCAAACGAGCTTTTCGTGGAAAACGCACTGAGAGAAAGGCGGAAGAGTTTGTAGTAAAAGCGCCCCACACACACACACACATACATAAAAGTAACAATAAGAAAACACCACCAGTCTAAAATATTTAAATATAAAACACACATACAACCAAACGACCGAAAATAGGAGTGAGCGCACCCTGAAAAACCAGACCAACAAAAAACGACAGCTCACCACCACACTCGCCCAACACACCTTGAAGAGCTTTCTGTGTTGGAGAGAACGCTGTAGGAGGACGAGGACGCGCGGTACCGAAGTTTTGGGTTTTTTTGGTCGCGGAGTTTTGGAAGTTCCGAGTGAAGGGAGAGGAAGCGCGTATTCGAACCCCACACAAAGACCACGAATCTCCAACCGGACGTGGAAAGTCGCGTGCCGTGAACTTCGTCCTCGTCGTCGTGGTCGTCGTCGTCGTCGGTGTCCTTTTTGGGGAGTTCTGGTGCGCGCGCGCGCGCGCATAAGGATCCTTCCCGAAACCTGCCACTGGTCTGCCTGCTGTCTGCCCACTTCCGGGTGTGATGCTTCTGCTGGTGCTGCTGCTGCTGCTGCTGCTGGTATGGGTGCGTGTGTACACGACGAGCACACCAGTTTCCAACAGCTACTACACGCACCCCCGTGAACTACGCACTGTATACGCGGATGGGAAGACAAGCGCTGGAGGAAGCGGCCAAGGGTTATGCGTGCATGTATGTGTGTGTGTGTGTGTTTGGCTGTGGCCAACTGGGCACAACACGGAACGGTAGGTGGAACCTTTTCCCCCAAAAACCGAACCTCATGGTGCCGCCGTTGGGTGCGCTCTACAGTGCTGTTTATTTTCCATCTAAAGGCGCGAAACCAATCGTAGATGCAGACACACATACGCATTAACCCCCACCCCCCCAAACCAGAGAGAAAGAGAGGGGGGGTATAGGCTTCGTCCGAAAATTTTCCTACCAGGCATTAGGCATTTTGAATCTCTGGGCTTATTTTTTGTTGTTCCTCCTCTCTGGCTCTCGCGCTGCTTCTCTAAAAACAAAATTCAATGTGCGTGCGTGTGTGTGTGTGCGGTTTTGAGAAGCTTTGCCGGGGTTGGGCAAACCACTTGTAAGAGTGAGAGGGAAAGAGATAAAAAGAGAGGCATGTGTGTGTCAGACCGGGTTCAGGTTCCGGTCATGCAGATGTAAATGCCTTTTTCGAGCGTTCCCCGTATACTTCAACTCCCCTCCCTTGCTCCAATCCCCAAACACCACGCTATGATCGTACGAGCGCATGGGTTTTGTGGTCATTCGAACCGGGATCGTGTTCCCAGGTAACCAGGTGTGTGCAGCCAGGCAAAAATGGCACGCAATAGAAATGAAAGAAGAAAAAATACACACACACACACACTCCAACGTGCAGATGGAGTAGGTGAAAGCATCGTTAGAAATTGAACTACGCAACAAGGACTCGCCACCGTACGCAATACAACATCCCGTGCCGTTCCCAATCGAGTTCCGCATTCCTCACTACTCCTGCCCAGAGCAAAAGGTGGTTCGGTGCAATGGTGTACCGTAGCGTATGTGTGTGTGTGCATCACCGTCGTGTGCACAACCTCCGGGTTGGGTGTGTAGGCCCAGTACTAGGCATTAATTGTGCTGCCTAGGCTGAAAACTCCCCATCGGAGGAGCAGGAGCGCGGCGTAGGTGCGTAGTGACCACACACAATGCAACGGTGCGCTTTTGGGGTAGGGGGGGGGGGGGGGGGGGAGAGGGGGGGGGGGGTAACCGGCGAGGTCAACTCTTCCCGCTCGAGCCCCTTCAAGAGCGCACCGTTCGATCTATGTACACCCAGCAACCCCGAGAGCCTGCTGGGTTGGTTGGGTGTCCTTTCGAGCTGGCGAACTCGCGCGCTGAGCTTCAAAATAATGGCAACGAATCAGAATGATGTGGGTAGAGCCGAAGAGAGAGAGAGAGTGCGAGAAAGACAACGGGCGGAAGCTCTTCTTCATCTTCTGCTGCCGCTACCAGGGGGTGGATTCCCGGTTGAAGCTGCTAGTTGCCAGGGCACCACACACACACACACATCAGTGCTAGGCCGGACCCAAGCCGCTCAGCTTCCGTCCGTTGTGTGACGGTTTTAATGGTAAACATAATATATTGCAAGTAAATATGGCTCCGGTGGGCGAGCAGTGGGACCCCACCGTCGTAGTCGTCGTCGTCGTCGTTATCGTGCTCCACACACCAGGGTCCGGAGAGCTAGATTTTCGTCAGGGAAAAGGTGCAATGCGCGTAAACATACATATACGCACAAGGCACGCACTTTCTAGCGGTTTGGGTGGGCGGGTGGTGGTGAATCCGTTTTTCGACCAGCTCGGGCGCACACATACAGCGGGGTCGGTGGTTTTTGGAAGGGCCTCCCCCCGCCATTTGTGCCACACACACACACACACTCGAGAGCGAGAGATGCCTCCCCGGACGCATCGGATCGATTGAAAATGGGGGGTTGTTGTTGCTGCGTGCGCGATGCTGCTGCACTTACGGGGTGTATGATGTGGCCAGAGAGAGAAAGAGAGACAGAGAGGCTCACAAAACCTCAAAACCGACATAGCCGTACGACAGCGGACGGATGCAAACGGCACCCGGCCAGCTGGAAGGATCTTGCAAAATCAACCACCAAGTATTAACTGCCATAGAATGCCCCGGGAAACGATGATGATGCTGTTGATGATGATGCTGATGATGCTGATGATGATGTCGCTCGACCACACAAGCAAACCATACACGCACACAACACCTGTGTGCACGCCGGGTCTTCCCGGGCGTCCAAGTCTTCAGCGCGCACAAGCCAGTTGGGTTTTGAGCCATTTGTTCTAATCAATTTCGTGCATGGAAAAGTGCCTAAAATAATAACAATAATCAAAATTAAATAATCTTTTCTTTACCCTTTACAGGAGAAGCACCATTACAGCTTCGGAGATAAGGGGAATGTACAGGCCCAAACCCATCTCAATCCGCTTAACTCCAACACGCGCTATTCCTTCCCGGGTTCCTCCCCTTATGACAACCAACGCAACGCGCCACAGTCCAACACACAAATCAGGCGCGGCAGATAATTAATTCAAATTTGCTGTTACTGAATATCGCCGTCCCGTCCGTCCGTCCGTCCGTGTGTGTGTGTGTGTGTGTGAAGACACAGGCTCGTGAAGAGGAAGCGTGCGTTTGCGCTCCGCAAGCAGAGGAGGCGGATGGAATGCGGGCGCGGTTTCTAATCAGCAACCCGCATATTATTTGACTGGAATGTGGTCGACTCTAATTGAAGCACTGGGAGGGAGAGATGGTTGCGAAGAAGATGAAGTAGAAGTTCGATTGCAGGAGAGAGAGAAAGAGAGAGAGAGAGAGAGAGTGTGTGCGATAGAGAGAAAGACTCAAAGGGTAGCGAGATAGCAGTGGAAACTCCATAATTGCATGAACAATCTCATGTGTCCACAAATCATGCTGACACCGAGAAGGGACTGGAGCTGACGGTGTGCGTTTCGACGACCAAAGCGCGGTCGTCGTCTCAACCCGACTTTGGACAGAATCGTTTTGGAGTTGGCTGTGGCTTCCGTGTGTCCAGCGCACAAAAACCCCGCGAGAATGTCCACAGGGAGAATGGACAGGCAAAGGCAGAGGGAAAAACGGCACTTCCACTCGCACACGAAAACATGTCACCTCATCATGGCGATCGAAATTACGCGGGTCATTCCCCAAAATGGCTGACTCTCCCATGGGGTGGTGTGGTCCGCAACCCGTCCACCGTGAGACATAAATAAGTAAACGTGGACACACACATGCGCGCAGACTGAGATGTGCAAAAAAAAAGCGGGAGAGGAAACTGCTGACAGAATCTAAATGAATTTTCCACAAGGGTCATGGTTCCCGCTCTATGTGACCCGCGAGGCGACGACACCCCTCAACTTAAGCTGGTTGATGATGCTCCCCTGTTAAGGGATGGTTCTGTTATCCCCCAGAGAAAAAACTGGATGAATTCTGACGTGTGTATTCTGGACACTCTCTACAGTACAACAGTTCTACGACGTTAGCGCAATAATGTACGTACCTGCGAGGACTTGCGTGGAAGAACACCGCGTACCGGGAAGGGTGACCTTCGGAGCACGCGGCGAACAAATATGGCGTGTTGAAAACAGCAACTGGGCTGCCGTCCATTTAGTAGTTGCTTTGGAAGTGATTGAAATCAAACCCGAACGGGTTTCGCTGCGACATCATGGCGGCACTTTGGGCCGCCGTTAGGCCGTGGTGATGTCCACCACCGGTACCGAGTGTCTGCTGTTGGTGCTGATGTTGTTGCTGCTGCTGTTGCTGCTGTTGCTGGAGCTGCTGTTGCTGCTGTTGGAGCTGATGGTGCTGCTGTTGCTGCTGCTGCTGCTGTTGATGATGATGTAGATGTTGCTGTTGTTGCTGCTGTTGCTGATGTTGCATTAGTGAGGCGCTGTTCATCATGTTAGCTTGCTGTTGC
Source organism: Anopheles coluzzii (assembly GCF_943734685.1). Lineage (NCBI taxonomy): Eukaryota > Metazoa > Arthropoda > Insecta > Diptera > Culicidae > Anopheles > Anopheles coluzzii. The sequence continues at coordinate 84,104,206 of NC_064671.1, forward strand.
TGGTGGTGGTTTTGTTGCTGCAGGTGGTGTTGCTGCTGATGATGGTGCTGCTGCTGCTGTTGCTGCTGCAGTAGATGTTGCTGCTGTTGCTGGCTTTGCTGTTGCTGTAGCAGACTGCCAAGGCTGTTGCCGAACGATGCCTGATTGAACGATCCCACCATCCCGTCCATCCCGTGGCTGGACGCGTTTGCACTAGCGGTGCCAGCACCGGCATTGCTGCCGACGCCACCACTACTACTGCTAGTGGTGTTACTGTTGCTACTGGTATTATTGTTGTTGTTGTTGCTGTTGCTATTATTGGTACTGGTAGTGTTGTTGTTGTTGTTATTGTTGTTGCTGCTACTGCTGTGGTGCTGTCGATTCAGTGGATCCGTCTGTGATTGGGGTCCAGCAACAGCGGGCTCTTTACGAGCCCCATAATGTCATTCGCCCGTCGCGGTGATCGTAGTCCATTGCCATGGACTGTGATAGCTGCTCGCACCTCCACCACCACCACCACCACCGGCACCAGCACCAGCTGCTCCTCCACCACCAGCGCTGCCACTGCTAATGCTACCACCGGATGAGGCGCTCAGGCCACCACCGGAAGATCCACTTCCAGTTAGCGACAGGCTGCCAACGCTGGTTCCGGTTGGAGGGACGCCAACACCTGGTCCAAGACCCTTCTGGGCACTGTAGAGTAAAGGGGAAAAGAGACGAAATGGGCATTAGAGGACAGCTCAATGTAGGCGTTTGATTGTTATTATTGGGATTAATGTGACAACATCACAAATAAAGTGTTCTTTAGCAGAAGAGTGATTTATTATAGTATTTGTATACTTTGATCCTTCCATTTATCAACAGAGATTACTAGACATCTTCTAAATGATAAATTCTACTGTAGACAACCTTCAAAATCTAGAAAGTGACTAATTGTAGCATCAATTCCTTGCTAGATATTGGTGCAGTAATTGACGATGAGCTCCATGCACTCCAAAAAGTACCATCGTCCAGGACGATACGGTAACCGAGTTAAGCGGAGTTCTTAAGAGCCTGGATACTACCATTCATTAGTTTATTGGTCAACACTACGAGATCAAATGATTGTCCAAAAAGCGCACGAAAGACCTGAGAACATGTCCGAATAACAATGTACATTCTTTAAATCCAACAATTTTTTGAATATCTTTTTAAAATAAAGTTCAAGTAGTAGTCATTTTTAACAACATACAAGTTCATGTAGAATTCATTTTAATAACAATACCAAATGAGAGAAACGAATGATGTTTAAAACGACTCGAATACCCTCAAAACCGATCAAAGAACTATTTTCTAATTTTGATAAAGACAATATTTTCAATTCCATGTATTTGAATGTACAAGCGTTTGAGTTGATTTAGTTAGACTCATATATGGGGTTAATACTGGCTATTCTTGGTGCAGTTGCAAATAATCCTTCATTCGTCATTTATCAACTATAATGAAATCTCATCTCACCAGAATCAGTGATCATTGACAACGTACTTGATAGTTATGAGACATCTTGTTGGGATACGCCCTTGCAAACGATTGCTAATTTATATTACATTCCATGCTATTTTATTCATATTGGCATGTTCATGATCATGAACATCATCTCAGAACAGTTATATGTCTGTCTTGATAAATAAGGACAAAGAACCAATAACTACCCGTACGATGGTAATGAAAACTATTGAACATTCTTTGAGTACCTCAGAAGCAATCATGGATATTCTCTTCAGTACATTGCTTTCTTCCATCTAATTTCGTTTATTAGAGCAATCGTGATCCTACGAGCAGCTTAAGCAACCCACTTGACAAAAGACATTTGAAGGAGATTTGAAGGACAACAGCGATAACCCACACGCAACGGTAATATCCTCCTATCCCTGCTCCCCTGCCAGTAGTTTGCGAAACGATGTGTGCGTCTGTGGTAACCTTCTTGCAGCACAACCCAAACAGCCAATTTTGATCTCAAACTGTCTGCCACCGAGCGCGTCAAATACCAGAGCGCCCGATAATGTCAGAATCGTGTGCATTGCTCCAATGCAAACCACACATACACACACAGACGCACAGCCAACACCGAACATGGAAAATTCATGTTAAAGTAATTAACGAATTCACTTTACAACATCAACATCATTCGTACACAGCAGAGTGTATGGGGCTTCATTCGAAGCCTGGACAGTTCGGAGGAGAGAATGGTTTCACTTCAAGGGTGATTATTCGGAAAATGGGGGTTGGAAAAGGAGGACCAGTGAGAAAGGGAATGAGGGTTTTGGAAGGGTTCACTGCACACCGAGCCGTTTCGATCCATTATGTAGAGCGCGCGCGCGCGCGCGGCTGCTTGATCCGGGGGAATGCACATCAAGGAGAAATGTTTGCAAATCGTTTGTCGATCCCCGTCGTCTGGATGCACTCACCCCTTCAACTTTATTCCAAAGCGAATCGGAGATATTGAGTTCGCTCTTTGATTGTTAATTTAAATTTTGTACCATTGAAGTTGAAGTTCGTGGTGTGCGCAGCACACGGCCACGCCATGGTGGGGAAGCATTTTTAAGGGTCTCCTGCTACGAAACTAACAACTCGCAACAACTGGTAAGGTACTGTGGAAAACGGTAGTTGTTGTACTATATCCGTTGATGGATCGATTGAATGCGATCAATTGCTGCGGGACTCACCAGCAACATCATCATCGACGTCCTCATATCGTATATACACAACTGGAAGCTCAATAAGGGCGTTCCATATACAATGTTTAGTAAAAAAAACTAAGAGCAGATTCCCAAGCATGAACATATCAACAACTTCTCGCGTGCGTTGCAGACCCGTGCAGGCTCGTTATTGCAGGCCCGAAGCACAACAAAACGCAACGGGGCAGAGAGCAGGTTCTCGCGCGCGCATCATACGCCGAAGCCGCGAATGCTAATTGAATTAAAAACCCACTCGAATAACAAAAAAAAAACGAAATGGAAAAGTGCAATATACAGCTGCCTGTGCACCTGCTAGTTGTACCGATAAGTACGCAGCAAACACAGACACACACATACAGTGCGAACACAGTTTCCGTGGTGCTGACGATAAGATGCCCGGGGGTCGTCAGATACGCGCAACTGTGCCTCGGCGCTTACGGAACGGCCGAACAGCAGCGGCAGCAGTGATGAATTAGATTGATTTTCTTCGATGAAAGCTAATGAAATTAAACCCATCCCGATTGGTTTCCCACTCCCGATAAGGCTCAACATGGTGGCGGCAATTGCCCGTGCCTTCATAAATAAGGCTTCCGATTCGAGAGCGAACTGAGATGAAACAAGAGAAAAAGGGTTCACTGTTTTTTTGGATGGGCTTTTAAATTGGAACTGGCGCAGGCATGGGTTTGATGTACAGAAATGGTGACCGTTTTGGTGATATCACCCATTGTGATAGGAGTTTCACAAATTGAAAAGTTTCAAACCCCAAAAACTGGGATAGAAAAGTTCAGACAGTTGGGTAAAGTTGCTGCAGCAGCAGCAGCATCAGCAGTTTGGTCAGGGAATTTGTTGTTTAATGCGCTTCAGGGTGGCATTGATAGATGGGCTTGGATTAAAACTAGCGCCAGTTTGTCAGTTCAGAAATCCACACGAGACAAAAACCTGACCACACTACGAGTCCTATTCTGAAAGTAGTCGACATCTAGTCAAGATATCGATCGACTAGTGTCGTGACTGTCACATACCACCCAAATATGTCGATCAGTCAAGATTTTGGTGTTTCGTGGTACATGAGACGTACTCGCTAGTACGCTGATCTACATGAGCGCATCTTCTGGCAGCTGCCGGAGGGAAAATGTTTTGGGTCAACAAGCGTATGATCGTAGTGTATCTTAAATTTAACTATTACAAACTTATCGGGTGGCTTAGTACTCTGGCTTATAAACTTCAGATTCATACAAAATAAGCACCATAGAAGCTACAAGCTGCTGTGTTCAGCCTTCATTGACCAAATCAATGATCTTGATGAAATGACTTTTTTTGTTGGGAATACTAAACCCATGCTCCTGTCAAGATCTCCGCGTCGACTAAATTCCGAATATCGTTCAGAATACGACCCACGCGTCTCGACGCGTCTCGACTGGCTGATGACAAAGGGCCACGGGACATCTTCAGGACGCACCGTGCACCGAAAGTGGGGCTGCAGGCGTAGCATTGATTGAAATACATTACCACTCTTTATTTCACTTTAATAGAGATAGATGGTCGAATGGCCGGGTCTCTGTTTAAGGGGTGCCAGTGGAAACTTTCGCACACAACAACACTAGATGCATTTTCAGGGTGCGTTCGTGCGTTAGCCATCGCGCAAAAAGACCCCCTCCTCCCCCCACACAAGATACACATTACAGCGCAGCCGAGGGAGTGTTTTAGTGTCTCGTCTCGGCATATAATGTGTTCCAAGGGCGTACCGACGTTTTCCAGCATCACCGACATCCGGCGAAGATGATGATCTTGGTAACTCCGCAACCGCAACCACCCGGGGAAGGAAGGCATGCCACTTTCCCGTTCATCCGGGGCGCGTACAGACACATCTCTAAAGCTTATCCTCTCGCTCGCTCACTCTCTCCCTCGTTCGCTCCCTTTCTTAGCATCCGATTCCACCAAACCTACCGAGCAACATCACAACAAAGCGGGTGATGATGGAAAAACAATAAACCAGCATTAAATGCATCGCAGCAGAATCGACGGATAAGAGCGGAGGGGGAAGGAGGGTTGTTGTAAACAATTCCACAAGCGCACACACACAAACTTGAGCGTCATGGACGTGCAATCAAACGTCAAACTCTCTTCTGCTAGTTCGTCTTCATCCCGAAGGTTCTCTCCCGCACATACCGAAACCGATACATAACGTCACTGGTGTACATGCTGTCATGGGCATGGCAGCGTCGGCGGCGGCAGGGTTTTGCCAAGGCTAAAAGTTAAGGGAATTGAAAAGATCCGCCAGCTTTAGGTGGAGGCAGGGTTGGGTTTAAAGTTGGCTGGGAGGGTTAGGCGAGGTTTGAAATTGGAAACACAAAGGAAAACTGTCAAAGAGATTGATCTCCAACCGCACCCAACTATATTATATCCGAACGCCGGTTGACTACCTCCGACGAAGGGCGCACTGTTGGAAGCGTAGCTTTTTTTACGGAATCGGCCAACCACGAAACGAGTGAACACGCACACAGTCACATTGTGCTGCCACAGGAATGTGGCATTAAAATAGGGTTGTACGTATTTTGAGTGTATTTTTTATGGTTTTCTATAGATTGTTATTAATATAATCTAGTTTTTTCTGTAGTGCAATGCACATAAATTGATTGTTTAACATTGATGACATTTCGGGATTGAAACAAGTTTTGTAATTCCTTCTCGTTAAGATGTTTTTGTTCTGTTAAACATTCTAGTTTCATCTAGTTAGACTCCCGGACATAGAAATTTGCCTTTAAATATAATTCAAACGAGTCTAACATTGAGTTAAAGTACACGAAAGCTCATTTTCTGCATAGCAATGTTCAGATGCAACTCAATGTTTAAATATTGGACCTGATCCATTCAAAACCTAAGAAATGCAAGACTTAAAATAATCTTATGAAATACACCCAGACAGACTTCAGGCATTTTCAGGAGTAGTTAAACATTTAGAAAAAGGCTATCTCAACGCTGTAAATGAACGCCATCGCAACAAGATGTTACAGAAATTGAAGTGAAACCAAAAGCATGAGAGATAAATGTTACAGCTTTTACTAAAACATAAAAAAGACGTGTCACTCATGTTGTGGTACTGCGCACAACCAACTACTCCGCCAAAGTACGATTCGAATAGCATCGGTGGTGGTGGTATCGGCAAGCATTCCGCTCACGCAAGATAACCTCACCACAATGCGCCAGAAGCAACAACCCGCACATGCGGGCGGCGGATTCAAAACAAAACCCCAAACTAAGGAACAAAAAAAAAACAAATATAAAAGGAAAACATACCGAAAGAACAAGATAAGTTTATGCCCTGGTAAGTTCTGGCAAAAGTTCGGTCCCCTCGGCGACTCTGACGGTTCCCGGAGAGTTCAGCCCGGAGCTGTTCGTCGTTTCCGGTTCGGACGATGGATGCTAGATAGAAAAGCGATATCTGGATAATGGTAGTGGTGGTGGCTGTACCGGAGCACCAAGTTCTCATGCCTCTTGAGGTCTCGCACTCTCGCCTTCCTCCACCTTAATGCATATGTAAATGGACGTTACACGGCTCGTTCTGCGTGTAAAATGGGCAAACTTTTCGCCCCCGAACTCTCTACACCAGCCGACGATGATGTGCCGAACAAAGGCACCGGTAGATGATGCATTACGATTCGGCTGTCGTTGTTGTGCTGCGGTTGCTTTTTTGTTTTTTTGCTTATCGGAACTTTCTCCTATGCGTTTCGTTTGCCGAGGGTAGTGGCGTACACGGTGCGGCCGTCAGACGGTTTCGGTGTACGCAAAGCTAAATTATGGACAGTAAAACACATCTTCCTCCCATTCCAAAACAGTGATCGCTACAGCAGGGGTGTACAATCGCCATACCGTTCGTCGAATCGGGAAGCACGCGGACACAAAGTCACACAACAACAAAAACACTACAACAGTCACCCGCTGGAATGTGGGAGGCGGCTAAGAGCACATTCCACAGCATCGCCCAGGCTACCTAATTTAAAACAACTCACAAACGAACGGTCCACCCCAGCCAAACAAAAAGGGTCGGCGGCCAGTACAACGGTAGCGCGCCACAAATACACCGACAGCTCAGGCCCACAGCTCCAAGGTCCAAGATGGGCCCGGGCGAGAGTGACAAAGGAATTCGTTTCGTTGCATTATTACCGCACGGCACCACCCATCCATCCCAGCCCTGCACAGGAATCGATGTGCGCTGGTACAACGCAAACCACACCGCTGGCCATGAATCCGTAATCAGCTTAGGCGCGGAGATGTTTTCTTTTCAGGTGGGTTTTTTTTCTGTTTCACTCCTCTTCCACAACTTCCGGCTGGGGAAGGTGAGTGTTCTTCCGTCTTCTTATAGTTTTATATATTAAACTCCCGGTTGCAGGGATTTATTGTGGGACAACAAAAAGTGAAAAAGTTCCCGGAAATCCGGATCTAAAGGGGCAACACAAAACAGCTCTTTTTTTACTCAGATAAATTCCGTAATATCCTAAGACTTGACCCTTTCAGTGTCGTAAATGTGGGCATTGTAAAAACTCTGTTTTGATTTCTAGCTCGTTCGTTGAACCTTTTGGAATTAATATAAATGATTTTGTTTTAAAAATCCCATTGCCTGTTACAAAAACAGTGCTGCCGACACTCTCGAAGGTTTCTATTCCAAGAAGTCGACACCAGCAAGCCAAAGTTCAAAAGTCATGGTAGGCTGTCAGGGGACAAACCCAGTAAACGCAGAAGCATTTTGCATGTTTTCGTTTCACTAACGCGGAAAAGACAAAGTTACAAAGTCATCATTGGTATGTTGAGCGCGTCCATGTGTGTGTTTGTGTGTTCGTATGTATAGATAATGGATCCGGCAATAAATCACGTTTTACGTCCAAAAGCTGATTGCTAAATGAATGCAGAACAGTACCACACACACACACACACCACCGTTTGTCAGGGATGCAAAACCTGGCCTTGCATGGTACATCGGAGAGCGAACGGAGTCTTGATCATAAGTCGGTCTTTTTAAGGTCACACATGGTAATATCTCTAAACAGTGGAATTAACACATTAAGGTTCTTAAGAACTAACGCTCTTTACAGACTCTTTGGAAATGATGGCTTAGTTTCAGCGGAGTACAACACATTTGGACAACCCTGCTGCCGGCTAGTGCGGGTAACTACTACGCTAAACCAGCACAGGGATCGGCATCTTTTCAAGAAAAGAAGCAAATTGAAAGAATTTAAGAGATTGCGACGGTGGGCCATTTTCTTATAGGATATTAAATTTTATCATATTTTGTAAATCGATTTGTAACATCGCAATAAGTGCCGAATGTCTAAGCCTATATAACCTAATTGAGGAGCCTAATGATTAGTGGTGTACATAATAAATTCAGTCTATTATTTGCTTTTTTAACTCTTTGACTTTGCAGACCCCTGCAATAGTGCAATGGCCTCACAGCAAAGTTAATACAAGAGAAAGAAAGAAAAAAATGGTGCCCCTTCTTTTATCCGCCATTTTGTTGTGACTAAAACAACGCACTCACAAATTTGCACACTCTCGTATGAGCTCGTGCGGACTACTGTTGGCTGCGTAGCTCGTGCGCACATACCGGTCGTCCCTGCCTACTACCGGTCGTCCACTTCTCCCCAGACATCGGTGGACCGGATTTAAATTGGCAAGTATGGCAAATAATTAGCTCACTCCGGCGCAGCACCTCATTATGGCGCAGCAGTAGCGCAAAAATGACGCAATGAACGGCACACTTGCGGGGGGACGCAAGCCGCGCGCCACTGGATGAAAGATTAATGTGTGTGAAGGGGGCCGCCGCAGCCGCCGTCACCGACCGGCCCGCGCTCTAGATGCGTTGTTTGCACGCAAGTACGTCAACCGAATCGCGGTCCAGCTACTACTCATACGGCTGCCCCATCAACACAAACGATCGGGTGTGGATTTTTTTGTTTTTCGGGAGAGAACTTTAGGGTGAACTCCAAAGAAGAACATGACGTGGCGCGCTACTGTGGAGTACAGAGACTTGGGACTCTCTTTCTTTAGGGGGTCTTAATATATGAGGAGAGACATTCAGGGGAATTCTAAGTTGAGGTAAGCTTCAGAACAAATTACTGTTTGATAAATAACCAAAATGTGTCAAAATAGCTGTCAAAAATGTGTCAACTTCGTTCAGTTTGGGTGGTCCAAAAACAACATCAATCTTTTAAGACTTGACTTCGGACGAACAGGCTTTGCGATGTCATTTATTATGAGTTATCGCTTGCGAGTAGGCATCCGGCAGATAGTGTGCTAACTGTGCTTGGTATTGCGCCACACCAGAAACTTACGCCCCGTCTATCTCGTTAATGTGACGCTGCTGCTAATTAGCCGTGTTTTCTCCCAATTAATTTTATTACATTCTTCTAGCTTTCAACTAGAGCCTCTCTCTGCCTCTAACGTAGAATAATATATTGCACATCAATGCCTCATTAGCTCAGAACTCCACTATCTGTGTGGTTGCGTTGCGTTACAGACTGGCCACCACAGAGCTCTAGAATCGATACACGCCCATCTCCTTCGACTATCTGCAGCAACCACGAAGGAGAGAGTGTCTAACACGATCATTGATGAGCAACACACGGCCACAAAACGAGGTCGCGCACTCGTTTGCCTCACCTCGAACCTCGGACCAAGCTGAACCAACAACCCAGTAGAACCAGCGCAAGATGGTCCAGAAGCAATTGGCTGGATTGGCTACCGCTGGAACGACCAGCGATGACGCAAAAAGTAAACGCGCTTTCGGAGTCTGTTCTAACGCCGTCTCGTAGGCAGAGGAGAAGGTGGAGTAGATTTGAAGTTGCGCCTAACCACTGTCCCTATCGCTGCGCACCCTTGCCCGGAGTTGCGCGAACGGTTGCGCACAACGGAAGAGGCACATAAGAGTAATAAGAACACCGTGCCGCAGTGTCATTGACATTCTGCGTTTCTCTCTAGTTTGTCTATTACCTCCACAAACGCAGGTTGTTCTTGTTACCTCGCTATATACACCGTCATATCGGTTCGGTTGTGTCACCGTTGTGCCACAGACAGCTTCCACCGCACACTTTCCTTCCCACACAATGACCTCTGTGACCTCTCTCTCTCTCTCTCTCTGGGCCGACAAGCAAAAACTGTTTTTCTAATTTTGTTTTCTAATCGTTTCTACAACTCGCTGTACGCTCCATTCGTATGCTCCATTTATACACTATTAAGTGTCCCGTTGATCACGTTTTTCGCATTGTAGTGCACACCACCCGCAGTTTCACCAATTCACCGATTGCCGCCATTGCATGCTGCTCTCTTCTCGTGTACACTGTGTGGTTTGTTGGCGCATTCTCACCCGCCGCTTGTTCACTTTAGGAAATTAACGTTTCCGCTTTATTTCAAACGGCGTGGTCCATTCGCACCCAAAAGGGTCGGGGATGAGCGACAAAAAGGGCCACCACCATTAGCAGCCCCGCTCTCCCACATCATCCACCACGGACACACTGTTTTCCGCTCCGATTGTTCTGAACTGGACGCGTCGGGGTTTTAAAATGGTTGTTTTGTTTACGCAAGCGATACGATTAAGTTTCTCGCATCGTATAGTCCCCCCCTCTGGCCTATACGTCACATGAATCGTCGTTTTCCAGTTTGTTTTAAAACCGAACGATTTAACTGTGTGGTTAAGCTGCAAATTCTAATGAAAACAGGCGTTCTGTGTGTTATTAATTTGCTCTTTCCTGTGTGTGTTGAGTGGGATTGTTATTTTGAGTGGTAAAGCGTTTGGAAAAGCGAAATTGCAACAAAGATGAAAACTGAACTGAATAACAACGAGAATTATAGCTCGTTGGAGATATTGTTTATATTTCGCATAAAACCGATCGATAAATAACATTGTAAAATAGTGAACATTAGGTCAAATATTTTAAATTACCCAACACTTGAATCAATTTGCAAGGAAAACATCTAAATTGATAATGAAGAAATAAAAAGCTTAAATTTAAAGAAATTAAAATCAATATATTAAACAAAGAACATACAGAAAAGTATAATAATAAACAAATCAAGTTAATCACATTATAGAAGAAAAAAATTCATACAAAACAAATTATAAAATGCATCGAAAAATGTATAATATACACAAAACAAAATTTAAACAAAAATAAATGAACATAAATGAACAAATAATGTTTAAATTAGGAAAAAAACTGAGAGATACATAAAACGAATAAAAACAAATAAACGTCGACCTATCATTCCTAACATGTATACAAAAAAACCAAAAAAAAAAAACATAACAGAACAGAAAGCCATATAGCCAAATACAAATAAAATGGAAGAAGAAACAAAGGAAATAGAACAATTCACAATACTAATTATACGAGAACACAATGCGAAGTATTTTTTTAAGATTCGTCTATTCACTGTACAGCTAGAGCAGCTAACTATACCGAACAAAGAATAAAATAACAGTGTATCGCAAAAGATCAATTCGCTGCTATTACCTGGTGCGAACGCACCAATACACCGACAAACCAAAAGTAGCCCCAACCGACACCATTAAAGTTGCATTTTCTACGTTTTTTTTAATGAGGCTTGATCCGATTCTGTCTTCTAATCTCTGTCCGTCAATCTAATTTTTTTACCCCGTAACCTGCGGTGCAAGGGGGGCAGGAGTGGATACCGTACGAATGTGTATACCACCTCAACCTCCAGCTCACCCTCCATTTTACCCCTTCTTTCCTGCATCTTGGCTCAACAGAAACGGGTTTTCGGTTTGGCGCAAACTCACCAGCGGCCTCCATTTTGTCCTAGTCCGCGTAGCACCTAGTCCTTCTTTCTTTGGTTTGCCTTCTCCCCTCATCTCCCCTTCCTCTGTATACTCCCGCAGTGATCATAATCTTCTACCATCTCCATGCTGACGTCCATGCCCGCCACTCCATTCCCAGGCGGTGCATACTTATTTGCTCTTTTCACCCGTCGCACGCCTAGTTACCGTTGCTTTTCACCTCGCGGTTGTGAGCGAACGTCCAATTGCAACTAATGATCGTCGTACATGTTCTGATTCTTGGTTTGTGGTAAGGAAGAAAGAAAGAACCTGGGCGGCGTCGTGTACAGCGGACGACACCACACCAGCAAAACCCACTCACTCACCGGCGGGCGGCCTTCAAACGCATCGCAATGTAAAGCTGGAAAGCCGCGTTGGATTTGATGGCCATTCTGTACCCATGGATGAACCGATCCGGGAGGATTAACGGAACTCCAGCAACTCGCTCGATCGTCGTGTTTCGATTTATTACATTATTTCCGCTTAATTACGATCGGCTTTTGTTCCGCAGCGCGTTGCCATGGCGAAACGGCGGAGATGGTTTGATGCAATTTGCGTTTTCACGTCGTTTCTCGCTGTCTCGGGGTGATTTAAATGAAATGTGTCCATCTGTGTACCGACGGCCACTGCTTTATGAGTGCAGTACAAGGGGCAGGGTAATTTATGGGTAATACAGAATGAATTATTGAAGATTTATTTAAGAAATGGTTATTGATGTCCTGTGAAGTTCATGGGAATAAGGTCGGTCTATGGACCGAAATCCGAATATTTCAGGATGAGGTCGAACGTTATTATATTACTTCACAATGAGCGGACCTTTTTATAGATAAGGCAATTTCTTCTAATCTTTACCACACATAAAAGTTGGCTTTTAAGAGGTCACATACGAAGGCAAATCCAGAAAAAAAGGAATGGATTATTCGTTAATGTATTTACTATTTTACCTATTCTTCTTCGTCCACATTCTTTCCCAACCCACCAGAGATAATCCGATTATTGTATTTTTATGTATTCTTACGCAGTTACGCAGCAGTCAAATCTCAAATTTTTAAGATAGAAACGAGACCTTGACGATGAAAGGCCTCTTTAAATCTATAAATAACTAGAGTTAGTATTATAATGATTTAATCGTAGTCTTTTCGTTCAATGCGATGAATCCTTATGAAGAACACGCTCTAAGGCTCCAGAACTTTACATTTTTGGAAAATTATTTACATTAAAAGATCTGAAGATTTTAGAATTGCATGACACCTTGAAATGAAGAGCTAAAAAAGTATCTTGGACTAACTGCTTAGGCTTCAATTTTTAAATAGATTCATGGAATTGGCCTTTGGTTATTAAGTTGAAGACCTCAGGGCGTAAGTAATAAAATGCAATAAGCTTGAAAGTGTGTTGAAGCTGTCCGCGTTGGCTGTTGGCGTACAGTGCGTACAGTCGTCAACTCTAACGACTCTATAATATGCCCGTCATGGGTTTCATGCCTAGAATAGAGCTCCCGTAGCATGAATTGACTATCTATCCGGCTGCGTGGTAATGAATTAAGTCTCGAAGTCCTGTATAGGCCGGCATGTCCGGGTAGGAAGTTACGTCAAATAGAAAATGTTGAAATACCCAAATTCATCAACTGTAAAAGAGGAATATCCTTCGAAAGATTCTGACTATTTTGCCATATCACTCCCTAATAACTAAATGGCACAATAGTCTAGAAATGATTTAAAGCGTAACTTCAATGTCATAAATCCTCTTTGATCCCGGTATGATAGTCGAAAAATTGCCAAAAGCAATTTATTAAAAGATAAAATCAGTAAAACTGCTCCAAATCGTACCAAAAAATAGTACCGCGATAAGGCAAATTGTGCTGCGAAGTAATGACACGTGAAATACATTCTGCACCCACAACAAATTTAAAATTCAATACACATACACGCATACCTACACACCCGGGCCAGATTATTTGGGGTCATTATTTTCATAAGTTTTACGATCGCATGACGAGTGTTTTTTTGTTCCTTTTTCGGGCAGGTTTCTCCTTACCGTCCAAAATCAAAAACTACTGCCACTGCACACAGTTTTCGCACCGCGATTATTGCTTTCACCAACTCCGCACGATGGCGTGCTGCGGCAGGGGCAGGAAGGTTGTGCGGCGGCAGTTGCTTAATTATTTTTAATTTCGTTACCTTCATTTACCGCAATCTCAAAGTGCAATCGTTTCCATTTTCCAACCCATCGAGTGCATTTTATGGAGGGGTGGTGGTGCCCTCTCCGCCTCCCCGTGTCGCCCCGACATGCCTGGTCGGGCTTGGCTGGCAGTAGGCAGAGAGTGCCTGTTGGTGATGTATTACTGTTTTTTGGTTTATGTTGTGATTGAATCGGTTCCACTGTTTGGCAACCTTCGATAACTTTAACCGACCCTGAGATAGGCGCATTGCCGCCACCCAAAAAACCACCACCCCCCTAAATGGACATTTAAAACCCTGGCGTACGGAAACACGACGCGATGCACTTTCACAAAACGGCGTGATGATGGTGGTGTAAATGACCGATTTCTGGCACATGGACTGGTTCTGTTATCAAATGTGTCGCTGTGTGTGTGTGTGTGTGTGTGTGTGTGTGTGTGTGTGAACAGGGCACCCCCAGCCCGTGTGCAGTTTCCGTGGGCTAAATACATAGAAATATATTATCACCCGCAGGGGTAAATGACAGAGCGTGGTGAAGAGAAAAGGCGATTAGCAAACACACTCACACACACACACACACACACGCTTCGTTGCTGCAGTTGTATAATTTGGCTTTAGCAGCCAGAGAGCAGTTATTATACGGGCGGCTTTTGAGGCACAGTCTGCACGGATCAGGCAAGGGAAAGAAAATAAGGAAAATTAAAATTAACTCAAAAAAAGGAAATTTATATTCAAAAAAAAATGTTGCAACGAAAGTCTTCAAACTTTGTCCCATGCCAATCATGCATTGTATGTAATAACCCTGAAGCAACACAGCCCAAAATAAGGCATTGTATGCTCCTGAACGGAGGACCGAACAGAAAAAAACCGATTGTCATTCGCTTGTGCAATGGCTATAATTACTGGCAAATAAATCTAGAACAGGATTATCCTTCAGGCTACAGAAGAGCATTGGAAAATACGCATAAAACTCTACTTTATTATGCAGAAATGTACCATTCGCTATTTTTCTCAAGGCGAATACACACACAGTAAATCAGAAGAAACGAAGTATAATTGACAACGTTCTTCAAAACTGCCATGCTGCAGAGGCCGTAAAAGGAAAGAAGACAACATTTCGGAAGAGTCAATTGCTACTTGAATGCTGAAGAGCAAAGCGAAAATAATATTTTTTTTATTGTTATCTTCAACATGTTCCTTCAAGCATTGAACAGGAAGATGTTACTATAAAAAATTCGAAATTTAACAACCGTTTCAACCTAGTTACGATTGAGCGTTTAACTGTGTGGGGCCTGTTACTGTGAGAAAGTCCACAACCCACCAACTGACCCATGCCAAATCAATGCGATTCAGATTTAAAGATCTTTTATGAAAAGGCCTTCGTTTTTGCGACTTCACCTCACAAAGATTCGAGCAGGAGTGTCCACTATACGTGGTCGTTGGTTGTCTTGAATTGCAAGAGAACCACCTTAAGCGCCAGTTCCCACGATAGCCAACCGGTATTTCACATTCCACGCGCGGTGTCGCGTGTCATTAGAAGAATCGCTCTCCACAAACCCAAACACTGTCAGGAATGGTATATTAAAACAAAAAACTGATAGCGGTTTTATTCAAGAGCGATTTTGAGCTGCATTCATTCATTTATTTAATATCCAACCACGCTTAAGTTCCAGGAAACAAACGACGAAAGTTTTGACCCGTCATTTTTAAACAAACGTTGATTTATATTTCAAGAAACACGATAATTATTTGTTCAACACTCTTTTGAACGAAGAATATGGTAAACATCATGGCAAATCCCTTCATTATTTTTCAATGCTAATTTATTCTTCATTATTCATTAATTTTACAGCTATCCCGACAGCTTTAATATATTATAAAACTACATAAAACCTACAACTCCAAAGAGAATCGCAGCTTGTGCATCCAAAAGCCGGAAGATATATGAAATGTCTTCGCCATTGTCGCCAAACGGGCGGAATATTTCACAAAAAAAACCCCCAAAATGCATTAACTGAGACGCACTCCCGGTTCTATAGGGTCGCGTAATGCCGCCGAGTTGCCAAGGGTTTTGTTGGGCCCCATTAAGGATATGCTGCTCTGTGAGGGGTTTAGAAGTTGTTTACTTCCTTCGTAGCAACAACTGGGACATTTATACTTCCTGCTGCCATTTTATTGCCAGCGATTTAGTGCGTTCGTGCTCGTCAGTTTTCTCATCATTTTCCTTCATAAACTCCGCACTCCATCCAGTCATCGAATAAGTGTGATAAAATTGGGATTTACTGCGTTATTAAAACGTAAATTTTGCTAGCTAGAGCGTACGCACGTACGGTTACTTCCATCATGACGGAGGGTTCTTACAATACATATGCAATATGCTGAACGTTTCTAAAGATTTTACCTTTTGGTTTCGCATTCTAAAGACTTACTTAGTACTCAGTATTGCGATAGGCTCGAAAAAATCAGCTCTCTTGAATATAAATCCAAAGAGAAATTCAAGAGTCAAACTTCAAACAAATTCAAAACACTATACTAGAAGGTTAAAAACATAATGGAATAAAACTATCAACTTGCGTCGCAAGCAGCAGCACGTTACTGTTCCACCTTTAATCCATTTCTTTGAGCTGGCCCGCCCTGGTTGCCAACGTTTGCTTCACTTCATTTCTTTGGCAAATCTTTCAACCAACAAACAATTTCGTCACTCGCAACACTTGCTGCAAAATAAGAATTTCTTGCCTCAAGGTTCCATTTTATTGCTGCCTCTGTAAACAAATGAACCTCTTGTTTGCATGGTCTGTGAACGGTTATGAACACATGCCAAAGTTATGACTCACTTCAAAAGTGTTACTTTTAAGTGATGGTTAATGGCAATTTGAAATGCAAAAACTAGTACATAAAAAGGCTAAAACTTCTAAAGTATAGTGTTTAAATAATAACGTAATATAAAAAAATACAATCTTTACATTTAAGACACATATACATTCATAAATAGATAAAAATAGAAATATCAAACATAAAATAGATGAAAATATACTAATTTAAATGATTATAAAATTAATAAGCAGCATAATCAAGTCCAAATGAGAATTATTGATACTAAAGTCATCTCAAATAAGACAACAAAAAAGGAATGAATAAAAAAAACAAAAACCACTAAACAAAATGGCAACTGGCGTCCGTTTTTGCCTCGAAACGCACCGGCTTCGATGCACCCAAAAGATTAACAAAATGTGCCACCAAAACAAAGCAAAACAAACGACGAAAGAAAACGACGACCAAGCGCATTGCATGTTTTGCGGGATATGTTGCTGTAGAGCATTATTAAAAAAGTCAAACCCTTTCCATCCCTCCAACGGCATCAAGTAGAACCAACAAAAAAAAAGAAAAGGGATGAAAGGTCATCACAATAAAGTAAAGATGCAGCGAAAGAGGAAAACGCAGCAGCATCGGGGATGAGAGGGGGTTGATTGATGGAAAATTGTTTCATTGTGTTGCATTTAATTGCGCTGCATTTGTTTGCTGTTGTGCTGCGGGGTCCAGACACACACACACACGCGCGCGCACAAATAAACACAAAATCCTGCCAACCAACCAGCTCCAAAAACGGAGCCCACCGTTGAGCCGTGCCAACCGATAGTGGTGATGGTCGCCGTGGGAGAACATTTCAACGGCCGTAAAATAAAACAAGAGTTTAAAGACGTGAGAGTTTCGATCAGCAATGGTCGGATTAAAAAGAAAAAAAGGAAATACAAAAACGAATCGAACACATTTTTTGGGCCAATTTCCTACGCAGCGTTACAGCGTCACGCAGCGGCGACGCGATGCGTACTTTCGCCCGTCCCCCGTCCCCCGTGGTTTGTTGCACCCGCCAAAGGCACTGATTGACTGTCAGAACATCCTTACCACTCGCGCACGGTGGGAAGTGAATAAGCTCCCTTCCCGCAGTGAAGGGAACGCAACAAATAAAAAAAAACCGCGAACAAGCTGACATTGTGTGTTTGGGGTTGCGCCGCATCATCACACACACACCCCCCAGAGTCAGTAGGAGAGGGGGTTGGGGGTGAGTTGTATCGTGATGTTTGAACGGATTTCGGCGGAACCGGCAACGACCGTTTTGTTGGCCACGGTGCAACAAAATAATGTGGTTAAAGAACCAGCCTGCATCACACAGCTTTAAAAAGAGAGAGAAAGAGAGAGACAGCGAAAGTGTGGGAGATAATTTTCCGGTTGGAAAAACCAACGAACCGCAACAATAGGGGGGTGAACCGGCCGCCGAACAGGCCACGTGAGGTGCCCAACCGGACACCGAATCACACATTGTACAGTTCAAAAAGACAAACACACACACAAACACAGGAAGCAAGCAGGATCAATGGGAAATGGGAGTCAGCAAAAAAAGAAAAAAAGAATGAACGCATCCCCAAGTTCGTTGCACTGTTTTCCTCACCCCATTTTTCATGGATCACACTCTTGCCGCCCCTTCTGAACGGATTTAATAGACAACGCTCGGGCATCATGTTTGCTCTTTTCGTGCTCTCAGCTCAACGCGCGACCTCCAAAAGTTTGCCGGGTGGCGTGAATTTTGGCAAATGAATGTTTTTTTCCGCATTGTTTGGGAGTCGGAGGAATGGGGAGCGGTGGAGGGGGGGGGGGTTTGGTTCAGCAGTCATTTCCTGCACGAGATAGAAATCATTTTAAAAAGCGCGAATGAAAACCGGTCTCGTTCTAGGAAGCGTCTCCGTCACCATGTGGAGCATAACTCCGATATACTTCACCTATTAGTTACACAGCAGCTTTATTGGTGTTGAAAAAAAAAGACGAACATCGGCTGAAAGAAGTAATGCATATTTGACTTCTTTTTTTTCGTTTATCAAATCAACCAAATCAAATTTGAGCTATTCTATTGCCATCGGTTGCCAGCCGTCTTATTGATTGTACTAGGCAGAAGTACGGGAAATTTGTTCTGCAAATTTGGAATGTTTCCCCGTCTATGTATTCTTATGTATGTGTTCTTTTTCGCCTTCGTCATGATAATTTTTACTTAAAATTAGACTTTTGCACAAGAGCATTGCACGTACAAAAGTTTTCAAAAGCTGCTGTGTCTCCGCACGCAAGATTTGAACACACGACCTGCTGAATGTTGGTCGAAGCGCATAGCCATTGCACCATTTACAGCTCCGTTTGGTCTGCGATTGAAGTCTAGTTTTGTAGTTTAGAGCTATTAGCGGGATTGACAACAGACATATTCCAATAGTAGTAATATATTGTTTTCATATCAATCATACAATCATACAAAAGCTCATAGATTTCTGACGATTCGAACAACGAAATTCGATATCATGACAACGATGCTCGTTATTCAAATCAATCAAGTACACAAACTCAGTCCCATTTCGATAACAGTCAGTTTTATAGGGTTTCTGGCTACCTCATCGCCTTAGCAACACAACTCCACACATATAGGAACAAAACAATAATTATAAGTTCAGCAAACCCGTCAGAAAGAATGGAAATTTTTCGTTAATTTGTTCTGATTCATGGAAAACATATTTTTTTTTTATTTTAAACCAAATTCAATTGTAATACAAACAACATTTTCAACATTTTCCTTCAAGGCTTCAGAGTTGTTATAAATTTGTTCTAATGAATATGTATTGTCAATACAAGTGCCACTTGATTTGGCAAAAAAATATTTTTTTTTAATAACTAGAGATGTATCTATTATATCAACAATATATAAGCTAAAAATAAGAACCTATATATTGTACATTGTTGTGTAATATAGTTAGCATTATAAAACGTGTATACGTCATACAATATAAAATTGACACAAATATAACAATTATCAATAAAAAGCTGACGCTGCATTAATTCCTTTGTGTAAAAAAGCGTCTTTATAACTAAATGAGGGACAATAAAAAATAAAACGCTCCCTCTTTCTTAAATTGGTTCCGAACCCACACCAACACTGACTACCTGCTAGAAGCAGCCCAAGGCAAAACTTCTCAAGGGTAGAAGAGACGAAGAGTTAAGCCGTATATCGATCGCTTTCGATCGATCGGGAAAAGATTTATTGCCCCATAGTTGAACAACAAAGAAGCAACGACGTCGAAGCGCGAAGGAACCCGGAATTCTTGTCGTATTCCCAGAGAGCTAAAACCCACAGACATTCATCCTCCAGAAGCTTGATCATATTTATTGCTGCCGGAATGTGATGGTGAGATCTTTTATGACACTTTGTTCTGTAGCAAAGCTTCACAAGGGTGTTGTACACAATTGCGTGTATTGTTATAATCTCTGTTACAGAAACCATCGAATGCATCACGATCAAGCTAGTTCTGAGGTGATTTGAATCAATCTACTGTTACTTATTGTAACACATTTGTGACACGAAATCCGAATTACCAAGATATCCCAAATCGACTCATTCACTCATACGCAGCAAACCCATCAATCCAAGGCGTCTTCATCTCTCTCTATCGCGGTTCAGACGACCACTACCTTCAAATGGTACCATACCACCACTTCGAGGTTCGTGTTTGACTGCAGTTTATCAGAGCCAAGTACCATTCAGACTATTCCTAAAATAAAAACCACTTGCTAGTCGCCCGACTTCTTGCCCCGCTGATGAATCATTTCCGAATCATCATCGCCAAACCTTCGACCCAGACGCTGGCGACTAAAGTACTCTATAGCCAGGCGGCATGGCAGGTCATTGGCAAACTCACGCCATCTCCATTCACAAACCCATGCCCGTCTCTCCCACAGAAAAACAGACGACCATGACACCAATTTTGGATTTCTTTCACCTTCTTTCCGCTCCGTTCCTAAAGTTCGGCAGTACTGGAGCCTGCCGGTAACCTCGATTTGTGGGCAACAGGTCTTGCACCCGGAATCTCGCTGCCTCGCTACGGGAAGGAAAGAAAAAGCGATAGACAAACGTCCGGTGTGATATCGTCGTATCCCCACATTTACAGTGTTTCCATTTGCTTCGTTGCCATTGCCTGACCTAGAAGCGAGCTTTCCACCAGGCTGTCCTTATTGTCCCGTTTCTCTCCGCTCGAGGGGGGTTTTTTTTGGACACAAAACCTGGCACTACCATGGAGGGAGCTCGGCAGTAGAGCTGTGGTGCAACATGCAAAGCATAAGAGGAAAAACGCTCAGACTTCGCGCTGCAGCCGAAGCATTAGCTTCCTTTCACCGTTTGTGTGCCGTGGATGAATGAGAAAAAGGCTCCCACACACTATTTCGTTGTCACCCCGTGGCCCTATTATCGCCGGATTCCTCGTCCCGAAATGCACCCAAACTCATCGAGAATCATCGTCGTCTTCCGTCGTCGTAGTCGTCCTTCTTTACGGTCAGAAATTTACTTTCGTCCGATTCAGCGTTTTGTGGCGACACTCCTCATTTTATCGTTCTTTTCTCGGATTCGTCCCACCGGCTGCGCATTCGGAGGGAAAAGCGACGACGCTTCCATGCTACGAACCGGCCGAACAGTGCCCGATGGAACTGTACAGCGGCGAGGGGAACCAAATCCAATGCCACACAGCACACGTCACACGCCCCAGTAGAAAAAGCATTGGACCTTGGGCATACGACACGACGACGATGGTTTTAACCTTGGTGAAAGCAAACCCGTCTACGTTTCGAACCGAAAAGCTCGCCAACTTACTCCCTCATTCATTTCTAGCCCGGTCACCGTGTCTAGGGCACAGCACCGTTTCACAGACGTAGTAGAAAGAGAGCGCCCGAACTTTGGCACATGGTACGAACCAAGCGTGCCTGGACACAACACGGTCCAGGTTTGTTGGGGCCAAAAAACTAGAGCAAAAGCTTGGCAATTCTCTTTAAGCTTTTGCTCAGTCCCGTTTTGTATTGGTTCAAGCTGCTTCCGTAGCCTCGTGGAGTGCTCCAGCATTACGGAATGCCCTCCTTCAGCTACCTGGTTCCTCCAGGCTTAAGGGAATAAGAACTCATTGGAGCTCTGTGAGGTCGCAAAAGAGAGCAAAATCCAACTATTCCATTGCTGGGCCTGTAGTCTGTAGCAAACAAAAATAGGGAATGTAAGGAAGAGTTTCGAGGCACAACAAGTAGTTGCAACAAGTCGTCCACATCGGCGCACTCCTACTACCTCCATTCGTCGTATCTCCCGGACAACTTCAACTGTGTCTAGGTTCTATCACCACCACCACCACATCATCAGCTCGCTTAGAAACGGTGCACATTCCTTCACATTTGGACTTCAATTATGCATGGTGGGCAGGGTAGAGAGTTGTGCTCTACCACACCGCAACCGGAGATCCGTACCTCCGACTGGCTCTTCCGGCCAGCCCTATGCAGTCTGTCGTCTGCATGTATATCGGTGTGTGTGTGTGTGTGTGTAGCTGACTGCAAAAATCCGACCAAGTACAGCCCAGAGTGCTGACCTGCTTCAACAACACACAGCAGAGAGACAAAACCAATCGACCAGTGAAGAACTCGAACAGGGCGCACACATACCCCCTTTTAGACCTAGAGGCTCAGGCAAGTAACTACCTCCACAGACAGTGCTCTACAAGCGCGCAACCGGTTTGTGGCAGAGCTGGGAAGGGCGGCTACACGCGGAGGTTATCGTTTCTTATTCTTTCGCTCAGCTCAGCTTTATCTCGTTGCACAGACAAGAGCACACACTCGTAATGGTGAGTGGAAGCGAACTTGTTTAATAACAATATGCACTTCTACAGGCGCACACGTACGCAGAGGAGAACCCGAGCGATATGGACAAGTTTGCACAGATAAATCCGCATTGCTATTGCACAGAACGGTGTACACGCTTCTGCGGTACCGGTTTCTGGTCGGATTTACCAGAGACCTTTATTTCTTTTACAAGATTCGTTACAGTAAGAGGCACAGATAGGGACAGATTCGTGGAAGGATAAAAACAGAGCGACGGTGTTTCGGCGCTGTTACTAGCTGGTGGTTGCTTTATTAACGAACCAATTCCAATTATGCGCATTCTTCTGGCAACGTACGTCAATGTAGCAGATGATCTCGTCTGCGGAAACGAAAAGGTCGGTGACAACTCAAAGCTCAAAAAACAATCTTCGAAAGGATCATTATTAATTCTTTTAATGCATATTCCAACCCGAAACAGACGACCAGACGACGAAATGGTTTATTATACTATAATCCTTCCTTTTCCTCATATTCGCCACAGCACCGTAATATCAATTAACACAGAAACAAGACCTTATTGCCCGACGGCATGCATTCCATCCTCTTCTTGACCGCCATTTTGTCCACCTCAGGAGAGAAGGACATCCTGCGTACAAGTACTATTTATTTCACTGCATTGGTTTTTGTTTTGTTTTTTGTTTTAATGCAAAAAGGAATCATTAAACAAATGCTAAATGCTTGCCAATGGAGCTCTCTGCAGCGCTTTTTAATTAATGAAACGTGATGCTGACACAGACTTGTACTCTCCGGTTGCGCCACACACAATGATCATCATTATGCATCGGGCATTATTGCCCCACACGGAGGAGATGAGCAAGCTTATCGACCCGAACAAACAAAAAATGCATCCTTTCACTCCTGTGGGTGAGTGTGTTATAAATTTGTTAATGGTTTTATGATTGGAAAATGAAACGTTAGACACTATACAGAGCTAACAACCCGCGGGGGGGAACATGCCAAACGACTAACGTAAATTTTAGGGCGAAATTTAAGACAACGCTCTTTCCCAAGAATTTGTATCACATATCCAGGTTTTAGGTACATGCGAAAAGCTAAGACTCCCAAATTTGACGTGAAAGTGATGCAAAACTCCGCCTCTATAGATAGGCAAAGCTGTATCTTTATTCAAGCGGAAGTGAAGTTTGGCATGCTGTTGTATCTACTCTATCGTATCCCTGCTCTACCCTTGTGCTCCTGACCTAGCTGTCCGCCATCCAATGCATGCTCCTCTTCAAACGCATCCGAAGTCTCATCATTAGCGAGCATGAAGTTGTTACTTCTTGTTTCCCGTGCAGCCAGCCACCAGAGACGGGTGGCCGCACGTTATACCATATCTCGACTCGCGAGGGAAAACCAGTATTTCGATTTTGTTCTGTCCTTTGGGCGGAGCGCACCACACACGCCGCGCTCACCGAAGGAAAAAGAAAGAGCCGAGCGCAGCACACGTTTTTCCGAATTTTCCCACGGGAGTGATTTTCGCTGCATAAGAGGCTGTGCCGCGAGTCTCACCCCTTTGCTTCTCGTCCGCTGGGGTACGATCCGATCATATTCCAACCACCGGGTACGCGCGGGCTGAGCAACTAACGCGGACATCAAAAGCGAAGAAGCGTTCTGACATAAACAAGAAACCATCTGTGCGATTAACCTCGGCGTTTGGGGAAGCGAACGTGCAACTGTGTTCCCAGGCCGTGGCCATGACGGCTTCCAGGCCATGACCGTTCTAACGATGATTTTTTCTTCTTTCTCTTTGCATTCTATTTCCAAACTCTCACAAGACACGAATTCTTCTCGACAGTCGAAGAGATCTCACGATCACGGATCGATCGCAAGCGTGAGAGGATCTCGCCAAGATGACAACCATACGACGATGGGAGACACATCGATTCCGTGTTTTTTTCATATGCATATGAAAAAACGATTTGTTACGATTATTTACGCTTAATCAAAACAATATGTTGTTGCCCTTGGCTTCTCATCGCCGTACCCCTTCATTGTTGCGTGTGTTACTTGAACATCTCTCAGGATCGTAAATGGGCATGCTCCAGAGCAAAACCCCCAAAACCACAACACCAAATACCTCCGATTATAGCCAGTGTTTGCGATTTTCGAAACAATTCTTCAAACGAAATAAACTCCGTATGGAACACATTTGGAACCGATCCAAACTCCGGCGGCGCATTGCGAGCATGTTTATGACCGCGTAGAAGATGTTTGGCTTTACTATTTTGAAGGTTGATTAGATTGAAGGTTATGCACAGGGACAAAGACAACACAGCGAAACAGCCCGACCCGAATACGACGACGAGAGCAGCAGCAGCAGCCACCGCGTAAATGATTGATCGAGTGGGGGGACGGTAACTGCAAACGAACGAACTGCGGAATAAGATGTGTGTTCGAAAGTTGGTAGTATTTGCTTTCAATTGCTTTCTCTTGGTGGTGGGGTGGCAAAGAAGAAAAAAGTAAAACACCCATCATGTTACTAAAAGAGAAATTGCGCTGAGGATGATAATCGATACAGCACAAAATTGGCGCCCCATATGGTCACCATTCACGCAACCGTTCGTGATTAACGTGTTAAGCGCACGTTAACGGTTAACGATAGCTCATATCACTGATAAAGCATACGCCATCAACGATTAGCCTTAGTGAGCGCGTTTTGTCAAAGCGCGATGACGTCAGTTAGACGCTTGATGACAATTGTTTCGTGTTTGAAACGGCCAACGAAACAAAACAGGAAATAAAAGGAATAACACAGTCTAACTGGCAATAAATGTTTAATGGACAATATGCACAACCAAACTTTGTATTTTGTGTCATTGCTACGAATCAACCATACATTAATACAGCTGATAATCATTGGAAATAACGGTCATGGCTGTTGGAATTGCTAAAGTAATAGTCTGTGAAATTGCTCTTTTGAAATCTATTACGCGTTTTTCCGCGTACCCTGTTGCTGCTAAACTGCGCAGTTCGTGCAATAGCCATGCCTTGCTCAAGCCAAGTAACTACCTCGAGAAGTAGTATTATTGCTGCGAAATATTATTATATCATCACAATTCCCGGGTAACAGCAATTTGCATCTTCCTATCATCGACAAAGCTCTGCACAATACCAAGAAATGAATCCATTTGCTTAGTTGTTTATCCGCTACCATTCCTGCTTTGCGATCTTGCAATCCAATCCAATCCAATCCAATGCAACTTCAATCCATTTACAGCCGTTGCCGTCAAATTTTGTCTCGAAGTCACCAATTTTTGACAGTGTGCATCAATTTTTGTCTCGTAGGCGTCAATTTTTGACAGTGTGCATCAATTTTTGTCTCGAAGGCGTCAATTTTTGTCAGTGCGCATCAATTTTTGTCTCGAAGGCACCAATTTTTGTCTCATGGTCACCAATTTTTGTCGCTTGTTCATGAAATTTTGCCTCTTAATATATTTACATGAGTTTACCTGATTTGACGCGTAGTTAGGGTTATTTAATTGTAGTAACATTTAATTTCAATAAAAATCTGTGGTTTATGAATATTTTATTGGGGTTTTAAGGAAAATGCTTCAATTTTATTTACTAAATTACAGGTACGTAGATCAACACAGCTGATTGCTTTTGAACAATGGATATACTTTGTACTCCTTAATCGAAAATGGCAGTACAATGATAAACCGTAGGGATTGCGAGAACTATTTTAGGAATTTATTTAACTATTTGCCACGATTGCCGGTCTCGTAATAGAGTCGTCAACTCGTACGACTTAATAACATGCCCGTCATGGGTTCAAGCCCCAAATGGACCGTGCCGCCATACGTAGGACTGACTATCCTGCTATGGGGGGATCAAAAGCCAAGCCCACAAGTTGTGGTACAGGCAGGCTTTGATCGAAAATGGTCGTTGAGCCAAAAGAAGAAGAAGATTTGCCACGATGCCAAAATGAAGAAATAATCGTGGATTAATCTTCTCTAAATTGTTTTGATATTATTATAAATAAAACGTAAAACTATGTGAAATATAGAATTCCTGAATTGATTCCTTTGCATTGTATAACCTTTTTAATTTTGTTTTGCATTCTGGAATTATTAAAATATTAAAATAACGAAAAAATACCAAGAGACAAAAATTTGTGACCATGAGACAAAAATTGGTGCCTTCGAGACAAAAATTGATGCGCACTGACAAAAATTGACGCCTTCGAGACAAAAATTGATGCACACTGTCAAAAATTGACGCCTACGAGACAAAAATTGATGCACACTGTCAAAAATTGACGCCTACGAGACAAAAATACATGACTTACGGCCAAAATTTGACGGCAACGCCTGTACTTTTGCCAATAAAAAACATAATTTGCTTTTAAATACAAGGAAAAAAATAATCGAAATTTTACTACTGCAATCAACTGGAGCATGGAGTATTCCAACTCATCTACAAAGAGCGCTATTAGAGGTTCGTTGACAAATGTATCAAACCTTCAGGCGTTTATTCTTGCCCTGGAATTCTCGGATTCTCGACTGGAATCGAAACGAAATCCGCACAGAACGATACTAATAAATGAATAAATTTGTCTATAGAGTTCAATCAAACCAATCTATTGGAGCATTACAGGGTTTTCCAAGTCACTTTCAAAAGTAAACATTGTTTTTCACTGCGAGCAAGAAGTTATTCCACATCACTCTGATATTTCATTTTTATCATAATAATGTTTAATTTCTTCAGCATGATTTTGAACACTTGAACTATCTGCTGCCATCGTTTTTTCACTGGGATTTAAAGCCGGATCTCATTACCCGTTGACACGTGAAGAGTTGAAAATCATACTGAAGAAATTAAAAATGATTATGATGCAAATGAAATATAAGAGTGATGTAAAATAACTTCTTCCACGCGATGAAAAACAATGTTTACATTCGAAAGTGACTTGCAAAACCATGTATATTCATTTGAAACGGTAGATATTTCTGCTTAAATGACTTTTAAAAATTGAGACTTTGAACATCGAAAAATTTGTACAAAAACGTGTAGCCTTTTCTATACAAATTGTTTGAAAAGCAAAATTACAGGGTTTTCCAAGTCAGTTTCGAATGTTAACATTGTTGTACACCGCCTTCAAGATGTTTTTCAACAGCTGTCAAATGGTGTATTTGCTTCAAAATGAATTTTCAGTTTTTACACATGATTTTCAATACGTCACAAAGAACTGTCAAACTCAATATAGCCTGAGACGTGTTGAAAATCATGCTGAAGAAATTACAAATTATGATGATGCAAATGATACATCAGATTGATGTGGAATAACATCTTTCACGTGGTGAATAACAAAGATTACATTCGAAATTATTTTGGAAAACCCTGCAATGCTCTTCATGTGAGATTTTGCTCGTTAAAAGAGGAATTTACAGATCATAAAACGTAACGAAAACTCATTAAGAATGGATACTCTTCATATGAGAGTATTACACTGTATCCAGCTAAAACACACACACTGATGGATTAAAGAAGTAATCTCACTTGGTAACAGTCATGTGATTTATCATCTAAGACTGTTACCTTCATTTGTTCGCCATCAAAACGTCTATCCATCTATCATCTAAAACTATTTTAACAAACTACATCCGAACACTCACCTGCCAAACAGAGGATGCCAGAGCGGCGAGGACAGATCCGTCGTATCGTCGAGCCCGTTCGTGGTGCTGCCGACCTCCGCCAGATCGTCCGTATTCAGCAACCGTCTCTGCATGGCGGCCGGATCGAGCAGATGCAGACCGGGCTTCACCTTTAGCTTGGGCTGCTGATGCATACCACCGCCCGCACCACTTCCACCGCCGCCTGACTGCATTAAATGATGCTGCTGCTGTTGCTGCTGGAGGAAGTTGTGCTGCTGCTGTTGCTGTTGCTGCTGCTGTTGCTGCTGTAGGAACATTTGTTGCTGAAGCTGTTCGTGCTGTTGCGCAGTGTACAGATCCATCCCCGGGATGGCCATCAGGTTGGCCAGTTTGCTGGAAGCACTACTGTTCGCACCACTATTGCCCCCGCCGGCATGCTTGTGCAGCTGCTGCTGCTGCTGCTTGTCCGGCTGCAGCAAGTTCATCAGCGATTTGCACGTTACCCTTGGTTTTTGCTCTTCCTGGTGATGATGGTGCATCTGTTGCTGGAGGAGTTGTTGCTGCTGATGCTGCTGTTGTAGCTGAAGCTGATGCTGCTGTTGTTGCTGCTGCTGGTGATGATGATGATGTTGCTGCTGCTGATGCTGCTGCTGGTGGAGCTGCTCTTTCTGGAGCTTCCGGGCGAGCTGTTGCTGCTGCTCGTGGAACTCTTGGAAGTTGGTGGGAAGATTGAAGAACGAATTGGCCGCCGCCGAACCGAACATACCGGCCGCACCCATACTGCTTTGGTGCTGAAGCTGCTGCTGCTGCTGATGGTGTTGCTGCTGTTGCAGTTTCGCTTTCTGCAACGCGGTAAGCTGTTGCCGGTGCGAGCTTCCCGAGTGCTGCTGCCGTCCACCGGACGCTGCCGCCGCTGCAGCCGCCTGGTTCATAAGGTTGGCCATATTTTTAAACCCACTCGGACTGAACGATTGCTGCTGCTGCTGCTGCTGGAGCTGTTGCGCATGGTGTTGCTGCTGCTGCAGCAACGCTTGAGCGGATGTTCGCGAGCTAGCACCAGCCGCGCCAGCTGCACCGTACCGACTGCTGCTGCTATTGTTGCCGCTACCACCACCACTGCCACTTCCGTGCGTCATCGTGGGCGGCGTCATGAACTGAGGTATCGCGAGGGGGTTGATCATACCGGCCGCTGCGGCAGCGGCAGCCGCCGCCGCTGCCGCCTTCTTCTGCTGGCTCTGGAACATGTTGGCGGCGGCCGTTACTGCCGCCACCGAGCGCTGCTGCTCGAGCGTTTTCGGCCCAAGGACGGGTTTGCGGTCGACGTGGGCGGCAGCCGCAGCGGCGGCCGCTGCCGCCGCTGCCTTCTTCTGGGCCGCCGCTTCCTGCTGCTTGCGCTGCTGCAGGTTGGCCGTCGTCATCGCTTCCTGCAGCATGGCCAGCTCGAGCTGCCGCTTGTACTCGAGCGGGCTGGTCGCCGTGGCGGGCGGCAACCCGCAAAAGTCCTGAAACCGCGGGCCCATAAACGGTAGCATGTCGGCCAGCGTGTTTGCGCCGGTGCCGGCGGCGCCCGTCGCTCCACCGACGGCGGCAGCTGCCGCCGCCGCCACCGTGGCAGCGGACGCCGAGGCCGGCAGGTTCATCATCGCCTTCAGCAGGTCCGGCGCGAACTGGCCCATCTGGCCGAGGTAGGGCAGCCAGAGCATCTGGTTGAAGGCGGCCGTCGTTGCCGCGTCAATGTCCCCGGCCAGCCCGGAGGCGAGCAGCGAGCTCATCATCGGGTTCTGTTTCGCCGCCTGCGCCGTCAGCGTTTGCTTCAGCGTCTCGAGCGGGCTGGGCGGTGTCGGGGTGGCGGCCGCGGCGTGCGCCTTCTTGCCGACGGCCGCCATCGATGGCACGGGCGTGGTGGGAGGCGGCGTGGCGACCGCTGCTGCTGCTGCTGCCGCCGCCGTCGCATCGAGCGTCGTCTTCGATTTGAGCTTCACCAGCTCTTCCTGCGTCTGCAGGATCGTTTCGAGCTGCTGCAGCGAGATCACCAGTATGTCCGGATCCTGCAGTATGTTGGGAAAGGCGAACGCTTCCGGCAGCCGCAGCTCGGGCCGCGTCGTTAGCAGCAGGGGGATTTCGCGGGCCGGTGACGCCAGCACCGCGTTCAGCCGATCCTTTGGCACGAGCAGCGGGTCCGGCACCTTCCAGGCCGGATTGCCCACGAGCAGGCGGAGCTGGGTGAGCGGGTCCGGATCGTTGCCGGAGGTGAGCATCTCCACCAGGCGGGCCGAGTCGTTGAGATTCGTGTAGGCGGCGGCAGCGGCCGCTGCAGCCGCCGCCGCACTCTGCTGGCTGGAGGGTGTCACTGAGGCGGCTGCGCCGCTACTTCCACCGGCCGCCATCGCGTTGATCAGGGAGGCGGCACTCACGCCCGCACTGGACGTCGTGACAGTCGGCACCGTCTTACCAGCACCACTGTTTGGCCTTTGCTGCTGCTGCTGCTGTTCGGGGTCCGTTTTGATGCGTTTCGCTTTCGGTTCGCTCGTGTCGTCGGCAGCACTGGCACTGCCACCGCCACCGCTGGACGATGAGAGCCGCTTCGCCTCCTCCGAGCAGCTGACCGTCGGGCTGGCCGACTTGCGACACTTGCCCAGATCGAGCGGTTCCTTCTGCTGCACCGTGCCGCCCGTTTTGGAGGTCGTCGTCGTCGCTACCGCGGCGCTACCGCTCGTACTGGTGGCCACCGTGCTCGTCGTCGTCGTCGCCGAAACACCCACCCCGTCAGCAGCGGCGGGCCGGCCGCCACCTTTCGCGACGGCCGCCACTGCTGCGGCCGCCTGCGACATCAGCGCCTCGATCACGCTCGACGTCGTTGAGCTGCTGCTCGAGCTGGACGCGGAGATGGATTTCGGCTGCAGGAACAGATCCGGCGACGGTGGTACCGCGGGCAGCCCGCTCGGCTGCGGCGACTGTATCGCATCGGAGCTGTGCGACACGGGCCGGGGCGAGGGCGACAGGCTGCGCTTGCGGCAGCTCAGATCCTTCGGCAGCTCCTCCTGGCACGAGTCGGGCGATATCACGATCGGCGCCTCGGCCGGCAGCTCCTTCGCCGAGGTGCTCACCGAGGACGATGATGCACTGTTACCACCACCGCTGTCGCCGGCACTTCGGTCACCATCGGTACCTTCCTTCCCGGCGGCCTTGCTTGCCTCCGCCGCCGCCGCACTTGCAAAGTAGGAACTCGCGTGCTCGCTCGCCTCCGTCAGATCCTTTATCGTGATGGACAGCTCGTCCTCCAGCGTGGTCGTGGAGGAGGACGCCGCCGACGAGGTGGTGGTGGTGGTGGACGCCGTCGTCGTAGCACTTCCGCCACCTCCCATTGCCACCGCGCTGGACTGTTGCTGCTGCTGCTGCTGCGTCATCGCACCGGACGCTGCTACCGTCTGCTCGGGTGCGAACGGGTTCGGCAGCAGATCGTCATCCACGCCGCCATCACTACCACCGCCGCTAGCACTGCCACCCCCAACACCACCACCTACCCCACCGCCGAACAGGTCGCCGGTGAGGCCCTCGATTTCGCCCGCCTCATTGAACGACAAACACTTCGGCGAGGTGCTGAGCGATTCGCCCAGCCGCGAAATGATGTCCGCGACCGGTTCCGGCTCCAGCAGCACGTCGTCCTCGTCGTCGTCGTTGTAGTCGTCCGCGATCGTGTAGATCGGGTTGGCGGTGGTCGGCTTGGTCGC
This sequence comes from Anopheles coluzzii, assembly GCF_943734685.1. Taxonomy (NCBI): domain Eukaryota; kingdom Metazoa; phylum Arthropoda; class Insecta; order Diptera; family Culicidae; genus Anopheles; species Anopheles coluzzii. The sequence goes on from NC_064671.1 coordinate 84,135,949, forward strand.
GGTGGCGGAGGAGCCGCCCCCGGTCGCCGCCACACCGGTGGCGTCCGCGCGGCGCTGTTGCTCCACCAGCGAGTCGAGCAGTTCGGCGGCCCCGGTCATCGTAGTGTCGCCGCAGCTGGCCGCCGCCGCATGCAGCAGCTCGTCCGCCGCCGACCCGCTGTGTGCCGGTCCTCCCCGCACTGCTGCTCCTCCTGTTGCACCTGCTGCTTCAGCTCCCACTACTCCTCCTCCACTACTACTAGCCGCCTGCAGCTCGTCGATGCCTTCGATCAGGTCGCCAAACTCCGCACTCAGATGATGCAGCTGTTGTTGTTGTTGATGATGATGATGATGATGATGATGGTGCAAATGGTTGTGTTCTTGTTGCTGATGGTGTTGTTGCTGCTGCTGCTGTTGCTCCAGAAGATCCGAGTTCTGCTGCTGCAGCGCGTGCTTCGGATCGTCATCGTCGAGCTCACTATCACTACTGATGGTGATGTGCGGTGGATGATGCACTTCCGCGTTGCTCTCGATGCAAGTCGATTTCGTCTTGCCTGCTTCACTGCCGCCTGCTGCCGCCGCCGCCAGCGTCCCTGAAACGGAAGGGGTAGTGGTGGTAGAGCCCGTCGACGCGGATGTCGTCGTAGTGGTGGTTGTTCTTGCGAGCGTCGTCGTACCTGTAGTACCGTCCGGGCCGATGACGATGGCGTCCATCGTCGTCGTTGTCGTGGTAGTGGCAGCATCGTCGTCGTCGTCGTTACTCCGGGTTCGGGTTCCTTTCGCCGTGTGTCCTTGCGATGCTGGTGTTGGTGTTAGCTGCTTCTTCTGCTGCTGCTGCTGCTGCTGCTGCTCGAGAACGCACACTTCGTCGTCGTCTATCTCGACGACGGTGGTGGAGGAGCGGTCGGGTGACGCCGCTGGTGCATCGGCTGCAGCGGCTGCTGCTGCCGCCGCCGCCACCGCTGCCGCTATCGCAGCGGCCAGCGCACTACCACCATCATCGTCCGGGTGGCTGTCGTGCTCGTGCGGTCGTCCTTCCCCAGCATCCTTGGGGCCGGCACCAACACAAGCACCGTGTGCGTCGTCGTCGTCGTCGGGCGGTACCAGCTCGATGATCTCGTCCGAACCTTGCGACGGTCTTGCCGACGAATCGAAGCGAAGCGCATGATGCAGGTGCATACTGTGATGGTGGTGGTGGTGATGGTGGTGATGGTCCACGCCGAAGCTAGACCGACCGCCTTCCACGCCGAGCAGTTGCACATCGTCGTCGTCGTCGTCAACGATGTGTTGGTGCTGCTCCTGATGATGATGATGATGGTGATGATGATTCAGCCCAAGTTCATCCAGTGCACGCAGACCCGCCGCGGCCGTGCCCCCATCGTCGTCGTCGTCCTCGTCGTCCACGCTCAGCACCAGGCTGCCGAGTGGCGGCGGTCCACCGTCGTTGGACGCCTGCGCACCAGCGTCACTGCACCGATGCTGCTGCTGCTGCACCGGGATGACGCTTGTTGGTATCTGTGACTCGATGCTCGTTCGGCGGGCCTTCATCTCCGACGACTTCTTCGCGAGCGCAATCGGCCACTCCCGATCGGCGGTCCGTGCCAGCGCTGCCAGCGTGGACCCATGCACGTCGTCGTCGTCGTCGTCGTGCACTTCGTAGTCATCGAGCGTGGCTACCAACTGGGCACCCTTGCCGCCCGCTCCACAATCGTCCTCGTCGTCGTCCAGCTCGAGCAGCTCCAGCTTGTGGGACAGCTCGGACTGCCGCCGTTTATGGCTATTGCTTGTGTTCTCGACCGTCTCGACTCCTGCTCCGCCGCCATTGCACTTGCTGGTGGCGTCGTGGTGGCTCGGGCTGCCACCAATACTACTACCGAGGGCGTTACTGCTACCGTTACTAGCGTTACTACTATTATTGTTACTACTACTGTTATTATTATTACTATTGCTACCGCTGTCTCCCAGCAACAGCCGCGGGCAGAAGCCGGTTCCACCGTCCTCTTCCTCCGCCTTCACGTCCACCACCATCGCGTCGGTGGTGGTGGTGGTGGTGGTGCTGCCACCATTCGGTACCGCGCTCGGTTCGCTAAAACTACTGATATTGGTGTGATGACTGGCGGCCACCAGCTCGCTGCGCCGGCTGGCCTGCAGCTTCTCCTGCAGCTCCTGGAGCTGCCGGCGCTGCTGCTCGTGATAGTTCCGGATCAGCTCCGCTATCGTTTCCTCCCGCTCGCGCTCCTCGGCGGCCGCTGCCTCCGCCGCCGCCGCCGCCGCTTCCTCGTCCGCCCGTCGTATCCGCTCGTGGTCGTGGTACACCTCCGCCGGCTGCTCCGCGTTCGGGGAGGTGGCCACCCGCTGCTCCTGCTTCACGCCGACGCTGAACGTCACCTTGCGCTGGCCGGTCGCCACCAGCCGGCCGATCGTGCCGCTGCAGCTCGTACCGCTCGTGCGACTGTCGCGGCCACCGTCCGACGTGCCCTCCGACACGTGGCGCCGCTTCTTCTTCTTGTTCTTCTTATGCTTGCGATGGTGGTGGTGATGGTGGTGCCTGCTGTGTCCGGATTTCGTCGCAAGTTTGTACTTTGGTGACGCGGAGACGGAAGCGGACCCGGACACGCTGGACGCCCGCCCTCCGCAGCAACTGTCGCTCGCTGCCGCACGGTCCACCTCCTCCTCCTCCTCCTCTTCGTGTTCCTCCCCATCGCTGCGGGGTGGCAGCAGGGAGAACGTGACGGACGTGGTCGGGTCGGTGCGCGGTATCGCCCGCCAGCTGCCCGCCGGCCCAGTCCGCGTCAATCGTATACGGTTGCGCTTGTCGTAGTCCTCGCACCGGACCTCCACGATGCGCGTGTCCTCCTGCTTCACGAACAGAAAGATTGGATTTACCCTAGGAACTGTGGTGGTGGTGGACAGGGTGGAAGTGTTGCCACCGCTTGCGCTGCCCGTCGCCCCAGTGCACGGTACGCTGGGGGAACGCTCGAGGGCACCGACAAGGTGGGCCGCCGATGCGGCCGAACCTGGTCTGCCCGTCTCGCTGCCGTTCGACAGGGCCGACGTGGTGCGGAGCGGTGCCGTTGGCCGCTTCGGCACCGTCAGCGCAGGGATGGCACGTTTTTTCGCCGCTCCCGGCACCGGTCCAGCGGCCGCCGGTTTGTTCGCCTGCTTGGCCGGCTGCTTCGGCTTCGGTTTGGGGCGGACGCGCGCATTGAAGAAGATTTCCGGCAGGCAGAGCGTATCGATGATGCGATCGGTGAACTGTCTCCGCCGGTTCGACTTCCGGTGCTCTTTTGGCTCGAGCGGAAGCGGCAGCGGATCGTCCCGGTAGCCGGTACGTTTGGGGGCCGTATGTTGCTGTGGTGCTCGCTGGGTGGACGTTTGAACTGGTGTCCCCTCAACGCCCTGCTCCTGCTTCACTACAACCGGCGCCGCTGTTGCCGCTTCCGGTTCGCTTCCCGTCTCCATCTTGATGTTGGACGGACTGTGGGCCGCAGTTTCACCCGACGACGGCAGGGCTGTCGCATCGTGCGGTGACCCACACCCATCACCGCCGCCACCGGGCGACATCCGGCGGCGCAGTATTAGCTTCGTGTCCTTCGACTCGCTGCACTCCCCTGCAACAACCACGTGCGCAACATAGTGCTGCTGCTGCTGCTGTTGTTCCGCGTGACGTTGCACCGGTGTTGCACCGTCCGGCGTTGTGTCCGCCGGCCGCTCGCCCCACCCGCCCGAGCCGGTGGTCGTATCGAGCGAGGGCGTTTCGAACCCGGAGTCACGGTCCGCGTTCGATTCCACACCCAGCCCGACGGCCAGCTCACAGTGGAACGGTTCCTCCGCCGCCGCCGCCGCACACCCATCGACATCCCCGCCGGTGGGTGTTGTCGCCTCCGTCGTCGTCGTCGTCGTCGTGTTGACTATGTTGTTATTGTGATTGATGCACTTCTCGCCGGGCGATTTGGGTCGCCCGCCACCGACAAGCGGTATGAGATCAGGAAGGGCGCCTGCCCCCGTACCGCCATTGCTGATGAGGGTGCCCCCCGGGGGCGAACCAGCGGCCTCCGGGTGTTGTTGTGGTGGTGGGGGGGCTGCTGGCGACCCGCAACCGTCGGATGTGCCGCCGTTGAATCCGAGCGATCGCCATTGCGGTGCACTAACCTCGGCACTCATAGCCGCGACCGGTGACCATTGCCCGTGTTTCCCGCGATACTAAGCTTCCTCCACATGGGTCAGAAAGAGAAGGGGGGGGAGGGGGGGGGGGGATTGAGAGGTTGAAGGACACAACAGGAAGTGAGAGGAAGGATGCACAAAAAGCACAACAGTAAAGCAACAACAACAACAACAATAAAACGCACTATTGCTTCTCTCTCTCTCTCTCACACACACTCCCACAGAGAGGGAACACACACAAACACTCTTTGGCGCGCCTACGCACACTGCGATGACGGTTCTGCTGCTGCACACGCACACACCCTTAGCGGCCGTAGCGCACGCACACACGCAGTGAGGGATGTTTGCAGAATCAGCGAGAGCATCGCAATTCAATTTTCGTTTTCGCTTTACTTTACCAGCATACTTCCATGCACAATTTCACTTCACTCTTGACTTTTAGGGCACTTTGCTGGATTTGGATTTTCGCACACATTCACATTTTCAATAGCCCTTTTTTTGATTATTCTTTTACGCTCACTGAGCTTTCCGAGTCGAGCCACACACACAGCGGGCCACTGGCCACTCCTCCTGGCCTGAGGAGTGTGTATGTGTGGTTTTTTTTGTGTATTGTTGCACAAACTTTTCTTTCCTTCCGAAATTCCGGACTTTTCCTTCTTTACACACACGATGCACGGAAAACACAACCCCAAACACAGGCAACACACACAAAAATTGCTCCGTACAGAGAGAGCACACACCACACACAATCACAAACAAAATAAAACTAATTCCCAAGAAAAGCTCAGGATTTTTAATCACTCTTTTGCTTCCCGCTTCTGCTGCTGCTGTGCTGGTTGCTGCTTCTCGCTCTTTTTCGCTGCGCTCCCAGCGCTCACAGTGACGGCACTTTTCACGAAATCGATCGACCCTCCCCCCGCTTTTCTTGTCTTGCTGCTTACTTCGCTCCTTAGGTTGCAGGGACACCGCTCCTGCACACTGTTGGCCTTTTGCTCGGTTCGTAGCAACACGGCACACCGAAAAAAAACACAATCGCAATCTTCAGGTAAAAGCGGTCACACTTTGGCACATCCGCCACAGACACTTGACGGCACGGCAAATTTTCAGACCGTACGTACGATGTTTTGATTTTTCACCTCTACACGACGAAAGCGAATTCCGTGTCACTTGAACACCACACAAATCATTGAAAATGCCTCCTTGCGAGAGAGGGAGAGCGAGAGCAACCGAGAGCGAGCTGTCAAAATCGTGTATTTCGATTTTTTTCTTCTCACTGCTCACTACACACAACACACACACACGCACACTGCTGTACACGCGCGATCACACCAATACACTGGCGCGCGGTATGCAGGGCTTCTCTCGCTGCTTTTTTCCACTCTCTCTCTCTCTGCTCAGCCGAAATCTCTCACTCGCTCTCACGGCTCCTCGTGGCGCTCGCACTCGCACCGTGCATCCGGCAGCAGTGGCAACGCGCGTGGAAGAATGTTGGGGGCTCCGTGACAACAGCAGCACGCACGAGAATGGTGCAAGGGCTTGATTGGATTGATTTTGAACGTCGCGGAATGTGATGGCAATCATAAAAGAAAAAAAACCAATGCCACACGCACTACACACCCTTTAAATTCACACACACACACTCGCGCGTTATGATGGCGATGGTAATCAATCACTTCACAAACCACCGCTGCCATTCACCCGACTACAGCTGGATGCTTCTTAACTGCACTTTCAGTACGCACACTTTTGAACGTGTTTTCTTGGAAGAATATCTTTGCTTTTGAACGTAACCTAGAATAAAAAAAAAATGGAATGGCATAAGCGACATATTAAAACCCCCCCTTATACTGCACTGAACTGGAGCCAAAACTCGTGCCCCGGACGCACCGGAAACCGAATCTTGCTGTGCAGCGGCCGAACACACGCGCCTGGCAGCCCCCTCTAGTTGTCGGTTCGGCAATTCCGGCACTAATGGCTGGCCTGGGGTCATTAAAACGGGAACCACAGGCAGTATGAATTATTGCCTCATTAGAACGCGCCCCTGGTAGTGGACAATGGGGGCGCGTGAAGCGCGAGAACGAAGCAGGCACACGAAACATAATTCATACCGGCGTATTCATAAAGTTTTATGTGCTTTTAAAAGGACGGCCATTTTGGCGACCAATGTCTTTTTTTTATCACATGCGTGGGGTGGTGCTGGGTGAAATAGGCGTACAATTAGCACTGTTTTCATTAATGATAAAGTAGGAAAATTAAAGTGGAATATGATGATTCACTGGTGTTAAACTTTGTTTTGATATGACATAGATGTCAAAACATGCTGATTCTACAATCTTGATAACCAGAATAAGCTATAATGTACTACACTTCACTATCAGCCACGATTGCTTAGTATTTGCTACTAGAACGCACTTTATTTTTCACTGTGCCAGGTGGTCACAAATCGTGTCACAGAAAAAAAAAGAAACAACAACAACAACAATGTACTACCGTAGTACAAACGTATTGCCATGAAAACGGTGTGCACTAATCATTGATTACTACTACCCGCACGCTTGACACACAAATACTTTTGTCTCACTCATATTACGCTACTTTTTTCTTCTCCCTCTCTCTCTCTCGTCTCACCATGACAGTAGTGTAGGTACACCCGTAGTAGGCTTATTTAGATGTGTGAGTGTTGTTTCTTTTTTGTTGTTTTGCTTTTTTTTCACTCTCTTCTTTAGCCACCGTATTCGCTCTTCGCTCCTCTATTGCTGCTGTGCGCACACTCTCTCTCGTTCCTATTGGTTTTGCGTGCACACTCACACACAGCCACACGTGCGCTCGCGCGCTCGTTAATTCGCTCGTATGCTCCATCGAATGCACTATCGTAGAAATCGTTCTACATCACCAAACAAATCGTTAGCCCCGACACCATATTACCCGTTTTAGTAAAACGGGGCCACTGCAATATTCCAGCATCAGGATGAATGAATTGGTGTTTTCAATCTTTAATTAACTCCTATTAGATCACCCGAATTCAGTTTTCACATAAAAAACACATACGTGCTTCTCGTTTTCTTCATAATTTTTTCACAAATATTTAATATACAATTTTATATATCATATTTTAATGAACTTTCAATTCACCTCTATTCAAACTGTAATTTTTACCACCGTTCTTATCGTAACCGTATTGTTGTTTTGCTCACATACGAAAACGCACACACGCGCACTTTGTCGTCTTCTTTTCTTTTCTTCTTCTTCTTTCCGTCGCTGCCTATGTGTTGTGCAGCTCACCTTCCGTCAGGTTGCTGCGATGCGACCACGCGGGATTTCAAATTTGAAATGTTGTGGTTGGTTTTTCTGTGAACAGCGCAGGGGGTTCACGTTTTCCGCCTCGCTCACGAATTGCAGGGTTCATGTGCGATCGGTTGTGTCGTAGTTGACGAGCCGGTGAAAATGGTTCGCCGCTCTGATTTGGGAGAGGGTGAGAAAATTGTAAACCGAGCAGGATTGTGTTGATAATAGGACATATATTTATGTGAGGATGTATGTTTACATTATTATCAATGTGAATGCTAAAATGTTCTACATCACGAAAAGTGTAAAGAAAATATAAATTAATTCTTATAAAATAAATTACAGCACACTTTCCAAACCATTTAAGCAAAAGAGACCACCCCTGCATTTGAGAGCGAATCGTATTCTCTCACGATGCTAAAAGAGATGCAACTCACCTCGAAAGTGATGTGAGAGAGTAGGATAGCCATACTTTTATCTCGTCTATAGCGGCACAATAAGTATGTGTATGTGTAGCAAACGTACGAACAAATCTGCATCGCACGCACATTTTTGTGGTAATGAATAATGTGTTAGTGAGAGAGAGAGATCAACTACGATCGGGAGAGAGATAGAGAGGATTTTTTTTCCAGTGTATTCTCGCAATTGCATCAAGTTCCAGTGAAACCAAAATTAAAATTGCGTGTCTTATGTTCTAAGCAAATCCACCGATGGATTGATGATTTAATTATTGCTGTAAATCATTTGCTAAAAGTACAATTTTATTTTGACTTCATGGCGTAGTTTTGAGTTTGTTTGATTAATTGCTTCAATAGTAAATTTTGTTTTCTATTTAAAATTTTCGATGTATTTATGTATTTTATTTTGCTTTATAAACACAATTAAAATATTAATAATTTTCATTTTTTTTTAGCTATGTTATGGTTATAATAAATATAATGAACAAATAATTTATTTAATAATTTTTGAAAAATTGTTTCTTCATTAAAATTATTATCCTTACACAGTAATTATTACCTTGCTATATTTGAAATTTTTAATAATACAAAAATTCAATTTTACAAAGCATAAACCGTTCATTGTAATAAATAGTGAAAAAATAGCTTAAATTGTTTTTCCATTTAATTCCAGGAATACAAAGCTCTTATTTCTTAATGTGTTTTGTAATGTTCAGTTTTGTCCAATTTAATGTTCGTTTTTTGTGTCCGCTTCAATGCTTTTTTGCAAAAGCAACGTCGCTTCTTGGTATGAAAGTGTATTTTTTCCCTTTATATGTAATCTTCAATTTATTCATTCCATACTTTGTTTCTTTTTTCATACACCTACTTTTATGTAAATGTTCTTGTTTTACACAATTTATGCAATTTGAATTCTAACTAATTCGATTTTGTTTATCATTTGCATCACCCACCACCCGGTCCAATGTTTTCCGTCTCTTTTTCTACTACCTGTCCTTCTATTACAGTTCTCCTCTCCTTTTTTTGTACTGTATGTGTGTTTTGGCTTTACTACTTACACCTACACAAAACACAAAAACCACAAAACCGTCGTCCCTTTTCTCTCTTTTCATTCCAGTGCAAACGTTCCATTCTCTTCCGAAAACGGTCTCGGTGCGGCGGCGGTGCGTGTTTGGCTGGGAACGGTGCGTGAGAGCCGCGTTTGTGTAGTTGCGTACCTTTCTCCGGAGGCACCAGCGTTACCACCCCCCCCCCCCCCTTTCTTCTACCACAAATCCTACCACACGTGTCAGTTGGGACCACGCGCTCTTCCACACGCCTGAACGTTTTGCGTTTTGCGCACATCCACCCTCCGTTCACAAACATACGCATAGCAGTGACCTTGACTCGGTCATTCTTCGGATGTTCACCGATTAAAGTGATCAATTTTCCTTGTCGTGTCGGCCTTTCGCTTTCTCCCAAAATCGCCGTGGCATCAACTTACAGCATCAATTTACTAAGGGGAGGCAGAGGGGAAGAGACACAAGGGGATGTATTATTTTGGTCACAGAAAGCGTGTCACCGTTTGTGGAAAGTTGTGGTTAAATATAGATTTTTGAGGAAATAGTATTTTTTTGGAAATACATTTGAAATAAAGATAGATTTTGTATGCCAAAGTATTTAGCTTAAGCAGCTCTATGTACTAATGATGATAAAAACTTACACTAATCTTTGCAGTCAACAGGCATGCACATAAATTAGACTGCAAATCGTTTCCACTTCCTATTTCTTCTTTCTTCCGGTAGGCTGACCAACCGCTGCCTACCGGAAGATGAAAGGAAGAACTCCTCTTTTTAAACACAAAAAGAGAGAGAATCGGTTGCACTAGTGAACATAGCAAAAACAAAAAAATGCACTCCAAGCTGCGGCTTTCTAGGTCACACGAGAAAGCACATCCGCACACACAGAGGCACAAAAATCAGGCAGGTTGCATCGGAAGTTTTACTTCACCTCCCCTGACCCAAGGCGAAGGGGAGAAGAAGCGTGTGGTTGCGCCGTTGCAAGTGCATTAGACAGTCCCCTCCCCTCTATCTTCTTCATTGCATAGTTTTTTTCCACCCCATTCACAGACAAACAGGCCCATCGCAACAGGCCGAACGAGCGACTAGAGGCGGGAGAGAGAGAGAGAGAGAGTGGAGCTTACAATAAAATGAAACTGACCAACCAAGCTGCCAGGTGCACGGGAAATGCAACAGAAATATGTACAAAAAAAGTAGAGGGAGACAAGGGGAAAGGGACAGAGAAGAGAAAAAAAAAACGAAAATAAATTACATTTTAATCTCGAACCATCTCATCCGTCATGGCAGCACGCAAGGAGGTGGTGGTGATGGTGGAAGATGGGTTGAGGGTGATATAAAAATAGCAATAAAAAAAAAGAACTCTCCCCGACTCTCTAAGCAAGTGTGTGCATTGATGACGCTATATTTGTACGCGAAACCCATCCCCATCCCTTTGGGGGTAGTTGCGGTGGCTACATGAGGGATCAATATTAACATTTGACGTACTGCAATGTACCGTATTGGTTGGTTGTGTTGCATTTACTAACAACAAACAAAAATAGTAACTGCAAAAAGGAAGATCCATCTTTGTGTCATGTTCTATGCAAATATGGTCCACATGTTTGTCCATTTGTGAGCTGTGTGCGTGGATAGTGCAATCAGGCTTGCATTGTGATGGATGCACCAATAAGTTAATTGTTTTTTTTACACTGTACTGGTTTGATCAGGCTGATGGGGCTACATACAGCACAGAAGAGAGTAATTTTTTACTGGTTCGGATGATCTGGGGATGTTAACGATTCCAGTTACGTGCGTTCTCGAATGCAGCGTTTCGGTGAATTAAATTAACGATTCCGCTGAATTCCGCCATTGGTTCCGCAGGCTATTTACCAGCCATGATTTTACCATGATGATGCAATCTTGTGCAAATAAAAAGGAACGAAACGAACGAAATTGACGTCAAAAACCTTAGCATACGGTCTGATAGATAGTATAAACTCGATCGTAACGCACGTTGCCTCCGATCATCCAAAAGAAGTAGAGCTTTGATTTTACTGAGAAGTAGCTTTGTGGCTCACAGAGCTGGTGATAAACAATGCATAGTAAAAATACCATAAGATCTCATTTATTCAAATTACATTGTCCTTTTTAGAGGATAATATTAACAATACTTAAGTGAATACAATACTTTGCGGATGACATCGACATCACCGGCAGGACAATAGTGGAGGTGGATGAGGCGTACACCCGACTCAGAAAGATTATATTGAGAATCAATGCGACGAAGACGAAGTACCTGCTTACCGGTGACTCAGACCATCTGGGAAGCAGTGCATTAGTTGACGGCGACAATCTCGTGGTAGTAAAGAAGTTTTGCTATCTTGAGACGGTCGTTACTTCGGAAAACGACATCAGCAGTGAAATCCGGAGGCGCATTGTGCAAGAGAATCGTGCATACTATGGGCTTCCACCGACTGCTGATATCCAAAAGACTTTGAGACCTCACGAAATGTGAGATATATCGTACGTTGATACGCCCTGTGGTTCTCTATGGACATGAGCCTTGGACCATTCGAGTGAACGACGAGCTTGCAGAGCTGTACGGAGAACCGAGCATCCTGACGGTGGATACAAAGGCTGCGGCATGTCATGTGGATGCCGGACTCATGCCCAACCAAGAAGGTGCTCTATAGCAATCCCCAGTTCGGTTTTAGGCGCAGGAGAGCACAGCAAACTCGATGGCAGGATCAGGTGAATCAAGGCCTGTCGGAGATATCTACATGGATGGGAGGCTGCAGCCAGGGACCGATCATCCTGGAGAATTACCATGTCACATCGACGTACTCTATCATGAGCAGGCCAACAACAAAGAAAGAGAGATTTAGTTGAATTATTTTTAAAGATAATCTAATACAAACATACGATTATAAAACAAAAAGTTGACCATTTTGGAAGGTTCAAATGGCAAACGAAGCAAAAGCCATTTTTAAACCATACCAAACAAAAATAAATTGTTTCTCAAACTAAAAAAAATAACACAATCAAGGGATTCTGCTCCACCTGGGATTTGAACCCATCAGACGCCTACTGTCCAGGTCATTGAACGTCTCCACTACGCTATATAGTTACAGAGTCTTGATTGGTGTTTAGTTTTGGGTAGTAAAATATTAAAGAAATTACAAGATGAAAGTTTTGCTAAATCAATCTGTGAATCATTGAATAAAGAGGCAGTTCGAGTGCTCCCTTCCTTCGACCACTATAACCAAACCTGCTTCAATGTTCTCAAACGATTGCACAAAAGCATAGAAACAATATCTTTGCATCATTTATGTTACAGCACAGAAGGAATAAAACACTTTCGCCAACAGTACTAAAACGAATCGAGTAGAGCGATTTTCTTTGATTTTCTATTTCCAATACACATCCTGCACGACCTGCAAGCCACGATACTCTGCCAAAAAACAACAAAACAGAAAAAAATGGTGCAAAAAAAGCGAATGAATAAAGAAAATATTTGCATAAATTCAACGCCACACTCGCTCGACACATTCCTGGAACATCAAGAGCATGGTGGTCGTTCGTGATGAGCAGTAGCCGTAGTTCGACTCTCCGCAGTGCCGGAGATCAGTTCCAAAGTGTCCAACGTATGCCGTTGGAGGACGTCAGGATACAAATAGTCTAAAAAAACCCCACGATTGAGATCTCAAACCCAACACGAACCCATCATCCCAAGCAAATCGCGTACACCCGCACCAGCAACCAGCAATTGGGACAAATTTCACCTCACTTTATAGTCGGCGAAATGTTTCTGGCAAGTTTCTGACAGCGCAGAAGAGAACGTACAGCGACGGGCGCTTCCATATCACTCTTTCCCCCCACTTTTGTTTGAGTTTCCAATGGAAGAGAAAACGACGGGCAAAATGAGCATATTTCATCTCGAGGGAATGGTAACTTCAGTTTTAGATTTCGTTTTTTTAAGCAAACGATTCAACGAAGTTATTACCGGCTACCGGTGTACTGGGCGTTTGGTGAACTAAAGGGGAGAAAACATCGGAAAAGGACAGTGGTTGTGGTGGTCGTATCACAATCCGTTACTACTTCTTGCGTGTCGTGGGGTGTTTGGAATGGTGGGAAATAAAAAAAGGGGAAAGACGTTTCGTTCGTTCGAATTTCCGATTCTGCTGCTTCAAAACGCACCAAGCGCGTGTGTGAGATTGATAACAATCTGTTCGGCGGGCAGATGTTGATGATATCTTGGCAAGAGGGAGAGGGAAACAAACGGAATAGGGGAAATATATTACACGTCTTTTTGCTTCTGACAGTGCCACAACATATGCGAGGAGATAGAAAACCAGAAAAAATACCAACAAAAATAAGCAAAAAGGTTCAACTGTCTCCCAAAAAGTTCAATTAATCTGTATAATTTCTCAGTGAATAGAACTCGATCCAATCGATGGCAACGTTTCCAATATTCTCTTTACGTCCGCTCAATCTCCTTCCTTCTATCCATCAAATGTCAGTACTCCGTTGAGGTGAACATAATTCACCGGTCGTTGTATCGATCGCGCTGCTAGTACACATCGTCATCCCTCCTGTTTTGCCATCATGCTCAGCTTCGACCGGAAATTCAACCATTTCCGATCTTTGCAAAATGGCGCACGGCGAAGAACACACAGCGGCGACATAAAGCATGCTGTTTCTGCTCATCAAATCGTTCCCGTTCTTGGTCGGACGTTGCTGATACTTGCAGCAACTCCAACACCCGTCGTACCTAGAGAAAGAGAGAGAACGTACTGAGGGGTATCATGGCAAGGAAGCTTCCCAATTTGGAAACATATCGCACGGACGGCCATTTTGGCTAGTGTTCCTGGGGACCTCCACGCTATGTAGATGACGACTTGGACGCATGACGACGACAAATGGTGTCTTGTGTGTATGGCGAAACCGATAAGAATTGGAATGGACTGCGCACTGCTCCGCTTCACGGCTGACCTTGCTGCATGGCGTCCGTCCGTCATATTCGTTGACAGCGTCAGCAGTTTTGTCGCTTTGTGTCGCCTTCTTGCGCGGGCAAAGTTTTATGCAGCTCTTGAAAAACTTTAAACTTGAAGCGGGTAATAAAACGGTAACATCACGACCTGAAACCGGTACCAGTTCGGTAGTAAACCGGTACGCGCCAGTGTGTGGGTGCCAGTGTGTTTGCAAACGAAAATTACGCATTCTTTGGATTCGAGGCGGGATGCGCATTGAACGATTGTTCTAGGAAGAGAATGTGACACGGTATAAGAGATTTTTTTTTGTGTGCAAGTACACCGGAAGAGTCTGCAAGTTTTATGCAATTTTAACAATCGGTGAAGTAGTAAAACGCAGACAAACCTGTTTTACATAACGCTCTGATCGGTCGTTGGGTCTGGACATACTTCAAGAGGATGCAATCCACTGTAAAGAGCATCCACTGTGCATGATCCATTTCAACGAATTTTGCATAGACAATTGACCATAAAATCACCGAACGCCATAAACAAAGCCCTGGTTTTTATTTCTGAAGTTATCTGCTAGCAAAATGCATGCATCTTTCCAGGACAAATGTCTTCGCACTATTGAGTCGTAAATATTTAAAGCAAGTTTGCAGGGAGTTATAGTTATTTTTTGCACTCTATACCATTATGCCAATAATGATATATTAAGCCATTCAGAATATACATTATATATACATACATTATAAATACACATATATACATTATATACTGAATATAGCTTATATTCTGAATAGCACTTGCGAGTAGTTTATATATGTGAATTATAAAATAAAACTACGCTCTCGTTAACTCGTTCACAAAACCGAGCTTTATTTTGTGATTTTTCCCTAAATACTAAGGCTAAATATTACTACATGTTACATTATGAATTATATTGCTCATTTTACCATTTATAATTCATTTTCACACAGATTTAAAGTAGATTCTTATCTTCGTCCTACGCGGACATGCCGGCCTTTACAGGCTTTCAAGACTTAATTCATTACCACGCAGCCGGATAGTCAATCCTTGCTACGGGGATTTGAGTCGTTCGAGTTGACGACTGTACAATGGGACCGCCCATTATTAATGGGACCCGAAATTCCTATTCATATACAAGATTAAACAAAACGGACAGGCCCCGATGTGCGGTTCCTAAGAAATTGATACGCTCAAGGATAATAAAGGTACTCCATTGAGAATTAAGATAATCTTCCGAGAAAGTAAACATCAAAATAACACGTTGTTTCTGAAATCAATTTGCATTTATTACCTCATTAACGCATAATATGTACTTAACCACCCAGAAAAACATCTTGTACCATCATTTTGAAAGCATGTTTTATCTCACTATTTCGGATAATTTATTTTCCGCGTTTTAGTGTAACTTTCAAACCTTTAATATTTACCAGCAGTTATTCGTTGTGCAGCAAAATTGGAAGAGAGATTTTATTCGCGACATTCACGGTTATTTATAAACTACTCGATCGAGCCGAACACTCGAAATTGAACGAAGAATGTTCGTGTTTCGTTAAGCACGATATGAAGTGACAGGTCTGTGCCTGAACAAAGCATTTACATGTTTTCTGGAATACGGATGTAAAAGTGGAGGTTTGCAAACTCACAATTGAATAGAGCATCTCGAGTAAATATTTAGTGTTTCTGATATGATCGCATCAGGAATCACCTGTACCACGGGACCGCCTCTAAAAGCAACCTAAACAACCTTCTATAAAAAGAGCAACCATGAACAAATATGATCTGTTGTTGAATCATTACCGGCTCAGGTATCAGAGAAATATAAGAGAACTATCTAACAGAACTGTTGGGCTGGGCATTGTAATTTATTTCACCTCAAATTCACTTTATTCCTTTCAACGTAGCTTTCTACCAAACTATGGTCGTATGTAATAAAATATGACGAGTTTTACGAGCAGCTAACATCAGCTACAGAATGAAAAAAATAATAATTTTTATATCACGTTGAGTGTAATTATTCTTAATTATTGTAATAAACTTGCTTCAGCAGCTCGACAGCTTAATGTTATGACTAATGGGGCGAACCGTTGGTCAAAAGAATAGACTGGTCAGATTGTACCAAACCGGTTCCAATCCCTCTTTTTCTCTCCCTAGGAACGATAAATTGTCCCATTGAATTTCAGATAGTTTCTTAGTTTTTTTTTTCTTAATTTCCATACAACTAACTCAAACCTTCATCATAAGGTAATTGGTTCGATGGAATGGATCGTAATGTTTCACTCACAGAATTGCTCTTGGGATTCAATAACGCATTAGATCATACTCGCATGCTTTGCAGTCATAGATTTTATTTCTAACTTAAAAAGACAACGTCAGAATCAAGATAAACCCTTTAGAGTAACAGACACAAAGGAAGATCAAAAACAGCAAAAGCAATTCAAAATGAGCATAGCTTTCCTCCCGGGAGTGCATTTGTTCCCTGTCTATTGTGACCTTTTCTGTGTGGAACCTTTTGCATTCCTTTCTAACCAACTCTATGAAGCTCTTTTTTCCTCTTCTCTCTCTCTCTCTCTCTCTCTCTCTCTTTCTCTCTTTCTCTCTATCACTTTCGCCCCTTGCATCAGCAATCAAGAGCGAAACGAGATGAATACGTAATTATGAGGTTAATTTATGCAAAGAATAAATGCACTTATTCTTGGGCGGGCTGGCGGCAAGGGACGCAAAGGGGACGTTTCCATTCCTCCCAAAACCAAAAAAGACATAGGGCTCACCATGCTCTTGCTCCCATCTCGCTCCACCAAAGCCATGTGCACACGTGTGTGTGTGTGTCAGAGTAGATTTAAATTTTATATGAACAATTCATACTAACATTCACATGCACATGGCATCTCTATTACTCTCCGCGCCAAGGGCAAAAACGTTTTAAACTGGTAAGAAACTGTTCGTTCGAAACAAAAAAAAGACAATACAAAAAATAGAATAAAACCGTCCACTTCATCACTACAATCGAGCCGCGCTGTATTTGTGAGCAGAGTGTGTGTTTGTATTTTTTCTTTCTTTCCTGGAAGCAAAAGAAACAATTGACAAACGACTTGGAGACGTTCAAACTTTTTAGGTTGCACGAACCATGAACGGGTGTCATTGCCCTCGCGTGTTTCCGACCGTTGCCTCATCTAATATGAGACACAACCGCGTTTTAAGCTCTTCAATCACCATTAGAACGGTCTCCATAGTAACAGCGAGGCTGTTTTTTTTCTGGCTCTAGCTTTTTTCTTGGCTCAAACGATCGATCTGCTGCCAGCTGTCAGTTTTACGAGCGATAATTGCGCGCACACACACACACACACACACACCTGTAGATGGTCTAGAATTCGATCTTTGTCGATCCTAATGCGCGAGGGCAAGGTGAGTTCACACCCGGTGGTGATCGATGGTGGTGAGGTGCAATTGTTTGGGATTCAATGTTTAGCGAGCGCGATCTTTGCGCCTGCGTGAAGGAATGTTCACGATCGAGTGGATCGGTAAAGGGTTAAGGGGAAATGGGGGAGAGGCATTAAGGTTGCAATATCGCGCAGCCAGTTGCATCACGACCTTTGATGGCGGTGTTTGGCGTAAGATGCGGCGTGTTTTATTCGTTTTTTTTTTCTTCTGTGTAGTTGTTTGGCCGTACCTCCCAAACCCGATGGCGGCATCTTGTGGAGTGGTTTTTTTTTCGAATTTCTGCTTCGCAATGCAATTCGGCGTCTTGCTTACACACGCCGACAGCTGGTGCGAGATTTATTGCGTTAAATAAATACGTACACCGGCGGACCCCAAGTCTTACCCGATAGGGCTGGCGAGCTCACGGGTGGGGTGGTTTCGGGTTCCACTAAAAAAAAAAAAAGAATGGATTTCCATGGGGGGACTTGAAATGTTACGTCCGTTTTCGCTCGTAGTTCGTTGTGTAATCGGGCTCAATTGGGTCTGAGCCTGTGCCGGAGGTTATAAGGTCAAAACGCATGTGCAAGATGTTGAAAATGATACTGCTATCATGGTGAATTTTTGTTAAGATTAAAAGTCTGCCATGGAGCCGTAGTTTTGCTTTGAATAAAAGACCCTCTGTGCAGCAAGAAATGGTTCTTCCAGCTACAGATGACTCGAGTCAAAATACGCAAAACATAAAAAAAAAATGGTTTTATTACCCCGTCAAGAATGAAGCAGCTTGAAGTCTTCCTGCTCGTACCGATTGGTTGACAGTGACATCCTCGAGGAAACGCTGTCGATATTATTATATGCATGAAACTGTTCCCTGGTTTTGCGGCGCAGAGAGAACGAGAAAGATAAGTTACTTTTACAATTACCATTAGTCAGCATTCCCGTCCGGCGGTACCCGCCAACGCACCAAAGGCACCGTCTCGACCCAGCGACTTTGCCAGCGCCATTAGTGCCTGTTCTTTGTCGTCTAGGCGACGGCCATTCCTTCTCTCGAGTGGTCGAGTGTGCACCATTCCTTATGAAAGCGAACCAGATAGGTTTATGTTAAAGCGAAATAAACTATTGTGATGCTGATGGAATAAAAAAAAATCATGTCCGGAATGCTTTTCCTTTAAGCAGTGCCGTCTGTTTGCAGAAACGGAGCAATGAAACTTAAAAATTGAAGCTTCCTTTCCAGCGAAGCGAGTGCGAAGAGCTAAGTGCGACATTAATTAAGCAAACAGACTGGCTGGAATTGAACTCTGTTCTTGATCGTTTCCCTTCCGTCACGTACGGCCAGATTAGCCGTCATCTTCGTAATCGATCGCATGATGTCATGGTGGAGAGACGACTGCTCATGACCGCTCTCGTACGCGTACTCCGGCGGAGGCTTCTTCAGCGTGTCGTGCTGTGATGTTTTAATTTCAAACGTTCGTAAAAGCGTAATGCACTCGCAGCACAGTGGGGAAGTACAATTAGGGGCTCCAAAATTAAACTGAATGGCCACAAACTAACACAGAAAAAAACGCAACATCCAGAAACAGGAAATTGATATTGATTGCATCATCAAACTCATTAACACCGAGGCGTAAGGGTAAGGTTCCGTGACCAGAGCCAGAGTTCAAACTAAAGTATTACAAAAAAACAAAATAAAAAGAACAACAAAATAAGTCCGGGTTCATTGAACCAAGGCCACTCGAATGGCCCTTTAAAACCCATTAAAATGTAGCGCACAAACTAGGTCACCCTCTGTACGCTGAGGGGTGGTTGCTGGTCTGTGGTGAGTTCTACTCCACACCACGTGTCTCCCTTTCACGGATTGCAGAAGTTCGAGGTTAGGTTCCTTCGTGCTCCACGTACTTGTGGTGTTCTATTTTTTTCTTCCCTTTTCAAAGCTTCCCCATGACTGAAAGGATGCCTTCAACTCTGTTCTTTGCCTGTCTCTGTCCTGTCCGATTCTACCAACAAAATGGCAGTCTTGGCATAGGAATGGTGTGAACGAAGTTATCATTAGTTTCACCTCTATTTCCTTCAATTTCCTCGCCGAGACTGGTACGTGATACCTGACCATTCCATTGGTATCTTCTGCTCTTGATATTCTTAGGGGAAACGAAAAGGAAAACGGGCCACTAGGAACACAGTTTCGGAAGGGGAGCACTGTTCTTGTTATTACGATCCCAAAGCCCTCCATCCAACACAAAGGGTGGTGGCGCATTATGCTTTACTGTACAGCTTCCCCGTTTCAATAAGTGTTCATTAAAGAAAGAAAAAAAAGGGCAAAACTTTGAGAAGCTTCCCGCAAACTCTTCCCCCAACGCTTGCAGCCTCCAAACCTGCTCGCTCTAATGAGATGCAATGCCCGGTTCCGGCCACACATTGTGTGCCCGGGGTTTTGGTGTCTGGTAGAACGCTGTTCGCACTGTACGCTCGCCCTTCTCATGTGAGCTCGCAGTTTGTACGCATGTTGCATGTTTGTTCTAATGGATTTATTTATTTATCTGCAAACACTTGCAACCCACAGGCCGGGGAGTAGGAGGAAGGGCCAAAGGGCCTGAGGAAGGGGTTCGGGTATTTGCAAACAGAAAACGTGTTAGCTTCCCAACCGCTTCTCCAGTTGCGGTCTGTTTATTGATGCAAATAAAACTTCCTGCACTGGGCGGGGAGTGGACTGAGTGGTGTGTTTTGCGATTTTTTTCTTTCTTTCTTTTGTATGTGTGTGGTTTCACAAGCTTAGAAGTAAAGCAGATACAGCAAAGAGGCCGAATATTTTAATCACAAGTGGAACACGATGTTTGAAAAAAAAATATATTTTTTTTCATTATATGAAACTTGAGTGAATGTTCACACCATAAAGCAGTAGTAAGTACACTGAAGTTAACACTACCTATTTAAAAAAATAAAATTATCACAGTTATGCGTTAAGTAGCTAAAGACTTTAGTCCAAAAATTAAACAACAAGCTTGATAACATCTGTATTTTTTTCTGCATTTACCCGATCTTATTACACCATCAAGATGTCTACGAACCCAAACCAAATTATCGGGGAATATTCCTGAACGGATCTGACATGTTATATATACATTGTAACTAAACAATATGGATCGGAGAATTCTCTCGACTGCCTGCGAAGAATATGTCAATAATTTCATTAAGGTGCAAGTGGAAACGATGTTTACGGTTTAAAGGTAATTCCTAAGCCTTTTACTGCAATGTACCGATTGCAGTTGTGTGCCGGATATGCAGTAGTGATACACTATTGGATTTGAACGATGAAACAACCTGGACAAACATTAATTAGTAGGTCGTTGTGTAGGCACCAATTAGAGAAAGAATCGATTATTGAATCAGGACAAGACAATGACAAAAACACCGTCCCTTGTTAGTTACAGAAACTAAATTTAAAACAGATCAACAATTGATTTGATTACCACTTATCAATTAGGTCGCATGCCTTAACTATATGCCTCTAATGGACTCAAGCCTCGTATGGAATTGAGTTCCCCATTAAGCAGGATTGGCTGAAGTGATCCACATTGGCATCATTGACAGGCTTTCTTCATCAGCAGCGCTAGCTAGTAACTCATGTAACCAAATGCAGTTTATAAACTATTTTGCGTTTTGTAAACACGGTTTATCGAGTATAATGATCAACTCATTTTGCGATGTTGAGTATAAGATGCCAGGCAATAGTAAAGCTATCGCTAGTGAAGTGTTCGTTTTAAAGGTAATAATCTTCTATGCGGTTTGAGGAGCTGTGAAGTGTTTCATAGGAATGGGTGAATTTTATTAGTTTTTTTTATCATGCTCAGGAGAAAGAGAATATTCCCAATGAATTGCTCCAGACCTACTCGTAGCTGGAATTACATTGAATTGTTCTAAGAAAGGCACAATTTGTTTAAACATGTTTTACATTGTATACCCTCAGCGGGTCAACACAAAGAGTTTTATTTACTCTTTTGACTCATTTTTTTATTTACTCATGGGAAACATTTTTTTAGCTGACATGGCATGGGTGTCAAGCAAAGTTAAGTCTGAGCGACTGGCCCATTTGCTGCTGAGATATTGTTTAGCTAATTGCAATTCCATTCAAAACTGTGCACAAATCTTTAGCAAAGAAGAATGAGATAAGAAGATTATAAATGGTTACTGATCTATATGACTTTATAAACATAAAAGTTTATATGAATAAAGTCTATTGGAATTTTCTGAAGCTGTAGCAGAATAAACTGGAAATATTAACTCAATATCAATACACATTTATGACATTTTCTGCTCAACCTAAATTAACTTAAATTTGATATTTTTTTAATTACAAAACACATACTTTTAGTTAAAAACAGTTTACAGGAATTATAAATAATGGAGAAACTCTTTCTGGCTCTAAAGATAGTGTACAGGATCTTTTTATAGGTGTCATTATAGATCGCATATGATCCATCAACTTCTTTACCTGTCAAGTCAACGAGTCAACGTGTCAATACTGCTCCTCCCAAATGTAATTGGTTTCTCATTCCTTATCTTTCCGGGGTCTAACGTAAACTTATTTTAATTATAAATTCAATTCATTTCATCTGTGCAAAAGCTCATTTACACAGCCCGCCCCTTGGCAACTGGGACAGCCGTAGGCAACTGATATTTATATAGTTGCCACATCGTCTTCACCGTCGTCGTTGCCTTCGCCACAGCCGTCTTCCTCTTCGGTGCAGATAAGAAGCAACCTAGCTACAAACACACGTGTTTTTCAGTTTACACCCCTAACCAGCGAAGCACAAGTGCGATAAGCGCTTATCAGCTCCGATCAGTTAATTTAATTATTCATCAAACGATGTTGTGTTCCGATTAGGCCAGCCAAACGTACTGACTTTGGTAGCTGTTGTGACGCTATCGAATGGAGTAGATCTGGAAGTGGAAGTTTTCACGTTAATTGCGTTCATGGTGAAGATTGAAACTTCACTGAACAAACGTTAAAGCACGCATTTGTACGTGAAGGTGGATAAAAGTGCTGTCTCTGTCGAATAAAACTGTTTGAGCCCATCGTGCCTGCTTTTTATTAGTGAAATTTGTTCAAACTTTTTTCTGATTGTTTTTTGAGTTCCATTGCTGACAAAGATTTCGATTCCGAATCATATTACTCATCTGTCAGGTCGTTGCTAGGTACGATTTATCAATTCTCCATTTAAGGAAACTTGGCGTAGTCAGCCTGCTCAGTGCATGGAAATGGTAAAAAGGGGGAACAAGTCAAAAACAAAAATTAAATTAAAAAAGACAATCTCCCTGAAAAACCACCGAAACGATAAATTTGTGGCCGACACATTGTGGTGCGAGAAAGTGGAAGAAAACAAGAGGGCAACCGTAGCTCCTCGCTTACATATACTGTGTTGAAGTCAATTACAATATTCGTACCAAAATATGAACACGGAGATTTTAAATCACCTTTCAACTGATGGACATACAGTATCTGCCGTGTTTCAAGGACGCGAAATGAACCTTCATCAAAGAATAAGCGAGCCGGAGGCTAGCATATGTAGCTGGTATTAGATGTTTTGCGTTTTAAACTCTCTCCCCAAACAAAGCGCTGTCAAATGCATTTAAATGGAAGTATTGCGCTAGTGAATTTCATTTCGTATTTTTTACATAATTTAAAACCCAGAAATATTCTGTTTCTTTGTACAAATTTGTTAAATGTTTAAACCCAGTAGGGTTTATTAAAATTACCCCCTTGTGAAATATATTTTATTACCAAAAAAAAAAAAAATAGAATTTGACCTACGCGGATATTTGAAATACATTGATGCATGTAGAGAGATTCACACAGATAACAAATGGAATAAACTTTTCGATAACTTGTGGTTATCCATATTTTTGTTGTTAACGCCTAAATCGTTCTAGTATTACACAGATGGGATGTTAAATAGGAATATCTTGATGTGAAGTACATTATACAGTAGGACTAGTTTTGTGTTTTCATGAATCTTTGGTTGAGATTCATTCATATGAGTCTTCAGCGGTGAGTGATTTGAATCTCGTATTGATTTTCAAGATATTGAATTTGCGTGGTCCTGTGGTACAGTAGCTACTGTCTCCCCGGAAGACTGATTATCCGGCTGCATGATACTTGATAAGAAGTCTGGAAAGCCTGTATTGGCCTGCATGACAGCGTAGGTCGTCAAGCTCGCGCCAAGAAGAAAATTGAGAAAAAGCTCAAGCTCTATGAATCTTTTGAGATTCGTGAACCCCTTGAGAAATTCGTGAATCATTCGATATTTATGAATCTTTTAAATCTTGTAATTCATTCGAGATCCTTGAATCTTTTGAGATCAATAAATCTTTCGATATTCAAGGATCTTGTGATTCGTGTATCTTATCAAGCGAGAATCAGATTCATTGCATTGTTTGAAACATTCATTTAGATTGATGAATATGAATCAGGTACAACCCACACTAAACGGCGTACTACCTTTATATAGCTTACTTACTGACTTATCCAGCCGTTTGGCCGCTTTGCGGTTTTGGTCTGCCTCAGGAGTGTCCGAAACCGCTCACAGATTCGTGCCTTCATCTTCCAATCTGTTATTCCGGCCTTAATAGCGTATGCCTCCACGCAGATGGATGCCACCACAATGTGGGTCTTCCACACCTCCTCTGTCCGACCTAAAAAAACATTATTTATATAAGACTTCATGCAATATTAGTTTACATTAAATAACATACAAATATATTACTAGCGATGATTATGCTACAGATGCAAATCGGATCTCATCTGGTAGAAACCTTCGTCGTTATTTTTGGACTACCTGGAATGAACTCCCAGCTAAACAGGGCTTTTCAGCAGCTAAACTGAAAGCTTCAGTAAGAGGAACGGCGCGAGAAAGTATCTCGCTATCATTATAGAATTATAGTCGTTACATTTGTCTGAATCATACTGCTACAATTTAATGTGAAATAAATCGATATATAATGTTCGCAAAAAATGTTTCATCGTAGGCATTGGCAGGCAATACGTGCAGAAGCCCCTTAGCACAGTACATTCGAACCAGGGAGTTCCGATGGTATGTGTGTTGCGTATTCGTAGACGTTCCGTTTAATCAAAAATATTCATATTATTCACGTAATAGGTTACTGATTGTTTCAAGCGCTACAAGTAGCATCGTTTGGAAAGAATTAAAATGTGTATAAGGGCCCTTCCTTTCAGAAATTATAAAAGAAGCAATAGAAATAAGCAAAACTATCAGCCTACTCAAATAATATTGTAATAAATGGATGTAAGACTTAAGAATTTATGTTAAGTTGAGAAATGTGAATTTTTTATGTACGACTATTACCTTCCAACATTCTAATATACCTATCTTCTTCTTCTTCTTCTTTTGGCTCAACAACCGATGTCGGTCAAGGCCTGCCTGTACCCACTTGTGGGCTTCGCTTTCAGTGACTAATAATATACCTATATATCTATATATTATTTCATTTTAGTTGTGCACCAGATCCATGCGATATAAAGCGAGAAATTGTGGCGTTTTGCTAGTAACAGATTAATACATTCAGCTATGTAGTAATAGCTCAGCGTGTCTCAATGTTCCAGTAGATTGTGTGGTGTGTAATCAAGATCCAGTTTTTGTGCAGTAGTACTTACTAGACACGTCCTTACTCTTCATGCAACAGGCTGTTGGTAGTTTTTAATGCAGGCAGCAGTGGCGGAAGGAATCTTAGACTGATTCTGATTTGACTTCAAGTCAAAAGCGTTCAAACATATACGAAACCTCTCCAATACAATCTACACGCAAACGGTATTGTTGAAACGCATGTATTTTCCTTTTTCTATTTTTCCATTTAAAATGATTGGGAGTTTTTTAATGTTCCCGATCCCGTCCCACAAATGCGTTCCCAAATTACAACTTCCTGGTAAAAAAGTCAAGAAAGCAACCTGCAATTTAAGAGCCCCTGAAATCCCTGTAACTCTCAATAGCCAGTATAGACGGGCATGACCGCTTAAGAAGAAGAAGAAGAAGAAGAAGAAGAAGAATAAGAAGAAGAAGAAGAAGAAGAAGAAGAAGAAGAAGAAGAAGAAGAAGAAGAAGAACCGTGTATTATTAAGTATATATCAATGAAATGAACAGATTCTTCAGCAAGGTAATTATGTTAATCAAGTCGCCCTAAACAAATAAAAATTGATACTATTTTCAGTACAACCATGTTTAACTAATGGTTAAAATTTTCAATAGGTGCTGTATTACTAAATAAATTTGGGATAAAAATTATAAGAAAATAGAATAAATAAAAAACTACACATTTCCTCAAAGTTTTGCATATTCGTGATATGAAGAGATAAACGAACCAGAGAGTTACAGTCAATATATAATATTACCTTTACGTATCGATATGATACTAGGTAGAAGCTGCAAAGATACTGGTAAATAATGAAACGTTGTCATTTTTTTAATGTTACATTTACACAATATATTACTTGGAACTGTTGGCAATGCAACATAATTTTAACGATTATTTTACTAACGATGATTTCTCCAATGAAATTCATTCCTATAGACAACTATATTATACAAAATGTTGCACTAATTTGTTATGATTGTACAATTGCTGTGAAATACGACTCGAAAATTCGAAGTAATAAATCAATTATCAATCATAACTCGAAATAAATCTCTGTTCGACAATAACAATTATTTAAGTTGTTCGTGTATAAATAGAGGTGCAACCACCATGTGCGATGTAAATCAAGCGATCGTGGGAATCGTTACTGGTACAACGAGCAATAGTTCATTCAGAGTGTTAAAGTGTCCCAAAGTTTCAGTGGGTCAGAATGTTGTTCCGGTGGATGTTATGGTGTGTATTCAATATTTAAAGTAATAGCACAATACTTTTTACTAGACACGATCTTATTCTTTCTACATCAGGCTTTTGTTTAGTACAAATGCTGCAAGCAGTAGCCGAAAGGAACTCAAAATGTTCTGTACTTTTGAGTGCTATATTGTAAACTTCAAGGCTGAAAGGGATATGTTTGCGTTTCAACAGATACCGAACATCTCCAACACAATCAACATGCATAATGTGTTGATGAAGCGCATGAATCAGGCGATCTTGGAAAGGCTGCCCAGTTTTATACATAAAATAGTAATATTCAACTCAAACAAACTGCAATGGGTTGTTATTCCGCAATCATTGAGCGAGGTGAAAATAGAGGAATCTAGCCTGAGAATCATCGATTTATCTGCCAACAGTTCGTTAAAGTTCCTAAAGATTTCTTACTGTGATCTAGAGACAGTTCCTCTTGCGGTTGAAAAAGCACCAAAGCTAAAAGTATTAGAAATTCGTGATTGTAAATTAAGTGAGATCGATTTGGCAACATTCTGTGATTACTCGTCTTTAATTACACTCAATTTGCAGCGCAATATGATACGCTACGTTGTGAACACGTCGACAAGGAAGTGCCGGGTCTACGATACCCTCACTAATTTATTACTGGATAGAAATATGCTTACCGCAGTTAACATGGATTTGTTTAATATTTTTATCAATCTGAAGGTATTGAATTTGCACAACAATAGCATAATATCGCTAAGTGACAGGTTGCATCATAACAAACTGACAGCTCTAACACTGAGTAGAAACAAGCTCGATCATGTAGATCTGTGCGGTTGGTATGTACCATCAATGGATAGAGTTTCTTTTGCTTCAAACCATCTTACGAAGGTACCGGAATGCATAAACATTTTAACGAGAATTTCAATGCTTTTCTTGAACAATAATAAGATAGCCAATTTCAATATCGAAAGTGTAGTGGGCCTAAATAATTTAACATGGCTAGATCTACAATGCAACCAGCTGACCGAAGTGATGTTGAACAGTGCACTTTTCCCACCGAATCTAGAGTTACTTGACATTCAGAGAAATAATCTAACGTCGCTGGACGTATCGTTCATACCGGTGCGTTCGTTAAATGTTAATGCACCATATAATTTAATTTCGAGCTTTGATAAAAGCAACACCTCTCCAAATATCACAGAGCTATCGATGAAGGGAAATCCGATTGACTGTTCGTGGAGCACGCGTTTGGAACAATTGTACGGTGAATGCTACAGGAATGATGAATATATCCTTTTGCACAATCAAAATGACAGGATTTGCGAAAATACCCTTGTAGTGGTTAATCGTTTATTATAAATATTTATTAAAATTAACAAAAATATTTAATATATAAAGGAAAATTAAGCAGGATAACTATCCATAAGCTAACGGATACCAGCATTTGTTCATTGTTCTTTATGTTTGCGTTATAAAGTTTGAATTGAAATTTATCATTACTTATGAGTTAACAGATTTCGGTGGAGCTTCTTTGATCGTCCTGGGTGTGATTGCTGAGTAATTTAAAATCATTTAATTTTATTTTATTTTTATATTTTCTTACCCGTACAATGGGTTGCGCCAAGGGATGGGAAGTATCATCATTATTATTAACCATAATTCGAAATAAAACGCTGTTTGATGATCACAAAACAAATTGTTTTACTTTAGTCGTACCAAACTATATAAATTGAGGTCCAACATACCCAAATGAGGTGAAGCACGCGATCGCAGGGATTTGCTAGTAAGAGATCAGTTCATTCTTAGCCAAGTGTCCTAATGATTCGATGGATTGTGTGGTGTGTATTCAATAATCAAAGTATTAGTGCAATAACTCTAACTAGACACGTCTTCATTCTTCATACAACAGGCTGTGGATCGTTTCAAACGCTGTAAGCAGTAGCAATAGGAAGCCTAGCATTTTCTGTACTTCTGAGTGCTTCGTGGCAAACTTCAAAACTAAAGAGGACTCGTTTGTGTTTCAAAATATCTCGAATTTATCTAACATATTTACCTTCCAAAATGTTTTGATCAAGCACATGGATTACTCCATCCTGGAAAAGTTGCCCAGTTTTATAGACATACTAGTGATATTTAACGCCAAAAAATTACAATGGCTTGATATTCCGTCAGCGTTAAGCATGGTGAAAATTCAAATATCCAGCTTGCGGAGGATCGATATTGCTGCCAACAGTTCAATTAGTTTCTTAACGATATTGGGTTCCAATCTAACTAGCGTTCCGATAACGTTGCAAAATGCAACAAAGTTAAAAGGTATAACAATAACTCATTCTAAATTGAGCGAGATCGATTTGGCAACATTTTGTGATTACTCGTCCTTAAGTGAACTTAATTTGGAGCGTAATATGATACGCTACGTTGTGAACACGTCGATAAAGAAGTGCAGGGTCTACTATACCCTCACTAAATTAGTGCTGGATAAAAATATGCTCACCACAGTCAACATGGAGCTGTTTAACGTGTTTTCCACGCTGCGGGGGCTAGTTGTTCAGAGCAATAATATAACATCACTATCTGGCCAGTTGTATCACGACACTTTGGAGACTCTTTCGTTTGATGGAAACAAATTGAAGCATCTAGATCTGTGTGGTTGGTACGTGCCTTCATTGAATACACTCTCAATTGCTGCCAATGAGCTTTCCACGGTGCCGGAATGCATTCACAGTTGGACAGGTGTAACGAACCTCTTCCTGAGCCAGAATAAGTTGACGAAATTCAGCATCGAAAGTGTAGCGTGTATGAATAATTTAACATGGCTAGAGCTACAATGCAACCAGTTAACTGAAATCACGTTGAATAGTGCACGCTTCCCCGCAAAGCTAGAGTTAATTGACATTCGCACAAATAATCTTACATCGCTTGATATTTCGTTCATACCGGCACAAGCGTTAGATGTTAATGTGGAATATAATTTAATTTCGCGCTTCGATGTGAACAACACCTCCCAAAATGTGACAAGCTTAAGAATGCTAGGAAATCCAGTTGATTGCTCATGGAGTTCGCTTTTAGATCGATCGTACAGCGGATGTAACAGGAGTGATGCAAGTATTCGTTTGCGCGATCATCATGTGAAACTATGCAATACAGACCATTTGAGAAAGAATCTTTTTTATTGAACAAAAATAAATCGAATTGCACACATCACTGGCATCGAAGATGAAAAGCATCGGTTTTGGCATAGGAGTAATGATCCAGAGCAGTGATGTTACACTCGTTATGCATTGCAGTTAAAAATATTGGCGCGGGTCGCAGTTCCGCTGCGGGGATTGGGAAGGTTGCACAGGCTATAGCCTGAGTAGATGAAGACCACCACACAATGCATTCGTATTCCAGAAACGGTCGAACAAGAGCACATTAAACCGTCTTGATGCACTGGGGGTCATGGAGCGCACGCGTCATGTTTCCAATTAGATATTTCAATACAAAGCTAACCAACTGTCCAAAAAGCTTTAATGTTACAAAATGGGTGAAAATATGAGTAGATCGTTATTAGGGTGCCGCCACTTGTACTATAACACATGTTTCCCTTAATACATGTTTCCCGAGAGCCGTATGTTTGACATGTTTGTTCTAGGGCCTTAATTTCTTTTCCTTTTGTTATCATAATCACGAGCATTTTTTTATGCGAGACTATGCAAAATTTAAAAACAAATTAAATTGTTATTAATATAATAAATCAATGAAGGATGTAGTTTGGTGTTGTTGCTATCTTTTTGCTAGTAAACAATGTGCATGTTAAGAGTTTCTGTCGTATGAAAAGTGGTAGCTAATTTAAAAAATAATGTATAAATGTCAACTAGATTTCATATTTTCAAGCTGTTCAAAATTTCAGTTGATTTATTTCTCTCCTCTCGAAGACGTCTCATGAATTTTACATTTATTATTACCCAAAAGAAGAAACCTAAAACAAAGAAAAAAACACCAAACAAGATATATATATATTGTTTCCGCCCTGAATTTAAAAAGGGCAGAGTAGGGACCGGATTTGTGCTACGTAGAAAAACGGCAACCTAGCAAAACTGACCCAGAAGTGTCTCTGCAATCGTTGTGTGGTTGTTAACGTGTGAAGCAGATAATCAGATAAAGCTCGGTGTACGCACTACGTCACCCACGTTGCGGGATTGCGGATGAGCGTTGATGCACCACCGTTGTTCCGTGGGCGAGATGGTTGGCTATAAAGTAGTATGCAATAAAATGCAGAATTATTATGTTTTCCATCTCTTCTTTTCTCTTTCTCTTTCTCTCTTTCTCTTTCTCTCTTTCTCTCGCTTTTTTTACACTCGCCGTGTTGCACTGAAGGAGTGATTTTGTAAGTTTAGTGGTTTTATATTTTCGTGTTTTTTGTCGTTTTTGCCTGCTCGCTTGGTATATTTTCACCCGCTTGTGGAAGGGGTTGGTTTTATTAAATTTAATGATTTTTTTATGTGTTCCAAGTTTTGTGTTTGTTTGCGTGGTGGATTTTATTACACATCCATTTCAATCTTTCATCTGGTGGTGGTGTAAGGTTTTCTGATTGTTTTATGATTGATGAATTGCAAGCGTGTATTTTTTCATATTTAGGCATGCTGGTGCTAGAAAAGAGGAATTGAAAGAGAAAGAGAAAGAGAGAGAAAGAAGGAAAAGAGAAAAAAATATGACAATGATTTAGTCCTAATTGGTAATTATGTAAAAAAAGCAGTGATTTTTTTGTAAATTTGATGTTTCATTTACTGTAGCATTCAATCCTTAACTCTACAGTTAGTAAATAAATCAAATAATATTATACAATATATTATTTTATGTTTGATTTTTTCAATGTGGTACTTTTTAACTATTATTTGAAAATACTTGTACCTTTTAAAATACGTAAATCTCTGTGTTTCAGCATCAATCCATTCAAACACGTGTCCGTTCCACTTGTGACCGACTACGCGTGGCTAAACATTGCGACTTCAATTCCCTGTTCGCACATGATGACCATTTGTCAGTTCACAATGGTAAGGAAAATGAGGTGGCAGGGAAAAAATAGGAATAAAGTCATAAAAAACTAGCAACCATACACTCCCAGGGCATGGGCTAAAACTAAAAGGTGGGTTAGAAATTAAAAGCAGAAACTGTCCATATTTGGTCCGCACTATGGACAGTAACCCGACTCGTGTACGTTTACGTCCCATTGCGATTAGTGGACACCCGTGTACATGTGTCACGGCCACGTGTCTTTCGCGCTCATGTTCATCTGTGATGTGTGTGTGTGTGTGTGTGTGTGTGTGTGTGTGTGCGTGAATAGAAGATTCATTCACTATCTCATTACGTGTCTGTTAAAGTAATTGGAACGGAAACAGGTTTGTGTTATTTTCAATTTAGAATTAAAATAACGATGCGCAAAAATAGCATAATCTGCATTATTATGTGAAAGGTTATTATGTCCTCGTTGTATAGAGGTTCTCGTTTAATACCATTGAAAATACATCAAAGGTTCATAAATCCAGTTGAGAATCATCAATTGGATAAAATAGGAAATTGGATAAATAAATCCAGACGAACGTAAAAAGTTGAACGGAATTTACCATTGTTTACGTTGTACCAAAGGTGAGGAGACTCTTAATCGAGGGTATCGAAATAGTTTGTTTATTGCAATTTCATCTTAGTCTATGGTGTATGTATGTTTTGATCGTGACAGTCCACTGGATTACATTTTGGATATCGTTTTTTGCTATGCAAATGAATGTATTTCAGTATTGTAAATGTTATGGGACAACTTGCAATCAGTGGCGTAAGTAAAAGACGTCCAAGAAAGAAATAATAACGGTAGAAGTAATAATAAGGTATAATAAGTAATAATAAGTAATAATAAGGTGTACTTGAAAGATTTGTTTTGTAAAAAATACGATGGATTATGCAAAATGCGTTTCCGGAAAAGTTTATTAGTTATTTATATCATGAAAGGTTCTTGACAAGCTTCACGAAAAAAATATGAAAGACTTTACTATGCGTACCACTAGAATGGTTGAAAATTGCCATGCTCATCTCAGACATCATAATTAAAATATCTCGTTAATTGTCAAATAAGCAGCTTACAAAGGGAAGATCAGTAGCTCCATCGGGAAGCATCTTCGGCTCAGAGTCAAAGTGTAAGATCGAATTAACTATCGGAAGACATGCGATATTGTACTATGTGTATAAGACAGGTACGAATCAAGTAAACGAGACAATAAGCAACAAAAAGAACATAAAGTTAGACCACAATGATAAAATGCGCCAGGAAGTAGACGGCAACACTTGTCAGGACTTCAATGTTAAATATAGGAGCTCAACCTTGGTCCAACCAGTTTAGATTTGAGCATTTCCAAACACATAACACAACAACTCTTTAGAGCTACATTGTCCATTTTTCAGTTAACTTCAATATCGTTTCCATATTATTGTTGATTGTAACAGTGACTTTCGCTCACAATCGACAAGTAAATTATTGAAGCATTTGTGTCAAGTCGTCACACAAATTTCAATTGAATTAGCAAGATGCCCGTGGGCCCAGACACAGACGTCAATTAAAATGTGTACAAACATGCAAATATCCCCAGTGACAAAAAGACAGCTGCCAATCAATATGATTACTTTTGTGGGCTTTCTTTCGAGCCTCCTAAGGGACGTCACCGTCCTTCCTGATCCCGAACCTCAAAATCCGTAGACACGATATAATCTGCGCACTGCTAGGATTTACACTCACAGGTTTTTTTCCATTTTTTTTTGGGGTTTCAGTTAGTATGGCGATCCATATTCATTTGCCTTTTTTGGCTTGAATAGGAGTTTTTTTTATTATTTTGTTTTGCAAAACTTTTTCTAACCACGTTTCCGGCTTTGAGGAATGTTTGAAACTAATAAAGAATGGGTAGAAAAAAGCAGGAGACAACTACCGATGTATAAGTGATGGTAAAATTTATAACCCGTTCGTAAGGACTCTCGCACAGACTGGGGGATGACTGTGGTTTTACTAGATTTTTATGTGTGTTGCTGTCGGATTGGGACATAAATCCGGGTAACTCGTTGACACGTCCCACCAACAGCGCCGTAGAACAGAATGCAGCCCGATTTAAATTGGTTTGTTTTCGGTTCGGACTGTCGAACAATTGTGGAGTAGCACGCAAAAGGTACTCAAAATGCAAATGTAACATTTTTATTACTGATTGTGTGTGTGTTTTACGGTGCTGTGCTTCTAGTCTGATAGTTTTACACTAATTTAACGTGACTTGTATGAAGATCGAGTCAAGTTAAGTCCATTTTTATGACCTTGTTTACCCCAAACATCGGTTGGAAAATTTTTAGATGTAATTTTGTGTAACGTTCTTTTTATTTCA
Source organism: Anopheles coluzzii (assembly GCF_943734685.1). Lineage (NCBI taxonomy): Eukaryota > Metazoa > Arthropoda > Insecta > Diptera > Culicidae > Anopheles > Anopheles coluzzii. The sequence goes on from NC_064671.1 coordinate 84,169,533, forward strand.
GTTTTTCAGCGGTGCTCTCACTTTTTTTTTCTCAAGTATGTACATCATTTCGAACGAAAAATGGCGACTACAAACTACACAACCCAAGCTGGTAATACCATTAGCAGCGGCCCGGCAGATGGTACTCGGCTATATTTCTTCGGCCTGTCATCGATCGATTTTCTCGCCTGGCAAACATCCGATTTAGGCGTTCGATTGCGCTATATAAAGCGTGGCGTTTTGTTGCCCTTCTTGTGCGTCTTTTTGTTGTGTAAATGCGTAAGGAAGTATGTGTTTGTGTGTGTATGACGCCTTCAAGATAGTCGCTGACCGCCTACCACCTACAATATCCTTCGCGGGAGGGTTTTTTTTGGTCGATGCGCTACAAACGGTTCAACTCCTTCAATAAATCCAATTAACGTCGATTCCGGTGACTTCATCTGTGAGTAATTGACGCTTCGGAGTATGCTTGAGAGAGACAGAGAGAGAGAGTGAGAGAAGGGTCAAATCGTACAGCGAGAAGACTACGGTATGTAGAAGTAGAAAACACCTCCTATTTGTTTCAGTGTCCGTGGAGCTTCACGTATTCACATTGTACCATGAAAGGAACTAAAACGAAATCGAAAAATGCCTACCCTGCGACGACAGCACAGCAAAACAACAGTCCAAGTCTTGAGATGAAACTGTGTTGCGTAGAAATTGAGCAGAAAACGTGTACAAACGGCATCATAACGATGTAGAAAGCCAAGAACATATTCAATGCGGCGGACCCGGCAAGAAACATAATATGAACGCAGGCATCAAAGGCACTTTCTTCTTGGGACGGTTTTATGCGCGGTGAGATGGGTTCTTTGTTTTATTGAACGCTGCTTTTTGATTGCTCTGTTCCGTGGTGGCGTCCTTGCGGACGCAAAATTTGATCTTGTGGGTGTATTTGTTTCCCACCTCTAGCCAGTCAACAAGTTTGTTCGCTTGATGTGGCAATGAAGAACTATTTATTTTCCGGTAAAATTGATTTGGCTTTTTGTTAACGTTTTATGTGAGATTGTTTTTCAAAGATTTTGTTAGTGTTATATTTTTGTATCTTTTGGATTATACTTCTAAATTTGAATTGTAAATAATGGCTTAAGATCAATTTATTACTTTAAGGTCTTATGAAGAACTATTGGGAGGTATTAAGTAGGATATCCTTAGTATAAAATATATTGCTTTAATCATCATATGATTTCAATTACCAATTCAAATGCAAGCAATTCGGAATTGAACACAACAGGAAAAGAGTCAGTGACCGAATGTTACTCTAGGCTAGAATTACTGATATATAGTTACATCATCAAGATTGACAGCAAGTCAGTCTGCAATCTTGTTGAGAGATTCATTAGAATCTCAGTTTATCAGTTTATCTCAAACTAATAAACTGTTCCCGTTTGATGTACGAAGATAACTAGAATTGTTGGCCTTTAAGACATATAACTTTGGTTTGATTCTTTTGTTCAATGACTAGTGACACACTCATAAGATAACATCGTTAAGATATACTTGTCGAACACTTGTCGAACAAGACGTAGTATACATCCAATCAAGAAAAAATCAGAATTGTTAACACACGCCTTCACATTTCAAAGACTTTTGCATAAGTTCAAACTGATAACCTGTTCCCTTTTTGATGTAGCATAATAATACATAATTTTGTGTCTTCAAGATTTATAACTGTGATTTGATACTTTCGTTCAATGACGAGTAACACACTCATAGTATGTTTAATCATAGTTCAAACTATCTACCTAACTTCTTCTTCTCAGACGTAAATGCGTTCATATGTTGGACTTTACCATAGGCTTATTGGATTTACACCAAACTTAACCTCGGATATTGAATAAGTCTGAACGTGCTTTATCGAGAAGACGGTTTTTATATGGGAATCTAACCACGGCCAGTATTAACAGTATCAGTCTCGTCTCCCAAATAAACCACTAGGGAATGCCAGCGCATTTGTGTTAGTATACTTAACGTCTTTTACAACTTTAATCAATTTCTCAAAATTTCAATGTACTATGTATATTTAAATTCACCAAAGCGCAACCCGTTTTGCAAAATACCGCTTCGTTCGACCGCTCCAAGCTTATAATTTCTTTGGAAAGTATTCTATACACACATACATTCACACATACACTAAACACACAATGGCAGTGCGGGCAGTTTTCCGTTCCGTTTTCCTTCCGCTCTAGATAAACGAGCACTCAAACACTTCGCGACTGTCGCGCCAGAAAGGATACGCGACTCGGCGGTAACCGGGGTGGTGAAATTCAGTGAAGAAGGGCAGCGAGCAGATGGTGGGTGGGAAAAGCGGCTCGTTAATGCGTTTTCACTCGAGTGATTAGATTACGTAATCGTCGAGGATGACCAACAAACAGTTTTTGTTTTTGTATGTGTGTGTGTGTGTGTTTGAGTGAAGGTTTGCTCGTTTGCGTGTGAGTGTGAATGTGTGTGCCAAGGGTTTGGGTTGTTCGAATGGAACGGGTGGAAGTGGAGCTCCCTAATCTCCAACTTTCCTCCCCAGGATCCGTAACGGCACATCAGTGTGCATTGGTCATCTTTTAATAGGCACATTTCGGAACGTGCGAGATGCCACACTGCCTTAATCGATATCTTTTTCGGCTTCGAGCTTCAGGCTGCTCCGTCCGTTTACGACTTTTTATCAGCTTTATAGCTTTCGAATTTAGTGTCTTCGTTTTTTTTTTTGGTTCACTTTTGTGTGCCTCAAACGAAACGTCACAAAACTCGCGCGGCCTTATGTTGGGGGCGATTATTGATTCAGCTCCAAATTTCGCATTCCGCTCAGCGGCGCAGCTCAGCGATTGGGGCCGGAAAGTTTTTGCTAGCCATTTTTATCAAATTGTTGTTTTGTCCTAACGTTGCCAAATGTTTCGGCGAGTGGGCCGGGTCGACCACTAGCGCCAACCGTTTGGCGTTTATTGCCAGCAGCCTGTACCGTGGAGGTGGTACATAAAACAAGCGTTGAAGCGCGTTCATTAGAGACGCCTCTTCAATGCAATGAAGCGAATAGGACAGTATGACCATGGAAAGCATCTGGAAATCATATCCCATCCGGTCTATGTTACAGTACAACACCGTTCGTCACAATCGGCGTGCAAGAGTCATATGCAGGTGAAGCTGTATCCGTCTGTACGAGTGTACAGCTATTAATGTAGACATGGCGCGACCAACTGCAAATGCAGGGCATATGTACGCCACCTCTCAAACTCTGCCGCGTACAACATCGCCCCTGTCTGGACCGCGTGGAGACACATTTGCAAATCGAGCGACCTTCGTGTACACTTTACTCGGTTATAGCGTCTCGGGCAATAAACGTACATTACCTTGAGTTTTAAGAGTGGAGCCGTATTTCAACGTGCGCGTCTGGCGCCAACAGCTTTAGTGCCACCCCCATTCTAAGGTCCCCGTTCGGTCACTGGCGGGTACGATCCACAGAATAACATGAGAATGTTTTCGATTTTATGGCCGAAAAACTGCACACCTAATGCGTACGCGATACTAATGTTCCCTTCGTCAAAGTACTAATAACACGGGACTACTGCAAACAGATTGTTTTCTTGCACGGCTGACACACAAAACCGTCCCGCCGGCTGTCTATGTTTAAAATAAACAACTGCACAAACACGATGCAGCCGTTTTGGCAACGATACTGGATTCATTTCACCGCTGTCGCCATATGGGCGAAGCGTCTGTTTTGCGAATTTTGTTGACTAATTTTGCGAACGGTTTTGTAAACAATTAGTTCTGCAAACGAGTGCAAACTTCTCATGCACCCAAGCACAGTTTTTCTTATAATTGAAGGTTTCTTTGTGGTTTTACTGTTTTGTGGATTCAGAAATGGATCCCCAGTAATGATTCGTGTGGGTCAATATATCTCATTTCTCTGCTTTGCTGAAGAATTCAACTTGGTTGGAAAGACAACCAGACTGAGAAACGCAAGAGTACGTTTGGCGATTAATTCTACCAACAGGAAATGCATGATTGTCGAAGGCTATATACGTGGTACGATCTGCATTCGAAACATTGGAATAGTTATCTCTACATAGTTCTAGACTTGATTCTGAGTTCGGAGATTCTACTTTCAGATAGCTACATGTGCATAAGAGGTACATGTATATTGCTGTGTACCATTCTTTGATGTATTCAGAAATTATCAAGAACACTCCAAATTAGTATTATGTCATTCTACTTTCATATTATATTAGTTCTACGTTATCTCAAAACCGAAAAGACTTAAACTTTGTTGGTGTGTATAAACTATGCACTCTTCGGATCATATAAATTCATATTTTGTAATTCATTGGTCGGACAACCCGAAACAAATAGTGTATCTTGTAATAGTTCCACAGTTTCTATGTTGATTTGTTCCAATTTCTGTATAGGAACTAGTCCACAGTCTGTTGTATATCCTTGTTTATGCCCAGTCACCATCATGGTATCAGTTCCGGTTCGTATCGGTTGTGGTTGGGGAAATCAGGCCAATTTGCTGTCATTGTTGTGTTAAGTAGAGATACTGCACAGTGAACCTAACAAGTCAGCTATATAGTCGAGTCGGACGCTAAAAACTGTTGCTGTGTCAATAGAAAAGCATATCATGAAATAATCCCATTTCAAAGTTAAATTAGGTGCAGGCAACTTTCCTTTTACTATAATGATTCGACACTAAATGAATTATAGTCAAACCTTAAATGGGATATGAATGCGTAGCATTCCAATTCAATAGTTGGTTAATGTAATGAACGTTGAATATGATAAATAAAACCGAGTAACCCACATAAAATAAAACTAATTAGTTTTACTATAAAACAGGCCCTACCAGTGAGATTCCAATGTGCGTAACATCCATTAAAAATATACACTCGTTTATGACATTAAAATTCATGAATATTCTTCTATTAACGGAACTCTGGGAGCTAGCGCTCAAAACTCCCCACGTCAAATTTTAGCACGCTTAGTAGTAACCTTAAAAGTGGGCAACCAGGATAAAAATTAAGAATTAAAATCAATTTCAAACGTTCTCCTTTGGTGCCGTGACCAGGATGAGTTTCTGCTCGAAGCAAGTAAAACTCATTCGTGCGCAGGAATAAACTCACGCCATAACTTGTACAGCTTTCCATCAAACTCCATTAAACTCGCCGTTCTACCGAAAGGAAGTAGAATACTAGCATCGGAAGGCTAGCATTGGTATCCGGTGGGGGTTTTTTTTTAATTCGGAAGCAAGATGAAAGTGCGCACCGAACCGAACGTAAGCAACCTTTCTTCCTGTGCTCGTCCCATTCTCTCACTCACTCCCTCGCTCGCTTACGCTCCTTCCGAGTGCTACATGAGATGAAATCGATAATTTTAATGTATTTCGTATCAGATTGCCAACTTTCGATTGCTGCTCGCTAGCAAAACGCGATCGGTCATCCGCTTCGTCGGCACCGCCCTCATGTTTGCGGGCGTCTCTGGTTCATCGAGCATAGGCAAACTCACGCGATGTAGCGTAAATGGTTTCTTATCAATCGGTAACGCATCCGCATGGAAAAGGGATTTCCAAGCAGCCGGAACCACACATAGGAATGGTAATTTCCAGCGCAGGTCGTAGAAGTCGTTCAAGTGTGTACAATGACATCGAGCAGAGGAACGAGCAAAGTAGCAGCATCAAAATGTAATTAGATTTACCCCGCAGTGAAGTCTTCACGATGAACGAAAGGGTTTTTTTTTGCAGATTGCTGCTAATTTTCGTTCGATTTTGCAAAATCACGCGCGTGGATGTTTGGATCGCATGAAATTGAGAGGTTGTGCGAAATAAAATAAACGTAACAAACAAGTAGAAACCGAATCTACTCGATTCGCGTCCATCAAAATGACATTTAACAAAGAGAAGAGCCGAAAGAGCAAAATAGTATTGCAAAAACGAAAAAAAAACACATACACATTTCAGATAGGAAGGTCAATAACTCAAACCGCAACCACTACCACCACCACCATCACCGGCGCGCCGTCCGGTCCGGGGCCAATGTCATCGCAATGACGAACGAAAATAAATGAACGGTCACAAAACTGCTGCTATCACACACCACAAGTGTTAGCAGCTCTTGAGGCCGACACCTTGTCTCACTACATCGCCCATCCACCCATCGCCAACTTACCCTCCTCATCCTCCCCTTTGGCTATCTAACGCTATCCACCCACTCCTCCACATCACCCATCCCAACGGCATTGGCACGCATACCGGTCGGTTAAATCGTTGTGCCGTTCCTGTTTTTTTTTTCGCCAAATTGCAGACCGACGTGTACCGATGCCATTCGTCAATTGTTGCGCGAGCCACAGCGTCATCCTGTGTGAAAATCGATATCCAATTAGATCAATTATCAATTCATGTGTACCGGCGGGAGCGGTATTAAACAATTTTGCAACTGGGACTTATCATCCAATGGGAGGGCTTTGAAATGTCAAAATTGAATTTGGAGAAAGTGAGTGGTGTAATCATCTTTTCAAAGTTTCGCCAAGCGTTATCTGTTTTCTTCAATTGGAAGTTGTGTTGATAATCGCAAGTTTTTATCGTATTTGTTCAAAGTTATCATGTTTGTCCGATGAAAAAATTTGCGTAATTAATCGTATTGGCAATTTAATTGTATTAATCAACATATGTATAATATCATAAAAAAACTGCTGTTAATTTGGTGTAGCAAGGTAACGAGTGTAACGGGTGACCATACCCGAATATGGAGCGGATATGTTCTCACCATTACCTTAAAAGGGATAAAGGTCATACTACATTCATACTCCAAACGTGTCTCATAAGTAAGCAAAATTTGACACCAATGAGTGAAGCAACGTCGTATAGAAGCTGTCGCGATCAAAGAACGCTACCCCTTAGCACCTAATTCGGGCTTCGTGCGGCAGTTTGTGGACGTTGGATAGTTTCGGCATCTATAACTTCTTGGTACTAGCATACAGCAACCAGAGCATCGAAAGAAAGCCCGGTTCCGAATGACCTTCGACCCTGAGCGACATGAAGCTCCAAAGGAACCTGAAGAAGAAGACTTAGGGAATAAGGGCTACATCGCCCAATAGATAAAAAGTAGCTGTGAAACATAAACATACATGTCAGGAAGTAAAAGCGGTGCACAGGTTTCACAGCGGAAAGCGACGACGCCACAACTAATTGCGATCATTTTAGGCGATGAAATGGTAGAATTTCGATGTGACACCCTAGTCAGTCGTCCCAGAATTCACCTACCTCGGGTCAAAGGTCAGCAACGACAATAGCATGGAAGCTGAGTTGCGCGCAAGGATACTGGCTGCAAGGAACCGGTCTTTCTACAGCCTGAAAAATCCGTTCACCTCAAAGAACCTGTCGCGACGGACGAAGCTGTGACTATATAGTACTTATATAGTACCTGTACTCACATACGCCTCTGAGACATGGGCACTGTCCAAATCTGATGAAATCTCCTGGCCACGTTCGAGAGGATGATGCTCAGAAGGATACTTGGCCCCGTATGTGTGGAAGGACAATGGAGAAGCCGCTATAATGACGAGCTATTCGAGATGTATGACGACCTCACTGCCGTATCAGCGTATCAAGCTCGTCAGGCTCCGGTGGGCTGGCCATGTTATACGCATGGAAACGGACGACCCAGTCCGTAAAGTATTTTTAGGCCATCCACAAGGACAGATGAGGCCCAAATTGAGGTGGCAAGATGGCGAGAAGGCGTCCGCTATTAAGGCCGGGATAACGGACTGGCAGACGAAGGCGCGAGACCGTGAGCGGTTTCGGATACTCCTGAGGCAGGCAAAGACCGCAAAGTGGTTGTAGCGCCGGATAAGTAAGTAAGTAAGTACCCTGGTCAGCAAACCAGTTCAACATCCCCCAACTGTGTCCCATCAAGAATTTCTGAACCAACGTTTTGCAAAAGTATTATTTGTTTATAAAGGAACTTGCAAACATTGTTCAGAAGAAGAATTATTTGAGCTTATTAGGAAAAAGTGTCACCAAGATTCCATAAACAAATATTAAAAAGATTACAACAATTTTTGAAGTAAAAAAATATAAAACAAGCAACATATTTGTTATATCTTCCTCTTTTTTACTCGGGATCGAGCATAGGAATCAATTTTGTTCGCTTTTATACGAGCCGATGTTTCTTCTAGAAAAAAACCATCAGGCCGTCCTGATTTAGTAGTATTTAAAAAAAATAGGATGCATATTTCATCCAAAAAGACTAATTGGAACAGAGGTTATAAATATAAAGACATTACAAAGTACCTGCATTTCTAAATAATTTTAATCTGTTACTGAGAACTACTCAAATACATGTTAAGCCCAAACAATTCGCGACACATCAATTGTTAGAGGAAGTGTAAAATCATACCAGTGAAGCGAACAGTGGTGGTTCATATAACCATAGAGAAACCACTAGCCACAAATCACTATTACTATTGCTAGCTGTTACTTTCAAACCTGAATTGCTCACAATCTAAAAATAGCAACAAATGACATTTTAAACACATTTTTACCACATTAAATGGTTCCGTTTTTGCACCACATCAAGAGCGTCGTAATTGGATTATCGCGTAGCTTCGCTAAATGAAATCGCATTAAACCGGACAAATTCGTATCCAATATTAAAAGTGACACTTTTCGTGTGTTACTCTGTCCTGTCTCCATGCTGCATTCATTCGCTAGCCCTTTCCCCTAAATGAAGTTTTCAATTTCGTGCTATCACAGCGTACGCTAATAAAACAAAATAAACGGTTTGAGGAATGTGAAAACCATGCCAAGGACCCAGTGTGACTCAGTGGGTTGTGGAGACCTGCAAAAAGGGAAGGGGAGCGACTGTGATGTAATTATACATATATGCCTCACATGGCTACAGAATGTTCTTGTTCCGTGTGCAAAAATGGTGTGTAAGCAAATCAGTCGATAATCGATTAAAATCAAATGGTCCACTTCGGTGACCAAAAGGAGCACAAATGAGAAATCAAAAAGAGTGAGAGAGGGCAAAACACACACACGCACACACACGTGAAGTGATGGGACAGAAAATGTGTTAATAAGTAATTGAATTTGAAAACCAAAAAGAAAATGAGATCATAATATGCGATGGAGAACAGTTTTCTGTGTTTACGGATTGAATGATTTAATTGTTGTTTTTTTTTGCTTGATAAAAAATGTGGAAATTAGCGGTTGCTGGGAAAAATAGAGGAATAAAATGCATTTAAAATGTATCATGTAGTATAAGAGTGTTTCTAGCGAGTAAGCATATTAGAGTTCATTATTTGGCTATGGTTCTGTTGATTTATTGACCTGAATAGTGAATTTATTATATTACTAATCTTCATAGCCTGTTCTATCTCCTGTTGGCGCAACGTGCGCAACATTGAGTCACCCTGTTTTGAAAACCATCAAAACTATCATGCTCCGAATGCGAACATCAAGGTGTGTTCCCATGTGTTTAGGCGAGCCGTATGTGCGCTGATAGTTGGCATTGATCCACATTTTACGCCACGACCGCAATCGAAAAGACAGTCCCTAGTCTCAGTGCAGTAGTGGTGGGTTTGCAGCTGCATGCGCATACAGGCCGGTGCCCTTCTCTTCCTTCTGCGAGCCCTTTCCCTTTTTGCGAAGGAAACACGTAAAGGTAAAGATCTGACATACGGCTCGTGTCGAGAGCGATGACAGAGTGCGGCATTAGCGAGCAATATAGCACGTCACGGTCGCTTCCTGTTTGCGTGTGATTAGCTCTACCGGTGGGGACCTTCGCCGATGCGATACGATTCCGTACGTCACATAGGTCAATCAGCGGTGCTGATAGGTGGTGTGCCCTGCTCTGTCGCTGCGTTTTGTTTCGAGCGTGTGAAACTAATCTCCCTTCCCAGGGGCTGCAGTATTCCCCACCTCCTCCCATCGTTCCATACTCCATCATTTCCAACACCTGCCCCAGCGTTGCTGAGCGTTGTCTGGCGTTAGTTAATTAAATTTGCAAGAAGAAACTTGTGCGGAAAGGCACTTCGCCTGCCGACGGACGAACGGGCAAAGATGACAACGAATCGATCGTCTGTTGAGTGTCACCATTGGAGCGCCATCTTGCCCATCTTTGCCGGTTTGGTGGGTTTGGAGCTATTGGAGAGACAACTTCATGTGCCATTTATTAGACGCGAAGTTTTCGAGAGCATCCCCCACACACAGCGCGGATTCCAAAACGAGGGGAGATTTTTGAGTGGTCGCAGAGCATTTGTTGAGCTGAGCAGCGTTGTAACGCAGCTTTTGATTGATCGATTGTTGAAGAGAATTGCCATTTGGCCAACCAAGGCACCGCCGATGCTGATGGCAAGATAAGGTTTTTTTTTCTTCTGTGCGCTCTACGTACGTGCAGCTAAATTTGCAAACGAATGCTAATTTAGTTGCCCTTTTTTAGTGTCGTCCCTGGAACGTCCCTGGTAACGTGTGCTGGAAAAAAGGTCAAATGTTACCTTGGCAAGTAATTCACAGCGGGCAGGCTGGTAGGACCGGTTGAACAAATCACAATGACTAAGTAATTGGTTTTACGGAAACGGAGAGACAGTACCTGTACGAGTGATGGTATAATGTTTTTTTATGTTAGAATTATATGGGGCTATAATCGTTTTATTTCCCCATCAATTGCGAAGTTTATTATAAAAACTCAAATGTAGGATAGGTGACATAGAAGACATTTCTGACCAACAGCAATGCATTTTAGACGCATCAGTTTTTATTAGTAATACATTTATTTCATCACGCTGATGTTGCAATAATATCTTCGCGAATCTATGAAATAAAATACCATTTTTTGTGTTTTTGATATACATTTACTGCCAGCAGCATGCTTTTTTCCCACACCAGCTGTTCTAGTAAGAAGAATTGGCTGACATCAAAAACTCTTTCGTTGGACCTCCTTTCGGGTTTAATCATACAAGAATAACATGCAATATGTCCAGTTGGGCAAAATTATTGATGTTTTAAGAATGAAAACATGTTTTTCACCTTAACCTTTAATGATTTATATCTACAATAAAAAGTTTTCAGTTAAAAGATAGCTCGTATAGATATATTACTGCCTCACGAGATCACTCAGTACAAGCAATGGTGGCCCCAGCCATGGTTAAAGTTAGAAAGGTAAAATTTCAGCCTGTGTCATTGGAAACACTTAACAACCTGGTTATATTTTCCATGTCTAATTAACATTGACGGTTCGCCATGTTGGGTTGGGAAAAGTGTCATCTCAAACCCGTGTCATCTCAAATCATGACATCTCAAACCCGTTTTCTTTTTCATTTCAAATTGAAAGAAGAGTTACGAAACTTCTAGCAAATTGTAAATTGTATCGCTTTGAATTGTTCCTTTTTTCTAGCTTTCTAGTTCATGAGTTCATTGTAAACAATGGCTAAAAACGTAAAATTCACCAGTAATGAATTAATTTATCTTTTAATTTAAATAATTTCATTGCAAAATATTAATATAATTTTTGGAAGTTTAAGACATCACATTTACAGCTTAACAGTCAAATGAATAGTCTTAAATAGTGTTTCATATCATTGGGACAATATTCAGCTGTTGGAATTGTCTATCAACCTTATCTCAAGGTGGTGTCATACTTTTTATAAAAAATACGAAATGTTGCTTCAATTTACAATGCAAAAATTTATTAAAAAAGCATCGTGTTACACGTTTTTGGGTAAGTTTCTCAGATTTTTACATCATTTGACTGGAAATTGAAAAAAAAAACACAAAACCCTGTTTGAAATAAAGAATATTTGATTCTATTTTAATTTTTTTTCCGATTAATAAATAAAAACGAGACAGTATAATATTTAAGGAGATCAATCCATAAAGTAGTAAGTCGACTTTCACTTTTTTCTAATAAAATACATAGTTTTGATTAAATCTAATACTTTCTTACACTTTATCATTTAATTAATACAATTTGTGCAGGAAATCCTGACATATCTGCCTTTAAAGTGGATTACTTTTATAAGCAAATGACAATTTATACCGCATTGGACAATTCTTGAAGCAAATTGTACTGATTTGACTCCTAATTCTGAAACAGAGTGTATAGTGTATACATAGTATAGTGTATAGTGTTGACTGTACATACAAAGCACATGAGTAACGTAAGAATAATGAGTGATGGAATGTGTATAAAATTAGAATAATATATAAGCAATTAAGTATGCACTACAAATCATAATTAGTTTTATAATATAAATTATATTTCCATCCATGAGCACAAATAATCATACTAACTGTCCTCTTTACCTTTCACCCTCTCTCTCTCTCAACCTCTCTCTGCGCCCCAAACTTAACAGCCTTAGCCTTCCATGGCAACTCGTTTGTCCCACCTTCCTTTAATCCCCACCATTCTCATCCTCTCGATAGACGCACAACACCTATAGGGCAGGCCGGGCCACTGGGATAGCTTTCGGATAAATTTATCCCATCAACCGTTACCGTAATTAGAATCATTTCGCACCAAGAACCTCCCGGGTAGAAAAATTGACCAATCTGTCGGGAGCGGGACGCAATGGGAAGGGAAGGCAACAGGGGGAGAGATAACTCGTTGCCTGCTGTCTCCCTTCCTTTCCTTCCCACCAGGTGCAGCAAACGAACGCTCCCGTGGCGGCGCGGAGGGATTGGGAAATTATATTGAATTAATGGCCGCTCATTAGCGTCACGCCAGTGTGCCGGTGGCAAACAGATTGGGCGTATGGAGGGCAGATTCCTGGTAGAATCGATGAGGCTTGTTCGTTTCCGGGAGTGGAAAAAGCGCACAAAAGAAAGGAAAATTAATGCTCGAGTAGAAACCGATGGGCCTGGTGGGACCCGATGCGCAAGCTTTTGTCTTCCCCGGAGATGCTGCTTTACATCAAAACGTGTTGAAGGCAATTTGTTAGGAGAAAACTCGGGAGGTTTTGGAGTATTGGTTGGACACCGAAGGTTGAAGCGTGTCAAAGGTGGCTTTCCGCACCAAATGTTGGCGCGTTTGCGCAATACTCGTGTGTGTGTGTGTGTGTGTGAGGCTCTGAAATATGATTAATTTTTCAATCCTTTTGCCGTTTAATTTTGCCTTTGACGTGCCAAGTGAAGCTAGGAGCCACAGGGAAGGCTACATTTTGCATGATTTCATCGAAAATTATAATAAAGAATAATACTGTTTCAATTGCTTTTCCGAAATCCTTGAACGGTTTGCCGAGCAAGAACAAGTTTTTCCCTTCCCTGACAATCTTACGAAACAATTTTTCTCACTTTTCCGAAATACCGACCGAGAAATGTTTTAATCTGCTTCCTGCCTTATCATCAGCGTAGCGTTTCCTCCTCCATGTGTTGCAAAGTTTTTCTTGAGCGCTGGAAAATAAAGTGAATCCACTAAAGGAAGATCGATAAGAGCTTGCTTCTTCCACTCGTCGAGTATTCTTACTCTCAGGTATCGTTTCCTTATCGGAATCGTGATTTCTTTGAGTGAAATAGAGGAAAATAAGAATCTAGAAATGAAAAGAAAAAGCACAACGAGCTCTCCATTCTTCAAACCTTTAATGCGCTTTTCTCCTGAGTCATCTTCGTGACCGTTTTGAATGAGAAGAAATAAATGTACCAACCATTCTAACATTTTTTTCTGTTCGGAAATGAAGGTAATTGAACGGCCAGAACGGCCATTCTCTTGCAAAGGTTCACGTATATACGTGTTTATGTGTGTGTGTGTCCCCGAGTGTGTGAGAAAGTGTAGCTTCACCCAGACAACAGAGAAAGGGAGGAAAAAGTTCACAAATTATAATTCCCTCCTTTTTGGTCCGGAAATGAGCACGAAGGGAGGGAAATGAAGCGAATGGAGCTTGTGTTGTTGCTATTTGGCGCTGCGTTGATGAATTTCCCGAAAGCGTTAGCGTTAGAGTACTTCGTGGAAATTATTTTCATTGGTTTGCAAATGGTGTCCGTTTGTTTCTTCTCTTAATTGGTCCACGGGTAATATAAGCAAAAGACCTTCTATTTCAAGTGTGAATAAAGGGCAAACTAGGGTGAGGGTCAAACACGGCAGTACTTCCAACTTATTAAAAATCTTTTTTTTTTTAATTTGAGATGCTTGTTTTAGGAAGAATTTTTAGCCTACAGCTACGATTTACCTGTGATTTGTACGTAGTCTGTACTACTAAGAAGTCGAATATAATACATGAAATTTTGAAGTACCTTAACTTATCCAATCAAACTTCTTTGATCTTTTAAGAACTTTTGTCGAAACTTCGTTTGCTGAGAATTATTTGTGTTAAATATGAGATTGTCCCCTATCAATCTATCTTCATATACCTTTGTAACCTTCCAAGGCGATTTTGAAGAGTAGACAGCAGAGTCCATCTCGAAACTCTCACCTATACTAGAAACCACCGCATAGTGGCCTCTAACAGACGGAACAACTTCTCAGGTCATAATTCAGCTGCATGATGTTCTATAGTTCCTTCCAATCCGTCTAATGTATAGTCCGCCTTTCATGGAATCAAGGAATCGAAAGATGTGCTTAGGACGTAACCGAGCCTCATTTGCGTAGGACTTGACATTGATGCAACTCCATATAAAACCTATATGTTCGCACAACTGAACACTATACGAATAATTATTCAAACATTAGGTAGGAATAACGATTGATAGGTCTGTATCCGTTCTGCTCTAAATAAAAATCTCACCTTCTTGGCCACAGGCCCAATTCCATTTCACACTGCCCGTTCGTCAGCATGTTCACGCGGGCACATTTTATAGCACTTCAATCACATGGATGATAGCGCTCGTTCTGTTCGGCCTGTGCGGCGGCCCACAATAACACCCACAATCTTCTACCCACCGTTGCACTAAAAGCACTAATCCCCACGTACACACTTTGCTGCTTGAGTTGATTGCTTCATATATTACCGAAGCACATCCCGGGCGGAATGAATGTATTCGTTAGCACGGCACGCAAAAGCGACACGCGCGCTTTGTTTTCTTCGATTCCGAATCCGTGCTTTCATTTCCGTTTCCTTCCTGGGCCCCATTGCTGGGAGGGCTTGGGCAAAAATAAGAAAGAAAAAACAAAACAAAAAAAAAAACAGAATCGTTTCGCACTGTGCCTGAAAGGATTTTGGTTGGCCTTGGGCTAAGCGCGCAAAGCTTCCCGAAACAGGTGAGGTAGAGAAAATACACACTCTGTAGCAGAGCTCTCTCATTAAAACGGTATCAAATAAGTTTCTGCGTCTCTGTGTATGTATGTGTGTGTGTGTGTGAGTAAGAAAGAACATAAGATTTTCGTAGAGTTTCACATTACCAAGCCGATACGTGCAGGGGATGTGGAGGACCCCAGTCCCACCCGGAGGCGATACAGAACAGGACGATACATTCCCATGTAGAACTCGTGTTGAACATGGATCCTTTTCCCCCCATCCCCATTCCCCAGCACGGCGCTCTTAGTGTGAGAGTGTCCGTGTGAAATGTTTTCGTACAATTACCATTGCAATAAGAGCTGAAGGACCTGAAGCAGAGATGTCGAGGAAGGAAATTGGGAATGACGCTGCGGTATCTCGCTCTTTAAGCAGCCATATTTAATGGCGGGTCGTTGGTTTGGATGTCCATTTGGGAGTATTTGTCCTCGCGTTTTTTTGCATTATGCGTCCAGTAATTTGAGGTCAAATTGGAAGGTAAAATAGGCAGAAACTCAGCCCAATATAACTTCAATTGGGCACCAAATAAGGCATGGAATGTATCATTTGGTGTATTGTGTATGGTTGTATGGCACTGAAATATGTTCTTTGCGACATATTTTCTATTTTAGAGGTAAGTAAGCTTTTTATATTAGTTTGAAAAATGATGTAATCTTGTTAAAAGTATGGTAAAAACTAGAGATTGTAATTAATTACTAAAATGCATTCCTTTATAGCCATATAGAGTAAAAAATAGACTTTACACTATTTTGGTTTATTTGGCTAACCACTCGCGTCGTTTGTAGGAACCTTACTATCATTATAGGAACAACGCAACAATCACAATTTGTCATAAATGTCTTTAATTTAACAATTTAAATGGTTGTGCTTGAGAAAATTAAACATATTTTAATTATCTTCTGCTAAAATATACTTATATGCATGTTTTGGACACCTTAAATGCACCAAAACACATCTGTACCACATCTGTAATTGCACCCGTTTTCGTGATTAAGAACTTTTGTCAAAACTTCGTTTGCTGAGAATTATTTGTGTTAAATATGAGATTTACCCCTATCAATGTATCTTTATATACCTTTGTAACCTTCCAAGGCGATTTTGAACAGTAGACAGTAGAGTCCATCTCTTTGCCTATCGTAATATATCGTGCTAGGTTGTAATCATCATCACTAGTGAAGTCATGCTTAATAATTTATCCATTTTGTTTACCTTTCAAAGGTTCAGGATAGGTGCCTAGGATAATATGACATGAACATACAAATGTTGAACATCAGTTTCTAACAAAATAAAATCTTCAGTGTACAAAATAACGAAAACAGACGAGAAGAAAAAAACAATGCCGGAAAAATGAGCAGGTGAAACAGGCGAAATAAGAATTGTTTATGGCTCGGTTCCAAGTTCGACGGCAACTGAGTAAAGGATTCGATCCAAAAGCGGTTTTACTGATACACTATATTAAGCTTATTGCACACACTATATTACCATCAAGTAATAGATTCTTCACGAATCTGCAGCCGTCTATTGTTTAACGATTCAAGATGAGATAAAAGGACTGTTCCTAGCTACAGATCGGTAAACCCGGATTGGATTTGAATTTGATGCATCCCGCTGGTAGCATGAAAATTGCATACTCCATAGTTGATCTTACTCGCGATGGCATCGAGTTTTGTCGCCTAGATGAGGTGCTCGAAAGGAGCCTTAAAGTATGTGTAAACTACATATATCTGCCAGCAGTTCCAAATCTAGATAAGGTATAACCAAAGCTATTCGTTTCATCGAACGTGAGGTACTATATGTCCGAAAGCGTTCGCTTTGCCGGCCTCAATGGCGGACGCTCTCCTGCCACTTCATCTTGGGCCTATCACATCCCCTCTGTCCTTGTGGAAAACCTAAAATGACTTTACGGATTGGATTGCCTGGTTCCATGTGTATAAAATGGCCAGCTCATCGAAGTGTGCGAGCTAGTTACGCTGCACGACAGTAACATAGCCATACAAATCGTATATCTCATCGTTGTATTTGATCCTCAATTGGTCTTCCACAAATACGGGGCCAAGGATCTTTCTAAGCATCTTTCTCTCGCACTCGTCCTGGGACAGTGATCAGCTTTGGATAGTGTCCGTGTCTCAGACACGTATTTGAGTAGCGCTCCTATAAATGTGCAAAATTGTTCCAGCTGCTGCCGTCGTGTCGTGTTTGAATTGAACTGCTTTTTCAGGCTTAACAGCCAACATCCGAAGTTGTGTGCAAATCAACTTCGTTGTCGTTGCTGACCTTTCACCCGAGATTGGTGAAATTTTGTACTACAATATTTTCTCTTCATCAAATATTACACAACCTAAACAAGTTCACGCATGAAATACAGTAAACCATTACGAAAGCTTATGAGTAACTTTCTTTTATTGTTTTTTTTATTGTAATAATCATCAAATTTCAGTTCAATTCCATATTAAATAGGATTGGTAATCTATGCACATCCTCACATTAACATCGTGCAAAAGAAAAAATGAATCATTCCTATAACATTCACCGTACAATTGTTCCAAACGTGTGCTCCATGAACAGTCAATCGGATTTCCCCACATCAATAACTTTGAGATATTTGGAGATGATCTGCTCACATTAACGCTCGAAATTAAATTATAGTCTACATTGACTACTAATGATCGTACCGGTATGAAGGACATGTCCAGCGACGTCAGATTATTTCTCTGAATGTCAAGTAGCTCTAGATTCGGTGGGAAATGTGCACTGTTCAACATGACTTCAGTCAGCTGGTTGCATTGTAGATCTAGCCATGTTAAATTGTTTAGGCCCGCTATACTCCCGATGTTGAAATTGGTTATCTTATTGTCGTTCAAGAAAAGCATTGAAACTTTCGTTAAAATGTTTATGCATTCCGGTACCTTCGTAAGCTGGTTTGAAGCAAAAGAAACTCTATCCATTGATGGTACATACCAGCCACAAAGATCGACATGTTCGAGCTTGTTTTTACTTAGGCTAAGCGTTTCTAAAGTGTTTTGAGTCATTCGGCCAGATAGTGAAGCTATGCTATTGTTGTGCAAATTCAGTACCTTCAGATTGATAAAAATATTAAATAGTTCTATGTTGAGTGCGGTGATCATATTACTCTGCAGCTGTAACTTATAGAGCGTATTGTAGACGCGGCACTTCCTTGTCGACGTGTTCACAACGTAGCGTATCATATTGCGCTGCAAATTGAGTGTAATTAAAGACGAGTAATCACAAAATGTTGCCAAATCGATCTCACTTAATTTACAATCACGAATTTCTAACATTTCTAGCTTTGGTGCTTTTTCAACCGCAAGAGGAACTGTCTCTAGATCACAGAAAATAATCTCTAGGAACTTTAACGAACTGTCGGCAGCAAAATCGATGCTTCTCAGGCTAGTTTCTATTATTTTCACCATCCTAAATGTAGACGGAATAGCAACCCATTGCAGTTTGTTTGAGTTGAATATTACTATTTTATGTATAAAACTGGGCAGCCTTTCCAGGATAGCCTGATTCATGCGCCTCATCAACACATTATGCATATTGATTGTGTTGGAGATGTTCGGTATCTGTCGAAACGCAAACATATCGCTTTCAGCCTTGAAGTTTACAATGTAGCACTCAAAAGTACAGAACATGTTGAGTTTCTTTCGGCTACTGTTTGCAGCGTTTGAAAAGACCAACAGCCTGTTGTATGAAGAATATGGACGTGTGTAGTGAGAATTATTGCGTTAAAAATGGAGCTTGAATACACACCACACAATCCACTGGACCATTGGGGCACACTGATTGAAACAAACTGCAAACTATTACTGACACAACACACTACGACCGATTGCTTTACGTGTCGTGGTTCTGGTGCAATTCAATTTATTCAGGAATAACTGAACTACTGCGTAATAATCATTAAAGTCAGATTTATTTCGAGTTATGATGGATGATTGATTTTGTGTGCAATTGTTTAAACAGTCATCTCAATCGTTCATTTATAACGAATTTATATTTTGATTATATGCCTCTTTTTCTGTATTAATCGGTATTTATTGGTATTTAATCTTGCTTTAACATCCATAAAGACTTAACTGGTAATTGCTGGAATTTTTTTTTTCTGGGAACAATCTAGAATGTAAACATTACAACCCTACAACAGAAAACACTTACTTTCACGCATATACGTTGTTCATGAAATCCTTTATTCCTCAAACGCCTTAATAGCTCCACTCTAAGTAGAATTCAATATTGTGCACACGGTGAATTCCATTTTTGTTTTTCTAGTTTCTGTTTTTCTTCATTTCATTGTGTGTAAACTGTACCAAATAACCAGATACTAAAATATGCAGCGTGTATGTTCTGCCTTGGACGTTTGCTTACAGTTTTTGCTTGTAATTTCGAATGTTTTCGATCACTAGTTAAATGCAACAATTTTAAATTATTCATTGAAACTTCTCGCTGTATATCATATAAACAAGACAATTTATTTAATTCCGTAATGAAAATGTGTTTTTAATTGCCTCTTGCCCATTCTATAAAGCAAAGAGACACCTGTAGCTGTTTTGTTTGTTTGTCTGGTTGGATAACTGACAGAACGTCGCCTGACGTTTCCAGCGCTACAACCGCTTTGAGGTCTTATTGGCGGACGCATCCACGCCAACTAGCCACCTCAACATGGCCCTATCACACTCGGTATGTTCTTGTAGATGGTCTAAAAGGACTTTTCGAGCTGAATCGTCTGGTATAATGTATATGACATGGCCAGCCTTCCGGGGCCTGGTAAGCTTGGTACGCAGCACGACAGTAAAAGTTTGAAATTAAATTATCCTGCGCATGAACAATAAAAGATCCTGACGGTATGAACGATATGTCCAGCGAAGTCAGATTATTTATCTGAAATTCAAGAAGTTCTAGCTTTGTTGGGAAATGTGCACTGTTCAGCTTCACTTCGGTCAGTCGATTGCATTGTAGATTGTATAATAGTTAAGTTGTTCAAGCCTGCTACCCTTTTTATATTGACATTATTTATCTTATTCTGGAAACCTTATGAAATCCCTCCTCAACCTCAATATCATCTCAGGGCATTATGTTAACAACACGCCCGTCGTGGGTTCCAACCTCTTAATGACTGTTTCCACGTAGCAAGGACTGATTATCCACCTGCATGGTACTAATATTTCCTGAATGCCTGAATAAGCCGGCCCTAGTACATCACTCAAATAACCAAAATAGAACCAACGCGCAACAGTAAGTTGGAATAATTTCTTAACTTTATTTGGAATTTATGTATTTATCTCTTCTTCTGATTACTGTACTTGAATCAGGTGAATATATGGTTTAGGTCCAGATTCTAAACTACCTGATGATACTTTACTGATTCTATCGCTATGATCGGAGAAGCAACATTGAATATACATACTTCGGAAGATATTTGATCCTACAAAAAAAAGTTAAAAAAAAAACAATTAAACCATTGAACCAGAACCAATTACTACATCCGTTCTACCCAATTCAAAGCCGTTTGGCATTGTTTCATAATGCTGAATTTGCACGCGCGTTGGTGATGGTCGATAAATTTTTACGACCAAACGATGAAACGCAGCTTTCAAGCACGCGCGGGCTTACCACACAAATCCGCCCGAAAGTATGCAATCATTAGGCACGCATTCGCCGTTTGCGCTTGCTTGATAAGTGACCGTGAGTTTGCTCAAAGTTTGTCTTTTTCACTTGCGTATGGATTTTCTACCATTATGGGGAATCCCACGAATCATGATATCGAAAACGGGGAACCAGAAGTAAGGGCCTATGAATTTCCACCGATAATTGTCTCTTCCACAGCCCGCACTCGTTCGAAGGGGGAGGACAAGTTTTGCACGATACGCGAGCGTACGCATCCCCTCCTCGGATGACCTTGCAAACTTCACGGCAACCAGCCATACCGATCGCATCATCTCCTCCCCCTCCCTTTTGCGTATCGAACTCGTTTTTCCGATCCGCTTTGTTTGTATCGGCGCGCGCGTGTGTGTGTGTGCGTGTGGACTTACCAACCCCTGAAAGCCCTACAGTGGCTGGGGTTTTTCGGTGTTGCATCAGTTCAGTCATCCGAAAAAAAACAAAACCTGATTTCACCCGACACCTGTCACGAGGATGAGTGCCGGACGGCAGGTGGAACGGCAAACGGAAGGGGGGGAGGGTGTGATGCCGCCGACCAACATACACAAAAAGGCTGCGCTACGCACACCGACTCAAGGGCCCGGTTCGGTCTGGCTGTGTGTATGGGTCAAACATGCGGCACCGAACGAGCAACCATGATCTGCATGTTAGCGGCCGCGCGCTCACTATCAACATGGTGCGAGACCTCGAGACCGCCGCCGTCCGGTAGTGGATGATCGGTCGGTCCGAATCGACAGTTCAGTTCTGGTGGAGTCGTCGCTACACGCACAAGCGCAGCACAGCGCACAAGCGGAGTTTGTTTCTGCTTGGGGGGAAGGTTTTTGCTTTCGCGCAAAAGGATTCGCGTTCAGTTCCGTGCGCGAACTCAAGCCGAGAATGGCACTGTCTAGCTGTTGTGTGCGAGTTGGCGCGTAAGAACAAACCTCTATTCGGTGATGCGTTCCAGATCTCGTCTCGCGAGTGTGCGCTTTCATAAGGTTCTATCTGTGATTTGTGTGTCTAGTTTTTGTGAGTGACATAAACGTGATTGTGAGAATTATATATTTTGTAATTATAAGTTAAACAAAAAGCTCGAAAACATGACACCAACCAGTACCCTGTGCGTGATTTCGCTGTGGAGTGTCAGTGTGCTGATCCTGCTGCTGGGCGGGTGTGATCGGACCGCTGCCAACTTTATCACCTACGTGGACGATTCGGGCGAAACTGTGCCGGAAGACTATGTGCTGGACACGAAGCACGGGCGCAAGAAGGTCCGCCCGCAGGACTACAACGATGCGCTCGATCGGTTGATTGCGGATGCGCTCAACCAGACGGTGCCCCGGTCGAACGAGACCTCGTCCGAGGAGCTGGGATCCAGCTCGGCCGAGCAGAGCGTTGCCTGCATCGGCAGCCGACAGGTGAGATGGGCAGATGCAAATGAGCCGTCCTTGAACCAGGGGCGCGAAAGATATTGCAACCGCAGACCGTAGCCCAAGAGGCTCTGTTTTGGGGTTAGTGAAAGGAACCGGTGTAGCATTCGCGATTTTGGAGCAACTCTGAGGACGCATCAGAAATGAAGATCACGTTGCGTAAAGCATGGGGTGATCTTTGAGCCAGCTTACTCTCACCAGTCTTCTCGTTTGTTGAGTCTTGTTTGTGTGGCACCAGAGACAATGGTAGACCTTGGACGGCGAGCTCCCGTCCATTTTTGGGAGCAGCTGACCGATTGCGCACTAACGCCTCACTATAAGTGTGAGATGCGGTTAGCACTCTCATCGGTGGACTGTTAATTGCAACGACCGGTTCTCGATGTCTCCCCCATCCCCGTCGATAGAGTGGGTTTTTTGCTGTTTGTTTTATTTCCTCCACCTTCGACCTCAGCAGCTCCCAAGTTACCTTTTGGTGCGGCCCGTTAATGAGCAACAGGACTATGAGCGGACGATTAATGGAATAAAACGGTTCTCCGCTGTCCACACGGCTGAACACGATGACATGTTGGTTGTATAATTGCTTTAATAATACAACTGTATACGTACGGCTGCTGCTGCTGCTGGTTGCTAAAAGGTTGTTAGTCAAGACAACTCGGGCAAGGGGATGGGGTAGAAGTAGGTGCCCCGGAAGCCATGACGGGTTCTTAGCTGCTTAGAAAATCACCAGCCAGTTTTATTGTGCACCTTCCCGATTTCCTATTGCTAGCTGGAATGGAATCGGAGCGATTTTATTAATCGTTTTCACCCTCCATTTGGAAGAACAACTTTATTGACACTCTCGGGCAAAAACTCTGCTGAAACAAACAGCGCTTAAGGCTGGATGCTAATTCGGTTGCTGTTTATGACGCCTTTATCTCGTTTCCCAACAGCGGCATTAGAAAGCGCTCGAGGTAAACCGGGAGAAGCTGGAAAGGTGTGCACAGCCGCGAATGGCTGTGGATGCAGTTGCTCTAAAATTCTGCTGAATTATTCATCTGGCTAGAGACAGCGAGATAGAGACGCGGAGATCAAAGACCTTGCAGTTTTATTGCCTTTGTTCCTAAGAGAATGAGGAAGTTAGCTCTATACGCGCGAAAAAAACTTCTCATCAATATTGTACGCGTTTTTATCACGATAAATAAATCTGATCTACCTTCAGTGCATACATTTGCGCACGAAGTGTGTATGCACACGATGCAAAGGCTGGCTAAGGGGAAGGCTTTGTGTGCATTAAATCTTACACACATAACATAACTGGCAACATCAACTTAAAGCAAGGTTAATAAAATGTGCAAGAACCGTCTTTTGATTGCGCGAACAAACGGAACACAAAACAAGAAGCCTCCAAAAAGCTGCTGCACCATGGGGTGGAGGTTTTTGATTGCAAAATTTCTTAACATGTCTGTCTGGGGAAGTTAGCTGCCATCGTCCGTGTGTCCGCAGTGTGTGTGTGGCTGTGTCGAAGGACTTTACTTTCTACTTTGCTTTTCGGGTGACCTTTTCGGGTGCAACTGCAAGCCACAGCATGCAGTTTCGCGTGTGCCAACTGCATCGCTCCAACGTGCAACCGGAAATGTGCTACGGTTGCAGTGGTGGTTGTAGTGGTGCTGTTTTAATCATGAAGTAATGTGGTATCATTTTTCTTTCCGCGAGCGACCGCATCCTCCGTTCTGGGTGAATGTATTTATTGCTGGCTTGCCTGCCTTTTTTTTTATTTCACAACGATTCTAGAGACATCTCCGAGGCTTTAAGCTGGCAGGTTTTATGAAACAGGATTTCGGAATCGGTTGGAAGTGGTTTTTGCGAAAGTAGCATTCTTGACAGGTTCTTTGAAAGAGGAATGTGGTTGAAGAGGTACGACAATGAACGAATTAAAGATTATTTCGTCGATGGAAGGCACTGTGATGGTCTTTTGGTGGCATCTTTTCGCATCATTTATAATTCGCATTTGGCGTTTTGATCATGTGATCAAGATTGGGCAGGTTTTTCGCGATGGGAATGATACATTTGGCTTGGATTGGGAGAGGATGCCAAAAATGGACGCACTCTCGTACGCGTAATCTTGAAATTGTCCCTATGAAAAGTAGGATAAAGAACGGTTATGTAAATGTTGCGTCCAATTTTGATAGTCGGCGATCAATTTGCATAGCTAATGGTGTTGAGGGATAATGATGGAAGTTCCAAATATCACCAGGAACAGTGAATGGTTGAGATATGGTTTAGAATTAAACTAACGACTGTTTAAGGGAATACTGTTTAGGATTATGTGAATATTAATTCAACATTAATTCGTTCTTCCTCTTGCTCTAATTCTGCTTACTTGGTACAAAAACTGGTTTAGATCCAAGTCTAGACAATTTATGACATAATTAGATTACTAACAGCAAGGAAGTTATTCTTGCGTATGCGGGGACTTGGACCGTACGAGTTTTGAGCCTATGACGTGCATGTTTTGTTAGATCGTTACGAACCGAGAGTGTAATATGTGACCGTACTGATCAATTCACCATGCCTGGATCATAGATTATAACTGTCTCTACGTAACTATACACGATTAGTTTAACGTTTTTATATAATTTTTCAAACAATTTCATACAACCTGCAAGAAATTATAAGTTGAGTAGTCAAGTGCGTGGTTGCTAGAAACTGTAATAACGCAGGGAAGGAGACTGTAGCAATCAATTGATTGAAGATACAACATATAGAACGTGTGACGGTGAGACATTCTTAGAAAAGAAAGCATTTGGTTCCTTTTACCATTAATCCATGTGTTTTATCTGAGACGACCTGGCTTTATAACATTAAAATCTCAACAATAACTGATTGTGTAATTACGTGTAGTGAATGGTTGATCATCAATTTAACTTTTGTGACGTTAACAATGTTTTTGATTAGGTTAGAACTCAAGCCAAGTTGATATTGCACTAGAAATAAGCTAAAATGCGTCTCAGATACAAGGATACAATGTCTAATGCGAGCCGGCTCTTACAAAAGCTGCTGATGAAATCTTGTCATTGTTGAGCATAACCCAAGCCACTAACCTTCACCTTAACTTTATCGGACATTTATCACCACCATCAACACTTGGCACACAAAAAACTTAACAGCCAAACAAAACAATTTTCCATTTTAGATGCGTGCCGAACGCCCATTACTCTACGCCTTACCGAGCGAGCTTGGTTACACAAAACTTGTCACCTGCAAAACACTGATATTGATAATAGCTAATTTGTCTTGTCAACCTCGGGCTTCTCTCCCATTCCCCTTTCAGCCATTGCACATCGACGCGCTGGACAGGCTGACCGTGCGCAAGTGCTGCCCGAAGGGCCAATCGTTCCACCGTCTAAGCATAACCACCTGCCACCCGATGGATGTGCACGATCACATAACCCGCTTCACGCTGCTGGCCCGCCAGCTAAACTACTACGGTCCCGGGTGTCACGAGTACGGCAAGTACCTGCGCTACAACACGTCGATCGATAAGACGTGCGTCGGACAGCGGTAGGTGTAACAAGAGGCGGAGGGGGCACAAAACCGCCAAAGGTGTCGAATGGAGTGTCTAATTTCAAATTTCCTCATCCTCATGGCAGGTTGATCTTTAACGATCGTGGCACGCAGATGCTGCTGATCCAGAACGGCTCACTGCTGGTGACGCGCGGCGATCGGGTCGAGTTTTACGATGACTTCTGCGTGGAGGAGACGGGCAATATGGTGCTGGCGGCCCACATCTGTGACGCGCCGGGTGGCAGCCACGGGGACGATCTGTTCTCCGGGTGGTTGGGCACGGTGATGATAGTGCTGGCGCTGGTCGCCTCGGCCATTACCGTGCTGGCGTACGCGTTCGATCGCACCTTGCCCCACCGGTACGGGCCACTGATTGCGAGTCATGCAGGGCTGTTGGCGGGTGCCATACTGCTCGAATTGCTTCTAACGGCACTGCATCAAGGTAAGCGGTTATTGCTAGCATCCTTGAGAAGTTGGATCCTTGATAGATTGATGAGCCAGAAACGTATAATAGAATGTTGCGGACGGGTCTTTTCCAGATGTTTAAATGTTGTTTGTTATAATTGAGGTTAATGTACTAATTCCGACGAAGCAAGGACTGACAACAACTGGTTGCGTGGTAGTAACATTTTTCGGAAGCATGTACAAGCCGACATGATCGCGTAGGTCGTTGCGCTAAACAGAAGAAGCTGAAGCATAATAACTTTTTAGTATTCTTATTGAACTAGTGGACGTCTTTTTAACATTAAAATTCATTCAAAATTGTTGCTTTTGTGATAAAGAACTAAGAAAGCATCATACATCTTAAAAATAATTTTATATTATCAAGTATAAGGGATAAAAACGTAGCAAACAAAAACGATTAAACGCTGTCTAAACATTATATTCATGTGGTGTATTGTGACATTTTTTAAACAAGTATGTTGTCAGATATTCTTATGAATTGTCCTAGAGATCCAATCTAAGGATCACTTTTTGTAGTATGTGATTGCAGCATATTCTCGCGAAATTAGGAGATGCTATCAAAGCAGTTGGGGATAGCTATATTCCTTTGACAGCCTCAAGATAGCCTCAAGATAGTCTTCAGAAGCTATAATCCTTCTATGAGGAACTCTTTTGATGAGATTATTGTGTTTTACTGTAACATTCTGGACTAAGTAGCTAGGAATATTTTAATTTGGAAAGCAAATTGACATGATTTCTAGCAGTGAATCTCTATACATACAAGGTTTCTCTATTTATCTCTAAAACTTTAACTTCAATTCGTTAAAGCTCATTTCAACTCTGCCAATTGATTGTTGAATCAAAGCAATTGAGCCATTGAAATAGTTGAAATTAGTTTTTACGAGTTGAACTGGTTAGAGAAACCTTGTATGGTACTTGATACAAGTACCTCTTGAGCATAGTTTGTCTAGACGACAATAACGACACATTACGACTACAAATACAAACACTAATTAGACCATCTAATTGTATGCCTTAATGCTATGAAAAATATTCCAATTCCATCAGAAATTTACTAAAACTTACAATTCCATATTCCCATAGAACATTACCGGCCCGCGGTTGACATGCTGGTAGAGATCTCGTACGCCATCTTCGTGATCTTCAGTGCAATGCTGTTCTTCTCCTCGGCCACCGGTACTACCAGCATCAACTATCGCCTGCTACTAGTAGCCGTATTCTTCATTTCCTCCTGCTCGCTCGTTGCTGTCGCACTGACGTTCTACTCCGAGCGGGTCCTCCTGATGGCAGTGCTGTCCAGCCTGCTCGTGGCGTTAATCATCTGCGCCGCCAACGTGTACACCTCCTTCGGGCGCAATCATCTCGGGTTTAACAGTAGCGAGAACCCGTTCGAGATTATCAACGAGGGCAGCACGGCCAAGCGCATGGATCAGCGGAAGGAACTGTAAGTATGACCGAGCTACGGTGCGATTACGCTAGCAGCGCACTAACTAACTCACCGTCATGCACTTCAATTTCACGCAGCACGGTCGTATCGACGTTCGCTTGTGCCACCCAGATCATCGTCTGGATCCCGTACTCGATGGGCAAGTACACGCTCCTGTCCGTGCTGGCCTGGAACGCGATCATCATCTTCGTCGTGTTCGTGGGCCTCCGGCGACGTTCGATCGGGCTGTGCAACGTTGGCCAGCGGGTGAAGCTGCAGCGCCCGGGACAGGTGTCGATCAGCTCACCGTACGCCGACCATCAGATGCCGCACGATACGCAAACCGTCCTGCCGCCGGACGACGAGATTGAGGTAGAAAATGAGCTGCGCGTGGTGTAGCAATCTTAGTGCTTACCACTGTCACTGCTACTACTACGACGCACTAAAGTCGTAATTTAGACTGTACATAAGAACGAGGCGATAAACACGTTTCGTGTACTAGCAGAATCTGTGCTGTTCCGCGTCATAGTTTAAGACTCCTGCGCAAGTGCGCAACGTTAGCTCACCTGATGATACTGTTTCCTCTGGACCCATCCCCGGCTTGCCCGCTCACACACGAACTCATTAGTCACCGGGCGTTCCGGATCGTCGAGGCACCGTCGCACTGAAAAAAAAAACCATCGAAGGTTTGGAACGGAGGAATATGTTTTTGGATGTAAGAAAAATACGCGAAATAAATAAAACAAACAACACCCCAAAACCCGTTGGTTCGGATTCACATCGCATTTCTTTTTCTTCGTTCCTCGTCGGTCGTTTTGCGCGTTCAAACCGGTTTGAACTCTTTCACGGTACGGTGGCCTTGACGTATTTTTTGGAGATTCTCAGCCTCTGAAGCTGACCAGCAGATGACTATTGTGCTTCTTCGAATGACTTTGGAACGAAATGAACCAAATCGAGCATTGGAAATGAAATCGTTCCACCCGGTTTCGGGTGTGGCCCGGGGGTTTTGCTCTTTCTCGGTTGGGTGATCGTTCGTCATTGGAGCCGGCTGGCATACTGCAGACATTATACTGCTGTGTTTAATAAGGTAAGGGGTATGAATCGTTCTCGTGTAGATTGTAGTTTTAATGTCCTAGAAATACTGAAGGCCCCCTTGTAATTGCATTCGTGTACACGGCAAAGTGAATGGTGCAAAAATGCGAGATTTATGGGATGAATGTCCAAAAATACTTTTTCTGCAGTACGTCTCAATAAAACGCGCAATAAAAACATAGCATTTATTAACGTGGAAGAGTAAAGAAAAAATAACCGTAACCTCGAATACTAAAACACACGACAAAGGACAACGTTTCCATAAGAAACGACATCACAAAACCGGCTCAGGGGATGTCCATGCCCGGTTGGATTTTCCAACTGAACGGCAGAGAGCGAACCACAGCAAATTAACCCCCAGTCTCCATTCCACCTGTGGGCCGAGGCGGGCGAATTAAAAGGGCCCTCACCTTGTACGGTAATTTTCTTATGATTCATTCACGGTCGTACTTTCCGATCGTACCGGGCGCGTGTGGTGGAAAGGTTAGACGATCTTGTACCGTTTTCGCTTTGTGGGGATTTAATCGAATGGAGTGGTTTATCCAAGCAGAGCTGTATGTTGTATTGGGTACAGACATTTTTTGACAAAACAACTAATAAAATAGCTATAACTTTCTCCAAATGAAGCAGACACACTTCCAAATCATGACATTTAAATGTTCACATTAATGCTAATTCTTCCCCTTTGTAATATGATCGTAAACATTATTGCTAGGAAAATATCCAATTCCGTTACAAAACTTCGTTTCCAATTCATTGGAACAATTAACTCAACGCCAGGGGTGAGCAAACTGTGAAATGAATGCTTCTTTTGTTTGCTCCACGCAATATTGGAACGGATGAATGTATTGTTATCCACAAAAAGGTTATGAAAATTCAAAAATATCTGTAGAAATTCAATCAATTCAGTTTAATAATTATCTTTACCATTATCAAGAATACATCTAATTATTGTTGCTTTCAGCTTGAATCATTTTATTTGACATACAGTACAGTCGTATCCATTAAAATTTTTACTCTTATGTTCCATTTTTTCATAGCTTGCATTAATGATTCTCTCTACTTTATTTTACTCTACTCTCCACACTCTATTCTCTCTACTACTCTATTCTAAAAAGTGTTGGAGTAAAAGTAGAAATTATGATGAATCTTTTCGAATCTCGAGTAGATTTTTAGCATTTTTGTTGTGTTAGAGTATAAAGTGTATTAAAAGTATCAACACAATTCTATAATTTCATAGTTGCAAAAGAAAAAAACAAAACTTATGAAATTGAATACGTTTTCAGAGAATTGTTGATTCCGGTAAGGACGCCAACAAAGAAGACGCCACTGACATTTTAAAAATTCTCATAATATTTGTTAACCATTGGAATCGTTTGAATAAATACTCATTAAATTGCTGATTTCAGCAATTTTCGAGGCGTTTTAGAAACGAAGTAATATGTTAAAAAAAATATTCATATGCAGTCAAATAGGTTTCTTAGAGACAAACAAGCTGATGCCAAGGAGGCAGAAATTAATGCATTACATAAACACATTGATCGCATTTTAACATTTTAACGGCAACGACTGTAAATTGATATTAAACAATATCGTTTTGGGCGTTATTGGTTGTCCGTACATAGCAATAAACGCATAATTAAAATTTTTCGATTGCAATATGTTGGAATAAATATCAAAACGAAACATTGTTGATGAGTCAGTCATTTTTTACAATTATGCTCATTACAATTTATTGGAGAAACCATGGTTGCTCATCCCTGCCCTCATGATGCTATCCAATCTCATTGTTTATGGATAACTTTATGCGCACAAGAGTGGGTTCCCCTTCCCCAGGGCCAACTGGGTTCATCCCGGACGAGATCAAAAGAAAAGAAAAAAAAGGAAGCAAAGGGTGCTTATTTATGCGTAGCATGTTTCCTAACCTAAAGCGCACGGGCGCGCCAGCGTATCCAGCTGCCACCGGAATGCGCGTCAGCTTTTACACGCGTAAAATTTAAACTACCAAAAAAACCACGCAGCAAAACACCCCGACCGGAAGCGCAAGATAGAACCGCACCAGGTCGTGGTAGGAAGTGGCTCCCGCTCCCATAGATGGGTTGTGTATTATTGTTAAACGTTTGCAGTAAAACAAGGGAAAGAAACAACCCCCTACCCCAAACCGACAGAAGAGCATTCGGTTCGGTGGCCAGTGTACGTTCGGAAGTCATGAAGAACGGAGTAACGCACAGCACATCTCGAAAGCGAGCGACGTTTTTTCGAGTGGCAAAACGGGGCGAATCTGATTAGATAAATCTTATCATCATCGACAGTGTTGCGCGTTGAGACGTGAGGGAGCTTAATTGAACCTGCTTGTGTGAGCACCCCTGCGTACAGGTAGAGCTCGTCGGGTTTGCTAGTGTCCGTGTGACGACCGTTTCTTTCGCGAACTCGCGGGGTGAACCAGTTTCTGGGGGAGGCGACCGGAATAACGAATTCTCGCGCGGTTACATTGTGATATGGTGGCATTTTTGTGTCGTCGGTGGTTGTATCAACAGTGCCCCGGGGTTTGCTGGCGAGGGTGAATACAGAGAATGCAGAGAGTATGGCCGCGAGAGCAGTGAGAGCAGCGAACGCGTAGCTTAAGCGACGAAGCAACGAGATTAAACCGAGCCTCGACGTGGTTGGCGTGAGATGAGAGTGCGCACCAGCGAGAGCGTGAGCGGAGAGATTCTTCTTTAGTAGCTAAGTGAGTTAGCTTCGCACGGTTTCAGTGTGCTTGTGCCGGTCGATGGGGATGACAATATGAAAACACCCACCAGTCGTTTTTATCTGAGAAGCAGGAGCAATCAACTGTTGACAGTTCGATGTAGTGAACGGTGAACACCTCCGATCTAGGTAGAGCATGTAACGACATCGCATTTAAGCAAGGTGATTAAAAGGTACGCACGTGACCACGCGTGTATGGTGAAGTGCTCTTGAAAAGGAAGAGGAAAAGGTGATAAAAAAACGAAAGTGTGCTACATTATGTAAGGCTATACACACGGCCAAAGATTCCTGCTCGAGGTTAAACGCGTTCGTCACCTGGTTTGGATGTGCGTTTGAGTCACTGTTCCTAGCAAAGCGCCGTCCTTGATGAGTTGTGCTCTTCTACCAGCACAGCCAAGTCGGTCGTCAGACGTCAGACGTTTGAACAAACGCGTGTGTCCGTAAATTCCCTATTAGTGTTTGTGTGTTCTACAATCGTACAACAGCTGTTCGGGGTGACACGTGTGTTTGGTTGTGTTAGCGTTCGATCGTCTTGCAGCGTTTGGCGGCCCCTACGTAGTTCTTCCGTGCCGTAGGTAATGATGGTTCGTTGCGCCATGCGGACGTTTGTGCGGTTGTGCTGTTTTGTGCTTTTGTGTCTGGTGGTGCTGCTCGATGGCAGCGTGGCGACGATAGATAACGCTACGGGTGCGGTTCGCGACAACTCGCTGCCGAGTGAAGTGCCTGCAGTAGTGTTTGACCAATCCAGTGTGGCCGTGCCGGCAGCTACCGAACTGTCGACAGCAACGATTGCAACAGAAACGAGCCCCGCCACCACAGTGGCGACGTCATCATCGTCATCGGTCGCTACCGGTAATGAGGCCACCCAGAGCGTGACGACAACAACCGCCACTGTGCCGGTGTCTACCGTACCTTCGACGCAGATTGAGCCGATTCATCAGCTACAGGCCGCCACCTCATCGGCCGGCGATGGCGAGCTTCCTGCCAACTGTTCGGAATTTAGTGTAAGTACCTGCAGCCGGCCGGTATGCGTCACAATAGGCGGTTACATTCCTTCACGATGACGATGCCAATAAAATGCATCGATAAGCGGTGGGCCACCACCGAACTGTACCACATTCGGTTGATAATGAAGCGCGCACGGATAGCAGAGCGCAGCGTAATAAACCTTCACGAAATCCGGCCTGCCCTACCTGTGGTCGTTTGCGGCAGATGATGGCTTCTAGAGGGTGCTGGGTGAGCCGTCGCAAACCCGCTCTAATTGCCATTTAACGAACTACACACGATTCCTTTTTGCCATCTGAACCGATGTACAACCGCGCGAAGGTGGTTACCCTGGGTGGAAAAGTGTTCCGTGATAATTCGATATGCAAAGCATGTAGGGGTTTTGGGTACGTTCTTCAACAGTTCAGCTCACTTTGCTGAGCGTTCGGTGCAGAAATGGTGGACCAAAATGGAGCTAGAATTATTCGCCCCTCCCGAACACAGCTAACCGGAAGCGGATGGCAGAAGCTATTTACATGTCTAGACGGATTTTGTGTGCACAGCCTGCGTGTACGGTTTGCACTCTTCTTCACGAATGTTATAAAGATCCATTTGTCGGTCTGTCGTGATGTGATGCCGTTCCGTCGCAAAGTAACCGTATCGTATCGCGTCCGTGACACAGTTGATCGAGGTCATTAATAAACCTGTGGGTGATCGCAATGAACGGTGATTGAATGTGATCGTTCGCGATCGGTCCGGGGCCGGTGCCGCGGTGGCGTGTCGTGGTGTTGGGGTTTTCGTTGTTGTGGCCCGTTCGGTAAATCGAGCATGTTGATTTACCTTCCAAATGTGTCATGCTGAACGGTAAACAATAAGCTTTACTGTTGATGTTCAGCTGTTAGCAACAGTTGGATGTGGAATGGGCTAGAACGAATGGGTTTGGCTTTAGTTTAATGTGGTGCTCGTTCACATTTTTGTTATGCACGGCACGGTGGGTTGAGCTTGACCTGTTGACCCGATGTATGGAGTATAAAGTTATACCGAAATGCCTTATGAAATAATGGGCTAGAAATATATAAAAAACATCTTCAAAGGGTTTTTTGTTGTTGAAAAACTGGCTCTTGCAGATCTTACTATCTCTTCCCATTGATTATTTGCTACGCGATGGTTTTGAATTTGTCTCCCGATTCGACTGTTTGGCTCGTCGATTTCATTTGTTCATAGTATTATCCGCTCAGCATATTTGAAACAAATTATTCAAAAATGGTCCTCATAAATTAAAAATTTATTTCATCCGTTCCTTTAAGTGAAGAGTTTGCTGAACTCTGGCTTAGATCGCTGGGCCTAGATGCCGAAATATTTAAAGCTAAACGATGGTAGTTTTAAGTACAGTCTCTTAACCAGTTTTGCGTATTCGGAGAAACGCGGTTTCCTAAATTTAACAGTTCATTTGCCAAAGCAGTACAATTATCAAATGGAAAATTAGTTGATTGAAGCTAAACATTTCCTAATTTTCTGCACGAATCAGGTGAGTGTATAAAAATACTAAATCTCAAGCAATGCCCAAATGCCCATACATGAACTGTATTTTGGCTGATAATCGTAAACTGAAGAACTAGCTTGGATATCCAACAATGAAAGTGATTTGACACAATAGACAATTTTCAAATCCTTTGTCATGTCATGTCATGTGTAAGGCATCTTAAAAGTTGGTTAAAAATCAAAGTTACCCAATGCACCAAAGCCACCAATATCGTCCGAGATCTGATGATGAATTTTGTGTGACGGACATAGAATGTCTGGTAGAAACTCGATAAATAATTGAACATGGGATAATTGATGATCCATTACGTTTCCCAAGCAACAAAAATAAGAAACCCCATCTATTATTGGGGCCCTTTCCGTTGTAAGTTCGTAGGCTGAAATTTCAGCCTGTCAGCTGTTTGCATTGTATAGCAGTTTTCGAGCAGCTATCTAAGTGAGTATAATATACAGGTGGGCTTATCCCAAGGTGTATGAATTTAGAAGGCTGATTTTTATCGCTTCTGCTTCTGAATGAAGATTGTAAGAGTGTTTTGAGTATTCGTCAAGCCTCCAGAAAGCTTGCTTGAACAAAAGTTTTCACCCATCCTGTCAAAATTGATATTCAATTTGGTTTAAAAAACATACTATGAGACCACCTGGACTACATGCACTTTGATTCCAGATTTCACCACCAGATCTCTTTAATGCACCTTGGGATAAATGTAAACAACACCGTGTTTTCGAGCAGGTACTCGAACCTAATTCTAGCTTTGAGGCTAGAATAATCTAGACTGAAAATTACAGGTTAGTTTTTTTGTGTGGTTTTATATGGAGTGTTTACATGATTTCAGCCTCCAACTGTCAAACTCCATACAAAAAACTGACTAGAATCGTGAAGGGCCCCATTGTTCAACTGTACATGCACCAGATCAAGATGACAAAATTAGATAATCAAAATTATCGGGAAAAGTAAAAACTAATGCGTAATTTAGGAATTCTGTGCACAGAAATTCATTGCATTAATTACTACTTGATCGTATTTCGAATTTGGTGTAAATCTAATTGATTATTCACAATCCTCTCATTCGATCCATCACTCCTACAGGCCTCTCCCATACAGCTGATGTACAGCGAGCGGGCACGTATTCGCAAGTGCTGCCCACCGGGACGCATGATCGAACCGCGCAGCAACTTCCAGTACGAGTGCGTGCCCGGCAGCCGAGAACTCCAGATCGATACGATCGATGCCCAGTTCTACGGCAACAACGAGTGCATTGAGGTGAGTGAAATCGTACCAGAGCTGCCGGTAGTGTGGAACGATCTGTGCGAAGGCGATCCGCAGGCCCTGATGTACAGTGCCGACCAGGGCGACGAACTGTTTGTGCTGCAGAACGGATCGCTGTTGGTGCTGGAGCTGGGGTCTCTCGTTTCCGTGTTCGATAGCTACTGTGTGGAGATGACCGGAGACTCGCAGCTGTTGGCAAAGGTGTGCGAACAGGTCCGGATCGATCGTATAGGGGTGATCGAGTTCTTCATGCTGTTCAGCTCGTTGCTTGCCGTGCTCGCGCTGCTCATCACCGCACTCAGCTATTCGTTTGTGCCAAAGCTGAAAGATAGCTTTGGCTATCTTATCGCGGTCCATGCCGGCACGTTCGCTATCGGGACGATCTTTTTCGGGCTTGCGCGATGTGCGGGACGCTGTATCGATCCGGCCAATGTTGGTAGGTGTTCAATGTCATTCGGGGTGCCCCACGAACAGTTTGTCGTCTTCAATGTATCGCTTTATTGTACATTTACAGAGGTCACCGAAATGTTCTCAAACGCACTACTTGGAACCTCGGTGTTTGTCTTCTTCCTGATGAACGTTTATAACACCATGTACGTGGCGTACTACATCCCGAACGGGCTCGAGTACGAGAACAAGAACAAGCGAGACATGTATGCGTTCCTAGCCGTACTGTACTGCATCACACTAGTGCCCTTGTTCCTATTTCCCAGAGGTAAGAGTGGTATTACTCAGAGAGGTTCAAACAAAAGAAGGGTCTTTTAACATCATTCCTTTTTTGCAGGAGGACTCATATGCATCGTGTTTCTGTACTTTGGAGCGATTGTGCTCGCACACTTCCTCTCGTGGCACTACGCGCGACGCCTCACCTCCGGCATCTACCTGCAAATCAGTGGCCAAACGAAGATAAACCAAACGCGGCTGAACGAAATCAATGGACAGTAAGTTGATAGCGCTGCACCACATCTTAAGCAAAGAAGGGTGTGCACTTCCCTTTATTGCACAGCTCCACTAAATGTACCTCCTTTTTTTGCCACACCCTTCCATTTGCCCAGGAGACACCTCTGCCTGATCGAGACCGGCTTTGCTCTGTTGCTGTGGGTCATTTTGGCGGGCCTGATACTGTCGAAAAGCATGTCCGGCAATGCGCGCATCGTGGCCGTGTGCTGTATCGCGCTGCAGGGACTGTTTATCGGTGTGCTGTTTGTCGCTGGTCAGCAGCGCTGGATCATACTGCGCGAGTGCTGGAGCAACTCGGGCTCGGTCGACCTGCGGGCGGTCGAGAACGGGGTCGAGATGAAAACGTTCGTCAAGCCGAAGGTGATGGTGGAGGAAAGCGAAGATGCAGCGCCCACGTAAAAGCCGGTGCTCGGGTGTTCGGGTGCACTGTCCGCCAGTACCGCAAAACAAAGGCCATATACTGTATCTGTGATCCCGTTTTTGTCCCGTACCGATTACATGTATTACTGACACGGGACGGTGACACGAATCGATCGATAGATGTCGAATTCGAATATTTAGTAGTTACCAAAACGATTGGCGAAAGTGTTGGAGAGCTGTAATGCTGTGCCAAAGCCAAACCACCCAATCACAAACATGAAGTTGGATTGATAGTGCGAGTGTGTTTGGAAGAACGAAGCATTAACGAGATACGAACATTAGACTGTAAGATAATATTAATAGAAGTATGTAATAAAAGAGAGATTTACAGATGAGTTTCATTAGAATATGATATTATTTATCTGCTTCAATGATCATTATGGTAGTTATCATAATATGATTAAACAACACCAATTAAATGTATTGCAATCATTTAGGTTATATTGTACGTATCACAATGAACAAATGATGGGTATAAGCGCATTGAATTATCTTCTATCTCCTATAAAAGTCGTGATGACGTCGTGACGTAAACACCGTATCAGAAACTTTGGCATGCTTACTTAAAAGCCAATCCATTTTAGCCAGCACATTTTATTGAACACCACTGTCGCTTATTATTGATAGTAGTTGTTATGGTTGTTGTAAGGAAAGCCTGAACGAACTTGACTTTCAATTGTACACGCGTCAAGTAGCAAGTCGTTGTAAAGGTTGTAAACATTCCAAATGTCTTTGTTTACTAGAAGCCGCAACAAATATCGTGCAGACTTAAGTAGACTTTCGTGAAATGAACCGGTCAACAATTATTCTCCAGGCTGCTCGGTTCCTGGCTACAACCTCTTATTTATGTAGAGATCACATCACCGAAAGATCCAGCCTTCACCTGATCCAGCCATCGATCTCCCTGTTTGCGCCTCATGCTGAACTGGGGATCGCTGTCGAACACCTTCTTGGTGGGGAATCCTCATATCTACACCAGCCATCGTATCATGTCAACACTCCTCCAAAGATGGTCCGGTGGATGCGTCGCTCAAACACGCCCAGAGCGTTTGCACCGGATTTCGCTGCTGATGTCGTTTTCTGACGTAACGACCGTCGTAAGATAGAAGAGCTTCTTTACTACCTCAAGATTGTCACCATAAACTAATACATTGAGTCTTCGGCAAGTAGGTTCTTCGTCTTCTCAATTCGTTTTTCGCAATTCAATTCTTGCTGCTTCGCGCTTGAGTTGGGTGGCTGCCTCACACATCTTCGCTGTCATTTTGCCGATGATGTCGATGTCATCCGCGAAGCCAAGAAATTGGAGAGACCGGTAGAGGATCGTGCCACGGATGTCGTGGTGTAGCCCCACGCTTCGAATGACACCCTCCAGGGCGATGTTGAAGAGCAGACATTGGAGTCCTTCACCTTGCCACAGACCACTGTGAGATTCGAACGATTCCGACATCAACCTGGCCACTCTCTCCTTGAACTGCACCCTGTTCATGGTGGCTTCTAACAGCCGAATCAACATCCCAGGAAAGTAGTGCCACTGCATGAAACACATCTTTGAAACACTCATGTAAACTTGGCGTGTACCCTACCAGTAAACTTGTGGCCAGCTTGAGAAACCCTGTAATGCACCATAGTGTATCAAATATGTTCTTCTAAGTAATTTTGAATTGATACTGTAATTCCACCTAATCTCACAGCGTACGAGGGAAGCTAAGATAAAAATGCCAGCTGTTGTGATATGCAATTTTTATCTGGTTTTCTAGACGCTGCTCGGCGATCGGCGTGTTGCCGCCTGGGTGAGGTAACGCTTTTAGGGTGATGCATATTTGCTTACTGATAAATGATACGAATGAATAAATGAGTTTCTTTTCCGTCAGCTCTAATTTTGGACCTTTATGGTGGGTAAACTGGGTAAAACTATAAAAATAAAACACTTCCGTATTGATATCTTCCATTCATTCGGGTGTGCCATATCTTGCTTAGCTCCTTTTCCTTTGATAAATTATGATTTGTTCCCGTCCGCTCAAATCACCACAAACAGCTACATCGTAAATGAGTTTAAAATACGCTTCGTGGAGACGTAGTCTACGTAATTTTGAAATTTTACGCTAGGAATGCACATCACTACTGGTAACAGCCAGAAAATCTTGTATACAGGGTTTCTCAGCTATTGTAAGATCCGTTGGAGTGATGCAATCCTTGATAAAGAAACAAATAATGAACTGATAAAAATACGATAACACAAAATAGATCTTTTCACGAATAATTACTTGTTTTCATGTGGAGTCGTGTAAGTAGTTCTTCAAATTGTTCGACTATGGCGTACACTAAAGTCAACAAGAAGCTCTGGGTCTTAAACGCTTGATCGCATGTTAGCTTGGCCAATAGAAAATGTAGTAGGAAGGATGAGTTACTGCTACTGCTATGTTAAAATAATATCAAGCGGTGACAGCTAGTGGATCGTCTACAGCAGGTATGTCAAACTGGCGGCCCGCGGGCCGCATGCGGCCCGCGTCGATTCTGAATGCGGCCCGCGAGAATATTTTGAGAATTGCTAAAAGCACTGCAAACCATAAATCTGTTATTACTATTTGTCAAAGTGTATTAAATTTTCCAGAGAAGAACAATCCTTTTGTTGGTATATGGAAACTAACATGAATGTACCCATAACATCTCATAAACTTATTCTACACAAAGGTACATATCAATCGAGACCCTTAAGAATCATTGAATCGAATGCAAGCTCAGTCGTATTATGTTTCGATTAAATTCTGAATATTAGCATAATTTTGTGCACACTCGATTGCACATTCTGTATGGAAAAATAGATCTGCGTCAACTGGCTACAAACGAAAAAGGAATGAAAATAACTTGATACATACACTAGGAAACTTCGCAACAACTAATGATGGATTGTCAGAATCGCATCCACGGCTCAAAACCATTTTCGATCTTAGCTATAGCAACTTCGAATCCGGCCAAATCAAACCAACAGTTACCGTTCGGTGCCGTCCGAAGCCTATAGAGCCGTTAGGAGCCATTCGGAACCGTTGGAGTCATCGGTTGTCCCACCGAATTTGACAATCTCCATGCCCCCGACTGCCGAGTAAAGGATTCATTCGGCTCCGATTTTTTTCCGACCTTAGAATGTTACATCATTGATATTCGATTGGAGCCACTTCTGTTTTTTGTCATAAACATGCCACCATAAATGTTAATAAAAGTGGTTGTAGCCAAGTTGCAATTATTTGTACCCCCCATTCTGCAAGACGAATTAATGTACTTTCCAACCTCTCCAAAAATTAAAACAAAAATAATATGATTACGCTTAAGCATAAGGGATTTAGATCAAGGATAAAAACAATCCAAATGCCGAAGCCTTGCAATACAAAGCTAATTAATTAATAGAGATTAATAGAGCTCAAACAGTCCTCAATTCCTCAATTCGTGAATCATCTCCCTTCAAGTGTCAAAAACAGATTTGCCGATCTGTATGGAATCACACTCCACGAATCTTCTTCAGATAAAATTATCGTTATTTAAAAAAAGTTATTCGTAAAATACGAATATATATTGTTATAAGAAATGAATATGCCACCAGAACACTTGGAACTTGGAAATTAGCGAAAAATAATGTATAAACACGAGTTTTTACATTTTTTTCCTTGATCTGTCAAAAAAATACAAGTGTAAACAGTTTAAAATTAGGCTACTTATACTTACCTCGGGTGAAATCATGTAATCTACAAGAACTGCAAAAAAATAGGAATGACAGCGAACAGAACGGAACTTCCTACGACTCACAAAAAACGATAGAAAGCCCTCGTGTACGATAAAAGCAACAATTATGAAAAATAAAGCTGTTTACACAAGCAAATAGTTTTGTTATTCATCCAGCGATGGATAGTTCGGATTGCATGAAAAAGATTCACCACAGGCTGCTAGACATCCGCTACTTCAGTGAAAAAGTGTGTTTGACAGATTTTTGCTAGCACAACTTCCGTAAGAGAACGCGAGTAATGAAAAATATCCTATTTGAATAATAACATTGAAAGTACAATAAACATTTTTTCTAATATAAAAAAGAGCACATATGAAAATAACATCGTGAATTTGTACATAACAAACGATTCCAGATAAGAGGCGAGTAGTACAAAAACTCAATTAGATTAAAAATAAAAATGTAAATAGTACTTTAGATAAATATTGGGGTATTTTTTCCATTCTCCACTTTGCGGCCCGCGAATCACTGAAAATTTGTACTTGCGGCCCTCTGATGAAATGAGTTTGACACAGCTGGTCTACAGGTTTGGAAGTTTTTCACTTAGACAGAAGATCAGTCATACTGATGAAATCATTGGTAAAAGAGATGACGATGTATTTTAAATAGTCCCGCTATCACATGTATCGAACGTAGCAAGGGCTATCACACTGAAGATCCAAAACAGTTCTAGTTTGGAGCCTCATTCTTTAACAACTTATTATTCTTCTGTATTTATTAGCACTTTTATGCCAATTGCCCTTTGTTCAGCAGGTCTTTAATTTTAATTTTGATGATTTTTCATCCATCATCGCTTGCTATATTTGCACTAAAACACGTCTGATGTTCTTCACAGAAAGGTGATATGTTTTGTGAGGAAGTCATTAAGTCATATGTTTCCAATTCTAAAAATTATATTAACATCACCAACATTTTATTAGTCATTGAAGATGATGAGAGATCGCCCAGAATATAGGTATAAAAGAACAAATCGTTTGTAAAGCTATCCCGTTCAAAGATTCAACGGTTCCCGTAGCAAAACAAACAGACCACACTGCATCTCCACAAAGAGGTCACCGGGTACGACTGCACACCAATTCACCCTTCCCCGCAGCATTAGAATTTCTTCACATTAAAATTCCGAACCCTTTGTCCCCAACGTCCAGCACTTACCTTTCTCCATTCGCTCCATGCCGTCGTTCGTCGTTTGGCCGTCTGCTGGCTCCCTTCGGCACGTTTTGCCGATATATTGATGTGCTCTGCCGCCGGATCCGCTCGTAATGCTGCTCATCGTCACCAACGCCCTGCTCAAACATCCCGCCATACCACGGCTAATTGCTTATCTGAGATCATGCGCGACGACGGGCGTTTGTGTGTGTGCGTGTGTGTGTGTGTACATGCACTTGAGCAAAACCAGATCGCCGTTGACCGCATACCCTGGGCTAGAAATAAAATCCGCACACGGTCACAATTTGCTTGCAAACGGTGAGGAGCGCAGACGGACGCGCGTCGACATACGAAACTGCCGAATTGGAATTTGGCCCCGCACCATTGCCACACAACACAACGCCAACTTCCGGGGCAACAAATGAGAGAGAGAGGGAAAGAAGATAGTTGCAGCTACTCTAGTGTGCTTATAGTTCCTTTTTCCGGCTGTGGGTTCCATCGCAGAACGTCCGCCAAGTGTCCGTTATCTATCGAACAGGTATAGGACACGGTTGCTGATAACGCCAATCGTTCCGTGAGTAGTGGTGACGGTGCCGAACGAAGTGGTCCGTTTTGGGGAACGACCGCCGTTTTCGTTGCATTCCGAGGCTATCCGAGTGGCTGTTGTAGTTGTAGTAGCAGCAGCAGCAGCAGCAGCGCGGCACAAACCCGCGAGGTTCCCGATCAGTTCGCACGTGACGGTGATCGGTTTTGGACGGGCGCACGCGGGCCCTCGCACATTGTGTTCGGGTGCTCTCTCTCCCTCTCTTTTGCTGACTTGAGATAAGGAGACCTCGCGAGGGTGTGCTAATTCTGTGACGGGTGGGACAGGGACCGTGATTCAGACATTCCGGTCAACCCCGGATTTCGGCGGAATTGCCCATTTGCGTGCAAAACTTTGCACCCAGTTATGACGGTGCGGTGCCAAATTTCATAACTTGTGTGACCGCTCCCTATCATTACCCCGAAAGGCTGTGGTGAGTGGATCCCGCGCTACAGGTGTGTGAAGGCCCTTATCAGCCGTGCTTGGCTGATAGCAACTTCCAGGGAGGGCCGACCGCGGCTTATGTTTATCCAGCACCGTTTTCCGAAGCTTCGGCAGTGATAGGGTGAGTGCAGCACTAGCTCGGGCGCGGTATTGCCATTCACCGGACGGCTGCGGCATCGGCGTGTAGTGCGTGTGACCACGAGCGAGTTCGAATTCCAGCCGGACACAATATGGGACGTATTGGAGGGGTGATAGTGCGGTGCTGGTTGGTGGTGATCGTGTGCAGTGCCAACAGTGTCCCATTGGCCAGTGCGCTTGAGGCCAGTGGACAAGGTGAGTCCACGTACGAGGAGTACGACGATGAGAGCCCGTACCTGGGCGGATACGAGCTGCTGGACGATCTGGATAGTAGCGTGGAGGAGCTGGCGACCCTCTACGACGAGGATGTGCTCGATCCGATCACTGACGATGACATTTCTTACTCAGGCTACGAATATGAAGATCCGCTGGACGATGACATCGGCGTCGGTGGTAGTGATGGGGTTGTTGATAGTGTAGTACCATCATCTATTAGCTCCAGCACGGTGGTCACACCCTCGATGACCACCCTCGAAGATGCCGTACAGCGGCACCCGGTGGCTATTGGGAACGGTACGATTAGTGCGGTGGAAGCTGGAACGACTTCCACCTTGGCGCTGCCGGAAAAGGAGGACGCTGGGCTCGGTACACCACTCCTCGATGGGCTGGGTGCTAGTGGCAGTACCGCACCGCCACCGACGACCGTAGAGGACGATAGCTGCCGAGGTCATGAGGTAAGTGCCAAATATACGCGCACGCGTAAATTACGTCATTCGCGCGATCGTAATCGCTAGGGACTCATTATTCATGTATGGAAATTCAACCAATAAGACAAGACAAGCGACCAAAGATAAACAGTGCGAGAAAGAGACGATGTAGAGTGAGCGAGTGAAGCTCTTCAAAGTGGGTTTTTTGGCATACAGTGAGGCCTAAAAATATTCGTCTAGCTGAGTATTTTACAGAAAAATGAGAATTATGACCACAATAACCATGGTAAAATATCGATCAAGATTGATTAGAGATCCCTTGTATGCTAAAACTTGAGCATTGAAATAGCTAACTAACAGCAGGTCAGCATTTAGTGTACTAAAGAAAATCAGTTGATTGGCGCTAAAACTATTGACTTATCTACTAGGACCAAACACAGCATGACACAGATTGTAATTATAAATTTACTAGTAAATCGATCCAAAATTAATATACTTAAAATGTTTTGATGGCACTTTGAGCGGCGGCCGGAAAATAATCAAAAGGAATAAAGCATGATATCAGAAATGTTATCGTAATCCGGCAAAGCTATGCAGCTATAAACATCGTAGAAGTTTCCCAGGCTTGTGGACAACCACAACAATCTGGCGAAAACGGCCTGGAAGAGCTTCTCGGTACGAAATCTATTGCAAATCAATTCTTGCTGCTCGGGGGGACGGCCCATTCTAAGTTTGAACCCATGACGGGCATGTTATTGAGTCGTTCGAGTTGAAAACTCATTTGTCGACAAACTCAACTTTGACACTGAGAAGTGACTCGGAAAACCCTGCAAGTGTGAGGCGTGGAAATTTATCCATGCACCTCGCGGCTCTGGTTGATATCGGCGAGTGTGCCATTAGATTACCGGATCAAGGTTGTTTGGAAATCCAAAAACCGAGTACAGTTTGGAGATATGATAACGAATGAGCTTTCTACAGAATCACACGTGCCCGATGGTTTCCAGATTAGTGGCCATGTGTTTGGCACCCCAGGCCGAATGGCAACCAAATAAGTACGAAAGAGATAATAAATTTACAGAGAAGCAGATACAGTCCGGGGTTGAGGACTCTATGTCGGTAGCATTTTTATTGCAGATTGAATCGTTAGCTTCCGATATCTAAATTCCACAGAACTAGAATTATCATTTAAAACCCGAAAAGCCTAACGTCAATTACAAAGCCTCCAAAACAAATAAAATAAAAAAGATAGTGTTACCAGACACAAGTTCACTGGTTTGGTCTGGTTTACTGCTGGCAAAACTGTCCAAATGCGTGATTG
The DNA here is from genome assembly GCF_943734685.1 of Anopheles coluzzii. Lineage (NCBI taxonomy): Eukaryota > Metazoa > Arthropoda > Insecta > Diptera > Culicidae > Anopheles > Anopheles coluzzii. The sequence goes on from NC_064671.1 coordinate 84,214,347, forward strand.
AGGTGTGCAATCAGACAACAGGTTATCGTTTTAAGACCTTTGCCAACTCTGCATTTCAAGATTTTAAAAACCCTTTCACCCTAACATCTTTGTATTGTCATGTCATGCCACGGTGTGTAGTTTTACATAATATACTTTGAGAATGTATTGACGTCCCTCCATTCTTGAGCATGTAAACTCGTTGGAGCACCAAGTAGAATCCTTAGGCCAAGACCATTATTTTGTTTTTAGATTGACCGAGTTAGGCTCCAACGAACCTCTGTCGATTTTAGTGTTAGTGTGAACTAAGTTAAATCCCTCTTACAAAGCGAATTTAGACGAGAATTTTTGTTTGTGTTTCGTCTTTTGTTACATGTTTTTTCTTTTATATTTTAAAATACACAATATTTTTTGTTTATTAATAAATTTCTGGATGGTGCCATCCTTCGAAAGTGCTCTCGCTCATTTTGCATCTAAACGATCTACATTACCATACCTCACAGAGCTCATTAACTTCTGTAAACGGGACCTGAGCTCTGGTGGCCAACACTCAGGCTTGTTTAGTACATGGTGCCGTGATAACGCTACGGTACTATGCATCGAACCGCCGTGTTTGGTCTTCTCACTGGGCTCGGTCGTGGATATGATTAAACTACCATAATAAAGTATCAAGAGGGAATCAGCGCTTGAGATGGATTTGTTGGTTAGTATGAGCTGCTTACGGTAAGCGCCGTGTGATAGCTAAATGCCTTCTAGGACTATTCAAAACCATATTGACTACTTAAAAACCACATTGACACTCTCGCACTACTAGCTAGTGTAGATTTCAACGCCCCATTTAGGCATCTATATAACTCAGGATGTAACTTATGTAAAATTGCACTATCAACGCCTGAAATACATTCATCTATGGCAGTTTTTTAGTACATTCATCTAGGATCCCCAAGATCCTGATAAGTTGATCAATGAGCTATAATCTAAATATCCCATATTGATATACATTTTGTCGGCCGTTTTCCATTTCCCTTCCCCATCAGAAACTACCGACCCAGCCAGAGTACGTGAGCCGCGACGCGAGCATCATGCGCAAGTGTTGTCCGCCGGGCGAAAGTTTAGTGAGCGAGCACTCCAAGCACGTGTCCTGCCAGAAAGATGCGCCGAGCTCGTACCTGCCGCAACCGATCGTCGCCCAGTTCTACCGGGACTGCATCGAAGATCTGGAGGAAGAGCTGCGGCTGGACGTGCGGTACGGCAATCCCTGCCCGAGCGAAGGTGGCATGGTGAGCTTCGGGGCGCACACGAACGACACACTGTACGTGATCCAGAACGGTTCGCTGCTGGTAATTTACGGTGGCAAGGATTACGACGTGTACGGTACGTACTGTCTCGATTACGACCGCACCGACGGCGCGCTGCTCGCGTACGTCTGCCCGTCCGAGGTGCGCGTGATGGTCGATGTGGTCAAGGGTCAGCTGTTTCTGCTCACGATCTGCCTGATCGTGGCCATCCCGGCACTGCTCGTTACCGCGCTGCTATACATCATCGTACCGAAGCTGCACGATCTGCACGGCCGGGCGCTGGCGATGAACTGCGTCAACTTTGCGATCGCCCTGCTGCTGGAGTGCTTCTTCCAGTACCGGAACCGTGGCAAGCGCATGCTGATGGACGATATGGTGCTGGAGAACTACGCCGAATACTTCATACTGGCCACGTTCTTCTGGCTGCTGGTGAACTGTGGCAACAACTGCTTTCATGCGTGGTAAGCGACGCCGGGCTAACCATTTCTCTCGGAAGGCGCAGGCTAATTGCATCTTGAACTGCTTGCAGGTATTACGTCCCGCGAGGGAAGAAGGCCAACACGCTCGAGGACAACCAACGGTTTGCGCTGTACGCCGCGTTCGCGCAGCTCATCCCGCTGTGGATCATACTGTCCTACTCGATGACGCCGGCCGGCACGCCCGCCATCAAGCACTATCTGTTCATCCCGATCGGTGTGACGCTGGGGCTCGGTAGCCTCTGCCTGCTGGTAACGCTTTTGGGGCTGACGCGGCTGAAAAATTGCTACTACACCTGCCACCAAATCCGACAGCGCTTGGTGCAGAGCGGCCAGTATGAGGAGCTGTGCAAGTACGTGCCCGTATGTGGCCGTAAAGTGAACAAGGTGATATACATGTAAGTATTTACCTGCTAGTCCAGCCAATCCATGCTTTCGGTTCTAATGCGAATTTGATGCGTACGGGGGGGTTGTTGTAGGAACAAATACACGGTCCCACTGTTCGTCGTGATGGGCACCATCTGGACGGTGATGGCGGTGACGTACTACGCGACGTACGATCTGCCAATCTTCTACGACATACTGTTCGGCTTTCAGGGCATCCTGATGTTCGTCATCTTCGTCTGCATGCCGCGCCCGTACGAAACGATCCGCCAGTGGCTCAACGAGCGGCGGTACTGCGCCTGGATGTGTCGGGTCGATCAGGTCGACGACGGTGAGGAGGCACCGATGAAGCGCCAGATGATCGCACCGATGATGGCACGGGCGGCACCACGCGCTTGCGGCCCGGACGCCGCCCAGTACAGCGCGTACATGGCCGGACCGGAGCGCTTGAAGCTCAACAAAAATCCGTTTAAATATCTGGAGGAATTGTAGGAACAGTTTCGGGCGATTGGGGTACCCCATTTACGGCGGGGGTTGTAAATATTAGACGCAGTATTAGATAGGCGGTAGTTACTTATTCGGATACTGGACATTCAACGTTGTCTACGTTGTGTGTGTTTTTTTCAAATGTCGAATAACATGACCAATAGGCGTAAAATTCCTAAACTAGTTTAAATAATCGAACAGTGTAAGGCAACGTAGTGACGTCAGTGAGGCGTAATAAGATAGCATAAAAGAGTCATTCTTAGAAGTAGGGTCTATTAAGGGAAAATCATGCTATAAAGTAATTCAGCAGTGAAGTAATTCTCGGTTTACTTTTATTTGTAATTAAGACGAAGACTAACGGGTCTGGGGGATGTCAAGTTCCGGCGATTTAAATCGTCTTCAACAACAAAACTACCAACGGGTATAGGGAGTTGAGGGATCGCTGCTGCTGCCGGTGCTACTACGTCCAGTATAGACCGCACCAATTGGCGGCATTCGATGGCTCTAATTGCTCGTGCTAATGCTAAATATTGCCCAAATGTTCGTCCTCCCGAAAAACGAAAGGAACCGGGAGACGACTACTGTTTTGTTCGCTAAGTATTTATAACTATTTTCTGAAAGCAACGCGGCACTAGCTCTAGTCCATGATTGGCTTTTGTTTTGAATATGTGTACTAACGTTTGTGTGTTTCTCTCTCTCTCTCTATCTCTTTATCTCCGTGTCGTCTGTTTTGTGTCTCCAATGGTGCACAACAGAGAGTGGTGTTTGGAGGTTTTAAAACGAGCTTAAAATTACAATAAAACAATCCAAAAATAAAATAAAAAAAGTAAAACACATACAAACATAACAATCTCCATCTGACGGTGGCTGTAAGTGATAGGTAAGAACTGCCCAGGGATTTCCACCACTAGACCACTAAAAACACTTGACCGCGCAAGCAAAACGGATGGACCACGTGAGGCGGGTGTGAACCGGGGTTTTAGTTGCTGACCGGAATAGCGGATGGTGGTCGTTACGAATAAAGTACTGTCCGGTATCTTAACTCACCGGCACCGGGGTTGCTTTATAGATTTGGAACGTTATCTCAAAGCCCTTCGGTACGGTACGTATCCGTTCGGGACAAAAGGGAAGAAAAACTAAACAAGATTGCAGGGTGAAGTGTAGTAACCTGTGCTCTGCTTGCGTTTTCGTATCGATAGATTTTGTTTTTTTTTGTTACTCTCTAGCTAAGCTAATGCAATAAGGCCTCACCTCAATATGCAGTATTTGCGCCCGTTATCTTCTACGCTTCTCGACCCTCCAAAAAACCGGTGCGATGCGGTGCGGTACAAACACTTCAACACGCGTACTGCTGCACCAACTCCATGGAAGTGAATTTTTTGCCTGCCTGCCTGCCTGCCTACCGCTCTAGCTTGACTGTGACTTAGCAATTATCACACGCACGCACATTTCGTCGTTTTCAGTGGCTGTTTGATTGGATTGGAAGAAAAAGGGTTTTTTGTTTTTGTTTTGGCATTCAAGTTTGCCAAGTGTCACAGTGTAATCTAACAGTACTTTCTAAAACCACCCGCGACGGTTATCGGCATCCCTTGTATGTGCGGGGAAACGCTAATCAAACCGGGGTGCCGGGGTTTGCTTGTTCTGGCGGTATAAGTGCGCTGTGCGCCGACGAAACCGGGCTAAGGGCTGGCTGGCAGTACCAGCCGCCGCCCAGCCTAGTACCGCTTCGGTCGCGATCAATCGATCTCATCAAACGAGGGCGATGGGCACCGCTTCTCGACGGCGAACGCGGGACTGATGCCGACCAGCCCGGTCACACCGCGCGTACCGGTGCTCTGGAAGTAGAGCAGCTGGTAGCGCGTCCCGAGCGGCAGGCTCACGTTCTCCGAGAACGTCAGCTGCACCGTGCGCGTGTTCTGCATGTGCTGCAGCTGCTGCTCGTTCAGCTGGTGCTGCTTGTCCTTGTACGTTTCCGTGTACTCGTACGCCAGGTACTCGCTCAGACTAGTAAAGTTCTCCTGCAATAACAAAAAAATGCGACAAATTTGTAATTAGATTTCGGCCCTAAAAAAGTCCCCGACACCAAAAAAAAAAAAACCTTACCCGATATATTCCGATCCAGTCGGCGTTGCCCTCCTCGAACCCGTTCGGGATGACGTACTCGATCGTGTTCGGTTCGCCAACCAGCCACAGCTCGATCGGCTTGAAGCTGACGGTGCGCTCGGTCGTGTCCTCGTACACCTGCCCGTAATCAATCAGATCCGTTACGAGATCGTCGAACGAATGCACGTCCGTATTGTTAGCCATGGCCAGCTTGTAGCTGAGCCGGTTGTTATGCTGCTTCCGGAAGTGTTCCCCACTGTACTGTGGCTTTCGATTCACCTTTTTTGTTTTTGGCAGCAGGGTGTGTGGCAGGAAAAGCATGGTTGTTTTGATTTTTGATTTTTTGTTTAGTAACACCCACTCACCCCCACCCCCCAAAAGGCCCGGCGCCATGGATGCAAGCAATCAGCAAGACATGCGCACGAAGGTGGCAATTTGGCATCCCATGCCGACCGACGATCGACCAGCACACACACACACAGACACATACGGGCGGCAGGTTAGTTTTCGTGCGCGTGCACAGATTGCAGTGCGTGCGAGCGTGCGTGCGTGCGGTGCGTGCAGACATAGTACCATAGTGGGGGCGCGTTAAACAGACAAACGGCGATGGTTGGCGGTAGTGTTGTGGTTAAAAGATTACGATGGCAAGCGAAAAAAGAAAGAAAGAAAAATGAAACATTTACCAAAATCAACATACAGAGCGATGGAAGGGTGAAAGGAAATGGGAAAGCTTAAAGCGAGTTATGGTTAAATGGGAAAGAAACATATAAAAAGGATAAATGGTGAATAGAGAAAGAGAAGCGACAGACAGTTGATAACAACAGTAAATAAAGAAACATACCCTAATAACCGTATGACAGAAATATTAATGTTGAAGAAATATACAAAAGGATTGTCTAATAGTTTGGTTAGAAATTAATTTATAACGTTTACCTATTCAGTTAATTGACACTTTCCATCGCCTGAAGAGACAAATGATGACCAACATAACAAAAAGGCTTCGTTTTGTTAAAATATTATACTATTGATGTTTCTACTTTTTAGCCTTATATACCTTATGTTGGAATTTGAATATTTTAAAAAAATTGTTTGAGATAGAACAAACGAAATAAGAATTCCTTTCTTCATGTCAAATGGTAAAATTGTAGATCATCTGTTCTGTTAATTGGAATTGAGGTAAGTATTTTTACGAAATGAGAAAACTTTAACTTAAATGTGTTAATTTCTTCTTTAAACTGCATTTTTCATACTAACATATGACTAAAGTAATAGTACGTTACAGAAAGCAAAGCGGTACAGTTGTGATAAGGATACAAAAGCATACAAACACATTCCTTGTTTCGGCCTTGCTGGCATAGTAATGGCAGACCATCCCCACCCGGCACCGGACTCACCCTCGCATCCGCCGTTCGGGCAGTGTGCAGCGCGACGGGATGCCGTTTCTTGCGCCGTACCGTCTTAAGCTTCCGGCTAGTAGCGGTGGTAGCGTACTGCGTATTGCCGTTCTCATCCCGACTACCCTCGACCGAGCACTGTGTCGTCCCCGGACGGATCGATTTAAATTGCATGGACCGCACGATACCAACAACGAAAGCACACACACACGGGATGAGTAGAAACAAACACACACACACACGCACAGAAAAGGGAGGGAGGAAGGATTGGAGTGATAAAAACAAACAAGGATTTTGATTAGATTTTCCTGTTAACGCCGTATGCCGTTTGGCTTGTTAGTTAGTCTGGGACACGGGGAAATTGAATTTCCATGCCTCTGCAACCCACAGCTGGTGATCGATTGAGATGTGAAACAATGTTGAGGAATGAACACAAAAACACACTCATAGTACAACCGCGCGCGCGTAAGAGCGAATGATTGGTCTCGCAGATGGAGATGAGCTTCTTTGTACAGTGTGAAACACTTCCGGAAGGTTTAGGGGAGTCGCCAAATCCGTATCCGCAGACGTACCTTGAGCGTGAATTCACTAGTGACCGGTTTGTGATCGCTAATACTGTAGCTGGGATGGCTCTTGTAGGACGTTTGTTCGGCGGTGAGGCGCACGTTGCGATAGTTGTTCTCGTTCACCGCGTACAGTATCCGATCGGTCCAGGCAGGTCTTCGTCTATAGAATGAAGAGTGCCAAGTATTGCAACAGACTCGCAAGAAAGAAATGCAGAGTGCACACTCACTTCATATCGTACTCGTTGCTACCGTGCTCGAACTTGAACGTTGGCGGGAACTGTGGCAGCCGTTCCTGGAGCTGGGCGAACGCACGCCCCTCCCGTCGCACTAGCAGCAGCTGGTCCTTCTCGATCAGCTGCTTCAGCTCGTCCCGTGCCACCATCGCACGGATCTCGTCGGCGGACGTGGTCGCTTCGCCCGTTAGTCGGAAGTTTAGATCGCCAAACCAGAACACGTAGCTGTGAAGAGTTAGATCAAGATCAAGATCACTAGAAGAACTTGCTACACAGTACGATCTGACACTGTCACCTACTCATGATCGAAGATGGTTTCCTTTGCCTTCACGTGGAACTTCTGCTCCTGCACGATCCGCTCGTAGTCGTTGATGCGCTCCTCCAGCATGTGATCGTGTGCGGCAAGGTGTGCGTTCACCAGACAGATCGAGCTGCCGTACACGTTCATGCGTATGCTTACCGCGCCCTTGTTACCCTAGTGGACGGAAAAGTTTCGAAAGATATTGTCACAACCAACACTTTGTTTGTTTTGAGCAACGCGATACTTACCCATATACCACCCAGTCCCGTCCGGGTGTACTCCGTCTCCACCTGTCGCAGATGGAGCAGATGTTTCCGGCGGGCGAACACCGACAGCAGCAAACCCTGCATCTGCTCCGTCTTGATCACAACGTAGTCGCGCTCCTTCAGCACCTCCTTGAACTTTTGCGTCCACAGATCATCCTTGAACAGGTTGTACAGGGTGTTCTGAGGCTGCGCATTCACTTCCTGAAGTCTGCAGGAATGATATACAGAAATGGTTGAGATTAAACAAACTTCTTTCGAGTACCTCCAAGATCTAAACAGAGGACTTACCCGATCACAAAAAAGTCCGGCAGATGCGAGTCCTGTTCGGGCCGGTTCTCCAGCCCAAGCAGCTTGTTGAGGGAGATGTTTTCCGGGAACTTTGTACTGACGTTCCAGGTCACGATGTAGATTCTGAGGGCGAGAGGTACAAAACGGACGAGAGTGTGAGGTTAACAGTGATCGGTACTGCGGTTTGAGATACACTGAAGTTGCTTAATACTAAGGTTGTTGTGTTAGTTACAGAATTCATCAATTCAAGAAACCTTCAATCCCGTAATAACTTATCCAAAAGACCCGAATCACAAAGACCTCCGAAAATCCCCGAATCACTTATTAAGTACATCGTAACCTCTTCGTGAAAGCTTCCATTAAACTGTGTTGCATTTCCATTCAAAGTGAGCAATCAGAGGCTCTTGCATAAAGCGCATTAGCGCCTCCCCGAGCCCACACAAAGAAGCACATAGGCCGCTGGCGGCCACACACTTCCTACACCATTTCTCCAATAGTTTGCACATAACGCAATATCCATCGTTCGGTGCTTCCTAACTGCGTCATGATCGCGTTACATGATCGAACTGGCTGGTCTTCAACTTTCAGCCACTAACACTCTTGTTCACCACGACCTACAAGACGTCCGTATCCGTCCGTGATTGCTTCAGCTGACTTTAAGCGATGCTACGTTTACCTGCAGGCATTGTACGCCCGATGGTCCTGCTTCACTGGGTACGACTTCCGGCGTCGCTTGGAGGACTTGCGCCCAAACATGCTGCTCACTTGGTTGTTTGTTGTTTTCAAGTGTCACCACCGATCGCTCGATCACTCGATCAACGGAACGAAACGGCACGAAATTGAGGGCAAGGTCTTGGGGTGTGTGCTTGCTTAATTCCCTACTACACCAGTTTTCCTCTGGTAGCTTTTCCTGCAGACACAACAAACACAACACACACCTCTCTTGGGTTGGACCTCTTCACTAGTGCTCAACGTCCACACGTGCCCAGTACCGATCTGCAACTGATCGTACACTTTCGTGCGTAGATTTTCATTACCCGCAACAGAAAAAAACAACCTATCGGGTCGGCTTTTCGGTAAGTGTGTGTGTGCCATTATCACGCCTGTCGAACCACCACAAAAAGTGAAAAGAAGTTGCTTTTGTTTCGTGCGTTTTTGCTTTGGTCGCTTTTCACCGGCCAACACATATAGAGACAGAGAAACACACACACATGGTAAACGGAATTGACCGATAAAACCGATTCCGTACGCAATGCATGGGCGAGAGAGGGGGTGGTGCCTTTTCCGCATGCAAGTCTTGGAAAAGGGGGTGGTGAAGAAAGAAAATGGGGGCACAGTGGCTCGCGGCAATGGTGGCGCGTTGCTGGTAGGCGCTTTCCGCGCTTTTTGTGTGTGATGGCGGCGGAAAGGAGGGAGTAACTCCGAAGCCTCCGAACGGTGTCATTAGTGGTCTGCAGTGGGGCCGCTTTGCTGACCGAAAGATGCAAGTTGGTTTGATATAATCGTAACAATTGCATCGGTAAGGGTGGGTTGAAAAGTACCATGTGTAAGGGAGCAATTCATTCCGCAGGGTACAATAGAAACTTTTGTAATTGGTTTGCTCATTTTGGAGCTTTCTATACCTTTATACACTTTCCGTTTGAATGCGATAACGTCTATTATATTAGATTATAGTGTATTTTTGTTTATTATATTAGATTTGTATTTTTTATATACTAAGTTTTTTCTTTAATGTGTTCTTTGTTATTCTTTGTCTTATGTGTTGGTTGTTTTCGTTTTTGTATTTGTCTTATTTATTTTCTTGCAGATTATTCCACCTGTTTTAGTCTACTAATGAAGGTTATAGCATCATTTTTAGGTTTAGCTTATATTTTACTCATGAGAATTCACTTATTGTTCATTTTTATAACCATTCAGACAACCAAAACAAATGCACCATTAAAGTGCTTCATCGTTACACAACAATGTAAAAAATATGTAATTCAGAAAAACTAAAAAAAAACTCACACATCCGTCCTTACTAAACGCCTGAAGGTATGCAATGCAATGCTTTTTTTATATTCTTTTACAATCTTATATGTTTTGTTCATAGATTAATAATGAAAAAAACTTGAAATAAATATGTAAAATACCAGAAAATCTTATAAACCTAAATTACGCTCCACAGCCTTACGAAATTTGAATTTTAATTGAATTGAATTTATAATATCGTTACATTGCTATGTTACAATTCGATTAATTCTATTGAAATTACACATAATTTTATATTAGCGTTTGCTCTAATCAAAATAACATAACCAATATAGAAAGAAAGAACAACAGAACAATATGCTTAAGATTTCATATTTCTTGTTTTTCTCGAAATGAAAGTGGATTGCACGTCATGGACTTTTGGCTAAGATTGGTCATAAAAATGGTCATTTGTTATGTAATGTCTGCACGATTAACATTAAATTTGTAAGTTCCCGAAGGGAGAATAAAAAGTAAAATTAACAAGCATCAATGGCATCCAATAACAATAAAAAACATATTGCAATAAACCAATTGACACGAAACGCCAGCCAATCATATAACACAAATCCCTATAGATCCAATGTTTTGCAACTGACTCTTGGCTCTAGGCATGAGGAAGTATGTGTGTGTGTGTGTGTGTGTGTGTGTGTGTGTGTGTGTGTGTGTGTGTGTTGCCATATGTCTTCTTCGCGTGCAAGGAATGGCGAAAAGGAATTTGGTAAATGCAGGGCCGCATTAATTTGAAGCTCACGCGTTCCGATGATGCACCAACCGAGGATGGAGTTTGCTCCCACCCGCATGCACGAGCAACACCCACAGCAACACGAGCATCGGGCTTGGAATGATCGACCCGTGAAGGAAATGAAGGAAAACAGCAAACCCACATTCGTGCACAATTTTCACGAACAATTATTCCTCCAGCACCTTTTGCCTTGTGCAAGGGAAATAAATTTCGGACGCTATGCGGAGGATTGGGCATTTGTTGTTTCGTGTGAGTGTGTGTGTGCGAAACGTTCACGTAGCGAGCGCAAACCCTTCACAGCACGGAGCAGGGGCGCTGGTACAGTTTGCGCACATCCTGTCCGCATGTAAGTGATTTAAATTTAATGATCGCTCGACATCGAAACGTATCTCGCTTACACAAGAATCAATTAACGGAAAATTAATGACGAGAGCCGGAGTGGTAGAGTGATGGAGGGGGTTTGGCAACGATTGGAGTTGATTATTTACCAAGTACAATAAATGTACAATAACACTTGATATTAACGACTAGCTACGGGGGCGTTTGCAGCTGCACTAGATTGCGAGCCGTGGGCAACCTAACCTTAACAATACATGTGGTTGTGTATTTATGATATTTTTACCCTAGCTAAAAACTTCTAAGCAAATATTTGCGGCTATGAAAAGTAAACAACAATAAAATGTGGAAGTTATAGGAAAATTAGCTGCTGATATTCAGGAAGTTTGTCGACCAATACAGGTTTCTTTTGCAATCTCAATTGAAAGGAATGCTTAGGAAATGTACAGGAGAATCAAGGTCATTCGTGATGATTATCACTGCTCAATCACTCTGCGAAATCAAGCTTATCTTTCTTGTCAGAGCACTCAGTACTGTTTAGTTTTAATGATTTCATGTCAACGGGGTTTCATAACGATTTTTGATTAAATGTTATCGTTTCTCTAGCACTTATTCGCCCCTTTTGCTGAACGCATTGACCCTCAGGACTGTTTCGTGTCATTAAAATGCCATTGCGGATCATTTCCTCAGTTTATAACCAACTGTAAGCTATCATTAAAAAAATTGAATATGTTTGGATACAAACTAATTGTGGTTTAATTTTAAGACATCTATAAAGCAAAAAAAATCACATAAAAAGAAAAAAACAGATTTAATAAAAAAATAGCCGCAACATATTAATAGTTGCGAGCCTTAGTAATTCCAAAAAGATAGAAGTTGTACGAACTGTTGTCTGGTTATCTCGTTGCATATCATTTGCCTTCTCATGGAGACCCCGTTGCAAACTTTCTGTTGCATAGACAGATTATTGCCCTATGATACCAAGGATCAATCTCAACATTTTGGAGCCAGAAGATCTAGTGTGGAGTATAGTACTATACTTATTATGATTAATTTAACTTATGTTACCAACTTGCATTAGCGAAGATTATCTTTAAATGGTCATAATAAAATGAATAGTTTGAAGTGTGATCATTAAGAAATGTACTAAATGTAGTAACAGCTTGTTTGCCTTGTTCGGCTGGTCGTAGACCGTGGCCTTAGCCTAAGTATGGCAGCACATTCATTACTAGAGCGAACATTTTCGAAAAATGAGTCAACTTCATGAAATTTATGATTTTTATATTCATTTCAATGTTTAATTTCATATTTAATTTAGTTTATTCAGTTTTCAACTCCTTGCAACCCCCCAATGTTATAAATATTGCCTATTAATTATATGCATAGTTTGCAATGCATAACTTCAGGTTCAACATTACAGTTGAAAGTCAATTATCCGGAGGTAGGATTTGCCATGGTGTAAAAAAATGACAACTACTCAAAGGTGTTGTCAAACCAATAATAGCTATCATTAAAATGATGTTCACTCTCTTCTAAAAATAAAACGCGCTTAAACGTTATTAAACTAATAAAAAGCTCATTTAAAGACGCTCAAATCAGCCTAAGCAAGAAGCTTTCTTGATAGTATACTATGGATGAAAATATGATAGTATATTATAATTTTTAAATAAAATTGTGACCAAACGTTGAAGCAAAAATGTTATCGATCCCCAATTCCTATCCCTCCGAATAGTTGGTGTTGGTGTAATGTTCTTTTATTCTGTTCCCAATTTAAAGACATTTAATAATGTGTTTAATTTTTATTACCGTAAAACGGTTTGCTAATTAGCCATGTCTTGCACCGCCAGATACAAAAGATCATGGTACAAATGTATGGTATGCCAAGGTCATCTGGTAGCTGTAATGTAAATTCATACAAAAATACAACCACATGAACATAAAAAATACTCTTCTAATAATTACAAAGTGTGAAGAATGTTCACAAGATATTATCATGAAGATATCACTTCACACCCCAACGCTTTCTATCAGCCAAGCACATCTTACCCACCCAAACACAAAACCGCATGGCTGTTGGCCTTTAGCCGATTTCTTTCCGATCTTCCTGGGGTCGGAAATCGGAATGAGATTGCTATCTATGTGCAGCGAGTGCAATCATCACCGTGTGCGCACTGCTACAGCAGCAGCATCAATTACTTCATCCGATAACGATGCAATGATGATGATGTCACGCCATAACGAATCGTAATTGGCAAGCGAACCGGGCGCACGGTGCGAGACCACAATCGGCCAGCACACGTAAAACGCATTCGCCAGTAAAAATAGCGAGCAACTGAAACTTCGAAAGCAGTGAAGGAAGCGACGTTGCAGCATATATAAATAAAAACTCATAAACCACCCCTTGGGCCACCCATTGGGAGGGAGAAAGGGGCAGTTCCAGGTGTCTGCCTAATGGGTTCGACTCGCTTGCAGCGTCGTTGAATTTATAAATAGCACACGCTATCCAGGGGAACAACAGAGCGCCAGTGAATAGTTTAGCGGAAACGCACAACTATTCTGACCTGTTGCTATAAAGGTGGGTGAGATGGTTTGGTAAAGCTCTTTTCTAATGCAAAGCGTGCGCGGCATGTACGTGCACATGTAAATTATAGTTTAACATTTCCACAGTACACCATGTACACAGCAACAAACATTGGAATAAATTGAAGCTCCAATAACATTGGAGCTGCGTGTGCATGCTCGGGCTGGGGCAAGCGTGCCTCGCAACATGCAGCATAGAAAATCGATACTATTTGGCATCGGTGTGATAGGAGGTGCCATTTGAAAGCCTACTCGAAAACGTGCACAAAGGCGACACTGAAAAGCCGCCCAAGGATGCCTTTCCAATGCACCAGTGCCGTGCCATGGTAGGTTCTAGCCTTCCAGTGCAGGAATCGAGCCGACACGACGCCTCTCAGTCCTTTTTTTTCGGTGCAAGTAAATGTATATGTTTGTGTAAGCTTTCCCTGACGTTGACGCGGCTTTGCGAGTGAGGTGTTTTTCTTTTTATGCTTTTGCACCGCACTGCACACACCCGGCAAGAGATCGATATCCTGCAACGGGCAGTGAACGGGTTTCGTTCCAACCAAAACAGCGGGATGACGGGGCGACATGAAGCGCACGCCATTAGAATGAGATTAAATGGATTAGACACAACTAAAAGCAACTAATTACCGTAGAAAACGTGCTATGCAGCGCACGAATAAATGTATTCTAATTAGTGTTTTTTCGCTTGTTCTTACGCCTGCACAAAACACATCTTGACCGGTGGTTCGTGATAAGATTCGTGTTTGCATTTTCCCCCCAATCACGAGCGAAGCAAAATTCTCATCATCATTAGAGCAAAATAAACATATAAAAAACATAACAGAAACATCGGTACAACAGAGAAAACAATCACTTCTCACGCTTCACGGGCCGGTTCCGCCTTCCATGCGGGCCAGCATCCAACACGGCCTCAACGTGCGCTTGCATAAGCCCGTTGACGTCATGCGGGGAGGGAAGAACTCGGGTTGCACTAGAGTCCCAACAGTCCGACAGATGCTTTGATACTTATGTAATCCCCGCCAAGAAGAGGGCGATAACAAGATCCGCAGCAAACCGCAGCAAGAAGGTTCAGTAGAGCATCCACCGCTTTATCGGTGCTTTTTAAGTGGCGTTTGAAAGCAATGGAGCGTTATGCGCCTTAAAGTATGCACTGTGCTACTCCTTTGATGTGTTTTAAGAAGCTTACGAGTAGCAGTATCGGAAAAAAGACTAAAATTTAACCTACAAATATGACGCATTTTGGTTTTGACGAGAAAGGTTTCAGAAAGAACATCTTCCCATATCAGCATACATAAAGACTGGCTGGCTTGGTGATTAATTTCGCTTAGGAACGGATGCGTCTTTTAATGTTAATTTATTAGTGCGTTGTTTGGATTGGTTAATTTATTGGATTTAATATCTGATAGATGGAATTAAGAAGGTAAGAATACAATACACATTTTGAATGTATTTTCATCAATAAAGTCAATCAGTTTCTTACCAAAAGTAGCGTAGATATTATATTAAACCTATATTGTCACATGCAAGAGCACATCTTTGCGGGATAGTGTTTAACAATACTTAAAAATGGCCCCTGAAACGTGTAATTTGTTTTGAAAAAACTACACCCTGAGATTCGAAGTCAACCCAAAGGTTTTTTTAAAAGTTAATTTTTAGCTTTTGTAGTTTAAAAACAAGACACATGTGAGTAAAATAAGGAATGAATGGTTCTACTGGGGTACAGAAAACTCATAACATTATTCATAATTCAAAGGAATTATAAAGAATCAACTTAGAGAAAATGTAATAAAACAAGAGTCATCAAAAGGATATGTGTCCCTGATTCAAGCACCAATCACGTTTATCTGCCATCCGCTGGCACTAGAGCTCCAGCTGGAGACATGCCCCTACTTGCCCGCAACCGGGAGCAGTCCAAGGTCATCCGATCAAAGGAGTGAGCAGGCCCCGCATATACCCAATGCCCGCTTATGACTTGCACAAGGCAAAAGGCTAAACGGACCATTTTACCAGCTCGTAGGTAGGTCGGAGTAGCAGTAGTAGTGGGTGCTGGTTGGTTGGTTGGTGGCATTTATGCGCCAGTCGCGGAAAGGAATGATGAAGCGATAAGTCAGCGCCGCAGCACACAGCGCAACACCGCGATAACGATTTTTGCTTCTTCTTTCGTGGCGCGTCACCTACTTATCGCCCCACAATGCTCATAAACTAAGGAAATGAAACAACAACAACAACAAAAAATCAATTCTTTCGATAAAGCTCACTACTACTACTCGAGGGAGGGGCGAGACGGTTATCGCACACCGTCCAGGTGTTATCGTTTTTCCTGGTTTTCATCCCCGCGAGGATGACGACCTGATGCAACCTGAAATCCGATCGATAGGGCACGACATGATGCCATCGCAGCTCCTCCAGCTGATGAGCTTGCTGCGTTTTTGTACAGATTTCAAAACGAAACCGAACCAATCAGCAAAAGCATTGAACAGTTTATGATCACGAGCAATCGCCCCGTGCGTGCCATGGAAGCGGGCAAAGCTCCACGTATCCAACGGCGAGGTCAAACCGGGCGAAAGCCGGGCATGGGTCGAACCGCGAGGTTCCAAAAATAAATCCATTCGATTATTGATCAACCGGTCAAATACACATGCCCCAGGGGGCTGTCTTTTTGTTGATTTTTTTCGGCACAGTGAAATGGTATGATGTTAGCAAAGGTATGAAACGCCCCATTTACTACCCACCCCGATACTACTCACTTTACATTCCAGTTGTTATCACAGTGACTCATGTTGGAGCCGGTCGATGAGTCCTTCCGCTCGATTGGTCGATTGGTTGCCGCCCTGGAGGGACCACTGCTTGCTGCCGTCGATGCCGTTTTCTGCGCACTGCTGGAGTAATGCCCAACCGTTGTGCGGAACCGTTTCCCCGCAGTATTATCACCACTTCATTCCACTACCGAACAAGCGCAAACATTCACAGCACAACTGCTCGGCTTTCGTATGTCATCCAGACGATTTAAAGCACACTAGCAATCACTACCACACTCACGCCACCAACTGCAGCGACGGGACTGACCACTGAAACCATAAATAAATGAATGCTAAATGGTTAACACAATTTGTGGATGGGTTTTTTTGTGCCACCGCGAGGTATTCGAACTCGGCAAACGAATCGTTCTGAAAGAAGTAACACACTGAGCAAGTAAAACACCCGCAAGTCTACCGACCAGAGACGAGAGAAGGATAAATCTCGTACAAACTCTTCAGTCGAGCAGCATTATCTTATCGCCGCAAACCGCGACCAGTCGGCGAACCGCGATTCGTTCGTTATCAAATAATTATCACCTGCGGTGTGGATGGGGTTTTTGCCTTTTTACTGTACCACACACCACTGTACGGATTCTTCGTAAAAGATTCACAAAAATTGACCGCGCTGTACTTAACCGCCGTGTCCAGCGCGTTTCAACGCACGGTCATAAACGCGTTACGAAGCGTTCGCGCGCGCGCGCTCTACAGCACGCTTGGCCTTTGCCGCGTCAAGGTGCAGCGTGACCTCCCGGTTGGTTGCTGACATTCGGGTGGCGATCGTGGGGCCTGTGACTGCCGTTGACGGTTGACTTTCAAAAAAACAATAACCGCTCACAGTCAAGGTGAGTCAGTTGCAAGTTTACGGTGATTCGTGCGGCTGTGCCGGATGATAGTGCCCATCCGTTGGTCCGGTTGTCCTGCCCGACTGACAAGGTAAACTTGATTGATATTTCAGCTGCATACCGCTGGGAAGGCATTTACACGCGCTTGGTTGAAATGCGTTGTCGATGATGGTATTGGTATTTTGTGTTTAGGTCTACATTTAGTAATGTTTTGCAGGAGATCGTTTACTTGTAGGTATACACTGACAAAATTTTAAGCTAAAATCATATAAAATTAAATGACATGCTAGGTGTTTATGTTACTACTGTCTTTTGCAGTTTGTATTGGGATTAATGATACATTTCTTCCCTAAAGGCCGGGGGACATTGTCCGTACTCGCTAGTGCAATTTCGATTTTCACTATCGCATCTGGCGGCGACTGCTAGAAGCTTTTTTGGTCATTGAGGGTATGGTTGTGCCGATTTTCAAAATAAACTATAGTTTTCATCGTTTTTCGATGCGAAAATGGATGCAATGCGTGCAGAACATGTGTATATACCTTTTACAAAACTTTTTTCGTCTGATTGAAGTAAAAATACGGAAAAATAACATATTTTCTGAAGCGGCTCCAAATTGTTTGGAAAAATGCTTCGGTCAGCCACCGCCAGAGCCGCTAGTGAAAATTACACTAGCGAGTACGGACAATGTCCCCCGGTCTTAATAAAATGCTTCAGAGTTTTTTAAGCATAAGTCTGCCGGTCTCGTAGTACAGTCGTCAACTCGTACGACTTAACAACATGGGCTGACTATCCTGCTATGGGAGGGAATCAATTAGTCACTGAAAGCCAAGCCCCTCAAGTGGGTACAGGCAGGCCTTGACCGACATCGGTTGTTGAGCCAAAGAAGAAGAAGAAGAAGAAGTCTGCCGAGCGGATTGCATGCTTTACAAAGACTGCGCCTAAATGTAGGCAACCAGGATATCAAAACGGGTAACGCATGTGAAACAAATGCATTTTCTTAAAGGATCAGATTAGAAACGGAGATCAGTGCGTTAAGTTTTCGTGTTAGGTATCATTTGTAAAATTCAGGTACGCTCAAACAAGAATTAAACAAAATTTGTGAAGCTTTAATTTTGCAAAAAATACAACAACCGTAAAAAAAAAATCTGTTCGACAGGTACTAGGACTGCTTTTTGAATACAGTACAGAAGGAAGGCAACATAAAATTCTCAAAATTATCTACTACCTATACACCTAATTTATAATAATTATGACGATCTTTCATTGAATTTTGTTAGATTGAGAAATGTAAAAAATGCTGTAACTAGATTTATCTCGGAATAAATTACAGGCAATGGTTTAAAGGAACCGATTATAGTACATCGTAATTTTCAAGCAACAATTAATTAGATGTAAGCTAGAATGTAATGCCGGTACAGAGTTAAGGGGATCAATTAAACCGATACTTAGTACCAACGACAAATTGAGAGCAAGACAATATCAAATTTCTGAATAAATTATTCCAAAAAATTGTGATCACGGTTTTTTCTCGGTTCACACTAATAGCGTATCTCAAGAACTACCTGTACACTACAACAAGCACCATTTAATCCCATGGAAAGATATGCTCATATATTTCTGCGTCATATCCGACAACTTTTTTTTTGCTAGACACAGTTAATGCCTCCTCCAGATGAAGATTCTAGCAACGAAATGGCGCAAATACATTAGCAATGACTGTAAACTATTTGCACAGAAGTTATTTCGCTCTTTTTAAAGCAAACGTTTATCGACTACGACTCGGCTTAGACGCGGCTTCGTCTAATTATCCACTACCAACGATCGGATGTTCTAACGACCTTGACTAAGTAGTGTACATTAGTATAGTGTGTGTGTGTGTGTGTCTTTTACGGAGACATCGTTTAACAACATATTTAACTAGATGGTACAGTGTTGCCGTGTTATCGGTTTTCGCTTGTTTGAATTCCGGTCGTTCCTTTAGCTGCCTAAAGTGGTGACCGTATCCGTAGCAACCTATACCCTCCCCCGGCTGTCTGCTGCTACTACTGCTTCGTACGTAGTTTCTGCGAGAGTGTGCATGTGTGCCTGGACACCCGTTTATCGTCAAGGTTTACTACGCCGAAGGGGACACGAAGAACCGGAGTGTAAAAAGTTGCTTTTGCGGGGGGTTTTATGAGCTTGTTTGCTTCCATTTGACACAGGTGAACTGGTCGGTTATCGTGCCATGATGCTGCCGTTTTTTCGCTCTTTCTTCGTTTACGGCTAACCCTCATAATCTATGTTTTTGTAGTGGTTGTGTGTGCGGGCACTTTCAACCAATAGAGTACAACACATCGATGTTGATTTGTGTGTTGTTTGAGTGGCACAAAGTAGCACACAGTTGATTGCAAAAAGGTTCTTCCCTTCAATTTGCCCCGTTTCGATATTGAACGCTTGCCGCTCATCGGGTGGAACCGCACTAGTAGACACGTCCAATACAAATACACGACCATCACGCGACACAGAGAGAAACCCGTTCACTCCCGTTTGGCGCTATTGTAGGTTAATATTTCGATCACAAAGCCGCTTCTTCTTTCCCTCCTATGAATGCTACCACATTACGGCCAATTAATTCTCGTGTGACGCGGTCGCGGTCAGTCCGCGGGGGGTGATACAAAGAGTGGTGGAATCTATTTTTAATACATCTCACATTTTAACAAGCACACACAGAGACACACACACTATTCGGCCAGACATGACCAGCAAACAGCAAAACAGCATGCCCGTTTCTTCCCTTTCGCTGAAAGATTTACACCTTTTTGGACCCTTGGGGGACCCCCTTGGCAAGGGAACACATTTTTCACACTTGTTAAACAACGTGTAAGGGCTCGCGGCCTATGTTAATTAGGTCACATTGGTAAACATAGCCACAGAACCGCACACACTCTTTCCTTTCGTGTCACTGGATTAAGGTACAAAAGCATACCCTCCCCTTCACCAATGTTTACTTGCACTTCACCCTTTTTCCATATACCCTTGTACGTTTCTTCTTTCATTAAAACCAAAGGGCTTGAAAAATCAAAACACGTGATAAAGCAACAAGCCCGTGATTAGAGGAGCACTTCATTTCACTTCACCAATTAAAAAAAGAACTACCCCCAAAAGGGTTTGAGGCTGCGGCCGACTCTACACAGCGACACAGTGAGCACACGTCCACTAATTGTATGCTGCAGCAAAGGGCACAACGAACTGCGAAAGGGCAAAAAAAAGACAAATACATACACTGACGGTGGAATTTCAGGAGCGCGCAGAATTTTGACCTCCGTTCTCGGCGAGAAAGAACACGAAAATGAGGAGCGGAGCAAAATATAAACAAACCAGACACACTGGGGACGCCTGCATGGACATGCTGTGACGACAGTCGAACGAAATGAAATCAATAAAATCGGTTTATTGTCCAATTTTTGGAAGTAAAAGCGTTCAACTGATTATTAAGTTTTAGAATAATATTTTAAATGGTAATGAATCGATAGTATTTGTGTTTAAAATGCAAAAGAAATGCTAACCGAGTGCCCACTGTGAACACAAAAGGCTTTTTCCAAAACGGCTGCATCATGTAGCTTACAATTCTCACAGCTAGATGACGCTACTGTGCAATGATGACACGAGCGTTTGAATTGTGACGGTTGAACGAGTGCGCAGAAAATATGAGTTTTTTCACACTTTATCGCCATTGCTTCTTATACAGACCTTTCCAATTGGTTTCATAATAATCCAATTAGGCTGTTTTATTTAAAATCATTTCTTTCTTGGCAAAAAAATCACACAAAACGTTCGATCTCTTTCTGATTTTCGCTATTTATTCTCATAGAATCTCTTACACATTAGTTTCGTTTTTGCCTTCCAGCTCCTCGCGGCGTTCGCTATCGATCGCTTCCTTACGCACAATCACTTAAAATCTAATTGCTAGTCGTCAATCTCTCGTTGGGGGATGGGGAATGGTTTTATCGCGGGATAAAAAGGAAGTTAAGCGAAGGGCAGCGAAATGGAGCAACGTCGATGGTACTGCACAAAAGAATAGCAAAACCATCGACTAGCTGCCAATTTTAATTCTCTTAAATTTGTTTTTTTTTTGTTCGATTTGTTTCTCCTTTTCCTGCTAAATACTAATATATACACAGCTGCCCACCGAATGCGCTTTCAGACTTCGTACCGTAGGGTGTGTCGTTTGTGTATGTGTGGGGTGGCAACTGATAGAAATGAAACGGAAGGAAGTTAAAAAGGCTTTTTCGGGAGTGTTTTTTACCTAACCTTAAAAAAATACCATACCTAGCACTAAACCGTAAAAAGTCCGTTCGTCATGCCACAGTGGGAGGGAATTAAAAATTAAGGGATAGAAGTATCTCGTTCTCTCTTCCGCTGTCTCATGGCTTAGCATCAACGCCACTGACATGGTCGCGCTAAAGGGGTTGAGGGAAACCTATTCACTACAATCTAAGAAGCGCTCCTGTGTTCGGTACTAGTACTGCACTACAGGGGTGGCCCACCTGTCACCGGTTCCGTGAAAGGTGTGCCCGAACACTAATCAACTACTGGGTGAATCTCAAACACTGCATGCGAATGCTCGCACAAACTCCTAAATATTGCTAGTCATTTTTTTTTAAATGAGTAAAATTGAGTAAGCTTCCCGGTACTTAGTTTTCTGCTTCCTTTTCCGAAATTGAAATGATTTTGTTGCTGTTGTTGTTGTTGTTAAATTACTGATTTCCTAGCACTTCATTGCTGTCCATGCGAACGTTTTGTACCCGCTGGTGTCGCCTTTGTCGCGCGTCTTCCCTTTTTAATTTCCTGTCAGCAGTTACCGTAGAGAGATCACATTTTCTCGTTTACTCTGTAAAATGGTAAACAAAAAAAAATTAGAAAATGTTCAAAAATGTAATAAAAAGAAAAGGTATTGAGCAATACTTACTAAATTAACTAAATGAAAACTATCGGTCCCATTGGCATGAGGAGAAGGAGTAGTAGCAGGAGTGCAGGTGCAGGTTCCCTGGGATGAAGGGTGGTGGGATTTTAGTTCACCTGTTTCCCCCCCCCCCCCTCACCCTTGTTCCCCGTCGTGTGGTGTCGAAAGCGTGAGCGGTGGAGCGTTTCGGTTGCTATTTTTGTAAGGGGCAGAGTTTCTTACGCATCTAAAATCACCTCTTCCCACCCTTCTGCGCAGGCACAGGGGAAGCATCCTCTTAGTACACGGCCGGTACGCACGCACACACACGCACACACGGCTCGTTCTCCTCTCCGGGTTCGTTGTCTTTACTAGGCTAAGTCTCTTAGTGTTTCTAATTGTGTCCTTCCATTTGTAGTCCCTTCGGCTGCAGACACGCCAACAGGCTGTTGGTGTAGTAGTAGCGTTTACTTCTGCTACCTTAGCTGCTCTACTACCTCAGTACATCATTCCCGGATGGACGCCACCACCACGTTGGAAGTACACGTTCGGATTGCTGCTCATCGTTTGCTCGAGCGTGGTGTAGAGGTTCGTCTCATCCGGTCGCATAAAAAGACCTGTCGGGAGCGAGGGAAGAGAAAAAAGGGAGAAAATTAGAACAATGAGAAAATATGTCTTAACGAACAAAATAAAATAATGATAAAAATAATAAAGAGACATTAAACAGTTAAACATTAAATAGATTAAAATTAAAACTATTAGCTAGAATAAAAGGAACTGCAGAAATAGGCTCAGAAAAGCGCTAAAAACAGGTTTAACTTTCAATAAATGTTCAAATGGTTTCAAAATGTCACCATAAAAAACCGCCATTGAAAAATGGGAAACAATGTCTAACAAAAATAACAAAAACAATGATAAAAAGAGGAATATCTAAGTGGGCGTGATGATGAAAAAGTCGTGTTGTCGTATAATAAGTATAAAAATGTAGAGCAAAGTTTGGTAATAATAACAGTTTTAAGAAGATAATGAAACTATTAATAAATATGTATACTAATACTATAAGCTTAGTACAATAAAAGGTATGAAAATTGCATTTGTTTTTATTTTTCATGTTTTAAATATTAATTATATTGAAAAAGTGTAAACTAACTGCTATAAAAGGATACAAAATCGATAACAATTTTTTAAAGATACGTTAAATGTTTGAATAAGTATAAAATGTTTTAGAAAATAATACCAACTATTAGTAAGATCTTATAAAACAGCATAACACAATAATTCGATGGAAAAAGAATAATGAACAATGAATGATGAAAAAGATCGATTTAAATTTAGATTGGAACAAAAAAAAGAAGAAAAGAAGAAATCGAGTTTAAAAATGAAGATAAATATTCAAAAAAAAAATTTGAGTTCATTGTTTGGTTTTGTTTAGCAAATGGAAACAAATTGAACATTAATTTAATAGATTGTGATTATTAGACAGCGAATGGGATAACAGAATTAAATAATTTTAGTATTATATTCATTTGATGAACTTCAATTGTATTGAGCAAATTGAGCAAAAAAGTGTAAAACATACGTAGCAAAAAGAGCAAGAATATAAATTTTAAATATATTATATTAATTGCACAACTTTATCGTATTGGAAAAAATACAAATAAACTATTCTAATCAGTCTGATAAATCTATCACTAATCTATGAAAAAGCATAACGACAACAAACAATCGAACAAAACAAACGTCTATATTTTCCAACTAGCGTGTAAGGTGTAAGGTTACAATCAGCGTAAAAGCAATGTTTGATGCATTATGAAATAACAAAAAAAAAAAAAAAACAAGCCATGTCAATGCGCTTCGCACAGTGCCACACTATTACAACACAGGAAGCGTCAACATCTGAACATCTTTTCTCATTACACGTATGGTTGACACGCGTCTTGCAAGTGCAGCACAAGATGCACAACCGCCGGCATAGCCCAGAGTGTAGAGAGGATGAAAGCGCTTTGTAGCAGGCGCTCCACCTTTAAACACGCAAACTATGGAACAAACCGCCGGTCTACTTAAGCATTTCTTTTCGCATTCCCCCCCCGTGTTCAAACCCTTCATCACTCATGTAACAAATGTCGATCGCACGCAGATCGCACTGCGTCGCCCGCTTGTAGCCGCTATTAGTTTGACAAGTGAAATTTTACCGTTTTCCAAATGAGCCTCGCGAGCCGGCTTGTTAATTAACGGACGGGAGGGGAGGGAGGGAAAAAGGGAAAATTTTGCCAAACCAACCAATAAACTGGTGGTAACGCACTACCGCAGTAGAGTAGCATTGGAGGAATGGAAAATCTCCTAAAAACAAGCAAACAACGCGAACGCGCTTTGGCGAGATTCCGGTCATCCACCAAAATACAAAACTCGCCCTTTCGGGCGGGTTAGTACGTTAGCGGGTTTCACTTTCGGATAATTGGACACGAGTTTGGCGGTATTTTCATTTGGTAGCTCTGACCGCGTGTGTGTGTTTTTTTTTGTTTTTAAAAATACCACCAGCAACTAGCAACTCGAGACAGAGAGAGAGAGAGACAGAAGGATCGGTCCAGTAAGCGGATCGATTCAAAAGTTTAGTTTTGCGCTGCCGTGGGGCTACCGTTTGGCGTGGCGGAGGTTTAATGCTTCAAGCATAATTAAATTTGAGCATTTAGGCGGTGTAAAAAATTCCAAACACCCCTCAGGCGGAGAAGCATGCTCCCCCAGCGAAAGGGAAGCAAATTAATGAGTTATAGCGAAAATCGGCCAACAGCTAGTGGTTCGGTTTCTGCTTGCGGCTTGGAATGGAATCGAACAGTAAGCTGAAGGTAAAAGCACTTGCCCTGTGTAGCTAGTTTAAGGTATTTTGATTGAATTTGAACCCACTGCAGGTGGGGCACTATGATGAATGATGGGATGTTTTTGAAGCAGCAGTGTGCAATATGGAACGCGCTCCTTTAAAGGTATAGTTGAAACGCCTTCAAAAATTGAACTCATTTGGAATGTAATTATAATATAAAAAAAACAAAGCTGACGTAAAAGATAGGATCACTAAGCAGATTAAGCGAAAGGCTAAAAGGCATTAGAAGAGAAAGCTAATGAGATGATAACATAAATGGTGCTTCGGGAAAAGCATCCACAAAAGCGTCTCTAAATCTGCTTTTAATTCATATTTAAATGGTTTTGGAAATGTCACCATAAGAGAGTTGAATAACGAGAATGGGATTTACAGTTTGTAGTTATGCATGAGCACCGAATGAAGTGCTATTGTTATAATTATTAAAAATTCAAATTATTAATCCAGCCTATCAGCGACCACAGATTGTCCCTTATTTTTTGCGTTGTGGCGAGATTTACAGGGGTTTTCTGAGCATTAACGGTTAAACGCTTTCTCGAAACTTTAACCACGTTTTTTTGGTGCTACAAGTTAGAGACAATCTTTTGAAAGTTTGATAGTTTTACCAAGGTGTTTTGATCTGTGTATTATGATTGTTGGCCTCTTTTTATTCCAATAGTATCCTTTTTATTCTGTTGTCATTTCGAATTCTGCTCCTTATTTTCTTTAATCTTTTCTTCGGAGATTTCTTTGACAAGTGTGCTTTTAATCGATCGATTGTAACAACTGCTATGTAAAGGTTTATCTAATATTGGGGCCTTTCACGATTCTAGTTAGTTTTTTGTATGGAGTTTGACAGTTGGAGGCTGAAATCATGTAAACACTCCATACAAAACCACACAAAACACTAGAATGCAATTTTCAGTCAAGATTATTCTAACCTCAAAGCTAGAATTAGTTTCGAGTACCTGATCGAAAACACGGTGTTGTTTACATTTATGACAAGGTGCATTAAAGAGATCACGTGGTGGAATCTAGAGCCAAAGTGTACGTAGTCCAGGTGGTCTCATAGTATGTTTTTTAAAACCAAATTTGAATATCACTTTTTGACAGGATGGGTGAAAACTTTTGTTCAAACAAGCTTTCTTGAGGCTTGACGAATACATAAAACACTCTTAAAATCTTCATTAAGAAGTAGAAGCGATAAAAATCTAAATTCTTCTATATTCTAAATTCGTCTTCTAAATTCATACACCTTGGGATAAGCTCACCTGTATATTATACTCACTTAGATAGCTGCTCGAAAACTGTTATACAATGCAAACAGCTGATAGGCTGAAATTTCAGCCTACGAACTTAAAACGGAAAGGGCCCCATTATTTGAGCTGATCTAAATTTTGTTTTATGATATTCATACATTCAGACAATCTGAGTAGTTAACTTTGCACGTTATCTTTTTAAACTACTTTTTATATCATAGCCATCGTACATATAATCTTCTGCTGTTTTTATTTTTGAAAAATTTACTTTATCTTTGAATTTGATGTTTTAAGTTGAACTTTCAAGCGCCTACTAAAGTACAACTATATGTTGAAAGGGATAGTAAAGTGAAAAAAAAAAACAAAAAAGATTGATTACATCTCCAAAATTGTGAACATATTTGCATGAAAAAATTAAAATTAAAAATATTTTTAGATTACAACACAATAAGGGAGTTGCAAGGTACGTGAAAAATCTAAATAAAAAGCAAAACTATAGAATAACACATTCAAACAAAATCTGCTAACCCTGCTACCTAAAATAGTGCATTTCTTTATCGAAATTCGGTGAAAGGAATCAGTTTGATTTCGTTCATATCTAACCTGTTCCGTAATTAGCTCCCAAAATGGGCAATAAAAAGGAAGCAAAACTGAATAAAATATGATATTTTGCACTGACACTGGCAGCATCGGTAACGGTGCCTCGGCTTAATAAACCTCAATTTGCAACTCTCTCGTAAACACTCCCCTTGTGCTATATGGGCTCACGCCTCATGCCAATTGTTTCGATAAAAACAGGATCTTCTCGTATTGAATACGATTTTCGCACCCTTTCAGCATGGGACACTTGGGACAAATTTGAAAGGCGTGTTTTTGTCCAATCATTCAGCAAAACATCACATCACTTTCCCATCCTTGGGACGCCGGGCTGGGGACGTTTTAATTTAATTTGGAAAGATTAAAAAAGAAAGAAAAAGGCAGCAAAGCGGGTGGGGTAATGGGAGATCGTGGCAGAGCGTGGCGTGGAAAGTGAAAACGGTCGTAAATTAACCGCTCCCTGATTCGAGCAGTGCGAACGGGAAACGGTTAAGAAATAGAGGTTCGGGTTGGGCGCTTGATTGAGTCGGCTTGACAGGCCGGGATCGGTGCCTAATCGGTGCGGCGAAATCTGCAGCTGTGTGCAAAAACAGCCTCCCTATTGTTGCGCGGTTGCTTGAATATGTTGAAATTAATAACAAGGCGCTTTACACAGCGCAGCAGCAGGAGCAGTAACAACAATAAAACGCGATGATGATGATCGCTGCTAGGAGCGTGGCCTCTTAGCATAGTAGCGACAGTGGCTTTAGTGCTGATGTTGATAGTGATAGAATGAGAAGGGGACACCCGCGCACTCTACTGAGCTGGCAATGATGGCGTACGCAAACGTAGCGATTACACATCTGCGTATCTGTCAAGTCGATCAAGCGTTAGTAAGTGAAGCCATGTCACTTAATCCGGATTGCCACTAGAGGGCGCGCGAGCGCGCGCACTGCTATATTCGCAACACCCACCCAGTGAAGCCTTTTAGTGGGCGGTATGACATTAACGGAGGAGAATTAAAAGACGCGTGAGAGACGAAGCAGCAGCAAAAAAAAAAACAACTGTGCTTGACACCTTTTTCTTTCCTTTCTCTTTCTGCAGGAGCTCGAAAAAGAATGATCAGCTTGGCTGGAGGCTGGGGCTCTCCGTGTTGCTTTGGTTCACATTGTATGGCTGTAATAAAAGAAAGTGAAACCTGAGAGAAGTAACGCGACCCGAATGACGATTGTATAATGTGCACCAGAGGGAAGCGTTACGTTTTCCCTCGTGCGCGCCATTCTTTGCGCGGGACCTGGCCATTCATGCCCGGCCCTTTCCAGATGAGGATTCCAAGCTGTCGGACGAGTCGTGAAAGAATTTCTTTTCATCTGCAGCATTTGAAGATGAAAGCAAAACAAACTTTTATGTAAGCAAGCGGAGCTGAAGTGATTCCCTTCGGCCGTCTGGCTCTGGGTTGCTGTTGCTGTTTCGTGGTTGCTGACTGATTTGTTTTGGAGATTCTTTTTGACATCTGTTACCATCTGTCACCGGATGACAGCTAGTGAGAGCTACACTTTGGATTTGTTTACTTAGGATTTGTTGTTGTTGTGGTTACGGCTGAGTTTGTTTATTACTTTCTTCCTCCAAGCGAAGTGAAAAGAATGGAATAAAAGCGCTTCTTCATGCTTTAGAGCTTTTCCCTCCTCTCCTACACCCCTCCTCGTTTAAGTGAATGAATCAGTATATCGGTCAGCGCATCGTGGAGTTATATCATCAAGTGCGCTTGCTTTTTTGGTTTATTTGTTAGGAGGCCGGACAGCTATAATATGCATAATTAGGAAGCGTTAGCGCGCGTGCGCCCATCAGACGTTAGTTATTAAACCCCAATGGCTTGCGGGTAGAATGGTGAGTTAGTGCGAAACACAACACAACGCACACACTCGCGTAACACTTCGCGCCATAACGGCGAGCGTACTCTGAGCGGTGTTCATGTCCGGGATGGTAGATTAGATGTGGATGCAGCAAAAAAAAAACGAAAAAAAAGGATGCAAGCCCTTTAGCTTTTTGGGTGGGGGCTCGTTGTACGTACCTGGTGGGTATCGGGCCTGCTGCGGTGCCAGTGAGGGGTAGTAACAGAAGGGGTGTGTCATGTGTGCTGGAAAGTAATGATACATGCGTGGCGTATAGCTCGGTGGTGCCGTAACCAGTGCAACGCGATCTAGAAATTAAGGAGCAGAACAGACAAACGGCAACGGTTTGTTATCTCTTTTTTTCTCTCTCTCTTTCTCTTCTGGATCTGGCGCAGTCTTGGGATGCGGGTTCCAGGAGGCAGGGGGAGAAGGAGCAGGGAAGGTGTGATTGGGAAGGACTTTCGATTTTGTTTTGTTTTGCTTTCTTCCGGAACGTATACCGTGCTTCCAAGTGATGTCCCGCAGGTGTGATTTGGTGTGTTGGATGAGTGGTGCCTTAAAACAAGTGCGTACATGATAGGTGATTGTGTGTAATAGTGAATAATATAAACAACTTCCATCAAAACCATAAAACTCTTAGAAACACCTATGTGCAAGCCAAACCAGGTCGAAACTAACAAAAACAACCCACCAAAAAATGTGCATGTGAATTTACATTTTAATTGCTCTGTCCCAATGGCTGAAAAAGAAAAGAAAATATCGAAACACATGATTCTGTACAGTGAATATTTACAGGCAATGAACCAGAATGAGTGATAAGATTGAATATGATTTGCGACAAAAATAAGCATCTGTAATGAGCTGTAAATGAAATGCATTCAATATTAAACACTAACCTAGCAGACACAAATCCAGTGAATAAGAAAAAATGCACAATGACAATCCTGGTCACGGCACCAAAGCACAAAACATTATTCAACAATCAACATTTGTAACGGAATAGGTAATGCAGCGGAAGATGTTTAGCAAACAATACAAAATATGCGAAAAACAAACTCTTTTAAGTAGATTTACGAAGTTGTCGTATGTTCTCGTACTGAAAGAACAATGAACACTCAGACTTTGTTTAAAACGGTTTGGTTTTGAGTTATGAGATATTGCAAACTACTTCAAACTTCAACAAGTTACAAAAATAAAATTTAATCTAATAAATACCATTTTTCATTGATTCATATGATTACCTTAACAATAAAACAAACACATTTTAAGGCAATTTTATTTTTGTTTTCGTGCACTGAAAACGTCATTTAATTATTTTAATTTTTTCGTCATTTTATACCTAGCTACGCTGGATATTTTGCTCATTAGATTCATCCTACAATACAAAGTTTATGATTTGCTGAACATCATTTTTCTGGATCATTGCAAGGACATTGCGCAAAATACTACTTGTAGAGAGAGGAACAGCAATAGAGAAAGAAGATACGTTCTAGGAGAGGAGAGAGCGCATTCTAGAGCGTAAGGCTCATTTGTGAAAGTTATTAAGAATAATGTTCTCAAAATGCGACGACTTCAATAAAATCGTGTATTAATAAAAACAATGAGATTTAGCAATTGAAACAAGTGTAAGTTTCCGCCAAATACGAAAAAAAAGTCAAAGAATAGTTATTAAAAAGTGATTATAACAAAAAAATCCAAACCAAACTCATCAACACTATGCAGTAGAACAAAAACACATTCAGCTGAAGCCTTAATCCCTCCAAATAACTTCATGATGCAATTCAGTTTCGCATTTAATCGCGTTGTAACGCTACAAAAGCCCTCAACGGAAGCAATAATATGCACGAAGTGTAACGTATTACGAGGCACATTTGTACGTTGTGTCCATCGGGCCATCGCTTTTATGACACTACCCGGTGCATTTTGTTCGTTGATGCAGCAAACGCATCGACTCGCATTATCACCCCGTGAGCGATGGAACCGTGACCACCCAGCCCATTGGTTGTAACCGTACCGCAAGGATACTGGCTTTTCGTAGAAAAGCTTTTTTACTTTCTGCCAAACATGTCACCGCAACAGGGAAGAGAATGCGAATGCGACAGTCAGGCGAGCATGGATGGAGCTGGTGAAGCGAGCTTGTGCATTCTGTTTGGTGATTGCACTGTTGTATGTTCCCACACACAGACTCGAGACCCTTTACGAACCAGAGCCCTCACCCAAACGACGGCTGAAGATGCGGTCGAGTCTCGGTATTGTTTGCCGAGCTGGCTCCATCCCACCAGCACACAGCGTGCATTAATATTCTAACCCTTTTAGTGTGCGGCCAAGCGGATGGAGGATAGGGATGAGCAGCAGCAAACAAACAGACAAACAAAACAGCACACCGGCACACCGAATATGCAAATACGCGCACGTCCGCTGTGTCCGTGGCTGCAGTGGCAAAAGGTTGCAAAAATGTGCCTTTCTCCTTCGGTGGCTCCTCGGTGGCACGGCGAAATCGTACATCACAACAAGGACCTTGCTCTTGGAGTGGCAAGGCAGGGTACGCATGCGTTAGATCGCGTATCCCGTGCCGCCGTGAGAGCAGATAATGAGCGTGACTGTTTGCAGCGGGATTCCGTGGAAGCGGTCGACTGCGTCTGCGTTTGCTTACGCTCCCGAGGACAGCGCAGCAGTGGACAGGGTGAACATTGGTACTCCACGACAATACGGCACCCGGTACTCACAGCCGCGCGACATTAGCATAATGCGCCGATAATCAATAAAGCTGCTGCTGTAATCCTGGGGAGAGGCCCAGCCATAGAATCAAGAATCACCATCGAAAGACTTCAACGGGCGCATAGGCGAGGAACGGTTCTTGTGAGTTCGAATTTTGTGTGTGGCAGCGGGGCTCGGTTTGGGTCTTGCTGGCAGGCGGGGTAATGTAGCTGGAATGTTCACAACATGGTATCTTGCTTCCGCTGCATTAACCAAACACTCCACAAACACCCTTGTCACTGGTGGTGGTGCTGGTGGAAAGAAGCGCTAACAGACGAGCGTTAGCGCGAAATTGTTTGCGTAAAAGCTTTCCTGTAGCAAGGGAAAGCAGAAGACAGAAAGGGCTGTGGAAAAGGGTATTCCAGAAGTTTGCCAACCACCTTCATCATCTCGCGCGCTGGTATCAGCGGCACCATCAGCTTAGGGCGGGAGGAACGACGAAAACTATTTCAAAAATTTGTCTGCTCGCCTCGCCCAGCGCCCAGCGAGTGTTCACCTTGTCTGCGCATACCAGTTTCGGTGCTATCGAAACGGATGCAAATTGTGTGTGTGTATGTTTTGTTGTCTTGTTGCTTTTTTCGTCTCTTCGCCACCCCACCATACACACAGTTTCGTCTCGGAAAGCACGCCGGGTGATGATGGCAAGAACATTATTCATCGCGCGTGTTCTTCCTTCCAGTGTGAGCCCTTTATCCGAGGCCCGTGTTGTTCTCACTTCTCACAGGCAGGCAGCAGAGGTCATCTTTGGCTACTGAAAGCGGGCTGAGGGGGTGGGAATGGGCGGTGGCAGTCTCTTCCAAAGGGTGTGTGAAAAAGGGTCGGCTGCCTAGCCGCCTAGCCAACGTTACCAGGTGGGTGGAAAAATTGCGATAATTTTAGACTCGCGTTTCGCGTAGAGCCCCCGGGAGAATAATTTATTGTTTCGAGCCTGTGCGCACAAGACAAGACGCACACACATTGGCACATAGGCAGGACTTACGATGGAAAAGGGGTGGCCCGTAGGGTCGCAAAGGGGAAGTGTGTACCTCGGAGTTGGGCGCGTTGACTTGACATGCTGCCTGGCGGGGTCGGTGAACGGCTACGGCGACAGATAACACTTGGGCCTAAGATTGTGCGGGCACGTAGGGAAGCAGCGTCACAGGCTATCCTTGGTCACGATCCACTACCAGATGTTGATGTGTATGAGTGTGTGTGTGCATGTAAGTGAAAACACTCGTAAAGGACTGATAGACCCTGGACAAGAGATTTCGTGCTGGTCGCATCTTCTAACACACTGAGCAGATCTTCTACCGACACGTTGATTCGTGACCCCAGGGACACTGATTAGGAGTGTAGTCTCGGACAAATTTCTTTACGATAGAACGATGGTATCTACTGCTGATAAGTACTTCAACAAATGAACAGAGAAACACACATGAAACGCTTCAAATGTCAAATGTGAGATCAGTGAAGCGTTTGAAGGCAATCATTTTGAATTAAATTCAAGTCATGAGGTTTTTTTAAATATATATGCTCGGTAGTACATTCTTTAATACGGAACCTATGTTAGGATATCAAAAATGCCACCAAGACTCTCAGTAAAAGGTTTAAAAGCAGCTTGACTTAGATAAACATGTATAACAGTTTTCAACTGTTATACAAAGCTTAGTGATGCGTTTTAAAATGTTAATCAATAAAAACATGGGTTCCACGGTGGATGTAAAGTTTATTTATTCTGTGCTTCCTTTCTTTTGTTTTGGCACGATGAGTGTATTCCACTTTAATCTTTTAGTATTTATTTTGGTTCTATTTGAATGAAATACTAGTTTTTAATCTTTTCAAATATAACATGCTCGTAATTTAAAGATCTATTGCAATGGATAAATCCATATTCAAATAAAAGATTAGCAAAATCTCTAACAACAAAGTCTAGTTTGTTTCTCAATAATGACATTATACATGACACACATATTACAAACGTAAACCATGCACTTAGTGAATCTTCGAAACACTTTATAACAAAAGGTTGTGCACTTAACAAGATATAACATCGTTTAGAATGCAACATAACCGCCCAGAGCCAAGTTCAGTGACAGAACGATCCATTCCAAAAATAAACCACTAACAAGAAAGCTGCACAACATGCAATAATAATAAAATTAATAACACACCATCAGGCCTAAATCAGGGAAAGAAGGCTCAAATGAATTGGTGCCGAAAAAGCAGGATTCTACCGTGTGCGTTCGATCCTGCCGATGGTCGGTGTTTGCGTTAATCACAAGAATCAACACCAAAGATTGCTATGCACGCTGCACGATGCTCAGTTGCTTTGGTCCGTTTGTGGTGCGTTTTCATCTTCGCCAGCGGTCTTCCGATTAGTTCCGGCAGTAAATTTTCGATTTACTCCCTCCCGTTTCCCTCTATTTATTGTCCTTCGTTTTGCTGTGGCAAATTTTGCAGCTTAATTGACAGTAATTAACATTCTGAAGTTGAGAAAATCTCCACCAATTATGTCCATCAGCCGATCGTTTCAGGCCCGCGGCCCCAGCGTCGTCGGAAGAGTCCTGAAGTCAGAATGAAGATGTTCCACCCGCGGCATTTCGCGAAGGAGGTTAATGAAGATCGCTGTCCCGGTGTCTGCAGTGGACTGGGGGTTGGGAGTGGACGATGCACCATTTAGTGTTTCGCAGGTCAGGCGTCGTCGTCGTCGTCCAGCTGCGTGAAATGTTTCCCCCCCCCGAGTGATCACAAAGCGACACCGTGTTGACACAAAATGCATGTTTTGTTGGCATGTTGGAGCTGGAGTTTCGGTGCCATGCTTCTTACTTTCATGTATTTTGTTTGCTTTCTCTCTCTCTCCCTTGGTCTCTAGCCGGTCGGCGATCATTTTGCGTGAAACGATTACGCTCGTGTCAGCACGCTCAGACAACGAAGCTGACGATGACGCCGGGTGATCAGCGCCGCACTGGGCTCGGTGGCTCGGTGAAATGCTCACCATGTCCACCCACAAACCTCAAGCCCCTTTCTTCCCCAATCACCCCACACAACAAAATGACGAATGAAAGATAATTGTTTTCCACTCTAGTTGCGCTGCGCGCGTCCCCATCTTGGTGCTCTTTCTCCACGCGCAGTTATGATTAGTGTTTTGTTGTTGCTGTTGCTTTCGGTTATGGTGCTGGTTCGGTTCCGTGGGCAGCAAATGCAACGCCCAGACACTGGAGCCACCGCGGATACTGCGCAGTACCCAGTGGGGATTGAAGCTCAGGCTCGGGTGGCGATCGCGAGACTGTTCGCGATAAAATGCGCCTGTCTGCATGCATGCAAAACACTGCCAACCGATTTATAAAACGATCATCACCCATCCAGCGATCGATAGTCTAGATGCCACTTGTTTGGTGGCATTTGTGTTGTTCGGTTGCGCCCGCCCGGCTGAAATTGATCTCGTGCAGCACGGCAGAGAAAGGCTGTTGGCCAGAGGAAGGTTTGCCAATTTTCACTCGCCGTCCGTTCCGTGCGGATGGCCACGGCGAGGAAAAACTTTCGATAAGACTTATCATTAGGATTGTATTGACCTGGGGGGAGGATAGCGAGCGGCTACAGGTGGCTCTATTGCAGCCCCGACTGCTCAAACGGCAAACGTGTGTGGCGCAATCGTGGCTGGCGAATCGCGAAGCGTGCGATTTGTTTTATTCTGTTCAGGTTGCGTGTTGCTGCTTGTTTTACCGCTTAATTCACCCCATGCCTCCCCATACATCCCCTTATCCACTGAGTGAAATTAAGTATGCATGAAAGGGGCTGAATCGCGGAATCACCCAGAGCCATATAACTGGCGGAACAGGACAAGAGGAAAGCATTGCCAAGCCGCCTTGGGGGTGAGAAATGAAAGAGAAAAGCGCAAAGAACGCGCTGATGCGACAGCAGAAATGGAAATGCAAACAAACAAACATACGCACATTCAAATCGCTTGTCGCTCGTGTGTGTGTGTGTGTGTGTGTGTGTGTGTGTTGATTGATTCGTAACCAAAACGCCATCATTGCACAACGTGGCTCGTCATCGCGCAAATCGGTGCGCACGCGGCTTTTTGTGTATGTACCATGATACAAAGCGGGATGGAAAAACAACTGGTCCCAATAATTTGGTGCAGAATTAAATTTGACATTTTGTGTGCCTCTTGTACGGCGCACGTGTGTGTGCGTCAGCAAAATTGTACCTACGGAGGGATGAGTTTTTGCGCGATGATGTAACATGTCAAATTAGCGAAGGAAACACACTTAATTGCATCGCACGCAGTTATGACGCATGCACAGTGCGGTAAGACACTTCAAATTGGGATGTTCAGTTGGATGTTGTTGTCGTTTTTTGTTGTTGTTTTGTTTTGCTTGACAGATTGACATGCAGACTTCGTGGTGATGGCTTTACCAAGTCACGGTAAGAAGGTTTGGTTTTGCAGAGTGTCTTATCGGTTGAAGTGGTTTGTTTGTGCTTTACGCTTAATAAACATTTGCATCCGTGCGAGCAACGCATCCAGTTTCTAGATGAGAGAATTTCCAGTGGCTGGCTGGAAAGATCCAACAGGCACGACAGCATTCATAAAAGATAAAAGAAAGAGACACATTTTGAATATGAACATCTACTCTTATCTGTTACATCTCGCTCGGTACAAACAAGTGCTTCGTTACGGGCGCATAGAGGGTGTAATTAGGGGATGCATGTACTGCTTGTCTTGTGAAGCTTTCGTAAACAAAACTATTTGTGTGGGTTGGTCCTAATGTACATAAACGACATGCCACAACTACAAGAATACACATTGTAAAATGTTCAACATAAAGTTCTTAGTGCTTTCTACCTTCAGTTTTGCTTTGGGTGTTGTAGATGATATTTGAGTTGATATGGTCTATGTCTTAATAAGTCTGTTTAGTAATGGTTAACTCTACTCAGATAACAATTAATGAAGCCTAGCGAAAACATTAACTCCATCGTGACAATTTACCGAATTCAATTCATTCGCAGGTGTCTATAATTTGATGCTTTATTCGCGTTCTTTTGCGTCGAAGAACTCTTTCAACCTGAAATAGCTTTTTATCTTTTAATTTTAATAGAATTGAAATTAGCTACGAGCCAATCGGCCAAATGTCAATTATAACAAGATTTAAAACATTTACGAGTGTTTTATTTTGTCTTTAGACAGTTTTAAACGACTAAAGGACAATAAATGAGACGAAAAAAATCCATTCTTCATCTACAATACACTTAGAAACTATTAAAGTTCTATTAAAAACTACAAAAAATGGAAAAGTGGAGACCCAAAAGCCTACTTTAAAGCTTGACTGAGGCAAGTTCCCAATCTCTATCAAACATTTCAGGTCCTCACTCTGAGCTCACTCAGAGGTAACTTATTAGTAACGTCTGACAGCTATAATTTGAGCTTATTTGTTTTGTTATTTATTTCTAAAGACTTTTGTATTTATTTTCGAGCAAAAAGTGGCCTAAGCCTTAAAGACAAATTCTTTATGCTTGAAGTGTCTCAGAGTTGCATTTTTAGTCAAGTTCCTGGCATCAAAACCACCACAATAAAAACACACACACACACATTTCGTCAACACTTACCCATTCTGATTATCTAATCTCCTCCTCCTCTCTCTCTATCTCCCTTTTAAGCAGCCACTTCTAGGCACCGATCCGTGTCTGCAAGTTTACCGGTTGGCCTATTTCTACGCCGCAAAACAGTGCCGCTTGACGTTGCTTTCCGCCTCCAAGCTCATTTCACGCCGTTTGTCTGTTTTGTTTTCGGCTGCAGTTGGTTGCACTTGCGATGCGGAAGCAAGAATGCAATCGAGCAACCTCCACAGTTCCGCGTCGCGCACCGTGCCGTGATTTATGGCTTGGGGAAGGCAAATTGAGGCACTAATGCGGCGTCTAAGAATCTTTTCTTTCCACTAACCGGTGCATTGATTTCGCGCATTCAATTGTTCTTGTTCCCGTTGCGAGAGGTCTGCATGCTGCATGGTTTTTGTAGTAGAGACCCTCGCCTAGGAAAACGTTACCGGGGGAAAATGCACAGCTATACAACAGCACGTGCATCGTTCCACCGATTGGAGCTTTTCTATTCCTAACCCTGTTCACGATCGTCTGCAACATTGTTGCCGTTCGCTCTGTTCGCGGTTCTGTATCGAATGTCCGTGAAAACCATTCCACTGTCCCCACCGGTGCTCCAAACTCCCCAGCCTGTACCCGGCAATTTGGGCTGTAACACGAAAATGAACCGTATCAACCATCTGAAGCGCTTATCTTCCACTCCCTCCTTCGTAATAGATAGAGAAGCGCTCTCGCACTATTCTTTCCAGCGTCGTGTTTTCGGGGTGGCACAGGCGGGAAAAGTGCATGGAAAATTACTACTATGATAATTTTCCGCTCGGTCGCCAGAGCGATTCGGCCACTGACAGAGAGAGAGAGAGCATCAGCAGTTGAGGAGAAAGGGTGGCTTTTAGTGATTGTTATGGGTAAGAGTGAATCCTCTTTCTAGGTTAGGAGGTTGTGACTCAAACGTCCGGGATCCGGCGTAGGGCGTCAATATTTGAATAGGCTATTTTTCGAAGGGATCACTTATCGATCACCGGCCAGGTCACAATATCCTGTCGACAGGGAAAGGGTCCAACGGAGAGGAGGTCTAAAAAGGTCACGGCTCTGCGGATAACAATGCACTTGTGGAGCTTGATCTTCAGAAAAGACTGATAAAGCCTCCCCAAGCCCTAATACCTTTCGAAAAACACATCGAGGTGGTTCGAAAAACTGTCCCACATCTTCCTTCAGTTTTTCGCCCGAATCCATTAATGAACGTCTTTAGGCTGAGCAAATGACTTCTCGAACCCATTAACGCACAGCTTAACGTTGTCAAACGCTCATCGACCATGAAAAGAACTTATCGAACATCGGAATGGACGGGGAGCCCGTCCGTTATTTAATTTAATGACCATTCCCCGGGTTTGCTTAGTCTGATTGTCGCAGACATTCGTCGATTTGCGGCAAACGACTTAGCGGGAATCGTGCGATCGGTGTGTGTGTGTGTGGTCTGTCTCGTCTTTTCCCTAACTGTGCAACGGGACAAAAAGGTAAAGTATTCTCGTAATTCCACCTTATAAGAGGTAGTCGATCGATTCGGCGTCGTTTGTCGACGGGGTTTTGCGTCTGCAGAGAGAAAACGGTAGCCAACTTCCGGTGCGTACGATGAGCCGGACCACCGACGCTGATTCACACGCAGATAGTAGTGGCTGTTGCCATTCAGAATTATCGTTTGCAATGGCGACCCCTTCCGACTCCAAATGCAGCAACGCCGGTTGCATTTCAATGTTGCCAGACGGGCAGAAAAGTGTCATAGTCACGTGCGCATTGTGACGAGAGTAAAATCACGCACACAGTTTGGACTGGGTGCAAAAGAATCGGGAAAAACCATTCATCAACCAGCGTCCGCAGGAACACTGCTCCAAGTTTTGGAAGCACTCTCTGTCGAGAGAGATTGGGAATCCGGTTGGGATCGTCGTCTGTTGTTAAGTATGCATAATTTATGTATCATTTAGCTGTGTTCAACGATCGCCACCAGTTTTACGGTGTGCGTGGACACGATTGTTGTGACGCAATGTTTTCGTCGGGTTGAACACCTGGTATGGGAAGTCACCAGAAGAAGTGCCAGACAACTCCAGAAGCTCCCGTGAAGAGCACCCATGACCATGATTGATACCCGGTGGACCGAAGGTCGTCATAGGGATTGGAGGGACTGGAGCTGCTCACGATCCAGCCTTCTACACGCGTTGGGAATATTTAACATCTCGACCATTCTCCAGATGCTGATCAACGATCGCCACACGATGTACATTACGTACCATCAAACTCATCTTCTGCCCCGGGGAATTCCTCTTCAAGATATCGCCCATCCCCATCCCGTTAAACCGTATTGTCCACCGAAGTGTTGACGCGGTTCGCGAGCTCCAAACCCCGATCCGACACGTTGATCGCGTGATGGAGTACGATCATGATCATCATCAAGAGGTGTGTGTGTGCGTGTCTGTTTGTAACCCTTCTATGGGCCCCACAACACCTCCGTCACGGGCGTGAATGTTGACGACGTGAATTATTATGCTTGAACGGCTCGCGCGTCCCGTTCGCGGGCGCATTTGTTTTCGTGTGTCGTTCGACGTCGTCCCGGCCCAGGGTTGATGACCCAGCACCAGGTACCGTGCTCGCGAGCATTTGGGTGAAGGGCCGCGCCCCTTTTCTTACTTGCGCACCGGCGCATTTCTGGGTTAGATCCGAATCCCGCCCGAAAGTCCCGCTCCCGACGTTCGCGCACCCTCGCTCAAAACGCGAGTGAAAGACTGCAATTTTGTGAAAGCATCTCGCATCCCGCTTGCCTATTTTCTAGTTTGTTGTAGGTGGCGGTTGTAGGATATGGAACAAATTGGGAGCGCGGCAATGAAAGAAAATCGGGAACAGTGCTGGTCTGTCATTAGGGTATCAGCCGTGTAGCTGTTTGGTGAGACAGCCCGATCGCCAGCGGCGGTTACGCGAAACCATTTGCATGACGGCTCTAGTATTCCTGCGTCCTGAGCTTACGTAAAGGCAGGAGAGTGGTGCAAAGACAAGGGCATGCCAGCAGGAGGTGGATTTGATTGGGATGAAGTGTGCAGCAGAATTTGGCAAACTAGCAATAGGCAATCTGTTTCCCAGGATCTCCAAAGAACTTATTCTAGAGGTTGAGAATAAAGCCTATGAAGAAGTGGGCCATTTTTGTTCCCGAAGAATTGATTAAGCCCTCAGGGTGACTTTGTTTATGGAGAAACTATCAGAACCATGCCTCCAATCAGTGTCGTTATTGTTGTTATAGTCAAACGTAGAGTCTTAACCAATCCAAAGAGCTCTTTCACTCGAGAAGAGGTGTTTTATGTCCCAACGCCTCAAGAGTCCGTGCTGTAGTTGTTGATAGTTAATGCCGATTAAGTTCGGTGTCAAAGTGCTGTACCGCCATTTAGCTGCATGCAAAACAGATATCATAAAACGTCACCCCGCCTGCTGCTTGTGGCAGATAATTGGAGAGACCGTCCGCCACAGTGTGTATTTTATGACGTGCAAAAACCGCCACTCTACTGGACCAGTTCAGTAACACACGCTCACACTCGCTTCCACCATTTCCTACGGAAATATGGAATCAGATTCCCAAGAATGGAAAGGAACAGGAGGCACAGCAACGGAAACAAAAAAAGGCAAACCAATAACATTACAACTCCACACCGCTACAAGGGTCCGATAACAGTACTTTAACGGCATCGCCCAAAAGCACAGATTCCAAACACGCTGTTTTGCGGCAGCCGAAAGGAATCGGTTTCGGAGCGCCTCGTTTACGCTCATTTCGTTACGATGGCTCGTTACCGTGCCAATGCTGCTCTGGAGCGTAGAACGAATTTTGGGGCCGCCGAGCAGTGACATTGCGCGCGGAATGGGAGTCGGATGGGAGAGGAAGCAAATCATCACCCCCCATCACAGCCGTTCTTTTGGATGCCTTGGGGTTGTGAGTGATTGTGACAAATTGGAGTCGATTTCGAGGGTTCGAGGGATGTGGAAATTTGGAATAGCGGGTCAGACGGTTGCTCCAACTCCGCCAAGATGTGGGTCTTCTGAAACGCTCCGTTAATATCCCAAGCGTTGGTGCGTTCTGGCGCTCGTAAACCTGATTTAAATAAAATATGATCTCCAACCACCATCACCACCATCGCCACCACGCCCAAGCAACTGGAGGGAAAATCTGGAAGCAAGCGGGGAGACAGAGGATATTCGATTCCGAAAGTAACAGCTTTGATGGGTCCTGCCTGATCCACAAATGTGGAGCAAACGGGCACGCTCGCTGAAAGGTATTCAGCAGGTTTGGTTTTTAATTATTTGTTTTAACCGGAGAATTCGCCCTCCCCCCAATCACACCCTCTTTCATTACGTTAGACGTCGACAGAAGACATGACGGTGCATGACAGCAGCGGGCACACGGACGCACTGAACCGATTAATGTGCGGTGGTTGCGTTTGATAAAACGCTTTCTCCCTGCGCCTGGTTTGGTGGATTAGGTCACCAGGTTGACACGCGGCAGACCGGTGCGAAGAATGCGCGTGCTCGTGCGTACTACGCAACCGAATTGCTGTACGCTCCACTTGGAGGGACGCATGGGACGCCTCAAAGGCACACACATCGAATCGATTCTGTGCGGTCCAGTTTTTGGGCACTGTGTGAGAGCACTTTGTTGTTCGTTGATTTGGCGCAAAAATTGGCTCCCTGGTCTGGAGGGTTTTCGGTTCGTCACACGCTAATGAAGTTAGTGGACGCAACGACGCAACGCGTTGCGGACGACTCTGCAAGAACGCACAACTGCGGGAACACTGGGGCAAAAATGGGATCACGCGAGCAAAGGTGATTTTCCATTCGGTTTCCCCTCTTTGCGGTGGATTTCTAAACGCGCGGAAAGTGGGAAAAACTAATGCGTAACACCCGTAGAAGGAGGGAAAAGATTAATGGTGTTGGTGTCCGACTTGGCTAGACATTATCATAAATTTTGGAGCACACGCACGCACACGGTGGATTTAAAGGGTAAAAGGGTCTCGCACATTAAGTGGAAGGTTTACGGGTAATGGAAATGAGTTCCGGGCGAGTACTGGAGAGATCCGAAAATTGGGTTTTGGTCATATTGGGGGAGGCTTTCACCCTAATTTTGATCACTTTATCAAAGTCATAATCGATAACCTAGATGACGATGCGACAGGAACCATAATCTCGTCCCAAAAACTCCGGGAAGATTTGAACACTGTGGAAATAGATTCGTAATGATGGACTAAAAATCAAGGTCATTGTATGTTTTGTGCTGCAGTGCAACGCTTTTTAACATAATGCGCCCATTTACATGCGTTAGAGACTCGATCCCGATCGAGTGTTGCGTTCGGGGAAGTTGTCGGGAGTTTGTTCCAAGGTACCCTCCAAGATGGCTCCCCATGTGACGGGGGAAACTGTGTAAATTCAATTCAAAAGACCGGCAATTAACTGTTTCGCGCATCGGACGCAATACCGTGAGCGTGTGGCCACCGGGCCGTAACCGGGCGGGTGGTCGAACGTTGTTCCTCCCCCCTCTTTCCCTCATCCGAGAAGCTCCATTGATTACGCTTTCGCCACTCACACTCACCATTCCTGGTTGGGAAGAGAACAGTTAGGCGTAGAATGTACAGGGCGCGCGCGCGTGTGTCTCTAATACCACACGGAGCGTAGCAAATGGGGATCTGCCCAGCGACAATTGAAACACTGATTGGGACATTCTCAGGTGGCAAGGTGCGAATTTTCAACGACGGTAATTTTCCCCAAGAATTTCTCACTTTCCAAAAATTCTCACCAAACCATTTGACGGGGCCATTCGTCCGTTGACGGGGAGTCATTAATATGTTCCGAACGGTTCTTTGGAGCTTCTCGGATTTTTTGTTTCCACCTGAACGCATCTCGCTCGACTGTCGGCTGTGGTGCGGAGAAATTGGCATCCATTATACACCCAGAGGGATGCGATGGTTCCGGTGTTCTAGTTCTTCTCGCTCGACTCCACTCACGGAAAAAACAAAACGGTGCTGTCTGGCGTGTTGATATGTTTGTGTGCCTTTTGCTTCGATTTCAATCTATCTCGCTGATGTAGGTCAGTGGTAAGAACGGTTCTGGGTTTTGACGTTCCGAGATCGTATCGGGCGGTTCTACAGACACACACACACCTTTTACTCAAACGGTAACGATCTATTCCCGCTCGAAGGCGTATGTTTGGAACGATCTTCAATCTTCGCTGGGATCTTGTTGATAGCTTAACGGTGTTGGGATGTTGGATTGGCGCATTTTGTTTCTTCTGCTGATGTTGTTTATCCCACGCTGTAGGTGGTAGGATTGTTAATTCCCCACACACAAACACACACGTGAAACCAGTACATTGTTGAAGAAGTTCGAGAGCTGGTCCGCTGTCACCCAGCCCATACACTGTTCGGAGTGGTTTATTGAGTACAAATTTAACACTCATTGTCACTTAAAGCGTGCACACGCAACGCCCTGTTTTCGTGCGCCTTACAAGCCCGGCTTTAACGAATCTCCGAAAAGCAGAAAATCGGGTCGCGCCCGTCAGCCTACCCTGCGTGCATGCATTATTTATTTCACACAAACCCTTGGCGGAGTGTGAAAATCCTTCCCTACGGTGTGCTTCAAGCCGCCCAAATTTGACACATTCTGGTATTGGGCTTTCTGGTCCAGACGTTTTTGTGGAGGCACAAGACATAGCCCGGTGCATGACATGACCGAAACGACAACACCTGGATGGAAGGATCTGCTGGCTGTGTGTGTAGAGGGTATGTGCGGGAGGGAAATTTATTACCCACTGCATTGTTGGGGCTTTGTTGGCTGTGGTTGCGAGGTTTCTTGCAGGCGAAACAGGCCGTCAGGCGCACCGAAAGCAAAATCCCGCGGTCAACCCGGGCACCGTATGGTCGCGAGTCGCGCGGGTGAAGTGGGTCGGAATTTAGGATAAGCAACTGTAATTTTTGCCAACCGCGATGGCCACAGCATCCACTCACACACACACACACACACAACCGGGTCCGGTTTTAGTTTGTTTGTAATCCAGCAGGCGGCAGGCAAGTTTGTAAGCGCGTCCAAGCGCAACCGCAACAACACGACACATGCGCGAGTGCATGCGAGCTGCACCGCACGGGCAAACTTGTTTTGCTGGTCGGAGTTTGGCGGTTTGGCGGGTTACATCACGGGCTGCGAGTGCGCGGATTATGTGACCGACATTCCCGCCGACCGGAGCGAGATTGAGGTTAGCGAAATCGGTGGTTTTGCTACACAAATTTAGGACACTTCTGCGCGAGCGGCCTCGTTCTTCTGAAGTATGCTAATTATTACGACTCCAAGTTCAGCAGAGCCTCAAGATCAAGATGTTCGTGCGTAACGTGCACGTTTCAGTAATCGCTTACATTTTACGGCGTTGAAATTGGCAATTAAAAGTAATGAAATTGTCTTCCACAAGGTCCTCAAGGTCGCCATCAACTCACTCGATCGAACCCTCGCGCGAAGATCACACGATCGGTTTCTACA
This sequence comes from Anopheles coluzzii, assembly GCF_943734685.1. NCBI lineage: Eukaryota > Metazoa > Arthropoda > Insecta > Diptera > Culicidae > Anopheles > Anopheles coluzzii. The sequence goes on from NC_064671.1 coordinate 84,258,816, forward strand.
GGCAGGGGAATTAGTTTCATCATCATCCTTGAACTCTCTCTCTTACTCTTGACACCTTCGGGCACGGGATGCAGGTGTGGTGTGCATTCCGTTTTCCCTTTAGTCCGGTGACCAAATGAGGCGTACGTGAGTGATCGCCTGCTTGAAAAGCAAAAACGACCTGCCTGAGCGCAAAAGCAAAAGCGCGATCATTATGCGGTGTTGATCCCGGGATGGCAACTGGGACGTGTGCAGCAAGGGAAGATTAAAACCCCCCTCGACCCGGGCACGTACCACTCATAACCGTTGTGCCGGTGGAGTAGAGGAGCCTTCTGATCAAGCCAAGCGAAGCGTTATTGATTCGTGAGCCCGATCGGCACGGACCTCGGTGGTCATCCGCTCATGGTCATCTCGTCGCGTCAAGTGGATGAATTTCTGCACAAGGGACATGGAGGACGGAAAAAGGTATCGAAGCCAACCGACAAAAGCCGGTGACGTCGCGGTGTGCGAGCGCGCATTCCTTTCGTTGCGCGAAGCAGCCAAGCAAGCAGCTCGCTAGTTCGCGACGTACTCGCCGGCGAAGTTGACTTCATATCAGTCAAATCAATCTTCATTGGATCGCGCGCGCGCGCACGCTCTCAAACACACAAGGGAAGAGCACCTCGCTCAAGAACTTCGATGACGTCTGGGACGGGTTGGCGTTTTTTTTTGCCTCTTCTGTGCGATGCAAGTCCAGTGCAGTCCAGTCTCGATTTCGCATGACCGCAGCACGTCCATTTGGAGCGCAAAACGGAGGTTCCTTCCTACCAAACAAGTGCTGCTCCCATGGGAGAACCGAGCGCGGAGTGTATGCGTTGGGCGCACGGTGTTCGTAAGAATTCACGAGCGGGACGAGAGGAAAAAAAAAACTCAACGGCCACCTTAAGAATGCAATTTGATTCCCGGTCGGTATTCTCCTCTTCTAGACGTCAGATCAAACGAAGGGCGAAGATTAGAGGCTTTCGCAATCAGTTGGCGAACCGCTTAGAACCCCTTTGTGCCTGGTGACTACTCGCGGGGACTTGCGCGAAGGTGCGGACTTGGTGATGGGACGGCACCAAACCCCCAAAGGCATGGTCCCCGGGCGTTTCCGTTTCGCACTCGTGGGTTTCGCTTTTGCTCGAATTTTGATTGACGTTGCCGATCGTGCAGCGTATTTAGAATGCAGCCGCAACTACCGCCACAGTGTTCGCTGCATTTATTCATGGGATCTTCGCCGGCGGAGGATCTTCCGACTACCCGCTCGTATGGACATGCGCTCTCTCCGCCCCAACCTCCTTGCTCGTGTACCCTGCGGACAACGGCTGCATGATTGATGAGTGTGGCCGATCGGCGATAAGCCGCGATCCGCCGATAAGGGAGAGTGTTTTATTTTTAGCGCAAACAGTTGTCATTATTTTGCGATCAATCACTACCAGCGGGCCGTTCGGACACTATTGCCTTGGAAAGCGAGCGTTTGAGAGCGGGGGTATGGATGCAATGAGATGCAGCAGTGGACAGGGTGGTATAAGAATGCATGCATGTGCGAAAGCTGCATAGTAAGGGGCGTTGTAATTGGCAATGATTGGATTTTAATTGATAAGAATCGTGCGAAAACGATGACGTCGTCGTCATCGTAGTCGTGAGGGAATGTCTGGGATGTGGGGGCATCGGGTGATAATTGCATCATCCGGTGCAAGTAACCCTGATGTGATCTTTTGTTCGGAAGATTTCGTGTCGGAGGATTTGTTGGACTAGTTTGTCAACAGCATCTTTACACTTACTGACGGAGAGGGATTAAAACAATAAACACCAAAATGTCTGAAATACGCTTTTTGCAGATTTTTTAGATCCTCTTGACTTGAAAATCTTTTTGAAAACTAAAAGCCTCCGATCTCAGAACACAAAAGTTTAACTAAAAAAAGTGTTCTTCATGATCAAAATACTGTTACATCTGTTGCTCAACACTGGAGCTTATCTAGGCTGCAACAGATTTAATAGAAATTCTTAGTTCTTCAAGATTCTAGATTCAGAAGTAAGTCATCAGACTGCCAACGTTATGACCACTTATCAGTAAGTTCATTGGTCTTCATCGGTACCCTTCCTAATGTGTCTTGGGAATCGTGTAAATGTCATACCTTTCTACCTACGGTCACTTAGAATTCCTACCAAGAAGCCGTTAGAATTCCAGTGACAAACTAAAGCATCGCATCGGGGCGCAAAAAAAAGCGTCCGTACCAGTGGGCTGCACCGACTACATGCTGGGCGGTACCGGGGCGGCCATCAAACGAATTCTCCAACCAGCGCGGTCCAGTGCACTCCAGTGGGCAAAATGGCGATTATGCTGCGCTCATACGCGACCGTTGTCGTCTGATTTAAATAATTACCACCACTAAGGGCCACCGCGGCCACCATTAACATTAATTGTTAATGAATAACTCTCAGTTTTGCACCCCATTCCCCTTTGAGTGGTCGGCCTCGGTCAGGTGAAATGGAGATCTGCGGTCGTACGGATGGGAAGGGCAACTCTCCCCACGGTGGAATAGAAGACACTAATTAAAAGAGTAATTATTAACAGCAGAATTGACTGGTGATTATTGCACCGTGATGCTACGCTGGTTACTACGAATGTAGTGCTTTTTTGCAGCAACAACAAAAACAGAAAGAGAGTTCAGAGCTCAGAGCCCAAGATGTGGTTGTTTAATGAACCAGTTAGCTACCGGATCCCGGCACACTCGGCTACGCGATCATGTTTTATTTCTCCCGGCGGTGGCCCCGGCCGTTTTCGCTCTGTGAGCATGGCTGATAAATCTTGCGATTGTTCGGCAAATATTGCCGCCAAGAACTTGTGCGGCCAGACTACCAGACACACAGAACGAGCGCCCCTAACGAGCGGTGGGAACCGTACCCCGGTGCAATAAATTGATCCTATTAAATATTTATTGCTTCCCGTCGTAAGGGTGAGTCTTGGAGTTTAGCTGATCGATCGATTGGTTTGTCTAGGGCGAACTGCTTGGTTTGCCGGTGGTGGTGATGGTGTGTTCTGGCGGTGTGGACCTAAAGTGGAAGGGCGAAACTTTATGATTCATTTGACTGCACGATTCTACTCCTGCAGTGGATCGCGTGACGTTTCTAAGGGATGGTCCCAAAGTGACAAACTGCTGTCAAACAGCTAGATCAATCTAGACAGTCATTGCTGCCGAGGACCGGGTACGGATACGGCTGGTAGGTGCAAACTAGCACCAGGCTCGATCGCCACAGCACCGTTCCATTCCGGTTCTGCCGCGACTGAACACGCGCTTCATCCGCCCCACATCAGAAGATGCACATCTCCTAAAAATAGACCTTCAGTCTTTCCCAGTCCTCCCTAGCCCACCGCTGCCCCGACGAGCGATTTACAATTCAATGCAAAAATGCTCTTCGAAGCATCCTTCGCAGCCAGAGGGAATGTTTTTTTTCACTTCCTCCTATCGGATGGTAAATTATGCCAATCGTAGAACAATTGTTTATTTATGCCTTTTGCGCCCGGAGCGCAGGAGGGCAACTGGGAGATCGTGTGCACTGGAGAATGAAAAATAAGTTCCAACGCGCTCGCAGACTAGTTGCAGTCGCGGCGCTGGTCGTGGTCGTTTTGAATTGTTTATTGAAATAAATTTCAATGCTAAACGTGTGTCCCGCGCTGTGTCTAACTCGACAGATGCTAGGGTCTAGCCAGGCAGGCAGGCTACGAGTTTTATGCGATTTGCAGTTTTGATTTATTATTAACAAATTGTTGTCGAAAAGGGAATACATCTCGGCAGCCGTTTAGAACCGTCCACTTGGAGCATTGCACATTCTGGCACCGCTGTGCAGCGGAAAAACCATTTCATAGAGCAGACCGCCGGATCTGATCCGGTTTTGTGGTGTAGAAATTCTTCAAAAAGATTTTTGTGCCATTAGACAGGACAGGACCCGGGCTGGACAGGCACACGTGCAAAGCAATCGAACCGGTTTTCGGACAACCAAACCAAACCCTTGGGCACTCTCCATGGACCGTTTGTGGTTGATTGATCGAAAACGATAAATTTCAATTAATCTCCCTCACCTGGATGGGGGGGCTGGGGCAGCCTAGAGCCTAACAAAAGCCCCCCGTCAAACCGTCGCAGCAGAATCGAATGGCAAAAGGTGGTCAAGAATTTCGAGGAAAAAATAGCTCTCCCAGAGATAGCGGGGTGCGAATCGAGCTGAGAAGAAGGATTGGGTGGACAGCATTTCGGAACCGGCTTGCACCACATTCTTTGTGCCCCGTTGGGTGGTTTCACTTCGACACAATTTCGGCACACATGCATGAACTAATTTCGCTACCTCGGTTGGTCCAGCCGTTGGTGGAGAGTTGGGAAATTGGAGAGCAGAAGAAACGAAACATATGGCACTAGCCGGCGGTAGGAGATAGAAGATCTAAGCCGGTCTCCACTTTGAAGGAAGCTCTTTGCTAAGTTCAAGTCATCGAAAAGAACCCAACGCAAGCGGTAGGAGCATTGAAGGTCACTTGGAAGCAAGAAATTCGGTAGCCGGTGGTCAATTCACTTAGCCAAACCCTCTAATTAACCACATCGAATGATACACATGGCTGCCTCTCCGGTGGGCTTTTGAATTGGAGCCTCTTCCAAGTGTGTCCGAAAATGCTTGAAGACGCGACGCGAGTCGTTGTCCGCAGTTTAATTCCTAACCATTCAATAAAACCCTGCCACCAAAGAAGACGCGGGAACTCAACTCATCGGGCGGATGTGCCTTTGTGCGCCCCTATCCTACAAAGAAGCCGATTTTGGTCAGCTCTACCCTGGTTCTGGTTGTTTGAATGACGAAAACAACAAGCTACCGTGTGTGCCGGGCATTGGTCGAACAAGGCGTTCGTCGTTCGTTCTCTCGTTAGCCGGGCAGTTCGCACAATGGTCCGAAAATCACTACTACCCTTCCCTGTGGTGCTTTTCTTCGGCAATGCAAGGAATATAAAAGAGCCTACCAGGGAGTTATTCACCGGGCCTAACCATCCAGACTCTCTCTCTCTACTTCACCACCGATTCGTGATCTAGAATGGCGAGTCTTCACCCATTCACTTCTGACACCTTCACGCGCATAAGATTAAGAATTTTGCCGCCTTTATTTTTTGGACCGAGCGCGAGGCAGGGGGGTTTGCGCAGGGCAACTGCGCCAAGTGAAATCGAAGCGAAACCAATTTTTGCTTCAATCCTCCGATCGCCGCACTTCAAAGTGGATCTCCGGCGCGGCTCAATGGTTCAGTGAAGCTTCTCGTGCGCTTTCTCACCTTTGGCAGAACTTCCTCCCTCTGACCCTCCCGGTACACCTGTCCGATATGAAGGGTGAGGGTGCGGGAAACTCGTCCACGCTGTGGGGATGGATGGTGGAACAGCAGGTGTGAAATGTTTGCGTTCTTTTGCTACGGAGCGAAACGGGCGAAACGAAGCGAAAAGAGGGTAAAGAGATGGAGATCGCGTCGGAGTCGGTGCGGTCTGTGTTCCGAAACCGATTGGATCTAGTTGTGCTGTGCGCATTCTCTATTCTCGTCTCGTGTGGTGGAGGCGGAGGGAGGGCCGTTTTGGGTTCGTTTACCCGGGTCGAGGTCGGTCGGCTGAGCGGATGGTTTTGTGCGTTTTGAAGATTGGCTCACGATTAAGCGCTGGAGGCTTTCCCCCAGGGGCTTATCACTTTTCTTCAACAAATGCTGCAAGAGCAGCGAAATTGGTAGAATGAGTGGAAAAGTGTACAATTGTTTGTGTGATTGTGTGTGGCGGTGTTGTTTGCTGGGAAAGTGAAAAACATCTAAACGAGAGCATTCCGTCGGAAGACACCGAGCGGTATGACGAGATGGTCGTGATCTTCATCAACCGAACGCCTCCCGAAACCGGTCTGTCTCTGCTGGTGCTGGTGCAGTGCAGTGGAGTTCCAGTGGAGTGCAGTGGAAGTTCAACGTTTTCCTAGAGGGAAAAGCAAATCCATTTTACGGTATAAAATACTGCCTGAAACTGGGGCATAAAGATGGCAGCAGAAGGAGGAGATGCTAATAATTTTAATATTTATTAATTAATTTACATGTACTTCCCACCCAGGACCTAAGCTACCCATGGGAGGAACTCCACATGAACAGTTACGTGTGCCCGTCTAGGACGGGCCGGCGTAACGCATAGCAAAAACAATGTCATTGAAGATATCGGAATGGCGTTTTGCATCCCGCCAGTACTGCAGCGTGCAGTCCTGAAACCTGTTAGCTCCCAGGTAGCCCTACACAACAGGTACGTATTTGCAGTTACCGAGCTGGACATAAGCATTGGAGGAAACGCATCTAATAAATTAATTGATAGTGAACCAAGTGGGCTGGCAGTAGGCTTCTACCTGGGTATCTCCCGTCTAAGTGAAGTCGTTTGGAAGCTAGAAGCAGTGAGCTTCCGCCGAGTCCCGGGGGGGAGAAAAGCCCAGACATTAGCCGGACCACGGGTTGCCTCGGTTTGTAACGTCCAGTGAGTGCGCCCGTGCACTGCAACCAATAATTTCTTCATCATGGTCATCGCCGTCTCTAACTGTTCCGTTTGTAACTGTTTTTATGGAGGGGGGGGGGGGGCCGTTTTGTGCGCCAAGGGGCCCCCTAGGGATCTCTATCGGAAGAGCGATCGAACCGGGGAAGTCCAGCTCCAGCTGATCGCTTTTCCGCTCCCCAGCCGCTGATAGAGGCTCCGACCGTAATGTCCGTAATCATTGTTTGCGGTTTTGGGAGCTTGTTACTGGAGCATTCAAACACAGGGCCAGATGATTTCCCCCCACTTTGCATGCGAGCGGATCTTCCGAAGGTTGCTGTTGCGTTTGCGTAACCTCATCAATCATCAGTGTCGATGGCGCAATCTGCACAATCAGGCTGTGGCCCGGGTTTGCCTCGGTTTGGCCTACAAACGAAACGGGCGCCAAACCGAACCCGGCCAACGGTACATCCGGCGCTGCCCGCGCTGCTTGGTGCGGGAGAGCGCGCCTATTTAAATTATTACACAGCCTCACCTCGCGCCAGTCCCTGGGGCCGATCAATCTTGATCGGCCTGGATCGAGCGGATGGTCAGTGGATCGCAGTGAACCGCACTGGTTGATTTGGCTAGAATTATTGTGGCCATTTGTGCGAACAGGCATATGCTTCTGGGGGTTTTCTGGGTCAGCCTGACTGGCATGTTTGCCAATCGACCATCGACCGAGAATGTTTCGTTCAGTGGAGCCAGATTGGGGCCATTCTGCAGGCTGGCAGGGGAGCATGGGAAACAATAATCGAAATTGATCGCTAATTAAAATCACCATGCACGTACCTCTCTACCACCGAGCCAACCGGTGTTGCAGTTGAAGGTACTGCATGGAGATGTTTGTTCCTGGCGTATTGTTTGGTCTACCTTTTTCCCCACATGAGCCGAGGGTTTCGCTTGGTACGGGGTTTAATTGCACCGATTGATGAAGAAGACAAAAAAAAGCGGAACAAAATACCAGAAGGCCACCACTTACCGGATCAATTTCCAGCGGCCCTTGTACAACACACACACACATTCTGTAAAGCAATTCCAATCCCATCCCTTCCCTCCCCCCAAACCCTCGGCTAGGTGAAAAGAAAATATGATCGCAATTGGTTGATCGCGAACATTTTCATTTGCAGCGTACACGGCATGTACATGCCACATGTCGTGCCGCGGTAGCATAAATGAGCCGCGCTGGTCTGTGCACATGTTCGCTGTCTGTCCGGGGGTTTGGATATTTTCATTCTCCAGAACGCGCGAAAGGTGCGAATGAGAATGGGATTCAATGCGCGCGCACACACACACGCGCGCGTGCATACACAGTGAAACAATACGTAGGATGCAGCAAAGGGTGGGAGCGAAAAAATATTGATCTTAAATATGGTTCCACCAGCTATGGGGCATCGTTCCGCTGTTCGTTCGGGATTGAATGGAGCGCAAGCATCGTTAGTCAGCGGTACGACATGCAACCCCATGTACATCCGGAGCCGGAGCGGGCATTGTCGTTAATGAATACACCTGTACACCGCCTGTTGTGTGTGTGATGGAGATTTTATTCTATTCATGGTCAAGATTGCAGAAAGGGCAATCAGGCTAGCTACCGGGCAGCAAAAGGGCATTCTATGCTAGCAAAAGCATACAAAAAAGGGAAGCTGATGATAATTTATCTGTGCGGTCAGTATTACTAGCAGCGGCCGTTTCCCGGCCGATTTGCATGAAATGTGTAGCAGAATATATATATGAAAAAAGAAAACCTAATTGCTATCATACGCTACAATTTCTAGAATTTCTAGATATAATGCAATATTTTGTGAAATGTTTAATTTTTAATAGTTTCTTAACACAAGCATATTTAAGAAATAAAAAAGGCAGATTGTTGTGCATTTTGTGACAGTAGACAGTTTCTTGTTACTATTTTATCCAAGACTTTACCAAATTAAACATTTTAAAGTGGTTCGGAAGAAACTAGTCGTTCTAATTAGAATCAGAAGTTCTAATTAGAATCAATAATTCTCTAAAGACTCAAATATGTCTTGTTGTATTGCAATTCAGACCATTCATATTAACTTCTTTTATGGTTTCATTTAATTCATCCTTTACTACAGTTGCATAAATAAACTTTTACTACAGAGGTGTCACTTTGACAACAGGAGTGAGAAAATGGAGCAATAATTGGTTCTGGGTACTAAACTTTAGCTCATGGTAATCATTGTAGTTTTATGAGTTTTATTTATTTATTTATCTGAAATATTGAAGAACAGGTTTCTTCTTGAAAAAAAGATTCAAAAATATTATTCTATGTCGATTTATTAGAGTTCATCGACTGAAAGGTATTGAAAAAAGCTCACCTTAGATTTCAGAATTCCTTATTTCAAATTGAAATTGCGTTTGAAATCATACCATTAAATGTTAAAATAGAATGCTGTATTTATACATTTTCTGTAAGGTGTGTAGTTATTTATTCATTAGTTGGGGCCAACTTTCACCTTAAATATAAATTTGAAGAGAATATTTTCCGTTTCAAAAGCTTTTTATAGCATTAAAACATCTGTTCGCATGTTTGTTTCAAAAACCAATTCTACAAAGCATGCTTTTCCTAGAACAATAATTCTACCCAACCCGACCCGAAAGACGATAAAAAAGCAGTCGTTTTTATTTTTTCATTTCCCATTTTCGCTTTTCAAGAAACAGCGTCACTTTCGCGTTCACGGGAGGAAACCCAAAGTCTTGGCCACCCTTTTCAGGTTTCCTGCCCTGTCTCTTCTCCCGATGCTTCAACCCCCTCGCCGCAGCCGAACACTCAATCGCGAAAACACCTTTGAATCGCACCCTCGCGGCATCGAAATTGATTATGTTTCGTGCCCGCGCGAGGAAAACCCCGGCCGGCCGGCGCAACCTCCGTCCCTGCGCGATGTTACGATTGCGTCGCGCGCAGAGACGGAACCGGTGGATGACACCGCCACGAACCGGACCGTTCGCCGCCAGGGAAGTTTCGTTTGCTGATGCGCTGAATGCCAGCGAAAGCCAAAGAAGCGCAAAGGAGGAAAGGACCAAAGGAGCATCATTTCCCTGGGCTCTGGCAGTGAGGCGGTGGTGGTGGTGTGCCGGTTGCGCTATCTCGTGCGCAGCACGGCTGCTCATTTGCCGAGAATGCGCAAAAGTTCGCGCAAATCAATTGTGTGTATACACAATTATTTATTCGTTTTCTCACAATCAGCGCTAAATCAGTTGTATTTACCTCCTCGCTTCTCTTACCTCTCTCTCTCTCTGCACTTCCTTTCTTGCGCGGATGGCCCAAAGGGCGGATGAGGGGGTTGGAAGTTTTTCCCATTTCCATTTTCCCCTGCTCGTTCGTGCCAAGTTCTATGGATTACCTCTTTTCCCTCGGTTTGTTTCTTCATTCCTTCTCTCCTCCCCACAATTTCGTATGCATGCCTCGTTTTGGTGAAGCAAATTAAATAAATTAAATATTGTGTCGCACACCGCGTCACTTTGCTCGGGAGGCCTCGAGCGATGGAATAGTTTCCCTCTATCCTCTACTCCCCTGCAGATCGCCTCTCTCGCTCATTGGAAATCGCACACGAGGAGTGCTCGGGATAATGAGGCGTAAAATAGGAGACAAGGGAAAAAACGGACACAGGGACATCCCAATAGGGAGACACTTCTCGATGCTCGATCTTCGCTTCTCCCTACCCAGCTCGATCATCATACGCCGGCAGTGGTAGTAGTAGTAGTAGTTGGTTTTTATTGCACATGCACGACTGTGTTTTATTTTCGCATGCGCTTATTCGATCGGCGCGTATTATTCTTTCATTCCGATATGGGCTCACGGTATCGCGGTTGGAAGTTGTCAGTGGACCCCGTTGACTTTGTGCGAAATATTGAAAACGGCCAGAAGGCAGTCGGAGAGCGAATCTTCTTCAGCGGAATCAAAACGAGCCTAAGGCAAATAAAAAAAAGGCGGTCCAATGTTGTACGGACGGTTTTCTGATCATCCCGTGTCGTGTCGGACCAAACTCATCGTGGGGGCTGCTATGGAGCTGCGCTATCTGATCGTAACATGCAGGGTATGACAATGCAGGGGTTTCGGTTTCCATTTTTGAAGATAAGTAAAAATGGAGAAACATGTTTATGTACTTGATCACAAAAAAACACGAGCCTGAATAAAAAAGTGTTTGCTCAAATTTTCCGTTTTTGCAACGGAACATTGCATGTTATGTAGTGTCAAATTAGTATGTTTAAATAGAAAATAAGCTGTGAAATATTGAATATTACATTCTATAAGTTATCTAAATTCTTTAAAAAAAAATCAAACATCCATCCCCGATAAAACCCTGCACTAACGCGCCGAACCGTACCAAATCCAAGGGCACGCTCTCATTGCTCAAAACCCCGCTGCCCCGTGCGCGAGATCCTTGACTTCTACCCCCGTGCGTTGTCCCCTTGCGTTGCCTATTTCTGTGTTGTCCCGCGCACGGGATCTGATATTTATGTGTCGTCCGGCGAACGGCAAGCCAAGCCATCGGGCCCCAAGATCGACGCGGGGATGCGAATCGGAATGTCTTGTCGCATCGTTGCATCGTTATCGGGGGCGCGAGCACAGTCCGCGAACACACATTCTCGACAACATTCCCAATGGTGTGCACACACACACACGCGCGCATATGTACATCTTTGGAGCTTTTGCTATCGAACAAGAATGTTCTGCTCACAGAACGCGGCATGGGTGGATGGGAAAAAAGGACATTTGCTTGCGTGTTTTCCACGCGGCGAAGATTTCGGTACCTTTTAAGGGCGAACGGGTAAAGTAAGATCCGAGGTGATGTGGTGCAGTGGTGGGAAGATACATACAGGGCGCGGAGGGCCTGCGCTTATCTGCCCGAAGGGCTTGCGCAGTGCTCTTGTTGTGGGCGATAATCGCCTACTTAGACAGAATATCGGAATTAATTGACCTGGAATCTGTCAAGCAGGTGAGGAGAGTTAAGAAATGGTGGTGTCTCTGTGCGTACGCATGTTTGTAGAAGAACGATGGAATAAGGTAAGAATTTGTAAGAAGAAGTCTCTTCGCTTCGCTGAGCCGTTGTGACAAAAATAACCTCTAGTAAGTGTCTGAGCAAGCTCATTGTGGGAAGGTAATGAAGCTCCGTCAGTATAAGCAACGCATGAACGGTTTCCCTTTTCCTTCGCCAGCCTTAAACGCTTCAAATTTGACAGCTCCATGCAGCTCCAGCGTGCCAGGTGAACGACCATTTATCGCATCGAAAGCAGCTGCTCTCGTTCAAACATCGACCGTGATGTAATGCGCGCAATCAGTGCAATAAATTGCTCGTCCAATAATACCACCAGTTGCTACATTGTAGCACCAGCGGATCAAAGGGTTCCACCGGCATTCGGTTGACCGATAATAGTAGCGCACACAGCAACTGGGAGTGGATTTTTCCTGCGGATTTTGCGCGATTTGTACCAATTTCACCCACACGTGGTGGTGGTCTCTGGCATGGCGTTGTGTGCGCTACCAGGCCCCGGTGGCGCACACACACACACAAACAAACATACAACACTCTTTTCTCCCGTGCGATCGCTGTTATCTGGACGCTGAAAACAAATAGTTGGCTGCTTTCTTCACGGCGCGGTATCTCCGTTTCCGCGGACGTTCCTTGTCTGCTCGCGCGTAGAAGTCTTTCGTACGCTTAGAGCGCTTCGCTCCGTGGTAGCAGCGTGCGCTGGTTGGAACAATTAACAACAGTTGGTCGTGTTCTGGTAACTTGGTTTTCTCTTCACCCTTTTTCCTCGGCTCCCACTCTCTCTCCCCTTCCCCTTCGTCCACGCTTTGTTTCCCTTTCATCTGCTTTTTACTTCGCCCTTCCCGGACCCTCTTGGCGGCCACCTGTTGGTGGCTAGGTGTGGATAGAATTGGCCGCGGTTTTATTATCAGCCTTCTGCAGTGTCTAGTCAGTGGCAGGAGTATTTCTATTTGCTGTTATTTGTTACCCTTTCGGTAGCCAACCCTTTCGCCGGCTCATGCAGGTTCGTTTTAATGCGTGCCAAGGGCCTGTTGGGCTTTATCGCTCTCTCACTCCCTCGCACAGTGATTTTTCAAAGGGCAGTTTTCTTTTCGCTGGTGAAGATTACACTCCCAACCTCGCTTGTGGCCCAACGCTGGTAGTGATTTCAGTTTTATTGCTCCCGCGCATAACAACAACAGCAAGGGTTCTCGTTTGCCTGCCGAGATGGATGGGATGAAATTGAAACCGAAGCGAAGCGCGTGTGGGTTGAGGGCCGCCACGGTACGCTAGAACAACGGACGAATGAGCCGTTGGAAGGGTCGTGGGGCTTTCGCTTTAAAAACCAAGAATAAATGTACAATCGGTGGCTGTGGGTGTGTTTGTGAATCTCGGTAGCTCGAAAGACCGAGAACGAGTGGGGCCATCGTTCTAATTAAACCTTCTGCTTGTTGGGTTCTTTTTAATAACAATGCGTCTACAAGCGGCTGGGACGCTTGGGATGGTAATAAAATGAGGAAATGTGTTTATATTGTCCATCTTTTATGGCATGTTTCACGAGCTAGATTGACTTCTTGGGGGGTTGCATTCGGTGTTGCTAATGGCGATTAGATGATGTTCTACGCTGGTAGAAGAGCGGATTCATTGTAACAAGGTATCTTACATGTAATTATCAATCTAAAACCAAAACCAAATTAATGAATCTTTATGTAATTGCATTTTTTAACCTCTCGATAAGTAAAAATATCACTTCACGCTGTTACTAACTGCCGCCCCCCGTGCCGGTGATTGCAAATATTAAATTTTCACCACCCGCTCGAGTAAAGAATATTGCCATCGACGCGCGCCAGCGAAGAAAGCGTCTCGAACGGGGTAGCAAAAAGCCGAGCTAATGGGCATCACTATCACGCCGCGCTATTTAGCTCAGTTTGAAAGTTTTTTGTTGTGTTTTTGCTTGTTTCATGTTTCACTCGCACTGCTGGCACTACAGGCCCCTTGGTTACAAATTTCATCTCATTGTTTGGCGTGCAATGGTGCAAAAAACTATCGCCCCATTATTCCCCACCCCTTCAGGCCTCGTCCACCGTTGCATCAAATACCGACGTTACGTGCAGCCCGTCAACGCCGTTTTGTGGCGAGCGAGTGAGCGCGCGCGCGCGCGCGCTTTTCTTCTGCAATTTTCTCCGCTTCCAGTTTTCCAGTTATGTTACGATTAATTGCCCCACAGCGTTTGTTGGCGAGGGTGGAGATGGGATGAGTGAGTGGGTTGCTTGTTGCGCTACACACACACACACCATCACCGCCGTACTGCCCGCTGTCAAAGTCCGCAAAGGCTCATCTACGTTGCAGCGTTTCGTATCAGCCGCTGCTGTTACGATCATCGAGCAGCTTGATGAAGCGCAGTTTTTCCGAAGCAATATCGCGCAGCGCAGCACTGCTTTTATTGGGAGGAAAATGCCTTGGCCACGATTGTGGCAGCAGTGTGCGTGGGTTGAACACTTCTTTTTTGTCGGTGGACAACTTAACACGGCTTTCATTGACGTCGTTGAACGTCGAATTAAATTTCGCTATCACTAGTTGGCGACCGCAAAAGTAGCCACCACCAAGTTGGACCCCGTGGGACAAGAATTAGTGTGGTACGGTTTTGTTTTTCTTCTTTTCGCTTTGGGCAGCGAATTCTGAATGAAAGGAGGCCCACCCAGGGTGATATTGCGCTGGTACCGTTAGGTTCGTGTGTAACCTGCTGCCGTGCCCATCTGGTCAAATTAAGCAAAAATACAATAAAAACCGGATAGAAGGATTAAGAACGCAGCGGCGACATTCTCTCGCGAGGTACGAGAACAGAACTCTCACTCGCCGGGACACCCTTTTCCATAGCAACAGCTCCAGTCTTGTTAGGAAAGAATGGAGGCAGGATTGGCCATTGTCTGCCGCACTTTTTGCTAGTGCTAGATGGAACGTTTGATTAAAAAGGCTAAGCGCTATTGCGCCCAATCAATCAGCATCAGACGGGCGGCGGGTGTTTTAATGTGGGAATACTGGCCGCGCGCAGCAATCAATCGTGTGTCAAACCATGGGGATAAAGATAGGGAAAGGCAAACAAGATTTCGATGGCCGGAAGCGGGTACTAGGTTAGTCCGGTCACGAACCCAAGGCAGCGGGTTTGCCTGCGTCTATTTATCAGCCCAATCCCATCATCGACCCGTTTAACACCTATCTACGCACACGCATCACCGAGAGGGGGCAATGAACTTGAACACCGTACCATCGATGTGGTGGTTTTGCGAAGCATTTTAAGATCCACAAGAGGTCACTTTTGAGTACGCTCGGTGGTGATTTTGTGTGTGAAGAATTATGCTCGAAGATCATAAATGTGAACGGAGCAAAGATTGCAAAATAACATTAAAACTGGAGAAATTGTTCAACACGCACTGTACCACGGGCACAATAAAATCAACCCAAAATTGCCCCGATATCAATTATTGTAATGAGTGCACATTAGGCACCATTAATTACGATGATACAATTGCCAGCCTTTGGTTGCTTTTATTTTGTGTGTGAGCCGATTGCATCCCTTGCCACGGATCGATTTGCAAAGATGCAAAGTGCAACATTCCAATTTCGAGATTCCCAATCGGTGACGTCCCACCAGATTGCCACGCTAAGTCGACCAAATGTGACCATTCCCTTGGGGCTTATGTTGGAGCAGGTTTGATTGGCGTACGATCGCACTTGCAACTGCGACGCTGGCCAACAATTTGGCCACGTTTGTTGGCAATATTTTCCCAAATTTAATTATACGGATACGCGCGCATACTTTTTTTTTCTGATGATCCGTTCTTGGCAGAATTCCATTCGATTCGGTTGGGAGACGTGGTAACCATGGTTTTTGCTGTGCTGTGCTATGCTGTCCCACTCACAAGAAGCGCTACCACTTCACACGGTGTCCCGATCGACGGGACGACTGTTAATGGGTGGTTTTGGGTGTTGTTTTTTGTTTTTTGAAAAGGAAAAAGCTCTGAGCAGAAATTGAGAAGGGGTTCGAAGGTTTCTACCTTCTGCTGGAAAATAATCATGATGTTGGGGGAGAGTAGACAAAAAATCCCTATTTCCCCCACCTGTACCCTATGATTAGGCTAATAGCTTAACCGGTGGGTATTCTGCTCACGGTGTTTGTCTAGCTAATTGTCCGGCAGAGGAACCCTTTTTTACCCCCCGGCTGTTCTGCGGAAGGTGGGAGATGAATTTATAATTGGTTGATTGAAGGTATTTTTTCGATTAAGAACACAAAAATAATCTAGGAACGGTTAAAAGGTACAGTCGAATTTTGGTCCCATGTTTGTCTCATTTTGTCTTTTGGGTGAGAAAAATGTACAACATAAATAAAATTTGGAGAGTTTTTTTTTTGTAAAAGGACTGAATAAAAAATGTCTAGTGAATTTCAATCATGCATTTAAACTTAAAAAATTATAAACTGTTGGTGCCATGACCAGGATTATAAAATTAATTTAGAAAAATTCTATCATAAGGGTCTCGGAATTATGTTAAGTAAATTCACTTTGATTTGATTGATTAAACTTTTTCAACAACTTTCTCATATCAATACAAAGGTTGATGACGTGACCAGGATTATAGCTTGAATTTGCAACTCTTGACCAAATCGCAATCGCACTATGAACTCCTCATCTAATTGGCAAAAAAAGGTCCATTGACCCTCTCGCAACCGTGTGACCTCAAAATATACATAATGTTCCGCCCAAGTTTTTACCGATTGACCAACAAAAAAAGGCGTTTATGAATTATGAATTTCCACGGCATGTGTATGTTGCAGCAAACGCACGCACACACAATTCGCACACTCGACGATAATTCGATTAACGGCGCTTTTGTTTTGGGGGAAGCATCCGCCAGCGAAATAGTTTCGAGGTTACGCAGTACCTCCGATCGCGTAACTTGCTTGTCATTTACTTATGTGTTTTTATGTTATTTTTTTTGGGTTCCTTTCTTCTTCTCGACCCCATTCACTGCAACGTATCAAGGCGCATCTGCATCTCGCCAAATAACGCTACGCACGCACGAGAAAACGCGACTGCCGCGAGAGCGAGAGAAATTTTTACTTAATTTAATTTTGATTACCAACCTTTTCCAACCCTCTTCCGCCGCACCCATCACGATCACTGCGCGATTGGAAGGTGGAATTTGCTTTCTTTCCACCGACCATCAAGCATAGTTTAGGTGTTGATGGCAAGCGAGACACAATCGGTCCCCCCGTTCGGTGCTTTCGAAGCGTTCCGGTGATCAGCTGATTTAACTGTGATCTAATTTCCCCCAGTTTCACCCTCAGCGTACGAGATCACATTTCCCCCGGCGCAGTGAGGAAGGGCAAGAAAAAAAGCCGTCCCCTCCTTCTTGGCCCTGTTCGCGTAACAGCATTCGTCGGAAAGGCGAAAGAAAGCGTTTAATTCGATCGCGCTACGAAAAACCTCAATATTTAGGGACAGAAGAAATAGATGGAGCCTGCTAGCAACTTGGCGCATGCGTTGGCAGCTTTTTGAGGGCATTTGAAGGCCGGAAAATTGCGGCATGAAGTAAGAAACCCCCTACACTAAAACCAGAGCTAGACCTCGAGAAACATTTATGAATAAGCATTGATGCGTTCAGTCCCCAAATCTGCATGAAGCCGCACAAATTGTGAGTGGATTACAAAACAAGCAGGGGTTTGAATATGGCACAGCGCTGATTTTCGGTACATTATTCCATTGCGAGGTAGGGGAGTTTGAATTGATTTCACTTCTTGTTGTGAAGGTTCCACAAAAAAGCAACTTCACAATTCTGCAAACCGATTCACCGACTCCAAATACAATGTAAAATCAGCTTCACAAAAACAAGCTGCAAAACGATAGCAGCAACAGCAGCAAAAAAAGCCCCGCCACATTCTAACGTCATAATTCAAACCATTGCTCGTTCTACGTGCACGAAAAATTGATAATCTTCCACCATTAAAATTACGACCATCTCTCGCCCCGCAGCCCCTGCGAAGCCGAACCCTGTCCAACTCTGTCCGAAAAGTAATGATCAGCTTCGATGGATCCTCCCATCGTTGCCACTTTACTGCGATCACGCTCTGAGGATCATCTTGGTGCGGCCCGCGCGGAAAGATCCTGCGCCGTGCTTCATTCTTTAATGGTTCGCTCACCAACTCCGCCAACTCCCCAGCTCATTCGCATCCTTATCGTGGGGTTTGCGTTTATTTTTTACCTTTTATTTTTTTTTTATTTTCGCCTGCAACCACCGTCTGGGACGCATCCCGGATTGTGTTTCCAGTTTTATGTTATTTGAAAAATTTGTTAACTCATTCAGCGAAACGCGCCGGTTCGCCAGAGCGACGGCGGCGGAGAATGGGAAAGTGTACGGGCCCTCCCATCGCGAACGCAACTTGCTACCTTGCTCCATTAGTGGAGCTTAGGGTATGCTTTGGGGTTTGTTGTTTTGCGCCTGTTGTCTTCCTTTTTTCCCTACATAACAAAATCCGAGCTGGAAGCAGAGAGCGTGGCTGAAATGGTGGCGCGGAAAGGGTCACGATCGCGAAAGATCGCGCGCGCGGACGTATCTCATATCTTCGGCAGTTCCCGACTCCCTCCATGCATGATACCTCGCGCAGTCCTTCTGTATCGGAGGAGGAGGTGTTCACTTTTATCATTCGTAAAAGTGTTTTAACCATACCCCCGTTTTGGTTCCCTCGGTCTGGCAGAGTTAGGTTCCTTCGCGGAGGTTAGAACTTTAGAAAGAATCCGGGAAGAACCTTTTTTAGTGCGTTTCTTTCCTTGAGGAACCCTCGTTCGCCTTATTTTCAAGGCACAGCCTGCCAATAAAATGAAGCAAACCGCGCTAAAATCGCACGAATCTTCTTGCTGACCTTGCAGTCGTCATTCGCAGTGATCGAAAATCTTTTCCCGCCGCGAAAGAGTCAAAAGGACCGGACCCGAAAAACCTTTTAATTGCAATTTTCTGCCTTTATCCTTTCTGCGGCGCAGGAGCTTCCCTTTTGCTTTAGTTTTTGGCCCCATTGTGTTAGGAGAAAAAGAGGTTCTCAAAACGGTCGGGCAAACGAGAAGGATTAAAAGGCGGTTTGAAGATTGTTTGGAAGCTTTCAAGGATTTTTCATCCCGCCTACCTGCCTCGCTGCGAGAGAGAGAGAGAGAGAGCCGTTAATGGTTCAGCCCGATGAGCCCGATGGTGGATGGAATATGAAACTAAATTTGATTTATAATGAAAAGACAAACGGCAATTGTTGGGACCTGGGGCACATCTCAATTTCGGTGTGTTCCCTCCCGAAGCGGTGGTTTGGGTTGTTGAAGATTTGTTCTTCTTTTTTTTTTGGTGGCGGTAAATAATGAGCCAAAGCCAGCGGGATGCATTCAGCGACCAATTATTCGGTGATGAATATTTCAAGGCTACTGGCCGTACATTAGGGATTCAATTAAAGCGTTCGTTCAGTGTGTTCTTAAAGAGAAATAAATGCAAATTAATTTAACAAAAATAATAAAAAACATTCCTACACGCTCTTAGTACAGCATTGCAGCATGACCTTTGCTTTCATCGTCCCCCGTCTGACCCGTCTTAATTAAGTCACACGGTTGGAGAAATTAGCTGCCTTCCCGTAATGCGGATGCACTTTCTACCCTCGCGATCCGATCCAGAGCCAGATAGGCGACGCTTGAATGACGACGGCTCTTACTTTCCCGGCCCGGTTCCCTTTGCCGGCTGGTGCGAGCGGTTGGGCGTGAACGTAAGACCCAGCGTCCCACGCTAATGATGCTGATTTGTTCATAAGGTTGATTGCATATTTCCCCCAATCCCAGAGGAGAGGAAATTATGTACGATCGCAGGCAATGCAGGTGAGACAGGAAAGTTCAGCATACGTAAATAAAAAATACATACATGGCAGCATGTTTCCAAGTAGCAAGAGAAGAAAAACAATCAAGTGCGAACTAATGGGCTGAGATCACGATCACACAATAAACCGCGGGTAGAGAGTGAAATGTCAAGCTGTGACAGCTGTGAGTGTCTTTGTATGTCTGTGTGTGTGTGTGTGTGTGTGTGTGTGTGTGTGTGTGTGTGTGTGTGTGTGTGTGTGTCTGTGTATGTATGTATGTGTGTGTGGCAAGAGTTATGCAAACTATGTGTAGTTTAATTGATAAGAATTGTTCAATAATTAACATGTGTAAAGCAGGCAAATTCCACACAAAACATCAAAACACATTGTTTGGTGGCCATTTAATCCGGTTCGAAGGACCAAATTCACTTTCTCTGGAAGAAGGTATATTAATTGAGTTTTTCTACTGATTTTTTTTTCCTTTGAGCTATACAACAGTGAGATTGAAAGGAAAACTTCACTCCTAATGGACACACTCAAACAAGCAAACAAAAAATCACACACGTAGGAACACTATAAAAAAGCACGCACACATCACGGAAGCTGTCATGGGAACGGTTTGGGACTTATTGGAGGGACAAAATCTCAGCAGAACTTACCTCCGCCTAATGTTGCAACAGCCTGATGATGCTTGGTAGTGGTGGTGGCGGCCGTGGTACCGACCAGATTCCCGCTGGCCGTCTGCAGCGTCGGCGACGGTCCCATCACCCCGTACTTGATCGGCTTGAAGTGGAAGAAGGAGGGCGAATAGCCCGACCCGGCCCGGCTCAGCGAGCTGAACCGCTCCTCCCGATCTTCCACGTACAGCCCCTCCTTCCCCATCGCGGCCAGCTGGCGCCCCTTGGGCATAAACATCACCAGAAACACGGTGGACGAGGTCGCCACCAGGCCGAACGCGAGGCAAGCGTCCCGGTGCCGATCGGCCACCGCCAACCCGCACAGTGTCCACCCGAGCCAGATTGGTATGATGCCCCCGATCGCCAGCCCAATGTACGTCGCCTCCCGGTAGTTGTCCCGTATGCCGCGCGACTTGATCGCCAGTATGGCGACGAACACGATCAGAAACACGATGTAGATCAGCGAGAGCAGCAGCTCGGCGAACGGCGTGTGGCAGAGCGGTATGGTCGGCGTGGCCGTGGCGGCCAGATCGCCCGCCGTCAGCAGCAGATGGTAGCGGCTGGACACGGCCGTACTGCTAGCACCACCCACGCCCGCACCCACCGGCACATTATCCACACCGGGCGGGGACGTGAGCAGCCACTGGCCGCCGACCGCCACCTGTATCAGCACGGCGAACAGCAGCAGCAGCCCCTGGTACGGTGCCGGCAGGTACACGCCCCCGTTCAGGCTGATCAGAAACACACACTTCACGAGCAGCGACGCGAAGACGAGCGCGAACGCAACGCCGGCCCCGAAGCGCATCGTAGCGCAGGACAGCACGGTCGGGTTGACGGTCAGCACGGCCGCCAGCCCGGAGCAGGCGAACAGCCCGAGCAGCAGCATCTGGCCGAGGAAGAGGTGCCTCCGGCTCGGCGACGTCCGCCAGGCCTTGCACAGCACGAACACCTCGAACGCGGCCATCATCAGCATCGACAGCGAGGCGAGCACCAGCACCGGCACTACCCACGGCTCTTTGCGCAGCCCGCCCGCGTACCCGGTCGTCGACACGACCGTCGGCGGGGTCACGCTCTGGCGCGTTGTACTGCTGCTGCTGCTGCTGCTGCTGGTGGCAGCGGCCGGATGACGGGCGGCCAGTATGACCCCGCCGGGCCGCACCGTCGTGGAGCGGGACGCCGCGGACGACGCTGTCGATGGCACTACGAAGAACTCGGTCGACATCTCGAGCCGATGCGCCTGGGCGGAGGACGCATTGCTGATGCCGGCAATGTTGATACCGGCCGACGCACTTCTACCCGCACTCTCCGGGTGCTGCTGCACTACCGCATCACCCCCACTCACTACCGCCGCCACGTCACCGGTCGGTTCTAATCGATTCTGCGCGAGCTGATCCGTGCCGGAGGAACGACCGAGCGACTCCGGCTTGTGTGCGGCATCGATCGCGAAATAGTCACCACCGGAATCGTCACCACCCTTCGGCACTTCCTCCGCCTCGATCTCTTCCTCGCCCTCATCCTCCTCGCCCTCCTCCTCTTCGTCCTCCTCGGTGAGGTCCTGCGAGCCGGCCCGCACACCCGCACCCTTCACACTGCGCGAGCTAACCACCATCATCATCACGTCACTGCGCTTGATGTCATTGTCGGACGGGACACCGGGTGGATGGTGGGCCGGTGGCGAACCCGACCCCCCGCTCGGCACCCGCCCACCCGCGTACACTGTTGGCCCGCGGGCCTGCCTGCCACTAACACTCGGCCGCTCCGACGCACCGACCGGCCCGATGTCTTCCACCTGCGGGCGGTTGCGCGGTGCCAACCGGTCGCCGAACTTGGGCAGATTCAGCAACGCCCGGTGGTTGCTTTCCGCCGCATCGAGATCGGCGGCCGCATCCGCTTCTTCACCACTGCTACTGCTCACTGCCTGCGGGACAACACCAGCACCCGCCACACCACCCGTAGCCACCACACACCGATAGTGCACCAACTGGCAGAACGCCACCAGCGCGATCGCTAACACGAGCGCCGACCGTTTCGGTCGACGAGCCATACCGAACTGTGAAGTGCTGGCTCAGCGGTCCATGGGCTGCTCAACCGTGGCTCAACACGCGCCAACCAGAGAAAAAAAAAACGAAAAAACAACCGATCCCGCGCACAACTGTTCCGTCCGAGCGGCAGCAACGAAATGGTGAGCTGTTCGCGAGCGACGTGCGTTGTTTGGGGCTGCGGGCTCGATGCGTACTGGGCTGCTGGTTTCTGCTCACTCAGGAAAGGGTTTCGCTCACAGGTAGAGAGTGTGTGAGAGAGAAAGAGAGAGAGAGAGGTAAAGAAGGCTCCATGGTGAGAGTCTTTTATGTTGGGGGAGAATTTATCATCGAGCGCTTGTGGGCTTCTTGCCTTCTTGAGTAGCTCTTTGGGGGAGCTCACTCTCAAATGGAGCTCTTACTCTGTGTTTGAGAGCTGGTTGCACTATGATTCGGGCTTAGGATATAAAATTGTTGGATGTTTGATTTATTTTCCGGACAGATTGCTTAGGAAGATGATGTTCTGGATTGAATCATTACTATGAAAATGTGTCTACCACACTGAAACTAAGGTTCTCCAATTCCAATATTTAGATCAACAATACAACTAAGATCTTTTGAGAGATACGTGCGGATATCTTAGGGGGAAATTTTAATGTGACATTATTAATGCCCTGCGCTAAAAAATCTAATTCCAAACATCCAATCAAATGATTATATCCCCTCGAGATGTCACCAGAGACCAAATACGCGTCTAATCGTAGCTTCATTTTATCTATCAGACAGTGCTGTGTAGTGGTTTTGGGGCATAGTACAGCCACTAATCTGAAATTTTAAAGCAAAGTTAAGCCACGACTTTGATCGAGATATTCAAAGAAATGATCAAAGATTGAAAACCTTGTATTGAACGCAATGCTTAACGCCTCAGGTGATAAAAAATATCACTAATGAAGTGTGGACTCAGCTTGTCGTGATGTATAGGAATATGCATATGAGTCAAAACTATTTAGAACAGTGACAAAATATGATGGTTGTGATCACTTGTGTTTGTTTCATATTTTACTACGAAATCTCATATGTAATAGTGCCAGAGTGAATACGAGATTTGAATTTAATACACCTTTTCTAATGTCTTTAATTGAGCACATATGCTTTTAATATTACATTAAAATCCATACTTTCTTCCTCTGGACATAGAACTCGCATACCATTTTGATAGTGTAATAGATATTTTTTTCCTTTGAACAGTAAAGTCGTTGAATAATATCTTTATATATCTATCTTCCTAATGACATTGGAAGAGAAAATTTTTGAATGCTTAGTTTAAGCAATATGCCAATAAGTTCTCAGATCGTCAATAATTTCTCACCAAATTTTGTTTATAAAATAATTAGATTCTGCACAGCGAGATCATGCTCTGTTAAGATGCAATTCAAACCCGCTCATTACTTGCGCAGATCGCAACAAGTTCAAGTGCATTAGGATCTCACCGTTCGAGTTTAAATATCTCGTTCCTCTCGCGTGAGAAAGAGTACCGCTAACAATCAACGGGGAAGTAAGAGAGTCGCTTTAAATCGCAGAGCAGAACGTGCTCGCACAAACCGCGTTGTGCGTGCAGTTTCGAATGCAAAATCGCTAGCTTCGAAACCATCAACCACCACCATCATCCACACGCTTTCACTCTCCACCTTGCGCGTGGTCTGTGGTCAGTTCTTGATGGGTAACCCTTTAAACGTAATAGCGTTACGTCTGTGGTCAATATAAAACATCCCTCTCCGACAGCTCCAACCTTACAGCGTACACGCAGTGTGTTGAGTAACCGACCAGTGGTGTACCAGAAGTACTGTTGTAAGCACAGGGCTGCGTTGGTTTCTCCCAGGATGTCTAGAACGGATGCCTACTAACCGGTGCCATTTCATTCACCTTTTTGTTTTCAACTGCTGCGAAGCCCGGGCTGATTACGAACCCGTTCTTTCCCAACACGAACCAAGTTTCTAAAATTCCATCAACGCCTCAACTGCAGGTTCGCCGACACCTGTTCCCGGCGGGGACAACCGGGAGCGTCCACAACACGCTTCCCTTCCACAAAACTCCAACCTAACGGTACCAGGAGGGTTGGTGTGCGTATCTACACATTGCTAGAGAATTTCTGCCCCCGCCCAGAACACCCGGAGACGGCACGGGAAACCGGACCAACTTTGCGTGTGCGAAACGGCGATAGCGTTGCCGGTGACCACTTTCCGTTTCCTTTCCGGTTAGGCTCTATCATCAGCAGCAGCAGCAGCTTCAGCAGCAATTTCTCGCCCGGCTGCAGAACGTTCCTGTGGGACGTAGCGCACAGCGATAGTGACGCAATTGCGCGCTATCGTACGCCATTAGTTCTAACACTTTCCGGTGGCAGATATTCTACCACTGCGGGCCCCGGTCTGGTGAAGACATAGACAAACCCCGTTGGTTGCCGTTGCTGGCTGTGCAGCGTCCTTCTTCAGAAGGCAATGTCCCGGGGCGTGCTACAAAACGAGCTCGAAACGAAAGTAGCCATTCCCGTTTTCACTTCTGCGCGGCGGTTTGGGCGAGCGAACGGCATCAGGCGACGAACCTTGGGGCGAGTTCCCGTTCGTTTTTGGTTTAGAACCGATCTGCATCATCATCATCATCGTCGTCGTCGTCGTGGTCGTCATCGCTCGTCGATCTTGGGCGCTTGATTGCTTCGGGGTCCCGTCTACGTTGGCGTGTCTTGTTAGCATGCATGACGGACATGATTTCCTTCGGTGAGGTTCGCGTCGCTTTCTCTTCCCCAAGCCGCCTTTCATCCCCCGCACGATGCACGATGCCCAAAGGCCTGGGGAAATGAAGCGGCACGAAAGCTCATAATGTCTGCCGCGCGTCTGAGGTGTTTTTGTTTGGTTCTTCGTGCTGGTCAGCGCCGGAAAGGAAAAAGTTCTGGTGTTCCACACACACACACACACACACACTCGCACACGACTCGACGCGGCGGCAGATTCATTATCAAGAACACAGCGATCACGACCGCGACCAATGATTGAATAATCTACGATCGGTTGACATACAAACATTTCTTTCCCATTTGGCATTGGATGCACCATGTCCTCCGGGAAGCTGTCAGACCTTAGGGCTTCACACAAATCCACACACACACACACACAAACAACCCTGCATTAGGTTAGGTGCAGCTTAAATCGCTCGTTCCCGCTGGGCCGAGGTTGCAGTTCCTTGCCCGCCGAAGGCAGAGCAGAGGAATTTGAGCTCTTGCCGTGCTGTGTGTACTCTTCCAATTTCATCCTCAGCAGCGTCGTCTGATGCCTCGCAGCGCACAAATCTCGCCCGGATGTCATTGATTACGGCATGCGACAGCCGCGGGTCAACAGTGCAACAATGTTTTGCGAACATTGCCTCCGCCGCCGACCGTGACTGTGCCCCACGGTACCGCCGGTGGATTGGGCTGGGTTCGGTTTGGTTTGGGTTTTCAATTTCCCGTATGCACCATACGAAACAAACCATCGACCATCGATCGTACTAAACCCGGGGTGGGTCGAATTGTGCTCACGATCTGCGGCTCGTCCCCAAACCCGGTCACGGATTCGTTTCGTTTTTCGTCATGAGTTTGTTTTGTTTGCGCTGTTTGCTTTTTATTTTCGGAAGCACAAGTGTCTGCTTCCTCCGAAAGGGTGGGTCAGTGGTTGTTTCGTGGCCCGTGGTGCCAGCCACCAGTCGAACCAGAACTGCATAATTCGAGCCGGGAAGGTTGTTGCGCCGGCGGTTTTTGGCGTCCGTGGACCGGGTCAGGTCATTGGCATTGCGGGTCGCGCGTTTTGCTCGTTCGATCCTTGCTTCCCGATCGGATTGGGGCGGAGAGGACCTCCAAAAATGGGGGACCAAATTTTCCAGCTCTTTGTTTCCTACCGGCACTGGCACAGGGTCGTAAACACAGAGTGTGGCTGTGTATGTTGCTTTATGGTGTGCGGAGTGCTCTTCGTTGCAAGCTTGATGTTTGATCTTTGTGCAGAGGTTCTGAAAAGAAAGTATTTGGTTAAATGTTTTGTTTTTATTCAAGAGTTTTTTTTTCATTTTTCTTTTCAATTCAATCAAGTTATTATTAAAGTTGTTATATTTGTTTGTTTGATATTTGTGTTTCTCTTTAATGTTTTTTTAAAGTTACTATTATATGTGTTATATTTTTCCCATCTTTTAATTGCTTTATTAAATTAAAATATTTTTTTAGTATAATAATAATGTTATCTGTAACGTTTTTTACCAACATCTAAGAAATGCAGAAAGTTTAAAAATCACTTTAACTTATTTTTTTCAGAGAACATGACTTTTTTTTTACTTCACAATCAAACAAGGAAATCTTATACGATTCGAATAGCATTACATGAAACCCTACCTTTTGCTGTGCAGCTTTTCGGTCACAATCTTCTGCCCTCCAATCCATCTCCGTTGCGCATTTGTGCAGCGGACGGATTTAAATGCATGCCGACGCTTTTACTGCTCCCGAGGTCGTAATTCAATAAAAGTTTCATTGCACAGCAAAACGCAAACATGCACGGTCCGATAAAGCGACGGCAGGGCGAATGGAGAGAAGATTGAATTTGGAAGTACAGCAAACAGCACACAGATACTTTCCAACGAATGTGCCGAAAACCAACGAAAGCACAAAGCTTTTGCAAAGAAACGCCACGCAAAAAAAAAAAAGAAACACAAACACACAACCCCCAAATCCGTCCGGTATCGCTTGAAACGCGCCACAAATGCAACGCCTGCCCGCTGCCCACAAGAATGTGCACTTTCGTCTGCGGTTTTTGACGTTACGCCTCCGTTGGCTGTGTGTTTGTTGCTGGCCGTGCACGTTTGTTTATTGTTCGTACGTACGGGCCCGCGTGAGAGTTTGTTCTTGTTCGTCTTGCGTTTGGCGCACCACACACTCTTGCGTCTGCTGTTTTGGCGCAGTAAAACCCGATGCCGTGTGATTGCACCGGCGGAGGATGCGGTTCGGAAATTAAGATATGTATGCGATGGCCAAAACCGAAACCGGAGTCCACCGCTACCACCACCACCACCACCAGCCCTGCGCGGCCACCTTCACATTGAGCAGCATGCATATTTATGAATCAAGAAACCGGCACTCTCTTCCCACTCTAAGTGTTTTGTAATGGTTTCGGCATTTGTTAATGCCTTGCTGCAAGAAACGTTCGGCCAGCACATGTGTGTTGTGTGGTGTGGCTGTCACGTTGCGTACGCGTTATCAATTGTTCTGAAATCTTGCGTACATCCGACCAGTTCTCGCATGTCGACAAATCAAACCCACCGCAACAACAATGCGGGAAGCAAACTCTTAATCTGAAGGTGTTGATCTTTCGCTCGAGGAAAGTTTCTTTTCTTCGGGGGACCATGAGGGGCGCGAATGAAAAGGGTTTAATTTAATTTTATTTTGTGTTTATCTTTCTTCGGTGACCTTTAGTCGAGCTTCGGGTTTAGTGTTAGAGAGAGAGAGAGAGAGAGCGCGAGCAACGAAAAATAAATCCACAATGTGAGAACAATTGGAAAACGGGGAAAGAAGAAGGAAGCGAAAATGTCACAATGGAATGGTAATGATGTGGCTACAAAAAAAAAAATTCACGACTAAAAGAAACACACAAAACTGACACTGCTCACATACGATCGTTTTGTTTACAACGTGCATAGCGTGATAAAGCACTGTGTTGAATGTGTTGCCGTGTCAATTACAGTTAATGGTCATAGAAGACTCATCAAATGGGAAAACATTTATGAAGTACACGAAAGAGAACGAACACAGTCACACAAGTTAAATCAATGTTAACAGAAACATTCAAACACACTTGTACTAAGGAAGAAATGTAAAATCAAAAGGGATAATCGTAAAAGAACAAATAAAAAAATTATTAAACACCTTTATAAAATGAAAAAAATTATGAATTTTATTTTTGTACACAGAATATCAAATAAATGCAAACAAACAAACAAAGCTACATAACCAGACACACAAATATAAAGCCCCTCATATAAAACACTTTTATAACAAACATTAGCAGGATGGGGAATCAATATGTTAAACAAATTAAAAAAAATACACAAGACTATCGACAAGAGGTTCAAAAATAATAGATAAAGCTCCAAACAATTGTTAGAACTTAGTTTATTTGCATCACAAAAAGTACTCTTGATGTGAAACAATCAAATTATATGCTACAAAATAATATACTATACAAAAGGAAAATAAATTTAATATGTAACAAGAATGCATACAAATAAATAAAATCATAGTAAGAACATATAGACTGAAAGTAAAGAATGAAATTGAATAATGATGAGCAAGGGATGCGACCAAGTTTAAATTTAAAAAAATATTAAGAAATTTAAACAAAATAACAATCAAAATAGGAAAAAAATACAAAAAAATGTTTAATTTTTGGTTATTTTTTGAAAACTTATTGAAAGAAAACAAGCTCTTTACTCTGCCGTATGGTGTCAACAAAAATACAGCAACCATTGAAGTACAATTGGAAATTTTAAATAAAATTCAAATAAAATTTAAATAAAGAAATAAAACAAATTAATTAGGAAATAAAACTTTATTCGAAGTACTGTGAACAGCGGTTGGAAGAACACGTTGATCTTCCGGCAGTACAATGCTTCCCGCGAACGCGAACTGAAATGTAATGCTCCCGCGTCAAGAACTGCAACTAACCGAAACCATCAGAACTCTTTGGCCTCGAGAGTTGTTGCACGTTGTTCGGAACAAAAGCTCATTAAAAGAAATGAATTTCTAAACCCTCTCCACACACACACAACACACGCTCCCATTCCCATTTGTCCCCTAAAGCGGCTGGCATATGTCCACACCGCAATCATCATCCTAACGCGCCGCGCCAAAACCAATCTGCCCCGAAAGCTGACACGTACACGTACGTTTCGTTTTGCTGAACGTTGCGCTCTTCAAAAGGATGCTGTATCCGAAGAACTTCCCTCTCTATCTCTCCCCCTCCCCCAATAACCTCGAGCGATGCAGGTCATAAATGCATCCACGGGTCGGAAATGAAGGAGGACGGCTGCCTAGCGAAACGAAACATCATTACCGTCCCCGCAAAGCCGCATGATTCATTCAACGCGAGTAAATATGTCTGAACCCGGGTGATGAACATAATTCAAAGCGCAAAGCCAGAAAACGGGCCCAATCCACCAAACGGGTTGACCCCGTACAAACCCCTCCCTTGGGATAGGGGGGGGAGGGGGTGAGAAGAACACAAGCGATCGAGCAGAGTTTGCAAAGCACAACACACACACACTCACACTGACAAACAACGGAGTGTATTTTTCCTGGAAATGAGCAGGAATGCATCTCGTAAAACGAATGCATTTGCCTGGGCCCAGGACAAGCGACTGCCAAACGGGTGGGAAGTGGCATGTTTTGGGGTCGTGTAAATTTTATGTCTAAATTTTATGATTTCTCGCAACCATTAGCGAGTGCTATTAAAAATTGGAATTCAATCTTTGCTGGACCCGCGGTGCCCTGGGATCGGGCGTACGCCTTGCTGTTGGCAAACCGTTTTGCTGTCTCGCTTTATGTTGCTTTTGTTTTCGCTCAGCAGTTTCGAGCCTTCAGGCCCAAGTCCAAAAAGAAAACAGTTCGCAAAAACACAGGAAAAATAAAACGCATCTCCGCTTTTTACGATCACGTTTCAGCTGAATTTCACGGCCATGGTTACGAAAAAAAGGAGCCCGGCCAAATCTTGCTCGATCCTTGATCGGAAGCATCAGTGTTGAAATTACAGCGCAGGTTAGTTAGAAGTTGATAAATTATCAACAGTACCAATTCCGCTGACTTCCAAAGGTGTTGAAGGGCCCTTCAGGGAAGCCAGAAGAACAGGCGGAAAGAGGTCTGATGGAAAGATTCACTTACACAGCTCATTAGGATCCCGCTTCGCCTTTCCTACCATCAGGATCACTGTCTTCTTTTGTTTCCCTCACCCGTTCGCGTTGTTGGAGGCGATATGGCGAAGGTAATTAAAAGACGAGTGCGCGCACATTCCTTGCCCTTCGAGCGTTGCTGGCACCGTTGCTAGAATACAAAAGGGCGACAGACAGCGAGGCAAAGGTTGTGTGTCACGTCGCCAAGCTCCAGTTTCGTTTTTGTCGGATGCTTGACCGTCGGTAGCATCTTCGCTGTTTTGTGCTGCGTTCTGTGCAGAACTGGACTTGGGACATGCGAAGGCAGAAACGACGAAAGTCTCGAGCGCTGCAAGCGATCTTGCGCTCCGGAATCAAAACGAGCTCATTTATTATCGTTATCTAAGGAAGATTCGTGCGGTGTTGTGGGACAGGAGACAGTGGTCAGCAAGGTGGTTTAAGGGTTTACGCCGAACTTAGAATTTCATACGAATCTCATGGCGAACATCTTTTGTAGAGAGCAATAGTTTATTTGAATAAATCATTTCTGATAAACGGAAAACAATAAGCGTTAATTATTGAAAAATACCCCAATTAAAACCGTAAGACTTCTTTTCAAAATATATATTAGCTACGGGCAAACTCCTACAAGCTAACTTATTAGTAAAGAGTCAACACTTAACATCGTACTGATTTATTGTGCATTGATTTAACATACAAACATAATAAATTAACAGCCAACTACTCCTCATCTGCTAATCGACAGTAATATCACAGAGTTCAAACGAGCTCTAACAAACAGATAGTATGAGAGTTAGTATTTAAGCGTACGTTGTAAACGAAAACAGCTGTAGCTTAGAGTCCATGGAAACCATGGAAACATCTTATGAAATACTGTTGATATTGCAGGGTCTGTCAGAAATTCTCCCGAATTACCGAAGCATTACGATTCACTGTTGCGTTGAGCGCCACTGTCCGCAACGACGGTTTCGTTTCCTTTCATCCGCGTGCATGTTTATCTGCACGCGTCTTGGCGCGACAACAGAGTTCATTTTTCGGAAAAATAATACTTTCTTCCCGGCCCCCCTCTCCCAGCCTTCCCGAGTCCTGTGTTCTTCCGTTCCATTGTTGGCGGTCCGGTGCCAGCGCGACGGTGAAAAGAGCGATGAGCCGCGAAAGTCTACCGCCCTTACCACGTTGGCGTTCTTCGCTTCGGAAATGGAGACCGGTCACGGAGATTAAGGACCTCCGCCTTTAGCTGCTTCCTCGCGGACAAACCAAGCACGAGGAATGGTGCATGCGGGACATAGAGGGCGAAGGCGAAGGGTGGCGTATTGTGACAAGGGCAGAACGCAGAACGCGAACGAAAGTGCAATGGCTCGTTTGAGTTTTCCCTTTTCAGTTTCGTGCTGAATGAAATGCGTTCTCTTGGAAGGTTACATTTACACACAGCACACACACCACGATGATGATACTGATGCCCGGAGAGTGGTTCCTGTTAGCACTTGAGCACTCTCGAGAGCACATGCTGATTTCACGGAAGCGGTTTAACCACACCAGACACCTTTAAACGATGGGTAAGTAAACAGAATTGCTTCCAGTTCGCTTTACTGTTGCGTACGCCCTTTAAAATAAAGTGACATTAAATGGCACAGCAAACGTCCAAAAAGGGATTCGAAAACAGTTTCAACATTCTTAAAAAACGAAATAGCGAAAAAAAAAACCGACTCCAAAATTCATCCCAAATCATGGCGTGTAGGTAGGTTTGGCCACTTTTTGCTTGGATTCGTTTTTTGCCTTCCCCATCTGCCTTTTCCGCTTTTTTTGTTGTTGTTGTTGCACCGAGAGCATTCGATTGCACTTGAACTTGATTGAACTCGACCTCGGCCGGGGAGTTGTGCCGGGTTGCATCGCGTGAGCCAACGTCACGTTGCATTCCGCCACGAACTTCGGATGCCCGCGGTTACGTGCCCACTACTGCCGTGTTTGCGATCGATGATCAGTCGGCGCGGCAGCGAGTGAAATGTGTGATTTAATGTGTGTTTGTGTGTATGTGTGTGTGTGTGTGTGTGTGTGTGTGTGTGTGTGTGTGTGTGTGTGTGTGTGTGTGTGTGTGTGTGTGTGTGTGTGTGTGTGTGTGTGTGTGTGTGTGTGTGTGTGTGTGTGTGTGTGTGTGTGTGTGTGTGTGTGTGTGTGTATGTGTGTGTGTATGTGTGTGTGTGTGTGTGTGTGTGTGTGTGTGTGTGTGTGTGTGTGTGTGTGTGTGTGTGTGTGTGTGTGTGTGTGTGTGTGTGTGTGTGTGTGTGTATAAGTTGGCTTGCTCTTTGGAAAGTTTTTTGGCCAGTCCGGGCCGATATACGTCGACCTGCCGCGGCCAAGTGCTATGGTTTCGGTGGAGGATTATTCAACCGAATGTACGGATCGAGTGCCATGCTGGAATGCTAATTATGATGAATCTTTTTTGGTGGAGTTTTTATTAATGTTTTACAAACAGAGCAATCCGGATAAATGGATCACTGTTGCTTGCTGAATTTGCGTTATTTGATCTTATTGTTTGCCACGCGTAGTTTCGTTCATGTTTTATTTTATTTTTTATTTGCTTTTTGTGCAAACAGACGGGCACTTTTAGAAAAATCTAGAAATATATAAATGCTGCGACCTTGAAAGAGAGCAGTTCTCACTTTAAGTTAATATTTCATTAGATTTTTTTGAAGTTTAAGTTTTTTGCTAATTCCATGTTTTGTCATCAATTTAAAATATATTTTTTTCGAGTAGTTTTAGAATGTTCGGATAAAACAGACACCTGATATGAAAAAAAGATTGACACCATGTAGGACTGTACAAAACGTTGGAAATTTAAGTGGTTTAGTATATTTTAGCATTACCTATTGATTTTAACTTCGTGGCACGCGCATAATCAAAAACATTGGCCAATGGAAACGACGGTTCGTTCAGCAGGCAATTTATTAATTATACCCATTGGTAGAAGGCAGAATCGAGGAAATGCCTGGACAATTAAGCATTTACATTCGACGTTACTCAAGATGACAGAAACATAGTTTAGGTATTCATTTTCAGAAATAATTCAAGTCTGTGATCACAGCAAGTCTGGTAGAGTTGTTGACATAGGCGCTTTATTTTGTTTACACCAAGTCTAAATTCAACTTTATGATCTTTGATATACCACAGTATCCATTATCTATTACTGAATGATGTCATGGCCGATGTTTCGTTTCTCGCTGATATTAGTGCTTTCTGTAGTTGCTAGATGGTTTGTGTCTTTCGATTACCCTTAATTAAGGAATTTGATGACATCTGCTCATCACTAATTGACATAAGAAGTAAAATGAATCAAAAATGTTGATGTCCATCTTTCCCTATGACAGAGTGTACGTCTTTCCTACTTTTGTGTTAGAATTCCTAATAAAAAAAATAGAAAACAAGATTTGTTATTGCTTTCAGTGTTGTACTTTCACCCGGTTTCAGTCAAATTGGATCCGAAATGATGTGCACGATTGAACTTTTTTTTATAAACCCAACCAATACTGAAGATATCATACCAAACACGTTGTGAAATGTGTTGTCATACTTTCAGTTTAAGTCTTTCAAAGCTTTCCTACTTTCGAATTCGATTTAGATTTCTGTTTTGCTGTACTATTCCTTCTTATTCAAAACATGATGCCTAAGAAAAGAGTCTGTTATTCGATGAAAATAACGTTTAAAATGTCAATCATTTTTGCGACTACGAAGCCACAGTTCAAGGGCCAAATTTATGCAATAAAAATAAAGCTATTTAGATTCTTTTGAAAATCCATTTAAACAAGTGATAGAAATGATCATGAGATCTCAAATGAACCTTATGTCGTGCTATCCATATCAACTTATCAGTCTGCCATATATCCTTATTACACAATACTAGTAATCCCACCAGAACCACACCACAATATATTCCCCCCAGACAGGGCAGCAACGGTAATCGCGCACAAAATTAAGCTATAATAAGAGCGACCCAATAATGAGCGTTACCGTGCAGCGTAATCGGTGTAATAACACTGCCGGATCCTGGTAGAACGTGGCAACAGTCGGCACATTGTTCCAGCGCAAACGCCGGTACGGCACCGGGACCGCCCATTGCACGTGGCACGTCCGTTGGAGGGAACCGCTCCATTCGTCCAGGGCTCCTAATCACTTCCCATCAATGACCGCACGCCTTAAGCCGCACACCTGTGGCACACGCGCACTCGCCTACCAGGAACGGAAGGGTTCTTGAGAACACGCAGAAGCGAGTTCTTGTGCGCGATGGAGCAGCGCAACCTTCGATACACACTCGACTCACATGGGCGAGATGTATTATTTTTTTGCGCATAATTGTCGAATATCCTACACAGCTACGGGATGAGGCTCCAGCACACACTCATCCGGTCCATCGATCGAAGAATCCGAGGCACACACACACACACGCGCGCGCGCGCGCCTTAATAACATAGGTTTGTCTTAGGTCGCACGGGCGAAAGCTCGTGCCAGCTCATCAAATTGGCCACCACTCCGGCCTGAAACATTCCCGGCCGACGTTCTGCGGGCGTGAGTTTCGGGCCATGACTCAGGAGAAATGCAACGCAAAAACGGCCCCCCTTCGAACTGCGAGGGCGACGGGTGAAGTAATAGTCGTTTGCCGTTTGGTCGTCCGCTGTCTGCATGGCCGTACGGGCCATAAATTGGCACGCGGCTAGCCGTAAGGGAATGTGTCTGTTTTGGCTGGAAGGGTTGGGCTCATCCGTCGGTCGGGTTTTGGAACGCGAATGACCGATTTGAACGTTTGTGGGCACACAGCCACAAGGGTGGGGAGCAATTTTCGTGACCGGTGCGCATCGCCAATACGCTGAGGTCATTGTGTGGCAGTTATCGTTCGTGGGCATTTTTCCTATTCTGTTCCCAGCTTTCAACCTTCAGTGCGGAGGGTTTTTTTTCTTCTCGGTTCGCTAATGCCAAAAACAAAAAAAACCCGTGCAATAGTATGTAACACATATTCACACACACACGCACATATGCTCTCGTCCGTAAGAGGGTAACCGTAAAGTTATGCCATCAAAAATGCCCCGTTAGATCGGCGTTAGATGGTTGCTGGATGCGCAAAGCTTGAGAAACGTAGTATGTTGATGGAGGTGACAATTATAGGTGGAATAAGCACAAAGACGTAAGCTTAGTGTTATAAACGTGATCAGTAAGCGCAGCTATTATTTGGAAATCAATTTTACCCTTTCAAACCGTATGTTAAGACCCCAAAAATCCATTTTGTAGAAAATGTATTGGTCCAGTTGGTAGTTTAGACACAATTTGTGGGCAAGAAACTCCACTCAAGAAATTCGTCCACCGATTAGATAAGATTTGCTGGATTAGATTATACTTGGCTACTGAAAACATACAATTCAGGAGTCAATTTCAGCGCAGGGTCATCCGTGATACAGCTTCTATCGATAGTCTACAGTTGTGATTTTTTGAAAGTAACCACTTAACGTAAAATTTCAACCTGAGTGAACATATAGGTTATCTGCGAGTTGAAGGCTACACACCAAAAGTGCTTACGTTGTTTCAATATGTGTGCGTTTGACGAGGACGATAATGATCCAATCGTTATTAATAATTAATAGCTCGTTACCACCTGGTATGGTTGACAAAAAGGGGCATCTCTTAGCTTATCTGTACTAATTAAATGTTATATATTATGCTCGGAATAAAATTTCAAAAGCTCGCTACCATCTAATTTTCCACTTCAAATAAATTTTCTTGTGAATTTAGATAGGCAAAGTTTAAATAATAAAAAAAAGCCGCTGAGTATGGGGATTCAAACATAAGCTTGAATGAGCAACGGAGGATGCACCCTTTCTCATAAAATAGTAGAATAATAACATAAATTCAAGCAAACAATAGTCTCTTTTGAGGTTCCTGAATTACTTTCGATTTCTGTTTTAGTAGTAATGGTATTAGATAAGCTTATATGTTACTTTTGTTATCTATGTTTTTATCTTAAATTTGCTACTATGTCTGTGTATTGAATCATCAAATTTCAATTAATGATGTTTGTTTGTTGTTATTGATACCTTCAGTTTGATATGTCTCACGATGCTAGAAGCAAGCTATGTAAAGGTAATAAAGACTAAGAACATTTCGACGGTTTAGCTAAACCGTTACTCTTTTCATTCAAAATACAATACCATCCCAGTGAAATGGAAGAAAATTAGCATCGTAGCCAAATGCAACTCGTCCTCAAAAATTCCCCCAGTTAGCTAACCTCGTCTGCTACGTTTGGTTCGTTTAGGTTGGGGCGAAACTCGTTATTTAATGCGAGGCTGAGAAGCAAAAGCTCGACTTGAATTAGGAAAATAGTAACAAAAAAGAGCATGCAGGAAAACACAAATGAGCCACAAGCACACATACACATACATACTGAATCATAAATCGATCCAATTTCTTATGTGCTCTTGTTTCAGGCCGCGGGGTCGATAATTAACACGTTGGGCGTGCTGCAGTAAGCCGAAAACTTGCGCTCGCATCCACAACTCCCGGTCTTGAGCCAAATGAGGCGTTTGATCCGACGAAAGAGAGAGAGAAATTGAGGCTTCAAGTAGCCGAAAAGAACAAAAAGGAAAATAAAACCAAGCAGTCATCTATTGCACATCTTCCTGCACGTGAGGCCACTGTTAGCTTCCAGCCCGTGCTCTCTCGCAGGGGATCTACAAATATGGAAGCAGTCCGACCGAAAAGCTGACCCCGACCTCGACGCGGGACGAGCGAGTAGTAGTGGCTTGTAATTACATGCCCTCGATGGATTTGGCAGTGCGGATTAAATGCCCTCTGATCACGGGCGGCGGTTGGTTTTGGCTTCCCCTCGATGCCGAAGCGAAGGTCACTTAGCGAAAGGGTGGCATACCGGGAAGCATCGCTTTCCCGGGCACCGTCCTCAAATGTAGCTCGCGGGTTGGCTAGCACGGCTGGTAGCGCGACGGCTTAAGTAGGCAGCCGTGTTTTCCGGGATGGGGCCTCTTCGCGTGGTTGGATGAGTTGCAATTACGATCCTTAAGCAGGAGTGTGCGCCGCCGCCGCACGTAACATTGCACCGAACGATGATTATGAGCGGCCCAATAGGTGGACGCGCGTGGAGAGGCTGGTAGTGATGATCTTGCACCGTGCCTGCTGCTCGAACCGTTCCTCCTGAAGAGTCCTTAAATGGGAGGAATGAATTAAAATTTACAGTTACGCTCGGGCGCGGGGGGCGGGATATGTGTCAGATTCTTGCGAACGGTCAAATGCCGATACTTGAATATTAATGAGCATTCGATTGGTAAGTATTGGTGTGTTTGTGGCTGCCGTATTTGTTTTAAAGCCAGAAGGTAGAGGTGCACAGAAGCAAACAACAAAAAATGCAAAATTAACATTTACTCACACGCGCAGAAAGAGTCTCTCGGTCGCCAAATAAGTCGGTCGTTTTTCCACCCAATCGACATGGAAAACCCCTCTCGGCGGTCACAAAAGCGGGAGAGATGGCCCCATTTCCCGAATGGCATCCCGAGATGGGGAGTTTCACCATTTGCACCGCCGCAGCGAATCTAATCCGAATTTAGTGACTTAATGAAATGCACGCGGTCGTGTGCTGGCGGAAATCGGGCGTATGGAAATGTGGTTTATCTGGGCGAACACCGCTGAGTACGGGGGCATCGCCGGCCACGAGTTACCGTGTGTCGTCGAACAAATGTCGAACGGTTACGATGCAGACTTCCGAATTAGCATACGGACAAGTGTGACCCACATGGGTGGACTGTGTGCTGGGTGCAAACGCAATATGGGTGGCGAAAGAATTTTCAGTAGTGTCTTTTAATGGTTCGCATATTTTGTGCTAGCCAGGAGAGGTTCTTCTCGAATGAAATCGATGCGCGAGTACGAACAGTTAGATGAGAATATCTTTGATAAAATGTTACAAAAGCTAATAAAACATACAATTGAAATAGGAAAACATTGCCTTGTGTAAAAATTTGAAAATTTTAGACCAAAATTTATATGAAAAATAGTTAATATATTGAATAATATTAAATTATGATGAGATTGACTAGTTCTAACTTGCCCAAATAAAGCCTGAACCATGATAACAATAGATAAATTTATAAACGTTTCAGTAAAACTTGATAATGATGCCGGTATTTTAAAATAATAATAAAAAAATAGAGTTTTAGCAAAACACAAGTATCCATTTGTTCAGCAAATTCAACAAAAAGACAATGGATAAGAAAAAAAACCAGTGAAAGGTCACTATATCAGCAATAAATTTGCAATAATATAATATCAAATAAAAATAAATCGAAATGGAAAAGAAAATAAAGTAAAATAGGAACTTAACACATGTGAATTTCATACATAAATATGAACATAACACAAAAAACATGAATGTAGTTAACAAAATAGCAGAGTTAGAAAAAGTGACTTATTTAACACATGAAACAACTGATTAGTTGAATAGCAGAAATGAAGAGAAAATAGTATGAAGTAAAATAAAAAAAGGAAGTAAACCCTAGTAGAAACTTGCCAACTTAATAAGGAAAGTTTGAATAAATTGTCATTAACGCATGATTTGTTCATAAAAATTTAAAAGCTTTTTAAGATCGAGTCAAGAATGGTGAAATTGTCTCGTAAGAGCCTTAAACGCGCTAAGAAAACTGCTTAGGGTACAGTAATAATCACAGATTGGTTGAAGAAATTGGCTTTCGATTAAATATATTATTAGCTACAAACCGTTTTAAACTCTCCATCGCAATTGTCTACGACATTTATAACAGCAAACTCACCGTTTTATGCTCCAAAGAGCAACCGCCCTAGATCTACTGATCGCTGCAACATAACGGACAACGATCCACAAACCATTTCAAAATTGTCAATCTTCACACCTCACGCGGCCCCGGACGATCGCCGACAGACGATCCCACGCAACGAATTAATACTTCTGCCACTCGTTCCCCATCCCGGGTTGGACGCCTATTTTTTAACGGTTGTTTAATTAAGCATCACTTTGCAGCTAATTTCGGTTGTTTCTGCTGACCGGTGCGATCTCCGTACCCTCTCAGATCGCCAATCGCGCCCATCACGGAACGGGAACAATAAGGGCGGCAAGGTGTGAACAATGCGCGCACGGCGAAAATGGTGTCGTTACCGGGGGAAGCGAAATTTTCCACCCGTGGCATGAAAAGCACGGTCAGCACGGGTTAGATTAATTTGATATAGCACAAAACGTACTGCCAGTCTACAGCCCCTCTGGCTTAGCGTCCTCCAGGAAGGGGGTTTTGTATGCGGCAGGACGGCATGAGCTACTCTTATGGCTTAATGTACACATTACTTACAATCTGTAGCACGATTGATTAATTGGTGGTCGTGGTGGTTTTGGTGGTCTGGTGCCCTCGGTGTGCGATGCGAGGCGGTGTTTCCAGACGTGCTGCATTCTACCGTTTCGTTACAGTGGTTTAATGCGGTAATTGCAAACAGCATCCTGCAAACACCCTCGCTAACGCAGCGCAAAACGCATCCCGTATTGAAAAGATCGTCGATTGTGTGCTGTTGGTGTGGTCGAGCGTTGGCTGTGGGCTGTGGGGAAGAAAACAAATACAAATCATTCTTACTGGCGCATTGGTGCTTACGTTCTGTGCCGGGTCCATAGTGTGTAGATCTTGCCGCACAACGGTTGGCTGCGCGAAGAAGCGGTTTCTGGAAAGGAAAGAAAAGCTCACTATTTGCATCTCCGGTGGCGATTGTAGTGGGCTCACTGGCGTGTCGCTTCTGGAAAACAGCCTGCGTTCTGTGCTGCATGCTGCAGGGAGGAGTGTGCAAACTGCAGCAATGCATTTACAGCTTCTCGCTTTTACAGCCGGCACAATGTGGCGTTCGTTAGGGCTTGGGCCGTTGGATCCGTAATTTATCTCCGAGAATGAACAAACCAACCATGAATACAGATACACGCTGTCATAGGAGAGGGTGAGCGTTTTGGGCATTTCGTGGGAGTCATTTTTGCACCGTACTGCCTGCTACATGGGTGGTGCGTTGAGTGTTTGTAGTTCAACCATCACAAATTGGCCAACCCGTGTAGCGGTGTTCGTTTATTTAATTTGACCTAATAGTTCAGGGTGAGCAATTTATCAGCCCATGCGAGAAAGATAACATTATTCTTCAAAAGGTTTTTTTCTTATTGGAAGGCATTTGAAGTCTGATGACGGTGAAGGTTTTATACAGCTTTAAACATTTCTATCGAAACCTTAACGGTGTTTTGTAAAATGTAAAAAAATGTAAGACTGTGACCCGAAATCAATCTATTTGTATAATTCGTTTTGAGAAAGCTGTTTTAATAATTAGTGAATAGTAAAAAAACATACACCCCTGAGAACAGATTCCTTGGGTTTATTGATCTTTTGAAATGTAAAATTCCGAAAAGATTTTTGAGTCTCAAAATTAACAAATGAACTCCTGTTGATGAACCTGCACATTCAAAATCACGATTCCATCTTCATCTTTATGAAGTACAATATTGATATCTTACAGTGGCATTGCAACCAATATTCAGATAAAGAATGGTCTGTTATCAATACGATGAAAATTAAGAAAGAATTACTAAGAAAAATGATAATTCTCAATGACACAACAAGATATTTCGATTTTGGTGGATTAAAATATTGATTTCCAATTATATTTAATCCAATCTTTGCCAACATATCTCATTGTGAAATGTCCCATTGTTTGTTGTTGTATCGTCCATGATACGTCAGATTATCAACGGTCGGGTCCATTCTAGGCATCAACTCATGACGGGTAAGTTATTGATCTATAGGAGTGGACGACTATACCACGGGACCGCTCCCGGCTTAGCCGGAATATGTTCTTCATTTATGGATCTGGAGTGTTGGATGGATTTATTGGAATTTATGGATACCTTTCATCAATCATAGGCACAAAAACCCCTAATCAGTTATTGAACTACTAGCGTATACTTACCTTCACTATAATAGACCCACAGTGGCTATACTTACGATGTTTTTTATTAATCATCCTTAAAATATAGCAACAAAAGAAAGTGAAGCGATCAGATATTTGATCCTATAACCATTATCATTAAACAATTTAATCTGTATTCTTTTCCCATTTTTGGGTAGCTAGACATAAACCTTATAGTTTGAATACGACATAGTGTTAAATATTGATCCATCTTCACATCTGTCAATCGTTGCCATTGCGAGATTGCCAAATCATGAATTAAATGACATACATTCACCACAACATTTATGTGTTATTTTTTATTTCTTCCCACACAACCAGCAACACCGCCTTTAAACGCTGCTTAGAACCTACAAATGCATACACACATATACACACGCCAAATCCAATCGCCAGTCTGTCATCGCCGTCGGTCACGGTCCGAGAAGGTCAGGTCTATGTCGTCCACCACAGTCACGACGCATCGGGACCGATAATTTCGGAATGTAAACGATTTCATCTGCGATCACACTAGTCTGCTAGGGCTGCCGGGCTCACGATCTCACTGTGTCGAATTTGTGGGTCGAGAATTCCAAACTTCTTTGCAGGGCAGTAACAAACAGCAAAACAAAAACACACCGAAAAGAAGACACTATTTGCAAACTACAGTCCAAAACCCTCCCCAAAGGTGCTGCACGAGGGAAGGAGGCAGATGGAATCAGGCCACGCTTGAGCCAAAGCCAAAGGGTGCTGACGGGCAAACAAAAAGGCAGTCCCTCACGCCCTCCTCTAGCCGATGTGCCGAGGCGCGCATGAGTCTCGGTGGCCTGCGGGCTCGCCCAGTACACACCGGGTCCTCGTTCGGCTCCGTCGACGGTCACGGTCACCGTGGCGTTAAGGTGACCGAAATTCAAACCAAGCTGTCGACGCCGAGGTCAACATAGACCTCCCCCTCGGCAGCATTTTTCCCTTACGATCGGACATCGTAAAGGGCATCAACAGATGTATCCCTCACTCTCTTCCTCTTCCCTTGCTGATCGCAGTATATCTCTGTGTTTATGAAAAACGTTGACGATTTTGCATAAAAACGCGTAAACCTTTCACCCAACCGTTCGGGAACGATCGCCCTACGCCAGCGATGCGGCTGGCAACATTAAACCGCCCTCAACCCGCGACGCACTGTCGAACGTCGCATAAAGCGAGCGAGGACTTTAGCTCAGCGGACGGGTCATAAATTATGCACTGCAATTTGCGCCATGCTTCTCCCGGCTCGTTCCGTTAGCATTTCTCCTAACCTGGTGGGGCCCAGCAATTTGTGGTCACTTCTAGGCGATAGATCACTGACCAAATATGGTGAAGCCAGCGGCGTGCCGGGATCATCGCCGGTACCATGGCTCATGGGGAAGCCGCCCGGGAATGCCCGAGAGGATCGACTTGACGTAATTGGAAAGGTGTGATGAGAGGGTACAGTTATGCAAAGCAGGATAAAGCGAGCCTCTACCCGTGTGCGCTACCCGGACCGGACGATAGGCGACCCATATTGTAAACGCTTCCGGAGTTTGCACGGAGCTCCAGTAGGTCCCACAGAAGGGCTGACCGCGTTATGAATTGCAACCGCCTCCAATGTCCGAGGTGAGGTATTGTTCCGCCCTCCTACCTCCAGATGGCCGATGCGACTCGTGGGATCAGAGTTGGAAAATCGAGCCGATCGCAAGATCCAAGCAAGCGCACCGGACCCTTAACTTATCTAGGTCTCTCTCTCTCTGACTCTCTGGGTGAGGGCCAACAGAGGAATGGTTCAAGGTGACAGAGTGAAATGCGATAATCGATTGGCTTGTGGGAGAGATACTGTATGCTACGTGAGGTCCACTACGGGCTGGGAACGGCCCTTGAAACGTGATCGTGAACTTTCCCGATCTCTCGTGATGGCAATGCACGACTAGCACGACCTAGTACGAGGGCGACAGTTTTACGGTAACGCATTAAAGCGATAAAACTTAACCCGGGAAGCATTATGGGCCATTCGGTACAAAGTGTTATTGAAATAGTTCTCGAAAAAAAAAAATATAATGGTTATGGATGAGTGGTTTAAATAATTTTCAATCGTTGCTTTGATTTTACGAGCCACTCTAGCCCGAAGGTACCGGAGCAACACCACCATGGAG
Organism: Anopheles coluzzii; assembly: GCF_943734685.1. Lineage (NCBI taxonomy): Eukaryota > Metazoa > Arthropoda > Insecta > Diptera > Culicidae > Anopheles > Anopheles coluzzii. The sequence continues at coordinate 84,302,021 of NC_064671.1, forward strand.
AGGGAGATACAAAAATCAATAAACCAAAACTACGTTACACCCGCTCCGAGCTGTTGAGATGTTCATCAAACATCGGTCAAACGGGCGAAAACTCCCGGTGATAGGTGACGTAGCATAAATCGATCGGCTTTTCGGCATGCGGCCGACACGATCTCGTTCCGTGCAGGCAACAAATCAATAACGCCTGGAAGGGCGAAATGTTCACAACCAACCAGCCAAACAGTGTTCGGTTCTATTGATGCGCTCCCGTGGGGCTTTAGGTGGACGTTGTCCAAATAGAAAGCTTAGATAAACATAACAGGCCCGAAACCCCTCCGAAAGGCGAAGCATGACCCCGGCCCGATTGATTATGTGTTATGCTTCAAACTGTTGTTTCGCTCCCCTCCCGGCGCTAGTCATTCTTGGGGCCGTGCTACACGGCCCGTTCGTTCGGTTGTTGCTGTTTTCCTGCCATCCTGCCTCCTTCCCTCTTGATCTCTTGATCGGTGCTTTAAACTGATCTTGTTTTCGTTCTTGATTCCTAACGGAAATTGCGCTGGGTGGCATTGTGATAAGGGCTGCCCGTGTGGTGGAATTCGGGTTCTTGTTTGCTTCCTTCAATCAAAAGTCAATGGGCAAATCAAGACGCAGCGTTCACAGTTGGAATGATTTGTGCTGACGCGCCTGCTACCTGGTTGTTTGTGTATTGTGCATCAATAAAAGTGGAGTTTGAATTTGGGGATTAAGGATTGTTGGTTTTTTTCCCCTCTCGTTGTTGGATTCGGTTCTATTGTATTTCGGACAGTTTTGGGTATCCGATGCTATGATCTCGGGGAAGTGTTGCAGGGTTTTACTCCAAAAAGTATGAGTAGAATTAGAGCTGAAATGTTGCAATTGTTGATTTAATTTCCGGAGAGATAATAATAAAAATTGATTAACGTGAGTCGAAGAAAATTCTTGAATGAAGTTAGATGAAGAAGAGTCTAGATGTTTTCTGCTATAATTTCCTGGTGTAGTAGTTCATATGTTTATGTAAACCTATCATCCTATCATCAAGTTATAGTTTGAAAGTTGTTATTAGTCTATTTCATACAAGAATTGTTGTCTGATGTTATTTCGATTCTTAAATTCAAGAAATCTATTTTTATAAAATAGATGCTGCCTATCACCTTTTTATAGAACTTCTATGCGATTATCAAATACTTCTACATCGAATTCTACATCGGAAAATCTATATAGAATGCTTTTGGTAAGGTTTAAGCTTTTCGTAAGGTTTCCCCAAACAACTTATTTTGAGAATGCAAGAAAGATTTAACTTACAATTTCTGACCTTGTTTGTTTGACAGACTCTTGTTGTTTCTGATTGATTCGAGTAATGCATATATTAATAATAGAAGAATTGCAACAAACTTCAAACAATCCAGAAAACCCCTGCAACATTTGATGTTTCTAACCAAATCATCACCAACCTGGTATCGTTGTTTGAGCTCAACTCAGAACGAAACGCAGAAAATGTGCTGACCAATGGCCATCCCTCCCTAACTCCCCCCTAACTCCCAAAAATGGCCCAATGAACTTTCGAACTCAAATTCAATCTTCAGCACGCGGGCGTTCTATCTTTGCTGCAAATTGTGGAGCCCTTATCTTTCCCCAAAAATCGTCGGCATCATTTCGATCCCCAACCCGTTCGATCTATCGATGGAAAGCCAATACGTTTGTGGGGAGCAGAAGCTCGGCATAATAGTGTGGCCAGCCATTTGAAGAACGTGCCTGTGTGTTCGGAACTCCGCCAGATCCGTTACTTCTTCTGCAGCGCAAGGGAGCGCGTCAGAAGAATGGGAGCGCACGGCCCGGGAGCTCCTAAAACCAATCAATTGAAAATTTTCATTAAAACCGTTAAAGTACATGAACGATGGAAGGGTGCTATTGCGCGGTGCAGCAAATAATGCTACATCCGACGGAGGCGGGAGAGGAAGGGGAGAGGCAGAAAACGGCAACAACGACCACAATTGTGCGGCTTTGGAGGGCTTGCAACCATCACGAACAAATCACGAGCGCGTCCGGTGGTCGATGGTGTCCAGTTTTAGTATTTGTTCTAGCGAGATAGACCTTTTACCCGTGCACATCCCTTCCCACCAATCGAGCTGAACAGTCCGGGAGGGGTGAAGCGAATCTCTCAGCTCATGATGGGAAGCCCCCGGGAGCCGGGGAAGCCTGTGAGGGATTCAATAATAATAAAAAAACGTCTTACGCGCCCGCACCAACCTAATGGCCCAAAGGTCCGAATCGTGTACCGGCGGGAGGAAATGGATGGGATAAACAATCTCAACCGCATGATGCTCCCGAGGGAGAGCCCTGATAGAATGTGTCTTCAGCTTCTGTTAGTGCTGAAGGAGTGGGTGGGGGGAGCGCGAAGAACGATGAGGAATTGTAATTGAAGGGAATGAACAGAGTTTTGATTCCGTGGTCGATGATTTTTTTGCTACCTTCCCATTTCGTGTCATTGCGACTGGGTTCGATCTGGGCCTAAGAACGCCACAGAAGAATGCCGCGCTCCGGGTACCGAAACCGGCATAAACCACCGGACCGGTTAAACTTCGATCCGGAGCCACTCCAATCAATCGATCGAGCGTACGGGACGGATGTAGGGCCCGTTTTTCTCCCTCGCCGAGCTCCCCCATGGATAAAAACGAGCTCCATCGAGCTTGATTATAAAATCGGAAATAATGTATCTCGTTTGAGCCGAAAGCGGCGCCCTTACTCGAGGGGAACAGAGCCTTCCGTTTTTGTTTCGGGGAACAGAGTTTCTCTCGTTTGCTTTATGGACATTTTGTACGGTCATTATCTAATTTTTGTGACCGTGCAGTTTCAATTCGATGAGCGAGCGTTTATGCTCGTTATAAAGGCATTTCGAAGGGGAGGGTGAGACTGGACGGGAGGCTCATTTTATCGCCTAATGAGACCTGCTTTGCTCATGATCGTAGCGTAAATATCGTTCCACCCGATCGGTTGCTTTTGACGGAAGTTACGGAGTCGTTATTATAAATATGCTATTTTATGAAACACTCCCAAAGCTGATGGGTGACCCAAAAATTAATTCAAACTTTCAAAGCAGCTTTGGAATGACACTGGGGGGTTTTATGTCTTCAGTGATGTGAGAAAAAGAGTTCTGCTGCAGTGGTCGATGCGTTCTGGTTTTTTAGTGCTAATATAGCTTATAAAATGCATCCGCCGTTAGAAGAAATGTGATGATGCATTTCATTTGCATAGTTATTTCGTTTCGAGTTTACTCATGCATACAAAGCGTGAGATATGAAAACAAATATTCAAATACGGTGTTGCAGTAGTTAGAGTAAAAAATAGAATAATTTTATGAAACGAGTACTCATTCAAAAAGCGAGTTCGAAAATCGTTTTATTTAATTAGTAATAATATAATTTACTTGAATGAAATTGAATTCAGAGCTATACGAGATACAACTGATATACACTGAACTAATTAAGTGTAATGTTCTGCAGACAATATATAATCCAGCCCAACTGACTTGCCGAAAACGTTAGTTGAATTTCTCATCTTTGTGATCTTTTGTTGCGACCACTAGTAAATAAATATCTTTAGCCAATTCCCATGAGATTATAATAAATTAATTAAATTTGATGTCCTTTGTGTTTGGGTTAAATAATGTTAAACTAAATAGCCATTGTTTGGATCGGTCAAAATTGTTGAAGCCTCATTTTGTTTTTGTTGTCTACAGTTTCCTTGAAAGGAAAAATATATCTTAAAAAAAGGGATAGTCTTAAAAACATTTTATTCTAACATTTTAAAATGTTTTTTTACAGTGTTTTATTCTTTCCTAAATGTCACGTAAGTAAAGAAAAAAGTAAATTTTACAAACAGACGGCAATAGATGTATGAAATAGCAATTGACTATTTATTGTGTTTTGGCTAAGAAAAGCAAGAAACCCAACACATTTGTTGCTTTTTTGCACTGGCTCAATTAACTAAATTTGGAACAACTGCCTTAAGCAGTGCAGGCTTGCTTATGCCCCTAATGAGCCTGAATAGCAGACTGACAAATGACTTGTTGGGTTATTCTTATCAGAATAATACATAATTTGCAGGAAGACAGAGGCAGTCCCAACTGGATTTGAACTCCCGACGTGTTAAATGTGTTGTAAAATTGTGCAAGTTAGCGACTGTACCATTGGATATGTTTACTATTTTTAGAACCATAATCAAAGGTGTCATAGCAGTTCCTCAATCAAATTAAACGGTAAAGTTCTGAATAAGAATTGCATTCTTCATTTGGTTTAGAAATTGGTAGATATTGAGACATCCAATTACCAGGATTTCTATACGAGACTAACTAAAAAAAGCTTATTACTTAAGGGAAGTAAAACCCCTTGATAATTCGAAAGGAATGTCTTGTCAGATTTAAATAACAATTTTATTAAATGTCCAGAAAGCAATTTTATACTTAAGTAATCATAACTAACATTCTGGACCCATCGAGTCGCATCAAGTCGATATCAGCGAAACGTTCCCTAATCATTATTACATCCTTCTCAAAGACCGTATTCATCACCCCGTCAAAGTGACAACCTACGGAGAGCACATTATTCGTTATCACTTCCCTATCCCCTATCAACCCATCGTCTAGCTGTAGACAAAAAGGCAACCCATCAAACCCAACAGTTATCGGTGCGGACCGTTAAGAAACTCGATCCTTAAAGAAACTCCACTTGTCAATGACCCGTTGGTACGGGGTCAGTCACCCCCTTCCTCCCAGGATGACACAATCGATTCCTTTTTACACCGGCGACGCGAACACCACACCCGAGGAAAGAAATAAATGAGTCGCAATGACTTGACCGCTCCCCACACACCAAGCACGTTCATTCTCCCGACCGTCGCGCGAACGCGTCAAAAGCGGGCACTCTCGCGGCTATGCACCGCGACATTGATATTTGCACATTTAATTAGGTGCAGCGTGTGTGTGCGCGCATCCGAGCGAGCGGGTAAGTGGTGTGCGAGAAAAACGACCGACCCGTGGAAAGCGATTAGATTTGAATAATTTTTCGCACAACCATAACCGGTTGGAACGATTGGAAATTGCTGGAGCAAGCGAGCGTGTTTCAAGGACATGGGGTTGCAAGCGAAAACGAAACAGCGAAAAAAAAAATACGACCGGCTCAGACTTAGGTAATAAAAATAGTCGTTCAACCTGTCAGTAAATGAGCACCAATCAACGCCATAAATAACAGCACTTTTGCCAACTATGGGGCGCCCTTTACGGCAGCAAGCAGACGACGAACCCATCCCGGGTGGACCGTGCGGAAAGCGAACGCGATCACTCCGTTCTGTGCCGAGAACGGAAACGTCAGTTTTGCTAGTCGCTCTCATCGTCACACACCCTGCTCGTCAATAGTTATCAAGCGAGGCGGGGAGTTTATGTTCTTCCTCACCAGCACCCCAACACTGAGCATCTATTCAAATCATCGCACGAAGCGTCTGCCAGACGTGACACCATGGGGAAACGCGGTGCGCGAACGAAACGAAACTCCTCACCAAACCGCCAGCTCGGGTACGATTGTTATTGGTCTTTTCACACTTTCCGATCCGAAAGGGGAATCGGTTTGCGGAATCGATCGAAATCGTTGCAGCCTAACCATAAATTACTTAATACCGCTTCGAAACCGCAACACCGGCAGCTGGTTTTACAAACTGGGTTGTTGCCTCCCGTTCTACGATCGTTTGTTCGCACTGCTCGGTTCTATTCTTCTGCTGCTCCACGGTGGACATTGATTCTTGGACACAGCTTGAAAGTGAGTTCATCACGGGCATCGCGGTAGGACTCACCCGCTACAATGTTGCGCTGAGGCACCGCGCCGTCGAGTTGAGTTGGGTTGTAAACGGGTGGAAAACCGATCGAGAAGAGGAAAGCAACATCAGCCCAGCACGCAGAGCCGCACGGTAGCACCGAAGATTTAGTCCGTGTCTGAATGTTTCTTCCTCCCGAACGTCCCGGAGGAAGATCCGCCTCCCATAAAAGTCAACAAACTTCATTAACATAATGACGGTTGAATTGACTGCTGGCCTCTACGGGTGCGATGCCGTGTTCGTCCCCAGGGATGGTTAGAAGTTGCGGAATCGATTTTGCGCTACCGTGCTTCATTTGTCTTTCGATTTCGTTTCCGAACGACCATCCGTAACGTCATCGACCCTTGCTATTACGCATGGGGCATGAGTGTCGTTAGTGCTAGTGTCGACCATCAATCTCCGAAGGGTCCAAACTGTGGTTGGTACAACCTAACAGGGCATCGGAAGGCTGGCATCGGAATTGTAGCAATTGTTCGCTTTGATCAGAGGGACGAATTGTTAAATTGCCATTTAGTTTGCATTTAATGAATGCGAAATTTGGTGTCTTTAAATGTCTTCGAGTTGAGATCTTACCATTCTACTATCGTTCCAGCGTTCTCCCAATGTCAGTGTGTACTGCTACGCGTACTGACCTTCGTAATGCATCTTCCTTCCCATAGCGAATTGCACTCGGTCGTTTCGCTCGAAAAGATCCTCCCCGGTTGGTGTTTTGCATCAGCTGATTTATTTCACCCATTTTCTTTGCCATTTTGCCTCAACACAAACAAAACCGCAGCGCGGTACGATTTATTCCATACCGGGATGTGTTTTCTTGAAGATCGTCTTGTGTCTGAGCGAGCGAGAGAGAGGTCACGTCACTTCACGTGTTGCCCTCACTTCACTTAATTATGTCGCCGGGGTTGCCAGGGTTCTACCTTACGTTCCAGTACGTAACACGTAACCTTCAGGTATTGTTGGGCCCGGACCATTTGCGCTCCGTTCGTTTGCCACGCCACATAATTCTTGACCTTTCCCACCTTTTGGGAGGTAAGAAGTAACCGGGCCAGATCTTTGCATGGGTTGAATGTACGAAGGTTCTCTAATTATGCGGAAAATTTGTAGTAATACACACCCCGTGAGGGAAAACAATCGGCTGGAGTGACCGTGCGGTCTCTGGTGTTCGTCTGTGTGGGAAGTGTTGTAAAGTGGAGTGCGTTACGAATCTCCTCTACCACCGAGCGTGTTTTGCTGTGTCTCCGTTGCATTTGTAGGTGCTTGATGCACTGTTATTTACTTGTTCTTGTACTCTGCCGTGACCGTGACCAACTCCGCTATTGTCTCAAGGCACTCTGCCTCTTCCGGTGGATGTGAGAAGCTTCGAGGTTCTTAACCTCCCCTACGCGGCCAAAGATACTGAAGAAGTCGGTGGGTGGCTTGTCGTTCTCAATGGATTTTCGTAATACTTTTCTTATCTGAGTTATACACTGCGTTGATCTTCGCATTTCCTGGACACATCTACTCTGCAGATAACCTCAAAACTGCTCCATATTCTCCACCAGCAGAACAGCAATCTCTTCTTACCGGGCGGTACATTAATCGATTGCAAAAACGGAAACCATAACGAACGTTTGTACTTATCTCTGCGACCGGCAAATAGAAGTTCCGACCGGGGGAATTCAAAGTTCCGTGCCGTTTGAGCTCGGCGGTTTGCGCAGGAAAGCGGCCGCGTACCGCAGGACGTGGTCACCTTGGTACCGATCGTAAATCAAACACCGTGTGCCCGGGAAGATTTACTATCGCGCAAGACAAACTGACCGTCCAACCTCGTCGTGGGACGTGTCCAGCTGGCGATGGCACGCGCTTAGGAAAACTGCACGCGCTCTAAAACCGTGCACAACAATCTACCCGCTTTTCGGTCGCCAAAAGGTTCTCGGGCTGAAGAACGCTAAACTATTCAAAAACGGGAAGACCTTCTAAGTGCAGTTGAAGTCGGTGTGCGAAATTGTGATGCCCGTGGTTGTGTGATAAATTGTGAAAACTACGTCCATCCATCCGGCAAAACCCGGCAGGAACGTGATCTGTTGCGCAATAGGGAGAAACACAACACTGCCCCGCTATTTAGAATGAGAACATGGTAACGATGGTCCCTGGCCCTTTGGTGCGAGATTGATACCGGGTCCGGCGGAGTCACACCAAGCGGGAAAAGATTAATGTACGGAAGGCTAATTGACGGTGACCGAAGTATGAGATCCGAAGCCACGCCACGGAATGGCTGGCCCTGTGCCGTCGCTGTAGAGAGGAGATGTAGAGCTTTCAACCAAAGGCCCGCAATGTACGAGCTTGAAGTTTTGCACTGGTAAATGTATTCAATTAGCGGAAATACATTTCTGTTTTTAATTAGAACCATCTGTACACTGTTTTGCGCCAGCATTGTAGCTTACCACCGGGAAGGGCTTAAAATGCGACTCATCTATTTGAGCGCTGCGGGATTGCCCACGAAGGATCGCCGGTTCGTTAGCTTAGAGTGAGTTGAGTGACCAACGTTAGAGAGGGAGAAAAATGAGAATTTTTAAAGGTTGAACTTGAGCCCTTGTTTAATCATTTGGTGTTTTTAATGAAACCTGAAGTACAGTTTAATGCTAACCACGATTGAACCTTTTCGGATTTCAACGAGCAGGAAACCTCCAAGAGAAATATGGAAGTCATTAGAGATAGAGACAAAACTTTGTATCAAAAGAAGCATCTTAACAATTTTCAATATATGGGAAACTGTATGAACGATGCTTCAATGGTATACCGAAATATTGGAATTGTGAAACATTTGATTTCAAAAGGTTAATTCTGGAAAGAAGCATGCTCACGTCTTTTGGAATTTTCTGGAATTACGTAGAAAATGAAAGTAACATAACTAAGATTACCCTCACCTTACAGTTGATGTTTTCGCTTCATTCTTCATCCAAGCGCACAATTTAATGAGCGTGTTACAACAGCATCATATTTACATCTGATCCGACCGCATTGCATTTGCCGGCAATGGAATTTCCCTTCCTTTCTCCGCCATAAGCAACCGACACGGTGCAGGAGGACGACATGCCGTCAACAACACGCTGCAACTACATGATTTGCGTGTGGCGGCACCTTACGCCGCCTTCGGATGAATCAGTGCGCGGAAAGATTTTCTCTCCCCGACCAGCGGTAACCGTCCGCGGTATGGTCTGATCATTTTCTGGCTGGTTGACTTCATTGGCCGTCCCGCTTGCGCCGTTTGCTGTTTGGAACTTTTTCCCGAAGGTACTGCCGCAGCCAGCGAGCTCTGATAAGCGTGAAATTAATTTGTTTTCTAAAAATATCTGTTATCCACAGCACCAGCTGTGCTGGGAGTGTGTTTTCACCGATCAGCTTCCTAAAACAACCAGCAACCAGGGAAACATTTCGGAATCGACGTCGGTTCCGTCCGCCGAGCCGCGCATGGAATCGCAGGAATGAAGGTCAATCGAGTAAAAGCGCGCTAAAGCGACACCGCCGTTGACGTGCTGCATGATGGAACCGCACTGCACCACCGGCACAGTTCGATACGAAATTAATTCCGAAAGCATCCCACAAATCATCCCTTTGAAGGGTTGAAGCCGTACCGAAGCGGCCCAACTGCTCAACTTTTCCATCCCGGTGGCACATGAATGGGTGGGCATAAGGGAATCTTTGGTTCGCTCCGTTGGGTGGCAGGTCACAAATAAGCACTCCTCACACCGGCGGCTCTAATGATCGTCTATCACTCGCGCAGCCGAAGGTCTGTCGTTGAAGGCGGCGGCAACGTCAAAAATAAAAACGACACACCCGCCGACACGGTCGGCATCGGAAGAGTTCGCGATCGTACGCGGTACGGTGCGAGTAATCGATCATTAGGCTTAACATGGCATCGTTCAGGTTGAGTTGCAGTTCTGGTGCATGTGCCAACCACGGAGACAACAGCGAGAGCGGGTGCCGACTGATGATGCCAATCGTTCTGATCCAAACCTCAACGGTATGTCTTCCACTTGAGGAGACAAAAAGGCAGCATCCAGTGTATCGGATTTCCAAGTCCCCGAGACGCAGTGCCCTCTCGATGCGAACGGCTGCAACTGTCATGAAGGTTCTGGAGAATGGTCGAGCATCCTGGAAAGCCTCGAGATGAACAAGAATAAAACGGAGAATGAGCTTTCAAGACGGACGGGCGGGGCCGTATAGAAATTGATACATAAGCCGGGTTTTGGTGAGCTAATGAGTGTGAGACTTTGAGATTGCGACACACAGCTAGTGGATGAAATTGTTTTCAGCTCATCTTCATAGAAGTTCTTTAAGCGATTAAATAAATAAAAATGAAAAAAAAAACACTTTTGGAATTTTCTGACATTTGCTTTGATGAATTGATGCACTTATTCGAAATTCCTCCGCTGTGTACTGTTGAGAGTGACTTCGATAAGCAGTCAAGCTACCAGTGGAACAAAATAACATGCAAGATGATATCTCAAATGCCTTCCGAAACAAGCTTCCCAACCTAAAAAAAAGGCGAAACACCAAAACCATTTTTGAGGATGTCCTCCGGGATCATTTTCACATCGTTTTGTGTTTTACCTTCTCAAAGAATTTCCACGGCAAAGGTTTATTATTGATAATTGTGTTCGTGATGCAAATTAAAAATTTCACAGTAAAATCGATTACGTGCGTACTCGGGCATGAAAGAGCTTCGCATTGTTGTTTTTATCATGTGGTCCTGCTGCTCCCGGTGGCTCTTTTGGACATGGGAATTCCAGGTGCCACATGTCCCGGGCGGACCACCGTATCTCGATCGCGTTGGGTTCGAATGTCCCGAGGGAAGCACACCGCAACAGAACCCGAGCGTGTTTGATTAATGATGGCCATTTGTGTGCCATTTGCAAAACACTCTCTCAAGGAGCTCTAATACACGAGAAGGAGGAAGAAGCGATGGAATGTTCTGAAACGTCCCTGTACCACCAACCACCGGGGAGGGAATGGGAAGAAACAGTTGATTTGCAAACTTTTTGGCAATGCTTCTTTCTTTCCGCTTTCTGCGGCAACGCTGTGGTGAGGATAAAAAAGAAACCACTTTTGACAGCCCCACACAACCTGCCACTTAACTGTGTGGACTGTGTGTTCCCAGGCCAAGGCCCGCAGCTCCAATTCCAGTAGCTCCAGAATGCGGATCGATCGATTTGTGTGAGGTTTTTTTTAATGGTTGGTGGTGTGGACCCACCAATCGGGGTCCCAGTTTAGCCGAGCAAACTTCACGAGTCAAAAATCCAGTTTCCGGTTAATTATGCGCCCCATCATTCGATCGTCAATCAATGGAAGTTTACTACTGCTTGCTGGTGTGTCAAAATATTCATTCTCCGAACGGGTGTGCTTGTGTGTGGAGACGAGAAGACCCTCTTCACTATTCAGAGGCGGCAATTGGCTAAACTGATTCATCAAACGGTCCGGGATGTTGGAAACTTATCTTTCCGTTCGTATCGCAGCCCGTTTGACAACTCGTACCCGTTGGATGGGTGAATTCTTTTCCACCCATCAGCTCGCTGGAAGCTCGTTGCACAAACAGTTCAACCCCGAAAACCCCAAGTTGGGGAATGCTTTCTAGAGAATGTCATATTTTGTGGTCGTGTTTCTTTGATTGATCTGTTTGATCTTTGACCAGAAGGTTTGATTTTTTGGGACGTTTACAGTTAGAAAAACGAGCCTGCGGTGTCTTAAAAAACCGATGCATCCGGAATGCAAACATTCAACCTGTCCAACATGGTTAGGTAGCAAAACGGGGTAGCATTTTCATTCAGCTTAATTGATTGTTTGATGCTCGATGAAAGTGCAGACCATTCGTGGGCTAATAGAGTTTAATGCGTGAACCTGGTAGATTAATCAGACCCAGCGGTTGGTAATAAATCCGAACAAACATGCTCCTTGCGCGGTGGCGGCGGTGCAGTTAATCCACATTTCCTGTGAGGTTGATACTGATTTACGCTCAATTAGCTGTCTAGCGGGTAGAGTGCGAGAGAGCTGTACAGCTACGATGGGGCGAACAAGAACGCGATCTTGTGGTACGAATCTTCACCGGAACCGATTAGTGCTGAGAAGCCCGAGCCCCGAGCGCAGAAATACCACAAAGGCAGTGATTTAATTAAAAGATGAGATGGCCCCTGCCACGATAAGTGCAATTAATGATGATAATAATTATCTGCAGGTGATGATGGCTACTTCTCCCCCATACCAGGGCCCAGGGTATGTCCTTCCACTGGCACTGAGTTGGCGATATGAGGTGTCCGCTGCACGAACGACCAGTACAGTTGCAATTTGCACCATTGCATCACTCGGAACGGGGTAAACCGGTTGCCGTGGTACGTACGGACCCGGGCGGCAGGGAATGGGTTCGGTCAGCTGTTTTGTTTCGCCCTGCTTCTCGTGGTTGCTGCATTTCAGAGGTGCATTGTTACCCGCAGTCACTGTTGATGTTGTTGTTGTGCGGTGGACAACCTAGCTGAACCGATGTGGCGCATTCGTTGCATATCCGGGATGGTACCGACGAAAGACAATGTTGTTAGGTTGGGGTTTTGTTTTTTTGTCGATGATTTAATCTCGGTCGTTTTTTTTTTTCGCTTCGTTGTAATCGTGCATGATTACAGGTGCACTTGAGCGTACAGATTGCACAATTTTGTGGTTTGTGGAAGGAATGGGGTGGCCGCGGGGATTTCGGTTTGTAACACGATACAACAATTATTGTGTGATGAGAAATTGAAAGTAACGGCGGGGCGGGGCTGGTTCACGCCAAACGAGCAAATCGCTTAATAAACACTTTCTAGAAGAAAAGGTGGAGATTTAAAAGCAGCTGACAGTGACAGACCTATGTTTATGCAAAGGCAGAAAGGGTGAGAAAAGTCATTACGGATGCACAATTTTGCAGAGCATTTAGGTTGATGATATCGTGACTATATTTTGAAGTCATGTAATTTGTGTGATATTATTAGCGTACAATATCTTCTCAATATTCAACAAAAACTTTATTCTCTTCTCTGTTAGCTTAAATACTATAGAATAATCACTGAACATTGACAAATAGTTTTTAAAAATGTGTTTTGGTTAATGAGATTTTTATGTCAGGGAAAAAATGCACTTTGGATCTTTATGACGTGTGCAAAATGATATTAGAAATTCTGGATATCATTTTATTACGGCAAAGTTGTCAAAAATCCGGAGTTCACTCCAACCCGACTACGAACAATTCAAAACCGACTCCGGAAGGTAGGTCCGAACAGCATTATCCGGAGCCGTTTGGAGTCAAAATCGTTTGAAGTCAGAGTTGGAGTCATCTAAAGTCGGAGTCTTCGACTCCGGTCGATTCCGACTTTGACCGACTTCGATCAACTCCGGTCGACTCTGACTCCGATTCCGGATGACTCCGGACGATTCCAGAGCGTTCCAGAGAGTACTTCACTGGGTCAGACTTTATTTTTCACGATCAGGCACAACTTGAAATGATCATTCAGAAAAAGTTTTCAGCTACTACTTCGTGAGGCTAGAAACAACACATGCCTCAGTATACTAACACAAATCCTACAACATCTGTATAGAATTCCATGATGACTTCTTTGTGACTATTAATGACATTTTCTCAAAGCTTTTATTTGCTTCTAGCTCATTTCTCAGAAAAAAAGATAAAAGATAACGCATAATTTCACACTTTTAAAGACGTTTTAAATTCCTTTTGGATGGCAGTTATGCATCTTTTTTGAAGATGAATATATAGATAACCTAGAAATAAATTATTGATGTTGTTCCTGCAGGGATATACATGTATAATTAGGTTTCAAGACAGCTTCAACATTTTCGTAATGACATCCTTGCCGTCCACAACATCATGTCTGAACCGTCCTATTCAGGTCGAGACCACAAAACTCTGCCACACTTTGGGATACACCTCCAAGACATACAATTCAAGAATAACGACCAATGTGACCCGGTTGTGGTGTGAAGCATGCTGCCACAATTGTTTGCCCCCTCTGGGGATGCATGTTATTCAAATACAACAACCTTCTCCGCATCCCGTCCCAAACGTCAGCCCACCCGTCCAGTCAAAGTGCACCAAGAACAACGTGCATCAAATCATACTTACAAATACGATGCCGCGATCGATCGGCATAGATCGCCACCGGCTGGTTGGTTTCTCGGTCGGACCGAGAAAACTCCATCACGAAACGGCTGGGAGTCCAGCCCGATGTGCGGAAAGTATCGCGCTTCGCTTTCTTTCTCTCACCCTCACCACAGCTGCATCCAGAGGCGAAGGTACCCTTAGGGCAACCACGGTGCAAAAGATCCGTTAGATCCAATAACTAGCTGTTGTTTTAATTATCTACCTGCGCTGCAAGCGAAAACGAGCCACACAGCATAGAACTAGAACAGGCTGGCGGCAATGCCCAGCGGGCGCATGTTCTTGCGCACCCTGCTTGGCAGGTGATCCTCGCTCGATCATATTGCTCCGGCCGGCGGTTGCCGCAGAGCGTGCAATTGTTCCATAATCGAGCCCGGTCTATCAGCCACGCTCGCCATCCATTCTCTGGGGCGTTCACAGTCTAGCCACGAGGCCAGGTAGGGCGCTACTGAGCTACTGCTACCGCAACCGCTGCTGTTGCCGCTGCACTCTTGCTTGCTATCCGTGCCACGAGCACGCCCTTGGCTCTTATGGGCGTAAAAATTGATCTCATTTGCTTCCGAGCAGCGCTATGGAGCTGCTGAAGTTTGCAGGATGCGTAGCGAAGTGTTTTTTTTGTGCAATTACGCCCCCTTTGTCTGGTTAGGGAACGGGAGCGACTGGAGGTCGGATGCAAAGAACGCTTAAGAACGCACAATGCAACCGTGAAACAGGGTTGAGCAATGGGCTCAATAACAGTTATTTGTGTCCACTAGCGGGTTATGGTAGCGTAATGGAAACCATATTTGTTGATTTAGTGGAAACCACTCACGCTCATGTTTGGTAAACCGTGTATAACGCGTGTAGCATATAGTATTACTATTATTTAAAATGATTACATCAAGATAAATTGCTAGAACATTTTAGAGCTAATCCTTTTTCGTAATGTTATGGGGCTACAATTTACAGATTTTCCAGAACTTCTGAAAAACCCCTACGCACGATATCAATTAGAAATAATTCGTTCAATCAATTATCCATCCCCGAAAAAGATGTTTAAGAGATTTGATGTGTTTTGGACTTTATTCAACTCTTAATTAGATGAACTTACATTACTTTATGATTTCACCCGATAACAACATTAAGATGTGTTCTAATTACTTAAAGACAAGCAAACGAAATACTAATTAACTCATTATACTATTTATTACTAATTACGAATATACGTCTTTAAACCGACATACAAGGGAGGTATATTAAAACGGTCACAGCCGCTTTCGCGCATGCATTGTGTTGATGCTCACATACAACATCAAATCATTGACTGTGTCAAAATGTAACAATGCTTTCATACATTTTGTATTGCAGAGGAAGATGGCCAGAATGAATTTTACATCGTTTTCAGGATGGAAGAACAATGATATAGTTTCTTAGTCAGCAGTAGATCGATATGGTCTGAATGATCATTACAATATATTTTAGTAAATCTAACTCAACTCATGGGTAATGGGTACAAGCCCCGAATAGACCGTACCCCATACGTAGCCCAACCTCCAGACCATATCACACGTAGCGACTAGGACTACTCACCTCATATTGTCTGTATTGGAAGATAAAAAACGTTGAAGTATTTATATTTGAGCAAATTTTGCACTGTTATATCGATAGATTTTTTAATTCAATAGCAGCAGGCAGGTGATTCAGCCACTCTTCTTTTCTATTCATTTGTATTCAAAATGCGGTTGATTGCAGTTAATTATGTATTTCATTTATTTGTTCTAAGGCCAGCGATAAAGGTTTAAACCAGATTGTTTTTTTATCTTATAAAACCATCTAATACAATGTTGCGTAGCTGCCCACTGTCAATCCAGCTTCAAATGTACAACTTTGGTTTGGATATTGAGTTTTCACAGTATCAAGTGGGTTATCAAATTTACCATAAAGATTCGAAAAATATAATACCTCCAGCCGGAAAACATTCGCGTATATAGCGAGCGATCAGCGTACATTCGTCCTGACAGTCTGACCGCAGCCTTTGGTAACAGGCATCGGTAGTTTCGCGGAACAGCGTCTCGTTCGCGTAGTTATTGCACTGTACGTAAATTCGGTCCAGATTGGGTCCATACTGCTCGCTGTACAATCCCGTTCTCAGCATATAGCAACGCAACACACAGTCGAAATCACCTTCCGCACCTGCTACATGCGTTTTGGCGCACGAGAACGAACGGTCCGGCATGGGATACTGCACCATATCGGCACACTGCAGCAGCACATCGAGCTGTTGAAGCGCGTTGAGTCGAACAAACTGAGGCGTTACGACGAGATTGCCATAATGCTCGTAGTAACACCGGAAGGACTCATACGCACGTTCGCACGCCTCGTCGTGCGGTGCTGGTCGGTCGAGGCGCTGGGAGTGCAGGCAGCGGTAAGTACGCCGCTCGTAGTCACAGTCGTTCGGGTCCGGATGGAAGAAGCTGCGCATTGCTGCCTCCTGCACGCCGTGCGTATCGTTCCACCAGCCCAGGTTGAGGCCCATGCAGCGCACCATGCACTGCGTTTCGGCATCGTTCGGGTAGATGAACTTGTTGTAGACGGCTAGGCGGGCGCAAGGGATGCGCAGATATCGGACGCACTCCTCCTGTGCCTGAACAACACGCTTCAGCTGGCCGGCGTCACGGTAGCATTGCGATGCCGCAGTTGCAGTGACAGCTAGCAAGCATACTAACCCGAGGTAGTAGAGATTGACCGTTGCCATCGTGTGTTGTCCTCGTAGTGGTAAAGGTTGACTTAATTGTGCCACCATCTGGCGGCGGTATTTATGTATAAATTCTCACATCAAGAATTCCGTAAAATCAAAGCAGTACGATAATAATGGCACGTATGCAACTATGTTCCTTTTGCGTAACAAACACGCCTTCCGTTTACAAGTGCGACCCAGCTTGTTATCTGAAATATTTGGTGCAGTTTTGAATTTGCAGTATGCAGCAAATAAACAGAAAGAAATCCAGGTATTTCTGTTGTAATGCTTTTAATATTTTGTGTTTCTGTTTTCAGCTGCGACCGCACGCAAGCTTTTGTCTAGAGAAGCGCCGTACAAGTTGCGCTGTTTGTTTGAACAAGCGCCTCGACAGCATAAACAATGCATACAGTGGCCGGCAATATAAAGTGGCCACTACTTACAATTTTACATTTTTTCCATTTTTTCCGTGAAAAATGAAGTTATTGTACTGCTTTATTTTTTGAAACATTGTTCGTGATATGCTTAAGAATGTGCAGTACCAAAACATGACAAAAATGAGAAGTTTGCTTCAAGAAAAAATATTTTTTTCCAAAATTGATCAAAATCACTGTGCCAAAATAAAGTGCCCACTTTATTCATTGTACAGAAAATATTTTTCTGAACAAATATAACATCAAACTTTTAATTTATATGCGTTCTTCTTGCATTCTTTACATGTTCGATGATCTTTGGCGTATTTTTTTCTAATTTTTAAAGGTTTATCTAGTTCTGCATCTAGTTTTTGCATCTGGTTCTTCTCAAGCGTTATCCAGAGCTTTAAATTTCAATTTATTTGTTTGTGACACCAGTTTTATCCACCTTAGCACATAGAATCTGCCTCAAATTCTCGATGGAACCAAGATTTAGACTTCATGGAGGACATGCAAGGTGTTTCATACGATACTAATAGAGAAATGTTTTTGTATTGATTGTGTGTGTTGAGATGTTAGCCTGTAGGAACATGTTTTTAGCTTTCAAACCCCATTTTTTTAAAAGAAATATCCCAAAGTATTGATGAAGAATGTTAAAAAAGGTATCAGCCATAGTTGTACTTTCGATTCACACCAGTTTTTACGCTACTCCTGAAGATAAACACCCCCTAGCTATCACATTGCAATTTTCGTAATTTACTGCCCGTTAGATGTGGCGTCCTTCAACTTCCTCGCTCGAGCTACAGCAATCTAACAAAGCCAATTGGCTTCAATATGATCAAGAACATGCAGATATATCGTTAGATTGTTGAAAAACTGATATTTGGACAGATGAGTCCAAATTAGAACTGATGTTCAAAAATATCTAGACGCGATCCAACAAACCAATATGTATGAAGAGTGCAATGTGATGACCAGAGAGGGGTTTTCTATGCGAGGAGTGGAGAGCATGGTATGAATCGACGGCATAATGAAAGCTTATACCAGACGATTTCAGACGATTCCGGACAATTCCGGACGATTCCGACGATTCCGGACGATTCCGACGATTCCAGACGATTCCGGACGATTCCGGTGGAACTAGCGATTCCTTCTCTCTGGAATCGGAATCGGAATCATAATTGCCGGAACCGGAGCGGAACCGTGGGTGCGATCCGCAGAACCCATCTCTAGTATTAACATTTGCCATAAAATTTGATAAAAATGATCGATTTTGCAAGGATTTATCTAACAAAACGTTAGTCACGCATTCAATAATAGTATCCCATGAGTCACCAGAGAAAATTTGACATGACTCTATCAGTTGAACTTTAACCATGATGGCCAAAAAAGTAAAGCAACTTCGTTTAGAGCCGTGCGCGATGAAAGAATGGCACCCCGTAGCCTGTTCTGGCTTATACAACATCTTGGCACTATTAGACAACAATCAGAGCATCGAAACAAAGTCCAGTTCCCAACGGTTGACGTCCCTGAGCGACAAGGAGCTCCAAATGATGCTCAAAATGAAGACCGGGGGAAAACAATCCGAATAACTTACGAAAGGGAGCTCGCAAGATTGAAGTGCTTTTAAAATGCAAACGTACATATGAATTAATGATTAAACCGTTTAACACACACTGAACTACCCAGGAGTTTACTTTGAACCGTTGCTAGAATCTTGAAGAGTCATAATCCTAAAAGCATTGCTAAATAAGCTCCATTTCTCTCATCCTTTACCTTCGCGTAAAGACTTTCAAATCGATCTTTAACGGCTAATAACCGTCCCCTTTACATTGCAGATGTTTTTTCCTCCCCCAATTCGATCCAGCTTCTTGGGTGGTCTTAAACGTCGATTGTGTAAACTAATCCCCCCTGCTTCCTCTCCCCTTCACATATGACGAGTTGGCACACGCATGCACACAATTTATCGGCACACGTACGATTTGATTCGCTTGGTCCGAGCATCAATTGAACCGCGCGCGCGTAAGGCCGAAGTATGAACCGAATCCCCGCGTACCGAATTAGCATACCCTTCACGCAATCGGGCGGCATATGATTATGCACCACACGCCACACTAATCAACACATCCCTGCCGTACCACCGCCGGGACGGGTACAGATGGACGGAAAGTCTTGTTGTTTTTTTTTTTTGCCTACGATTACGATGACGAAGCGAGGATTTGCGCTACACTTTTATGCCATAACCCATCGGCTATGGCCGTTTGCTGGCGGGACGGGGCCTGCTCACTTGAAGGGATGCATTTTCTTTCCAAACAGACACACACATGCGCACACACATAGACACATAACAAGCTGACGCACCGATCGGGCAACGCACGGAGTACCTTTCCGCGTCAAACATATTTCATAATCAAACATCATCGGCCGATCGGGCGGCTACTAAAGGCGATTGGCGTTGCAGCCCGGTTCTCTATATCGCCCCGGTGCCATCAAACCGGCAGAAAAAGGAGCGCGTGCAATGCAAACAGCTGGAGCAGCAGAAGAGGAAGAAACTGTGCGGATTAATTCTTCGCTGTTATTTTTTCTCTATATACATATATTTCTCGTGCGAATCAAGAGTTGCATCAGCGACGACCGAGGGGTACCACCAACGAGCCATTGGCAACGCAACGCAAACCCGGGAATCATGCAAGCACGCCAGTGTTTCGAACGAAGGCAGTGAAATTACAGCTTAAAACGATATTAAAACGCTTCGGTCATATATCTTTTGACACGTTCCCGTGGAGGAGGCAGAGGATACAGGCCGGCGGCCCGCTGTGTATGGTAGTTTGTAAAAATACATAATTAACTAATTGTGCACGCTGATGAAGAAATATACGAATGCGAATAAATTATGCAACCCGAGACCGTGCGATCCCGCATTCGCATTGGGTGTGGTCTCTTTCCCTTTGAATTAGCCGGGCCCCTTGTTATGATGCAGGGAAGTAAAAAAAATCCTGCTTAAAAACAAATTCTTTGGCCCAGTGTGTGTGTGTGTTTGATTGAATTTTGTCTCCAGTGAATGTGGTGCATTTGCAAGCTTACCATCCCAACAGCATTTGGGGCGGTAAGGTAAATGTTTGTTGGTTTGGCGACTAATTTATCAATGTTGCAACGATGGCGCTTGTTGAGAGGCGCCGTTAGCGTGGTCAGTCATTGAGTCGAACTCATTTCGAAATAAATTATCTCCAATCTGGGGCCATCCACCATTGGGGCGTTGCTTTTTTTTCACTGCAAATTCTCTCGCAAATCTCTGCGACAAACGACACGACTAAATAACAAATTAGCTTACGTTGTTAATGGCCGAAATGTTGAGAAGGGAGGAAGAAAAATAAAAACTGCCGAAACGACGTTTTCAACACATTTTTTTACATGAAAAACAAACAAAATATTTGAGAATAAATAAAATCTTTTAAGAGTACAGCCTCAATTTATTCCACAAAGGAAAAGGATAAGTAAACTAACATTACAAAAATAAAGATAGATTAATAGATAGAGCTGAACTCAACAAGTTGTCATAATTTTCCAATTTGAAAATATTGCCTTGGGACATTTACTTTAGTATCGAAAAAAGTAAAACAAAAAATAAAATATTGACTAATTAAATATTAAAAAATCATAAATGTTGACCTAACTTAACCTCATTTTGGTTATTCTAATTAACTTTACACATTAATTAAAAATTACACATTTCTAAAGCATGTTAGGTACAGGTTTCCTCAAGAGTTTGTCTTGTAAAGAGTTCAATGTTAGTGCATCGGGGGAAAACAGAGCATATTGTTTCATTTTTCAGCATACCCTTACGTGGAAATGATTTACAAACGAATTTAATTGCACTCCTTTTTGCAGCTACAATAATGAAACGAGATTCGTATTTGCCTTCGCTCTCCAAAAATTTTCCTATTTGATTCCTCAAAATCAAATAAAAAAACAAATCATTCCTTGTACGATTAACGGCTTAGGTTTGTTACAGATTTGTTCACAAATTTGTCCTCGGAAACCTGGACGGGCAACATTAAAGGGCAAATCATGTAGAAAAGAAAATACAACTTTTCGATTAAAACTATGCAACTGACTATCTATTTAAAACAAAAAACAAAAATAAATACATTCTAAGAACAAGTGGTATGTGAATCCAAATCCCTCGCGTTTATAGCATAGTAAAAGGAAATTGAGTTTTTTTGTTGCTGTTCACGATTAACTGCCATGTTTTACACACACACACCCGTGCGCGATCCTCACAATGTCAAATCTCGTTGAATCTCGTTTCATTTGACCATTTTTACCCCGATCCTTTTATAGATCTTCCCCTGCTTCGCTGCACGTTTCGTTATTCCCGTTACGATTGACGACTGCCTTCCTGGCCTCTCTTGCCTCTCTGCACCACAGACGCGTACATTGCATTCCAATCTGCCGGCTCGCCAATCGTCCCCGACACCCGATTTCGATATCCAAATAAACCATCGTTCGACAGTCCCGGTAGGCCGAGCAGTGCCGAGCGCCTGGATCAAAACGATCGCCGATCGGGGCAAAACGTGGCACACGGAGCCAACGATGTGGTCAGGATAATTGCGGTGATTACATAGTTTATGGCTCATTCTTTTTCCTCCCTCCTCCCTCTGGTGCCCTGGTGCCCCCAGACGGCAGGCGTCTGCACCGGTCGCCGGGACGCCCGCAGAAGTGCAACCGAGTGCAGCAGCGTGCAGGGCGTCCCGGGTGAAATATGTGTGTTTATTATTGTTCTTTAATTTGTTAGTTTCGTGCATGGGACGGGAGTGTTTGATTTGGCACCGACCTCAACCCGTGCTAGAAGCGATTTGCCCTGCACAGACCCTCCCCATCCCAATCCCCCGTTTTTTTGCGATCAAGCAAAACGTTCCCGATCAAGTTCAAGAGCGCGATGGCGAACATGCGTTCGGTGTAGTCGCGGTTGGTACGGCTCCTGCTACGAAAACCAAACGGTCAATAAATCCAAAGCGAAAAGGGCAATTCTGCGGCCGGGTAATTGACGGTATTTATGGGATTTATGGATCGAACGGTGCATTTTTCCGAGCGCTTCCATTCTTAACCGATGTGCGCGGATGGCGCTGGACCGACTTCACGCGTCCATCAACCATCGGAGGGGATGGATGGCAAAAGAACTTGCGACCCCGTTAACCGGCGAGAACAAATCGGTAATGGGCATCGGAGGGCTCGGTCTGATTTGCATTCAAGTGCTTCGCACTGCTAATGCAGGAAGGGATCTTGACTGGAAATCGATGTGGTGTGTAGCTTACATTTTCGAAGTTTTTTCCTCTTCGGTTTACCCCTTTTTCCTCGTTATCCGTACTGCCTAATGATGCGGTTGAATAGTTTTAATTAAATCGTTTTCTCCATGAATGAAATCATCCTCAAAACATTATTACTCTACTGCCCCAAATATAGTGAAAACTGTACGGAAACTGGTAGTTAATTTTGGATGTTTCGGGATGTTTTTAAAGCCCTACATCATACGCTTATGATTTAATTATTTTGTTTGCAATTATAATTGAAATGTGATTAGCATCACTTATTATTACAATTCTTCATCAGTTACACCCTTTAGAAGACAGTTTGATATGTTTTGTTTTAATATATAATAAATAATAAATAAATAGATTCCATCATTCTTGGCTTCTTAAACTTGTGTTCCATCGTTCTTGTTTTTTGTTGTTGTTGTTCAGTTTCAACGTCCACTTAGAGTATTATTTTATCCGATCATTCATATTTTATTGAATTTTATTTTAACATTCATATTTTTTACTTGATTTCTACTATTATTTTATTTTATTTTTTATTCCGTTAGTTGCTTTTTACCTATTTTAAATGAGAGCCTAATGACAGTAAATCCACATCTTATCAATCCTCATATAGATTTAACTTATATTAAAACATACTTTTCATACACGTAGACAATAGAAACAGTTAAATCACTACAAAAATGTTTCTAAGGAATGAAATTAAAATGATAAAAAGGGACATTTAAAGAGCCAATTCTTTCCGGAGAACCTCATTTGAGAAGATTTTTACTTTTTGATCGGTATCAGATACTGTTTTCACCCCTTTCAGGTTCCCGTCATGCTTTGCGATTGATTTAAAAGTTGTTTTCATTTGCCCAACTCATTCATTGGTAAGTAAATTTCCCTTTCTTCGTCTTTTGTTCCTGATGATCGCACACCAGCCAAACGCTCGACTGAATTGTCCCATTCTCTAACTAATTAAATTATTCCTTCCACTGCACACATTGCACTGTCGAGGAGTAGCGCAAATCTAATTTCCCATCACCCATGCGGGATGGCATTCGAGCGGCCAATATTATTGTTATTATTATTATCATCACCACCACGAGGACCACGAGCGGTGCGAAATTGATCGGAAACGGTCTTGTTTCACATCACACAACATGGTGAATAATTGGAGCTTTGGCAAACGAAATGGTTAAGGGAAAACACAGACCTCCTACCGGGAGTAGGAGATAGCAACGAAGCAACGATCGTGTGGGAGAAAAGGAGAAAATCGATATGGGAGGGATGCACAGTAGCACAGCGGTCTCCTAAATACGCCACGATCAGGTGTAACACCACAATAAGAGCGGGGAGAAGGGAGAAGGGGCAGGAGATTGCTGAGCCGATCGGTTCGGTTGGGTGCATTCAATAAAAGTTAATTTCTCTCGCTTTCGGTTTTCATTCGGTTTGCGCGTTGGGTGCATTCTTTTGTTCACTTTTCATTCACGAATGATGATGGGGATTAGTAGATGGTGTAGGGAAGAAGGCGAAGAGGAACGGAGCTTTGTGCGAGCGATGCATTATCAGTGCAAACATGGAGCAGTGTGTGTGTAGGTTTGACCAATTTGACACACTTTCTATGGTAGCACTCAATGCGTGAAGGGCGGATAAACAATGCGAGAAATATATTATATTTTAAACATTAAACAGAAAGTATTTAAATGTGCACATGAAAACATGCCGTTCAAGAATAAAAAGATAATTCAACCTGACTAGTTGGCTCTTGGGGAAGCAAATAGGTAAATTTTATAGCAATTCATCAGTAGTAAGCTAAAATCAATATTTTCACAAACACACACACTCTCTCTCTCATTTGGTACGTTAACGATTTCCATACATTTTCCACTCACATTGCCATTTGACGACCTATAAGTCTACTTTCAATACAACAATATGTACATAAGTAGCCACAACATGTACATTGTGAGAAATACCTAAAAGATCACATTTTTAAAAGAAACATATCATCCAAAAAAATGGATAAATTTGCCATCAACAGCTTCCAGTGGCGTGTTTAACGATTGGCAGATTTCGCAGTCGCCAGAGGCCCCGTGAATATATCGTTAGAATATATATCATATGTCATATATCGTTAGAACAGTTGATAGAATAGTCCCTTGAGTGGCCGATTGAACAATAGACGCTGATGGTCCATGGCCGAAGAACCCTGAGTACCCTCCTTCCCCACGTTTTCTCGTTCTACATGTACTGTAGGGCTTGACTCTTCTTACCGCTTTGGACCCTTGACTAGTGATGCATAAAATTGGCCAAAATCTGAAGTCAACACCAATCTGACTCCAATAATTTCGGAACCGACTCCGGTAGGTAAGTACGTGCAGCATTATCCTGAGTCGTTCGGAAACCTCTGGAGCCTTCCGGAACAGCTCGGAGTCGTTCGGAGACGCCCGAAGTCGTTCGGAGTCGGAATTGTTCGGATCCGTCCAGCGTCGTTTGGAGCCGTTCGGAGTTGTTCAGATCCGTCAGGAGTCGTCGGGAGTCGCCCGGAAATGGCAGAAGTTGGAGTTGTCCGAAATCGACCGGAGTAGGCCTTCGAAACAAAGACTTGTGTACGAAGTACATACGCAAAAGTGAAAGATAAAAAAACTACAACGAAATGAAATGCTTGATCATCAGCACATTTGCACCAGACGGCTCCAGTTGACTCCCACCGATTCCGGTCGACTCCGATCGACTCTGGACGACTCGGAATGACTCCGACTTCGGGCGGAACTAGTGTTTCCGATTTCTGCGGAGTCGGAATGGTACTAACAATAGTCGGAGTCGGAGTCAGAGTCGTGGATGCGCTCCAGATAGCACAATCACTACCTCGGACATCTTAAACCCGCACCAGACAGTCCCAGTTTCGTGTAATGCGTTCCGAGGATATATGCGAATCCAAAATCCGTGTTTTCGAATAACTCATTTTCACTTAATTTTACGAGTTTCGTCAGAATTTTTTTGATTCAATACGATACGCACAGCAAATTAAGTGTCAAACTGAAACAATTGACTCCAAGCATTCCAGATGTTCAAAAGAAGGAATTGCGATTAGGAATTAGATTTTTTCTGGGCAAGATACTCTGTTATGAAGAATAGTTTGGACATGTCGTTGCAAGTTGCCATCGCATTAAAACCAGCATAAAAAAGGTCTTTACAGTTATGTTGCATTATGTAATGCAATATTGTGCAAATTCTCGGACCATAGGAAATGGTCCTTCAATGTATAATGTCTAGACACAGCAATAAAAATAAAACAAATGATCTACACGCACATATTGACGTAACAGTCGTCAAACGTCACTCTGACAGCTTCAATCTGCAATCCATTTTTTCGTACGTTTTTTTTTGTGCAAAACTTCACCCACATCTCCGGAGCAAAGCGCGAAGAAAGTACGCCTTGTGGCTTGTGCGTTCCCGTCCCATTAGTCACCCAGCGGGAGACTGGCCGACCCCCTCGCAGGAATGTATCGAAGCACGAATTTGATGACTTTTGCGATCGATGTAGCTGACGCTATTTTGCATGCAAACGCCCGAGTGCAGTGGTTCTTGCTGGCCCTGTTTCTTTCCCGCGGTGCACCAACGCTGCAATAAATCATTTCGTCACTCACTATTAGCGCCGAACAAAACGCACCCTGGCGGCCCATCGCTGTTGAACCAGCGACGTTGAATAACTCATCGAACATTGTGTGCCTTTAGTCGAGGGCAGGGAATTTAAATCATTGCGTTTTGTGCGCGGCAGTATAGCTGGACGCGAACGCCTTCCCCTCGGGGGAGTGCCTGCCAAAGCAATGAGGAGGTGCAAGGTCAAACGCCTTGCGCAGTGTTCTGGTGCTGTTGTGCCGTGAAGAAGCGCAACAGCTAAAGACGGGCCTCAAAACGCAGCACCACCATGCAATCACCATTAACATTTTCAAGTCATCCAATTTGTACATTCTTGTTGCATGCCTCGTCGTAGTCTTTCTTCCTGCAGAAAGGCTACCATTCGCTACCATTCTTTCTTGTTTGCCTCGGCTGTTTTTCGCCCAAAGTACTGTATGCTTAGCGGGAGAGATAATGTTTGAGCTAGAATGGCAAACTCCACCGGTAGAGGGGAGCCTTCTAATCGATGGCTACGGTTAATTTGATTAAACGATTCGAGCACGAAAACTGGTGCACAACCGAGCGCGCAGAGCAAATAAGCAGTTTTCGGGCCCCGGCCCGGGCCGCACGAAACGTCAATCAAATGCTGAGCTACTTATCAGCAGCTCAAGTACCTGTTTAGGGGCATTTTTCGGTTCGATCGCTTGATTGAGCTTGTAAAGCTTATTGATTTATAGCAATTATTGTGTGTGGTTTTTTTTTGGGAAAAACCCTTTATATGGTCCTTTAAAGAGGAGCTACACTGGTGTGCCAAGATTTCTATTTTCGGGAATACACTTACGCACCAAGAGATGGTTCACGTGTGGCCTTGTCAGGGACGCGTAACCGATCATTACGTGCCGCGTCGATCGTGATCACTTTTCGACAAGCATTTGCTGGGGTTTTTTTTTATGTGGAGCTTCTTAACCTGTTTTGCATTTGCTGTACAACCATTCCCAAGCAACGTGTTGCAGCACGGGTAATTTTATGACCTCCAGAACGACGAGCTACACATCAGTCCAGTCCAAGGCCACCGTTCTGCCCCTTATGTGACGTTGAGTGATGAAGAAGGGGGAAGAAGGTCCGATAATTTACATGGATAAATATTACGCTGACGAACGAAATTGAAAGTTCAGCGTACGCGGGGTTTTGTGAAGACGAGTTGCTGCAACTTTTTTCCGCAACTTACACCATCCCCGGTTCGCACCTTCCTGTGAGCGGGATAAGATTTGCAATAACAAAAACAACAACAAACACAACCACAAAAACACAATGCAATGGGCCAGGCCGGGATAATTTATGAACAATCCCTCGAGGGATGGCCCCAGACGGAAACGGCTGTGGATGATGACTTAAGACCTGCCCTGACCAAGAGAAGGCAACCGGGCCAAAAGGCGCCGTTTTTGTCTGGGCCGTCCCGGGTTGCAAGTGCAACCAGCAACAAATAGACCACATTGTATGCGATTTATGTAGCATAGTGGTGAGTGGCATTGTTGTGGCGGCGGCAGAAAGAACGAGTGCAACGTACCCTCGCTGATGTCGAAGCCCGAAGCTTCTCGCGTTTGTGCACAATTAGCTGTGTCATCGTCGTAAAATTGATGAATATTCACAGCCGGCTCGCAAGAAAACGTTCTACAGACTTTCAACGGCAACGGCCTCCACGATAGCGACAGTGTTTATGCCAAACCGACATCATAATGAAGGAAGGAAGGAAGAAATGAATAAAAGTCATTCAGCTGCAGCCCATTGCACGTTCAATAAGTCAGTGCAGAATGGGGACTGTTGCAGAATGCACAATTCATAGCGTCCCCTCTACACACACACAGCGGAAAATCACGATCGAACGTGCATTAGAACAAACACGAGAATGGTGCAGCATTAGCCAGTCAAATTTGCACCTCGGCAATTTGCTGGAATGAATTTTGAATTGTCACTACCCCTTTGCGAGGTACTGTTTGCATACAAAATAAATTCTATTTGCTCGCTCGCAAAGGGAACCTTTTTCTTGTTTTGTTTGCTGTTGCAAATCGTAGCTTCACATCGCAGCATTTTGTGCGACCATTTTATGACCACCGGTTTACGGTCTAAAAGCTTCCTGAAGATTAATTTTATAATCGGTTCTTGGCTGAGCTGGGTGGCGGTGGTGCAGGATCGTAAATGTGTTTTTAATTAAAGATTTATTGCACATTTGTCAGACGGGTGGTGGTTGGGTATGTAGCATTGAAGTAATTTGCATTTTGCATACATCGAACTGTTTACTGCTCTCAAAAGCAAGGAAATAGGTTTTGTTAGAAAGAAGTAATCTGCTTGCAACATTCATTGCCCAACAGATGCAAAGCGGAAAGGAAGCGTTGGGATAAATAATAATTAATAGAAGCTGTTAGGGATGTTAAAAGCGTCCAATGAAAGCAATTTGACTAAAATGGAGTACTTAAAGTGAATTAATTGATTTCACTTTTATTACTCAGTGTATCACTAAGTAATAGATAATCACGAATGTAAAGCAAGAAGTCAACGTACCACTTAGTTGTTTCATTGTTGAACCATAAATAACTACTTTTTGGGTGATTTTAGACAATTTATGTATCATTTATTTTCATAACTTTATACTTTATTTACAACAAACTTTGACGAAAATAGCAAAAACCGTACAAAAACTTTAATCTATACTATTTATATGATTTTATTTAACATATTTTCCTTGCTTGTATTGCCGTCAATCTGAAAAAGTTCAAACA
The DNA here is from genome assembly GCF_943734685.1 of Anopheles coluzzii. Lineage (NCBI taxonomy): Eukaryota > Metazoa > Arthropoda > Insecta > Diptera > Culicidae > Anopheles > Anopheles coluzzii. Next base: position 84,330,877 of record NC_064671.1, read on the forward strand.
GCCCGCACAGTTTGCTGAAAGAGCAGCTGGACAAATCTTGCCCTGTAATGGTTTGATAAGCGCAAAGAGAAATAGAAAATCCTTTTGATTTATACCTTCCCAAATGCTTACATTACCCAGTACAACTCCAAGAGCATTGTCCTCCGAGTGCTCCAACCCTCCGGGTCCTCCCGCCAACAACTCGCATCGTCACCGTCGTAGCATATTTGTCATCGACGAGTAATTCTCGAACCCGTATGCTTTTGAACCGTCCACCATCCCCGGGACCACTTTGCTTTGGATTTTGCACTTCAAATATCGCATACATTGTCGCACTCTCGGCCTCTTCCCTGCTCCCGGTCTGCCAAAGGAATGGGGCATAAATAAAGTGTCCAGTTCGAGTACGAGCGTGCCTTTTTCTTTCATTATTTCTCCTACAGCTCGAATGCCCTTGTCCAGAAAAATAGCACGAAGGACACAAATCAAAAGTGATAGAGAATAAATTCTAGCCACTCTTTGCCTCTCCATTTCGCACTGTCTTTCTTGTTTCTTCTCTTTCTAGCAAAAATACAAGACTAAAAATGTTCACCAAGATGACGTTGGACGGTGTGGAGCAGTACGAAATGCTTGCGACAATTGATCATAGAATCGAAGTCCACACTCCTTGCTTACGCCCGGTAAATATGATGAAGGGCTATAGCCACTCAGGTTGTCTAGTAGCAGAAGGGAAGAACCTGCACAAGCCTCGTTACGTACAGCAGAGCGATCGCTAATCGATCGGTTGAATAGCTGAACCACCACACCGTTGACCACCGTTAAAGACGTGGAAGATGTCTTACTTTTCCGAGACCGGGCGGCCCAATCCGACAAATTAACCGATCGTCCCTAATCCAGGCGGAGAAGACGAGCCACAACAACAACAACAAAATGCTCCCATGTGGTGGCCAAGTGGCGACACGAACAGGCACACGGGCACACTCATTCATTAATGATGATTTATCGGTTTCTAATACGGGCTGCCGGGGTTTGCAGCCACTGCACGGACCAGCGCGGACCCCATAACTCATGGACCAGTGTGGTCAGTGCAGGATCACAATGAAGGCTTGGTACATGATTTGCTCTAATTATATCTCAAACAGAACGACGGTTTGTGTCTGGGTGAGTTTTTCTTTTCCTCCGCACATTCGTGGCCGGTTGGTAAGCAACAATCAGGATTCTTTCGAGCGGGCCTCAGGGATGGCTGGGAAATCCAACCACGAGTCTGCAGCGGCTCTGTTGATTTACGATGCAATTAGCTAATTTGATCTGACTTAGCCGCCGCGCGGATGATCCTGATGCGTAACGTGATCGGGCGAGTTATTTAATTAACCCAACGGCGAGAGTAAGTTCTGTCCCGGCTGGCGGCTCGAAGGGCGAACAGATCTGTCAAACGAGACCATACAAAGTCTCAATTGCAGGCAAGGCTCAAACGACGGCCAGGCACTCCCTACTAGATTTTTTGTTCCACAAATTCCTTGCCTTTCTGTTCGCGCACTGGTGTCTGTTTTGTGCATAAAGCAGGGATGAAATAATTAAAGCACGCTCTTTTATTCGATTATATGCCTATGCACACCGTACGCCTACTTCGATTAAGACTTATGTTCCCTCGAGCTGAACTCGTCCTGCCCCGAACGTTCCGACGCCAACTTCGATCCTATTGCTCTCGGTTTGACGTTTGTGGTGCAGTTTGTGCAGTATTTTTTTTTTTGTTTTCTTTCCTTTTCTCCCATTTGCTGTCTGCCCTTGTCGCAGACTCCTGCAACTACGGCTGGAGCTCGTCCGCAGACGGAGACTCCACTTTATAAATCATTCACCGCATGTCTGCGCGCGTGGAAATTATGAATATTCATGCGCGCTGCGGCACCCGGCACCACACCGACAACCGACACCGACGGTCGACAAGGACATGCGGCGAAGGGTGCTTGAGCAAACAAAGCGGCGCAAAACCGAAGAATGCGTTGGGCGTCCTGTTTGGGCGATGCCGGTGACGCAGACCAGCGGACAGCGCACATATTGCGCAAGCGCGTCTATTAGCCTACGGAGCCGTTGGTTTAATTTACATCACAGGGCAAAGTGGGTGCGTTACGATGGAAGAGAACCTTTTTTTTGCTCTTGGAAGTAGATCTTCTTTTTACCGCTAGATGTGAAGGGAGCAAAAGGCAAAAAGCTTTCTGATGGTTTCAGCATGTTTGTTCTGAGCGTGAGGATCGATTGTAATTGACAGACGCGATATTTACAACTAGTCGGCGGATATGTAATATAGACACGAAACGAACATAAATAGAGCGAATACTGAATACTCAAGTTAGAAGATATAGTATTGGACTTGTTTTAGTGGTTCAATTTTGTCATTAAATGTCAGAGATCGGAAATATCTAATAATATATTTAAACAAATTATTAATTCCAATGTTGCAAAATGTATGGATGTGTATGGAAGTTACAAAATGTAGGATAACAAGGGATCTTGGAATCTGGATCTTAATTATCTGGGAATGTAACCAAAGGAATTAAACGAATACAATTACGATACAATATTGTTGTCTTCTTCGGGAATAAAAGCTTCGCTGAAATCGTCTGTTGGTTTATGAAGCTTGTTCTTAGGTTCTAAAGATATTTGTTAGGTTCTAAAGATATCCTGTTGTTAGGATTAAAGATAAAGATATCCTTTATATTCTAAAGATGGCTTGTTCTTAGGTTGAAAAGTAAAAGGAGGTTGTATTGCCTCCAATTCTTATATTCCAACTCCAATTCCAATATTATGTAATTTCTACGCATAAAGACGCTACGACTTATATTACTAAATGTTTTATTCAATGTACATTAACAGATTCAAGCTCTCCTTTGGAAAATCTACGAGCTGTATCTGAGTGATTAGCAAAAGGATTATCACAAAAGCATCATGAAATCACAAGCGTATCTTCGAAAGGTATGAAGTTAGGATAGCACGACACTAAAGACAGCAATTGTAAACCTTTTTATTCTTCTTTTTGTTCTTCTTACTAGTCTTACTAGTAGATTACAATCGTAATCGGTCCATCCCTGATTTACCTATAGCAGTTGTAAAATAATCCAATATGCATTATGCAGGCTTCACTCTTTTATAACTCTCGTCTTCAGATCTTAGACTTTTTCATAATTATTCAGTTTGTTTGTTTAAACCCTTTAATATGAATTTTAAACTCAATTTGTGTTTCGTCTCATAATTTCCTCTTCCAAAAGCGTGCCTTACATTTAGATCTGTGCTTGGATCTCCATCTCCAACAGGATGCAGTATGCTTATACTCTCAGTAATTAAGTAACAAATGTGATCCTTTGATTTCAAAAGCTAAAGATCCAACAGCTTACGGCAGAAGATTTGTGTAGCACTTTACCTGTCCTATTAAAACAGTAAATAATCACCTGGGTTTCCAATTTCCATAAAGCTCCGAGTCACCATTTGCAAAGTACTTTTACGTCAAGCGTTCAAACGAGCCTGGCTGTTTCCTGCATCTTCAGAACAAAACCGAGCTCCACTTACAAAGCTCAAGAATGACGCTTCTAAGCTGGCGAAAGATTGCTAGAACCACTGCTATCCTCTCTCTCTCTTCTGCCCCTATCCAAAAGGCAAAAGAACAGAATTGTGCGCGGGTCGTAGAAAATAGCTCATCTCTCGCGTCTGCCCTATACGGGAAAGCCACAACCGCACCGCACGCCAAACGATTGACGATGCGATTTGTTCGCCTTTCGGATGTACTCTGCTCTGCTGTCGAATGCAAATTGATGGCCATACTGCTGATGGTCTCCAGCGTCCCGTCTCCGCCACGGTGAAGAGATGGATCGTTTGCACTCGACCTGCATACACCCCCTTTCTGTTCCGCTTGCCCATGCCCTTGCCACCGATCCACCAGAATAGAACAAATGCAGCGCAATAAAAATGGGGGGAAAACATGGGGAGAGCGTATGCTTGGCGCATTTCTCCCATCGTGCATTTTATTTGCAATCCCAACTGTTTCACTGACAGGTCCACAGCGCGAGAGGTGGTTTTGTGACAGGGAGGGGAAAAAAACAAGGGTGTCCATCGACTTCTAACGGAGCTCGAGGCTCCATCCATCCACAGACTCGCGTGTTTTATTGTTCTCGCCAGCTGCAGGCCGAGGTTTGGATTGTATTTTAAGTTCTTCGATCTCCGTCCCAGCCCAGCCGTCCCAGAGTAATTGATTCATTTCCACCACGTCGTCGTGCTAGCCCTACGGCGTGTTTGAGGAAGCTTTGCTGCTTTCGTCCGCGAGTCCAATTAAACGAGCGCTTTATTAGCACGTACGCGTATATTGATGCATATATGCATAAAAGATTTATTGCACACATGGAGCTTAGCTGCAAGCAACAACAGCATCAGCAAACAAAAATCCCATACCAAAGTAACTGACTGTATTTATTCAAGCAAACCATCAGCCACCAACACCAGGTGGGAAAATGGGCGCATTTTTATCGTCACCTTTTTGCGCTTAAAATGTATGCGTCGTTGTGGTTTGCGAAACGGGACACACCAAACACGTTCGCTGGTCCTCGCCGGACGTACCGGGTGGACCGGGTTGGTTGTTGTCGTTTGGCAGCACCAGCAGCAGCAACAAGCAGCATGGTACACTATGCGTCCATAAATATCTTTCCTAAGGTCTCGGCCTCTCACCTCTCTCGGTGCCGGTCTCTCGGTTTCTAGCGTGGCGTAGGGATGAAGGTTTTATGTCGCCCGCGGTTGTAAAGAGTCCTGCACCACGGAGCGTCTCGGAAAGATGGATCGTTTTGTCTACTTTTTTCTTTCTTTCTTCATTTCAGGTTCATTGCATTCTAGCTGCCGTTGATGGAATTTTCCGGGCTGTTGGTCCGGTTCTGTACCAGGTTGATTGCCAGCTGACGATCCCAACCGATTCTGCCGTGCGTTAAACAATACAAATAATCGAAAATAAGCATTTCGAATCGATTGCCGGAAAGGGTGAACAATATGCTTTTTTTTGGGGGAAAATGAAACTCCCCCTCTGCCCTCTACTGATGCACATGAGCGATTGGGGTCTCTGTGAAGTCATCGGGGGAAGTGAAGCCGACAGGCCCAAACCCATCTGACCCAACTGAGTGGAGTTGCCAGTGTTGCAAGGGTAACTCGTTAAAATGCAACCATTCTGACAAACCAAAGGTCTAGGTCTAGGCAGTTGCAACCCTGCCACAGGCATCATGTACCATAAATTCCCATGTCCACGGCCCGGTATGTTACGCCCGCCCGCTGCATCAAATGTCAGCACCGAGCGCAACATCATCAACCCTTTGCCCTTTCACGGTGCGTGACAGGGGCCGTCACACGCGCAGTGCTGTAAAGCGTATCGCACTGCGTGCTAGTTAGTTAGCTCGCTGGCACAAATGATCGATCCCCTTTTGCGTGTGGCTGCGATCGATCGATCGCGGCCCCGGTTCCGCTGTTCTGGTGTCCAATTTGCAAAACGGAACCTCATCGGGGTGGATCGGAGACCCCTTTTTTGCATGCACTTTCTCGCCCGCAAGTTGGTGCGGGGAAGCGAACAAGCAGCAAACAACATTCACGATCCCCGCGGCTGTGGATGGGGAGGGCGCATCGCACAGGGCTGACATGTTTATGAAGCGTGTTTTTTCGGGATGCATGGGAATCGGGTCGGTTGTCACGGCAAGGGATGGTTTGTCAACGGGGTTAACATGTGGTTCGATTAGAGGATGATAAAATTCAACACATTGGATGAGTTGGTTTTATGTTGGAGAGAACGATTCAAGTATGAGTCAATTCAATGGACGATGTTATTGAACATGTAGCGTTTAAAACAGATCTAGCTAGCTTGCGGAATGGATAATGAAAGCCTTATTTGTAGGTATATTATGTATTGCGAGATTTTTCACAACATGAACCTGTCCAAACAGAGCCTGTCTGTAAAGTTCCCATCATATAAAGAGCAATTCCCGAAAGACAGGGTCAATATAGTTAGATAAAATCATGAAAGCAACTGAAACTTGGTGAAAGGAAGGTTTAGGAATCATTTTTATTAATTGAAGGCCTACATTCTACTAGCAGGAGCTCGGAATTGGAACTACCGGATTCCAATTCCGTGTTCCGAATCAATTTTAGGGTCAATTTCGATTCTGGAATCGATTCTAGAACCGATTCCGGAGCCAATTCTAGAGCTGATTCCAGATTTGACTACGGTTTTAGATTCGTAATCCACTCCGAATTCAGACTAGGATCCGGAATCAGAATTAAACCGAGAATTGCAATCATCTCCAGAATTAGAACCAGTACTAGGATCGTAATCAGAAGCGAAATCAGTGCTGAAACCTCGTTGAGAATGGATCATGTACAAGATATTTTGGATTAGTTTCGGCAATCAATACAATGCTACTACAATTGTATAGGACATAGGATACAAATGCCTACTCTCGTGAAGATGCCGAAACCGAATACAATTCTGGAGTCTACTCCGGAGCCAATTCCAATTTCGCAACCGATTCCGGAGCCGCTTTCGGAATCGATTCTGAAAACTGATTCTCCCATCCCTACTACAATCATGCAATTGTGCTCAATAAGTTACTGATCTTCAATCTGATAAGTGACTAAAATAGCTCTAAACCAACTACGTCCGTTGCGCAACATAAGAAATTTAAAGGCCTCTATTTGGCTGCTGTAGCAATAAAAGCAACGAATAAAATATAACAACAACAAAAACTAACCTGCCTTCGATTCCACATGTGCAAAAAAAAACACACTTTATCTTGTCGCCATCTCCAGCACAATTAGCATGTTTTCTCTGCTCACCATCACAGTGCATACTTACAATCAATAACCGTCAACCGTCGCCGCTCGAGCTGGCGCGCGAAAATTTACATAAAACGAACGATGTTAGAACAAATTTAAAATCACTTAGCAGCAGGGGCAGCAGCTCGGTAGAATCATTTGATCAACCACCGATAGAGCGACCAGCCGCCGGCGGGATGGTGTTTCGGTGCCGATAGATCGCTTCCATTCATTGCCGGGGATCGTGGTCTGTGTCCACATTCACATTCCCACTTCCCATATTTTTTGCCTGCCCTATCGTAGAATTGGCGGTGACGGTGATGGTGCAGTGGCCGACGCTTTTATCGACACGATCAGGTAGCTGCCGGTAGCTAGGAAAAGGGCGTGAATATAGGCAGCTACTTGATGCCGCAAACCTCTCTGAACGCGCGCTGGAAGGTCGGGCAAGCCGCGCCGAAGGAATTCATTAAGATTCTATCACAAATCTTTGCGCTCATCGCGAAATGGAGATTTTATGTAGTTTTAGTTCTTTTTTTCTCTTTCTCGTGATCATCTTTTCCCGCTCCTTGCGCTCGGTGCGAATGTCTGAGATCGTGCCTCTAATTTATCGTTCTAAACATGAAGAGCAACGGGGAACGAAAAAATAAGAATGAAAACATGTGTTCATCCAGCGAGACCTCAAAGTGATCCCGATCGAAGGATAAGGATCCGCACAAGGATCTTTTAGCGCTGAAACGAATCGAGAGCGAGCGAAAGATGGAGAGAGAGGGGTTACACTACCCGCAGGTCTGGAACGTGGTCCGAAAAACTTGGAAACTCAGCGACGAGATGATTTATCGCCAATAGATTACATTTTCAGCTCAGAAAATGAGCATCACGGACATCAGGAAGGGCTGGTGCCGGAAAAAAAATCAATTTATGGCCCTCACGGTCCCCGGGGTAGGGTGAAATAAAATTGAAATCTAATTACAGGCCATACGCGGTGGACCCTCGGCTCGGGCCGTGTGATATCACGAGTTTGACCGTGATTTTCTGACGCTGAGCTGGACGAGCTTGGAAAAATCTAACGAAAAAGAGAACATTACCCACAGCACTGGAGCGGAAGTGGTACGGTGGGAAGGGTTGAGAATGAATATTTATGACATTATTCAATCGAACCACAATGGTTAATTATTTATGCACGCTGCAAGGGAAATTGTAAGGAATGGAAGCATAAATAAGCATAAAAAACGAAATACTTTGCATCGTTTTTTTGGCATAATTTATATTATATTTATTATTTTGTTTTTATTATTTTAAACAAATTCTCTACTGCAGTTTTTTAACTCAATTTTTAAATTTAATTGTTATTTTTTGTTTCATTATTATTTTGATTTTATTTTATTGAATTTTTTTCATTACTGTTGATCTTTTCTATTGATTTTATTTATTTATTATGTTGTTTTATTATCTTTTTTTATAAATTTTATTGCTTAACTTTTTGTATAACCTGACTTTAAATGTATAACTTTACTAATGGAATATCCTTAAACAATTAAATGCTATTATAAAATTTTATTTTAATTCATAATTTTTTTCCATTTTTTTGTTATTTTATCGTAAATGTTATGCCCCTTGCTTCAAATTAAAAATCGATAATCTATAGTCGATTTAACGAACCCAAAGCGAAGCAACTCAACCGAAAGTAAGAGTAGCACAATAAGCAGATGAAACGGGTTACGTTTGAGTCTCCTGGGCGAGACCAAGAAAAGGGGAAAAAACAGCAACCCGTCGCCCGTCGTCAACGATGAATTATAAGGTTCAATTTATTTGTTTTTATCCACCCATTAATGAGCGCATAAAACATCCCTCCTTCACTCCGGTGTCGCTTTTTTTGTGTCTTTTACTTGGATCAGGAAAAAGCGAAATAAAAATGCATCCCGCATCCCGATTTTCACCCCCTCGTTCGCTTAAATGGGACCATCATTTATCACTCGTTTAATAAGAAGGACGCCGGAGTGTTTTATCGTTTCAGTACCACCGCCACTGCCATCACTAGTGCAGTGCTGCATCTTCATCCTGAGGAGCCATGTGCTAAGGAGCAGTAGAATAAGAAGAAGAAGAAAAAACCCATCCCAAAACACTCCGATGAAGAGCGAAATCATATGCAGCACCAGAATGCAATCGATGAGCACTTTTTTGCTCCGCTTTCCGGTCTACAGAAAGCAAGGGGGCTGTACCATCTGCAGACTCCTTCCAACCAGCCAGACTACAATTACCGATAAATTTATAATTATGTACGCGAGTCCCACGCAAATCGACTTGTGTCTCGTTGTCGTCGTTGTCGTTCCTGGGCTCGTCTGCTCCGTTCCTTTTCGCTTGCATTTGGGGATGGATTGTAGACGTGAGTGATACTCGCAGATGCTGTGATGCTACCTACCGCTGGAGCTGTATCGTGGTTGAGGGAATCTGCGGATGCAATCTGTCGCGCCCTTCGTAGAACGTAGAAGCTTTTCCTTTCCTTCTCACTATACGCTGCTTGATTTGTGATTCCAATGAGACATGAACGACTCGAGCCTGCAAGAGAGTGATTCTTTGAGCGGAAGGGAACGAAGAATAGGCCAGAAATAGGAACACGGTTGAAGGATAGAAAAATTGACTCCGCTGAAAGAGGAGTGCTTTCTTTATCACGAAACGTTTTGACTAATTGCGTGCTGATCGGTGACTAATTGCTTTGGGAAATCGCTTGAGAGGTTCGAACGATAGAGGAAGTTTGATTGTGCGACTGGGTAAAATTAACCTTTTCCACAGCACTGATGTTAAATTTAGTTTGGCATTGCGGTGAATTCTGAGCTGCATTAGGCATTTTACGACGTTAAAGACTGAAATTCCTGTATTAAATTTCTTCTCATTGTAATTGATATTTATTGCTACTTTCTTTATGAAATAAGATCTGCGTGACATAACAATAAGAATTTTGTCCAGAATGGACTCTCCCAGAATAAAAACACTTTTAGTAATATAGTCAAGTGTATTAATTTTGTCTAATGTAATGGTCAATGGTCAATATTAAACGGACTTTGTAAAACATTTTGCATACTTTTAGGCAAATTACGCCATAAAAAAAGAGCGAATGACTAGACAAAGGGTCAAAGACTCCAACTTTTCCTCTACACTTCATACATTTTACGATCCTATTCCCCATCCCTCTCACTTATTGTTACTGAAGCAGTCCTTCAGCTGCTGAAGTCTTAGACGCTCCCCGACTCTAAGTACCATGACTTATTATTTCCCCCTGCCCTGTCTGGCTGGCTGGCTCGACCGAAGCTCTCCTCCGCACCCGGGGTAAATTACACGCACTCACGTTCACAAACAATTACGCTTGATTTCAAAATAATCAGCACCGGGCTACCATCCACGCACTCAGCGCGGATGCAAAGTACAATCCGCTGAGAGCGCGCAAGACATGATTTATGGTCCTCGCCGTCGAAGGCTAAAAGGAGAAGAGGCTGAAGAGGACATCCCCAGTGCACCCGAACCGAACGGGACGAATGACCCCGTTAGTGCCCGTACGCGCTTCACCGGCCGCAACTAGCAATTGGCTTGCAGCGCTGTGGTTGCGTTCATTTTCACGCTGCGGTCGTTACAAGCGTTTAAAAAGCGATTCCAGAACGGCCCAGGATATTCGAGGCGATCGACCGCGAGGCCGCTGCTGCCTAACAGCGATTGTTCGTTTTGCTTTTGTTTTGTGTGCTGTGTCCTCTTTGCTTGCGCCTGTCCACATTCCCGCACGCACAATCGTTTACCGTCAGGAGCGTTTAGGCCATTTTTCCTCGTCTGCATCCCCCCGAAATGAAGACATCATGCGCGGAGGTGGTGGGTCCGATGGGGTGGCAGTTTTGGGATGCTGCCTTTTTTTTGCAGCCCCTCTTGAGATGTACATTGCGCTGCGGCAGCAATTCGGAAGGCATTCGGCAGCCTACCCGCAAAGGTCAGAGACCTTTTTGGGGCAGAACGGGAAAGGAGAAATAAAATCATTGTCACCCGAGCCCAACCGCCCCAAACCGGTCCTGCTTTCGGTGAAAATGCGATAAACAGCATGTTAACAGTTTCGATAATAACAATAATAAATTGCGTCGAAAGTGATTACTCACGCATCCCACTGGGAATGGGGAGGGAGTGGGGGTAGAGAGTGCGACGGCGCGTGTGTGTGCATGAGAAGCGAGAAGCGCGATCGAGTCCTGGCAGTCGGGATCGTTCCGTACGAACTGGACCTCCCGGGTGTTCGTGACGGAGTTGTTACTCCTGGCACGGCGGACGGCAAGGGTGGTGCATCGTGTAGAGCGAATTTGCATTTTGCTCCTTATTTTGCGTGGATGAGTGTTTTTGTTGTTGTTGTTACTGGCCTCATCGCCACTTCATACTCGTTTAGTTTGTTCAATTCAGTGGCATCGATCATTGGCCTTTGGTGGAACGCGCGCGAGAAGGAAGAAGCCTGAACGGGGAAGATTCAATTATATTTAATTAAATTTCTTGCACACCAACCACTCACCACTCTCAACACAGTTAATAGCTGATCAGGCTTCAAGTTAGGTCGTGTTATCGGTAATCTTTCCCGTTCCCGAGCGGGGTTCTTAACCCTTTTGGGAAGTTTTTCAGGATGTTTTTGTTTTCTGAGCGTGCCTGATTTATTTCGCAACCTCATGTTTGTGGGTGCTTCAGGGGCTTTGCTTTTATTGCTTATTTTCGGGATAGTGTACGAAAGAAACAACAACGCATGCCAGCATTAAACATTGATTTCGTGTTAGATACGATCTTCCCAAGACGAAGACTCCCCAAATAACTGTGGTAATGGGTTTTATTAGCAACCTCTTTTTTCGGGATAAATCGCTCTTTCGAACATGCATTTATCGTGCATTCATGGATTAAAACACAGATAACTGCAACGCTGCCCGGTAAGCGACGAACCCTTACGAAGAAGGTTTTTGTTTTTGTTTTTTTGTATTTTACCTTTCCAAACAATTACGCATTGTGCGAACGCGGGCAGTGTAATGTAACTTATTTACGACCGAAAAGCTCAACCACACCTCCAAAACCTTGACTCACACTCTTCGCTTCCTTCATAACACCTTATCCACGTATTGATCCAACCTCGCGGAGGGTCGGACGATTATCGAACCTCCAGAACGAACGTATTTACGTAATTACAAACAACCCATCAAACGGACGGCCGACCCGTTTGGGCTATGTATTGTGCAATTTTTGATCGGTATATAACTCTACCCTTCTGTCAGTAGAGAAGCCAGCAAGTAAAAAAAAAACAGTCTGCCCCGAAACGAATCGAAATCTAAGCGCGCCCGATTTCTCGGTAGCCACCACACAAACGCATACCCGTATCGAACCGATTAGGGATGAATCGTAACGTGCACGCGGAAGCATCACGTGCTAGCCCAATCGACAAACCTCGATCGTCGGCAGCGCGCAGCAGGTGCGAAGAGACGCAAGCGCATGCAAATGTTGTGCAGCTTCGGTTTCGGTTACGGACGGTATGGTTATGCGGGCTGCCCTACTGCACCGGTGGGCAAGATGGTAGAGAGAGAGAGAGAGGGAAAAAAACTCCGAAGCGGAAAGTATTGAAGTTCAATAGAAACATCGAGTGGAAATGGAAAATTGGTGGTGATGGTGCAAAGCGTGCAGGAATTTTCACGCCTCGTAAGTGGGAATGGGAAAGAAGTTGACGAGCGAGCTGACGAAAGAGTGGTGTAGCTGTGGTGAATTTAATCATGGTGAATTAAAAGCCGTGATGTAGACGCATTGCATACTTTCAGGCGCAATCGTTGTTTGAACCGACAGGGTGGCTCTGAGCATTAAATTTTACATGAAGAAATTTAAATACCAATAACAAATAAAGTACATAAACTGTTTTTTTAATTTAATTATCAAACACTTTTTTCTTTAACAGGCTGATTTGTAATATTTCGAAGAAAATAATCAGGAGAAACGGACCATAAAGGTAGGGTTGTTAAAAATAATATGAAAAACTGTAAAATATACTAAAAGCCGTAAAACAATCAGTACTAATATAATCAAAATTGTTATATTACAGTCGTTGCCGTTACATTTTCACTCTAACTCGCCTAATTTTGCCTTGAAGGCACCAATTTTTGGCAGCTTAAGTAGTGAAAAATTTCATGGAAAGAATTTAAAATATAACAATTTTTCTGACAATTTTCAATGTTTTAATAGAGTGAAGAAATGGCATGTATTTTTAGGTGTAAACAATGGAGTTAGAAATCAATTTTTTTTTCCTCAAAAAGCAATAAATTTACATGGTTTGTGTATTGTTTAAGGGATTTAAAATTACAATTGGCAAAAATCTGCTCAAATATCTTAAAAAATTATCATGATTCCTATAAATGTAAAAAAAAGATGACTTACAGACAAAAATAGGTGCGTTAGATTAAAAAATTGATGCCTTAGAGCTAAAATTAGGTAGCAACGACTGGAAATGTTTGTTATTGATTCGTGGCTAAGCTCTAGGAGGGTAATTAAAACTATTCTGCATTGATCTGTCAATGTGAATAACTAAATTATAATTTTCAAACATAAAAAAACTAATTATAATTATATAATTGGAAATAAATTGTTAACATTGTTAAAGATATTCATGTAAAAATAAAAAAAAATGTAATAACAAGCACAACTAGAAACTACTGTTGATAGGTGAACAACACAAAATAACAATTTGAAAACAATTGACACTGTAGAACTCAAGCGAAGGTCACTCTTTACAACCTTTAACCAGTATCATTGCACTCTTATTAAATCGTTCAAGTATTCTCTTAATACCTTCACGATAAATCACCTAAACTTGCGTGCGGCTGCAATCAACCCAGTTCCGTTATGCTTCGAGCACAATATGAAATCCCCATCCCATCCCAGCCCGTCCCACTTCCCACCATCGTTTCACGTGCAAGCGAGCGTCTTAAAATAAACCCACCGTACCGAACGATCTACCCGGATCTATTCAAGTGTAAGCCCACCTTGGCCGCGACTAAAGTTCACCTCCGTTTTCTTAAAACATCTTCCATCTCTTGTGCCGGTTGCTGCAGCCAGGCTAGGGTATGCATTTATGTAATCGTGCGCGGCGTTTCAGTTGGAAAATCACAGCCAAACCTTCTCCAGACTCACTGACACAACCAAACACACACACACCTTCCATGCATGTGTGTGTCGTTTCGTTTTGGTTGGTTTTCGTTGTCGCTTCGCTCCGTGGTGTAATCCACCTCCGCTGTGGCGGCATGCCTGAGCGCCACTGACGTCAGTGTGACGTTGTACAGATAAATTGGGACTTTTTTTTGCATAAAAATCTGCCACATTAATAGTGGCGTGACAGTCTTACCACCTGACGGGCGGGTGAGTTGCGCTGTTGGTGTTGCATAATGCCAAATTCCTTTTGCGGGCCTTCTTCGAGGGACCGTGCGTCGTTTTGAGACGTTCGATGCAGTCGAAGGATTGCAATTTAATGTGCGCACGAAAGTGAAAGCAGCAAAGCGACATGATGATCGTTACCACCCAGGACATGTTTAAATTGCGCAGTAGAAATGCAATAAAATGAAGCTAGCGTGGGCTTAACTCCGATTGCAACCCGCAAATGGGACTCATTTGTTGGCAGTTGTGAAGACGCGTGAAGCTCACCCACTACTCTGCGCACATGTGAACGCATTGTGTCAAAGAACCGTCTGTTCACCTCAATTCCAGTCGCGTGGTTTTGTGATGAGCCCACTTTCCAAACGAGAGAAAGAAAGACAGCATAAAAAAAGTCGCTACTGTACTGCACCGGAAAAGGGAAGTTACAGACGTGGCGCGTACGTGCAACAATGAGCTTCCTTCCTTGGTAGCCATTGAGTGGTGCTGGTTACAGCGAGACCAGTAAAAAGTAATCAAATTATATTGCAATTGAATCAATTTAAAGACTCAGTTCGGTTCGGTTTCTATATAAATGAAATAGAGACACGGAAAATAATGAAGAAATTGTCCTTGTTTAGTGCTAAAGCAGCAGCAGCAGCAGTAAACTTTAACCAACAAAATCTCAAATGAATCTTACTTTTTCTAGTCTTACACATTTTTTTATGAAATAGATTAATCCTAATAACATTCGTTCATGTTTCAACGGAAAAGTTTTGAAATGACGTGAAAATAAAAGAGAAAATCTGGCTAAAAAAAAACAGAGAGTAGAAGCCTGTCTATTCCATACTGCATCTCCGTACTACTTCTATGCAATGTAAATGAACGTCTCTGACGCACAATTGTTATTGACACATAAACGAGGTCAGAGGTGTAAATACAATCTTGAAATATTTACCTACAGCTTGATTGTGGCCTGACTTTGCGGTGCAAATTTATTGCCAACCAGTAAGCCACGGAGCGGGCACAATCTTCAACCCGCCCGTACACGAGGCATTGATCTTTCGAAACGAAAAGCGTCCAATGAAACCGTTAGAAGTCCGAACGATGTAAAAAGAACGGTAACATTCTCCGACACAGCTCTGCGGCGGTTAATTCGATGCGAAAAAGATTATCAAGCATCATACTTGACGCTTTCCAAATTGAACTTCTCTATTAACGGTAGAAGCTTTTATTGACTTGCAAGCATTGTACTGCTGCGGGATGGTTGCGCTGTTCTCTACGCTTCTTCCGTTTTTCATGGTTCGTGCTGTGAAAAAAAAACCAGAGGTCACCGGGTACGCCGGCGGGCCCGTTTGGCCCGTGGAAACTAAACCAAACGGCCCCAACCCGGCCGTGTGCGTGTGTGCCTTCCCTTGCGCCGTCGTCACACATGACCCGCGTTCCGTTTGGCCGTGCGGCGATGCACAACAATGAACTGCCACGCCAAGCTGCGCGTCCCCGCTCTTCTCAATGGAGCTTATTCCAATTGGAAATCTCACGTTCCGCACCCGTTCTACTGCGCACGATATGACCCTTCGGCGCTTGCCAGCTAACTTTATGGTTATATTATTATTTTTACACGCACACTCACACACACACACACACACACAAAAGCGCCTATACCGGGTACGTAGAAACACGAACTCGCTCCCTTGCTTGTATTTCGTGGAGCCCTCGCCACACAACCACCACCGTACAGGAGCGTTTTCTGTACACGGTTGCGCGTATAGTTCGCATCCGCGATTGCGTTTCCCTCTTGGAAAGCTTAACATCATCCCGGACGACCTTGAGATGTTGAGCAGCAGCAACCAGCGATGCTGTTTTAGAGATCGTTCGAAGATCGCTTACGCGACTGACTGACAAGCAAAACCAACGAAACTCCAATACAATCTAAAAAAACAGGAAACTTAAGCGCACGAATAGGACACGAACCCACGAGATGGCGTGAGATATTTTCGAGGTGAGACATCGATTTGGCTTTGGTTGGTTGGGGTTTAGTTTTATTTTTTTGTTGCTTGTGAATCCGGTCCCACTAGAATTGATTAATATTCCAGTCTAGTGGGTTGACGGAATTGGGTAGAGTTTAAATTGGATTTTTGGATTGTGGTGTGGTTGAACAAAAAATCAGCAACAAAACAAGTCAAAAGACTTCAACGCTTTGTTCGAGTTTGGGAGGAATAGAATATTAATTAAAAGTGCTTTGTTTTTTTTTTGCTTTCGTTGAAAATACATTCATATAAAATGGATAGCTGCTTTCATTATTTGACCAGGTTCAAGGACTTCAGATCAACGCTAAACATGGAAATATTTCGATTTGAGGGTCTGCTATAATTTATAAATCTGATTATTGGAACACGCGCAGCATGTTGAAATCGTATGCAGAATGTTTGTGAACAATAAAAAGACTAAAATGTGATTAAAAACACATTTTGAAATTCCACTTCCTTCTTGGTGCAGCATTGAAATCTTTAGTTTTACTAGCAGTTCACACCCGAGATTGGCATGCACTCAGTTAAAATTGTTTAACCACCAAATCCAGGCTTCGGGTTAAGTAATTTATACTTTTTATTTATTTTTCCTTTTCTTTTCTGAACCCAGATTTCATCACACCATGCAAATTGGCATGAATCATATGACCGTCCAGTATTATGAAAGCTTGATCCCAATCCATGTTGAGCTTAATGTCATACGATTCCCCAAATTTTGCGCCCCTCCGAATGGCGTGAGATACACGAAACGAAAGCAAAAGCAGCTGACCCATCCTCCCGATCGGACAAGGGGATATCACAGCCTGGTCACAGCCTCGCCGAGACCAGCTGAGCTTCCATGGGGATGCTGGCCACACAGACACACACAGACAGGAGAGATGGCACGGAAAGCAGGGAAGCCTGTTCTGGTGAGCCTTTCAACTTTCGATTCGTCTTGCCGCATTGGATTGTCGGAGGGGGCGGTAAGAGAGCGGGTGTATATTGTTTTTTTTTACTTATGTTGTGTTGTCACAGATACAGATTTGCTGCGAATATTGGTGAATGGGGGTTGGTTGATGCTGCTGCGTTGTGGTGTTTGTGTCGGCTGGAAACAAGGGAGAGCGAGAGCGAACGTGAAAGAGAGACAATGAAAACGGGGTGTATGTATGTGTCAGCATAAAAAAAGAAATAATAATCATTTCCTATTTGCGAGAAGTACAAGATCAATTGAAAAAGTTTTATTTATTATTAACATACAATAATTGGTTTTAAAAATAGAACAAACAATTAAAACTTTATAAAAGCATAAACAAACATCTTTCAACCCTTTTCTCTCGCTCTTCTATGCTCTCTTGCGAGAGCAAATTCAGTTGAAAACGGGGGAGCTTACGCACACCACCGCAAAGCTCAAAGATCTTTTGCAGTCGTTCAACGAGCAACGCACGGGTTCGTTTTCATTTCCAAGTTGGCAGCTACGCGTGACAGGCCGATTTTCGACGATACTCAAACCGGGTGTTTCGTGTAGGTTATTTTTTGTCGCCACCCCTTACCCCAACCCACACATATACGAAGCGGGAGAGGGGGGGATGAGGGTTGTTTCAATGTTTTGTAGTGCGTCGTGTAGCTTAGCCGTACACAGATTGATCGGTTGTTAAGGGCTGTTAAGGGTTGCCAACGTTAAATCTAAACCCACTCCACGGTAACACGTGCAAAAAGTGCGAGTTACAACGTGTGCTCAGCACACCACCATGTACGGATTGAATATGTGTGTTTGTGTGTATGTTGTGTGTGTGTTGTTGTTAGAGCTGTTTGATCGTATCCGTAGTGTGTTTGGAAAGGCAACGTCGCCTTATTAGCGGGCGCTCAAACAATAGGTCAAATTGGTGATTTTTGTGTTGCTGCTAATTTGTGTGAAACTTTCCCAGGGAAAGAATTTTTCCATGCTTAGAGCGAGATGGAGATAGTAACAGGGCCCACGGGCTGGGCGGCAGTGTACATTGTGGTTGTACGTGTTTGAATGAATTAACACAGAAAAGCTGGTGCAAGTGAAGTGGTTGAATATTGATCAATTTCTGTGCTCAAAGTCTTGTTTTATTTTTTATTTTATTGAATTAAATTTAACCACACACACACAATCTGTGACTGTGACGGGTGACAAAATTGTGAAGGTACCCCTTGCGGCAAAAATGGAAACAAAACTCCGTTGTAGCGGAATAGGAAAGTCGAGTGTCGCGAAGAAGTGATCGCAAATGGATGGATCGACCTATACGACAGAGTGAAAGAGTCAACAAGTGCGGAGGGGAGACTGAGCAGCATAAATGTGAAGAAAGCAAACCTCCCCCGGAACGGGCATGTGCGCTAGAGCAAGTGAAAGAGAGAGAGAGAGAGAAAGCATGAAAGGGGTAGAAACGAAACACATACACACACACACACACCACACCACCCCGTGGTGTTCAAGTGAAGAAGGGAAAAAAAGAGAAATCGGTAACGGTGAAATGTTGGTGACGGAACTGCGCCGTGAAAACAAAAGGCAGCCACCGAGAGGGAGCTGGAGGAATGTTGCAACTGCGTCCGCCCCACAGTTTCCACCCATAAATGCACCATTCTCCTCACTTCCTGCCTCGTGTTTCGTTGATTTGGAGGCAAAATTTTACTTCGAAAAGTGCGCCCGAGACGGACTCGGACAGTCTTTCACCGGTTTTTTTTTTGTTGTTTTCTTTATATTGATGCGGTTCTTTCTTGACACGAAACGCGAAAGAAAACGGAGGAAGTAAAGGAGAAAATTGTTGTGCAAAAATATCGCTCACACACAAACACACACCGCTGATATCACACCAGACTGACGGCGGATGACGTGTACGGCGGGTGCATCGATTGGTGGGGTGCAGCGCAAGAGAGTGGGGAAAGAAATCGGAAAGATTGGAAAGGGTTGATGGTTGATGATGATGATGATGATATGCGCAAGGATCACCCGATCGCCTCAGGGTCAGTGAAAGAGAAAACTGCCACCCCGCAATGCCGGTCCGGTGTGTGTGTGTGTCTGTGTGTGTGTCTGTGTCTGTATGTTTGCCATTTGCAATCTTTTTTTGTGGTCTGCAGTGCTGAGAAAGCATCCATCACTTGATTGTTTTTCCATTTGCAATTTCACCCAATTTAGTGGTGCATTATTTTTGCATCTCTTGCTGTTTTTTGTTATGTTTGTGTGCTCGGAAAAAGGTATAGATTTTCAATTAACAAACGTGAAAGGAAGTACAGCGAAAAAAACAGCATCAGAAGGAAAGATGAGAGGATAATAAGAAACAAGCGAAAAGCGGAATCAGTGCACAACAAAACGCAAGCAGCCCGTGAAAGCATAACGATTGTCGAACAGTCAGTGGAGCATTGGAACAAAAACAACAACTTAAAAAACGCACACACACACACACACACACAACTGCACGTTCACAATGAAGACTTTGAATGGTGGAAATTCGGGCACATAATCGGCTTACTCCGAAGCTTTATCAATTTACTTACTTTCGAAAGCACTTGGCGCTTGCTTCGGAGCTTCCGTTCAGCAGGCAGGAAAAAGAGAGGAAGTGTCAGTTGGTGCCGGACGGCTGGACGGATGGGTTAAGCAATGGAAACAGCTTTCCTGGGGCTCTTTCCAAGGGCGATGACTTTATGAACGTATTGTTGAATCGGTGTTTTTTTTTCATCGATTTTAATTCATATATTTCCTTCTTGGAGCGATTGGGCTTTGCGTGTGTTGGTTCATTTATCCTCGATCTAGCCTGTGGGATGTGTTAATGATCTCCAATCAACGCGTCAAATTAAATCAATGAAATTTTCCAACTGATTGAGTGATATGAATTTATTCAAGTATTAAATTGTCTTGTAGTATCAAAACCCATAAAATCAATTAGTTTGAGGAATTTGTTGTGTTTTTTTTTATTTTCTTGCGAGTAAAAATCAAACCATAAATGGTCAACCCACTAGATGTACATTGTAAGGCGAGAATTACAGCAAAATTGTAATTTCAAAAAGCATTAAGAGTTGATAATTTATTTAAAACTTAAATGTTACTACACTTCATCCGTAATTTGCACCAAGTATAATTGATTCAAAAGCTTGCAAAGTTCTATGTCAACTTTTACCTATTTCAATGACGGATTTAAAAGCTTTCGAAACTTATTAGAACCACAGAGCCGGATAGCCAGATCCGGTTACGAAGGAACAGTCACAATACGCGAATTGAGCCCATGAACCCCTAACTGGAATGTTTTTAAATCATACGAGTTGACGACTGTACCACGGAACCGCCAGCTTGTGTGTGCATGTTTCAGCTATTTTAATTCAACAAAAGCCTTGCTAGCCTAATTACATACAGTACGAGAATCCTTTCTATCACCAATATTAAAAGCTCAAAATATTATTTTTAAAGAAATGTTGAAATCGTGATCAACAAGATTGTATCTTGGCATTTAACTATTGTCATTTCCTTTGTGTTCCTTTTGTAAATGCTAAATCGATATTCTTTCAAAGTAGCTTCGATTGATTTGGATTGGTTTAGATTTTGGGTAAATGCCTCGGAATCCTTCAGATCCAGATAGTATATATCTGATTTGGCCTTTCGATTTGAGAGCTCTTAATGAGAACAAGATACAAAACAGAGATGAATATCACATTTCAAGGAGTCGAATGACACCTTCACATTGGCAAGAAAGAATTGAAAGAAGTGCATCTCAAAGAACTGGATTAATATAAACCTGTAATTTGTATGATATCTACGTCAGAAAGAAGCTACAAAATGTCCGTATAGTGTTAAGTTCAGTGCGAATAAATGTAATAATGCGTGTTTTAATAATACCTCAATGAACACTAATTTTTTAATTGTATATTCCTTTTACCTAGTAACCTCAACCAGTGACAGTGTCTGCCATCATAATCCGTCGAAACGGCCATTCCAAAATGTGACCAAAACTGTGGCTACATATATCTGTACTGTGGCTGTGGCTACATGCTTCAATCGAGACGTTACTCTAAGTGCAAAAAGCAAAACAACTTGTGGTCCACCTATCTACCCTCCTGGTCTCACATAACCGGTGTGAACCCGTGGCTTCGGCAAACCCAAAATGTCGCCCAGCGCGGCCAGCGACTATGTAACCGAAAGTGAAACCGGACGGCACAAGATAATCGTTGCTGTGACAAGTTTCGAGATAGTTACGTAAAGTGTCGAACACAAATCCCGAAAGCCCCAGGAACACACACACACACATACAGACCGCGGGACAGGGACGAGGAGCTGGTGAAACCAATCTTGTTCCTGTCTTCCTGCCACTTCCGCACAGCGGCGGAAGGAAGGCGAGAAAGTGCCAACGAAAAACAGTAAAACTGCCAACTAAACGAACGACAGAGTGTTTGTGTGTGTGAGTGAGTGTAGTGAAGCCAGAGGTTACTGCTTCGCGGGCACCCTCTAAATGACTGCGCGTGACGACGTGAAGAACTGACCCGCCAGGACAGAAGCTGTTCCCAGCAGGAGCTGCCGCAGTGTTCAGACTGTTCTCATCCGAAACGGAAGAACGATGGCATCCAGCGGGCGAACGCGAATGACGTCAGCCGACGTTCGGCTGTGCATCAAACTGCGCCACTGCCTAACAATGTTTGCGTGGATGGCGATCGTGCTGCAGCATCCCGGTGCAGGTAAGATCATCGCTAATGGAAGCCTCCGTGTAGGCAAAACAATCAAATCGTGTGTAAAGGCCACTTGAGATCGCAATCGAGATGCGATCGTACTTCGCCAGACACAATCGCAAAGAGCACACACATACACGATCAACGCACGGCAATAGAAAGCGAGTGGCACGGCGACCCTACGGTCAACACGTTGCGTGTGTTAAAATGAAAGTGGTCTCCCTATAGGGGAGGTAGCGTTCTCTCTCGCTCGCTCAAGTCTTCCCCTCTTTATCTATCCCTCTCTTCTGGCCACTGAAAGCGGTCGAACCGGTTTTTGCACCGGATCACTACCGCAAGCCGTCTGAATTGCGATCAGACAAAACAGCACACCATCGCACCGATAGCGACCGAGACAACAAAATATTTTGTTTATGTCCGAGTCCTTCAAACCGTTTGTCGGAACTCCCTGCGGAGGCCTTCACGTTCATTACTGAAGCCGTGCCATCGTTCTCACCGGTGTGAGGCTGCGTTGCTACCTGTGCCGCCGTCAGAATCACTCTTCTGGCGGGGTCTATAATTTTAGCTCGCTCAATGACCATGACACTTGCCGACTATTATTATGATTATGGCTCCAGGTCTAGGATCCGCCTCGTCTAGGCTTGTGCACTTCCCGCTCCGTGTAGGGTCCTTCGGAAGTATTGTGAGTGATAGGAAGTAAATTTGAAAATTATTCAAAACCCAGCTTGGGGGAGCCTTCGCTAGGGAAGTCATTTGTTATCGTGTCACTCGCCCCAAACCTGTCCCCCATTAAAGACCTTGGCTGGGGATTTATTCACCAAACCGGTAATGAAGCTCTGTTTGCGCTTCGATAACGCAGCGAACGAAGCTTCATTATCAGGCATGGGTTGTGTGCATTGACATTTTAAGGCGTACTTTTCATACCTCTCCTGCACATATTCGCGTCCTTTGCAGATGCTCAAGATCTCAACACACCGCCAGTAATCGTGGTGGACCGGCACTGGCGCATACCGGAGAACACGACCGTCGGCACGATGATTACGCGCGTCAATGCGGAAGACAACGAGGACGACAAGCTGGAGTTTGGGCTGGACGCACTGGTCGCCGGCCAGGAGCAACCGTTCATTATCGACCCCAACACCGGGTTCGTGTTTCTGAACAGCAGCATCGAGGGCCGAGCTGGGCAGAACTTTTTCGTCTACGTCACGGTGAGCGACGGCAGCGTCACCTCCAAGAACGAGGTGTACGTGAACATCCTGAGCAAAAACGCGACCGGTTTGTACAAGTCGCGCGGGTCGCAGTTTACGCCCAGCATCGATAACATACGTCAAATACTGCCACCGGGCATAAATCTGCCTGGGATTAGCTCGCGACCACAGATCCCACTGCCGCCGCTACCGTCACAGTTTACACGGAAACCACCGACCGTACCGGGGCCGGGTCTGGAAAGTGCTGAAGCGACTCCAACGCCACCACCGCCGTCCAAGCAAACCAAAACCTATCCCGATCGACCAATCGTCACAGGAAATGCGTCCACGGTGGTAGATTCTTCCCCCGCGACACATCCCGTCGAGCCGAGTGTCTACAATGGAACAAAGCTGTCTCCCATTCCACCGGTGATTAACACTACCGCGCCGCATCCCACGATTGCTGGCGCGAGCAGTACACC
Organism: Anopheles coluzzii; assembly: GCF_943734685.1. Classification (NCBI taxonomy): domain Eukaryota; kingdom Metazoa; phylum Arthropoda; class Insecta; order Diptera; family Culicidae; genus Anopheles; species Anopheles coluzzii. Next base: position 84,354,418 of record NC_064671.1, read on the forward strand.
AACCACTCCAAAGCTACCGCTCCAACCTACGATAACCACCGGCACGGTACCGATCCATGCCCATCCGCACGAGGAAACCAACACCGTCAAGATACTGCTCCCGGTGATCATCTCCGTGGCGATCATCTTCGTCACCGCCGGGCTGATCGCGATCTGCTTCTTCCGCAAGTATCTGTGCGCGCTCAGCAAAACGCTCAAGAAGAAGAACAAAATCGATAAAGCCAAAAAGTCAAACCAAAGCAACGGCAGCAGCAACATTACCTCCACCGCCGAGGATAGCCGCAACTCGATCGGGCTGAGCCACTGGACGGGCCCGATGGCGTTCAGCAACCGGTACACCTCACCGTGGGAGCGGGACACGAACGGTCACCTGCAGGCGACGTCCCAGCTGTCCGAGGAGTCGAACGGGTCGATCGTGAAGGATCGCTGGGAGTTTCCACGCCACCGGCTGAAGGTGTTCAACATCCTCGGCGAGGGTGCGTTCGGGCAGGTTTGGCGCTGCGAGGCGACCGATATCGATGGGCACGAGGGCGTATCGGTGACGGCGGTCAAAACGCTCAAGGAAAATGCGAGCGAGGCGGAGCGGAACGATCTGCTGTCGGAGCTGCAGGTGCTGAAGTCGCTCGAACCGCACATCAACGTGGTGCGGCTGCTCGGCTGCTGCACGGAGAAGGATCCAATCTTCGTGATACTGGAGTACGTCAATATGGGCAAGCTGCAGACGTTCCTGAGGAACTCGCGCGTGGAGAAGTAAGTCCGATGAGTACACCATCGTCCAAGATGTCACTAATTGATGTTTTTCGTTTTGCAGACACTATGGAAATACTCACGGCAAGTCAAAGATTCTTACCTCGGGTGATCTTACCTCGTTCATGTACCAGGTCGCACGTGGGATGGATTTTCTAACATCCCGTGGGGTAAGTAGTGTCGTCGCGGAGTATTCCCAAGAGCTTCTGTTTATCCTGTTCCTGTATTCCCAACAGATCATACATCGTGACCTGGCCGCCCGTAACATTCTCATCACCGACGACCATACGTGCAAGGTGGCAGACTTTGGGTTCGCCCGCGACATCGTCACCTCCAAGGTCTACGAGCGGAAGAGCGAGGGCCGGTTGCCGATCCGCTGGATGGCGACCGAGTCACTGTACGACAACATCTTCACCGTCAAGTCCGACATCTGGAGCTTCGGCATCCTGATGTGGGAGATCGTCACGCTCGGCTCCACGCCCTATCCGGGCATTGCGGCGGCGGATGTGATGCGCAAGGTGCGCGACGGCTACCGACTCGAGAAGCCGGAACACTGCCGCCGGGAGCTGTACAACATCATGTTCTACTGCTGGGCGGCCGATCCGAATGAGCGGCCCGGCTTCCCGGAGGTGGTCGAGATGCTGGACCGGTTGCTGCAAACCGAGACGGACTACATCGAGCTGGAGCGGTTTCCCGACCACAACTACTACAATATGCTCAACATGAGCGGCGAGAAGCTGTGAACGAACTGGGGTTGCCCGAGGCTCGGAAAGCCCATTTGATAAACATACTCAAACGAGCAAAGGCGATAGAAATTGAAACCTGCACCACACGCAACCACAAGGTGTGCATGGTTTGCAAGTAATCGACTAGGTTGTGATAAGATTGAGGTCTGATTCCGATCGTAGGAATGATCGTTTGCTCTTATTTATACGAGCTCGTTCGGGAGTTGTATAGCGACAGAGAACAAATAGATAAAGTGTACCAGCAAATCCCGCTTCTAGTGTCTAGCAATAAGTACGATTGTAAGTTTCAGCTGGATTTAACCTGATTTTATTAAGCATTCATTTCTCTGTGTACATACATTGGCGTTGGATCAGATGATCTGCGTGCAACCCCTCCCCCCCCCCTCATCTTTTTTCAGCGTTCGGATGAAATTTGTTATTTGTAAGCATTTAAGCAGTGCGGTGTTTAATAAACAAGTGAATATACAAGAATATTGCGTAACGAGCAGATTGATTTTTTTTAAGTTATAACAACACTGAATTGAGGGACACCAGTGCTGCAAAATGTCGCTGTCATTGTCATTAAAAAATCTGACTGAAATAAAATCCACGTCAGCATCACGTACTCAATTGTGATGACCAGAGGTGATGCTTAAAACGAATGGTGTGACCAATGCACGCTTCGTGGCATTTTTACGACCAACGCTTGGTCAGTCACTATGTCATGACTTTTTTTTACTGTAATCAGTTTTGCAAAATGTCACTGACATAGTCATGACAAATTCCGGCTGAAACAAAACAATGTCAGCGTCACGAGCTCTACTGTGATGATCAGAGGTGAAACTCAAACAGTTGGTGCGATCATCACATGCTTGGTGACATTGTGTGCGACCAACTCTTGGTTAGTCACTTGGTGGTGACATTGTCAGTCGGTGATCATTATGATAGTCATGGGAGATATGCGGTGCGTGCGAGTGGTAGCAAGAAACGAAATGAGCATGGTTTCTCGCTCTGTTAAACCCGACAGACCATCAAACCAGACAGAGCGAGAAAGCATGCTCATTTTGTTGCTAGAGCCTACGCGCCAAGTATATTCCAAGAATATCGTGATTATCATTGGGATAAAATGTCGCAATCAAATAAGTGATCAAGAGTTGGGTGCTAAACAAAATGTCATCAAGCTTGTGATTTTTCCACCAACTGCTTGAGTCTTACCTCTGTTAATCTCAGTTGTGTACGTGAGCTGATTTGAGCTTCGTTTCAATCATGAGTGTTGGTGACTGAAACAGTGGCATTTCGCAGCACTGTTCACAACCAGAAATAATCATGAATATGCTTCCGCTGGCATTAAGCTCAGCTTGTCATTCAGAGTATCGCAGTTGACTCAAGCACTCGCATATCGTGTTCGGCATGTCATGACGCACTTTCATTGAGTAATCAGCAATGAGCATCAAGCTATCACTGATATGTTCATTGTTTTCGTAGGTGAATATCTCGATATTGTATTTAAGGATATTTATTAATCCTAAAAACTAATCATCCTTATTTCTGCTACATTTCTGGAATACAAAATGTATATTTCTGTAAAATAAAATTCTATACAAAAAAGAACTAAAACTACAAAGCTTTGCCGGTTTATGCATGAGATGGAGTTGTTTACCCTCCACCTTGTTTCTATTTTTTCTTTCATAGTGTTTCACCAACATTATGTCAATCGTAGACTACATAGTCGGAATCACTTGGTCAGATGCACGATTATTAACACCATCGGACAACTGTACCACCAGATCGGCTCACATTAAATTAGACCAGTTTAATTGTTGAAAAAACTCTTTTTTTAAGATTCTTGTTCATGGTTGTTTCCGCTTGATGGTTTCTTTCCACTTAATGGTTTCTTTCCGCTAGACAAAATAAGCACAACATTGTTGATGTAAACTGTCTATTTAATGTGAAAATACTGTCGCTTTGTCATACATCAGGAATTATATCCATATCAGCAATCGCGCATAATATTAAAAGCAGCATCATCGAATATGTCACCTATACAACCGATGTTTGCTACACAATTTTATGTTATTTTTGATCATATTACACGCGTCAAATTCTTCATTCCTCGCACATTCACCATACAATCGTTCTAAAGGAGTTGCCCATGAACAGTCAATCGGATTTCCCTCCATCGTGAGACTTGTGACATTAAGCGAGGAATTCTCTTGGTTGAAGCTCGAAATGAAATTATTGCTTGCTTGCACTACTAAGTCCTGCGCCAGAATGAGTGACAAATCTAGCAGAGTGAGATTATTGTTGTCCACTATGAGCTTTTTTAAATTCGGAGGAAAGAATACACTGTTCAGCTCAATTTCGGTTAGCTTGTTGCATTGTAAATATAAATTGGTTAAATTGCTCATCCCCGCCAATTTGTCGATACTGAAGCTGGTGAATTGATTGTGGTTCAACATGAGAGACGAAACACTTTTCCAATGGTTTAGGCATTCCGGAATCTTTGTAAAACGGTTTAAAGAAAGCAGCACCGATTCCATTGATGGCACATACCAACCACAAAGATCCAAATGCTCTAGCCTATTTCCACCCATTAAGAGATTTGACAATGAGTCGAGAGCCAATTGGCCCGTTATCGATACGATTTTATTGTTGTAAAGACTCAAGGCCTTCAATTTGGTAAACGCATTGAACAGCTCCATGTTCACCGTGGTGAGCATATTATTACCTAAGTTCAACAGTGTGACGGAACTATAGATGCTGCAGTTCCTTTTCGACGTGTTTACAACGTACCGTATCTTATTACCATTTAAATGAAGATCGCGCAAATAAGGATAATCACAAAACGTTGCCAAATCAATGTTGCTCAGTTTACATTTATCGATTCTGAAGTATGTCAGGTTTGGTGCATTACGAATACTTCGTGGAAGTCTCGTCATGTCACAATCATAAACATCTAGCTTCGTTAATGAACTGCCCTCGAAAATATCGATCCTTCGCAAGCCGGACTCTATGATGTGTATGACATTCATTGCTTTTGGGACACTGATCCTTTTCAATCTGTCTGACGAGTGAATGCTTAGCTCAACAATAAAAGCAGGCAGTTGTTCCAGTATTGAAAGATCCAAGTGCTTCATCAACACATTTTCCATGTATAAATTTTGCGAGGTGTTAGATATTTGCTGAAAAGCGAACGTATCTCCTTTTTTTTGAAAGTTAAAAAGGAAGCACAGATTAGGGCAACTCATTCGAAGACTCTTATCGCTTATGCTTGCTGCGTTTACCACGATCAGTAGTAGCCTGGTGTGTTGGGAATAGTATCGTTTTTAGTAAAAAAAAAAATCCGTTATTTCTTCGCATGTTGCATACACACCACACAGTCCATTGCACCATCTGAACACTTTTGCTGAAGTAAAGCTGCAGCTGAAATGCGCGAAACACTACAATCACTCGTTTTGCGTGGCAAGTTACGTGTGGGCCCGTTGCACCGAGTTTTATACAATAATGATAAAAACAAAACGAAACGCAAACCAAACCTGACCACCAAGCAGCGATTAATTTCGAATCGGTGTATCACAGCTCGAAGTAATGAGGTAATTTCGTTATTCGTTATTTAATGGCTATGTAGAAAATGCTTCCAAAATGTTCTTTAGTATACAAAAAGTGTCCTATTGATTTATCTATGTATCTGTGTATCCCATCAGTACACAAAGCCCTACAAAGACGCATTTGTAGAACGTGGGTAATAAAAAATCCATCACATTTAATGTCTATTTAATTTCCACTTCCTGTGTCGTGGAACCCTTCCGGTTGTAGATACTTCACTCAAAGCAAAAGGAGTGGAGATAGGGAGTTGCAATCTGTAATTGCACGTTAATACGTAACGTAATTTTTAAGGGGATTTCTTCCAATGTTACATTTTCGTATTCAGTATTGTTGGGATAACTCAATTGATGATAGTAGGTTTTTTACTGTTGAAAATTTTGAGGTCTTTATTAGGCAGCGGGCAACTTTGTTGCCGGCCAAATTGAAACCAATTTGATTTTTGTCTGGCAACATTTTCTATTTACCTTGGTCTTGGTAATCGGGTGTATCAAATGACACAGCAGCAGTGTGCGTTTTGTTCACATTCGCTAAATTTGTAATTTAAGCATTTAAATACATTTTTTGTTGTATATATTATTTTTTCAACACTTTATTCAACAAGTGAATGACAAAAAATAAACTCTGAGCTGTTGTTTGGCTATTTTTTTTGACGCTAAACAATGTCCAAGCTAAATGTTGTCAGTAACATTCTTAGACCACCTCAACGTAATGTTTCTGAGCAACAATGTTGCGCGCAACAACATTAGACCAATGCCTTAATACGTAACGTAATGTTTAAGGGGATTTCTTCCAATGTTATATTTTAGTATTCAGTATTTATTAAGTTTCTTCACCGGACGTAGGAAAAGTGCTAATGAACTAGGTGCTAACAACCTACGAGACGAACACGCAAACGCTCACGGAATGCAGATTGACTTGACTGAAGACGATTCGCAACTGGTACAATATTGTTACGCACGATTTTTTTTTTTTTATTTCAGAGAGTGGTGCGCACAACAGGCGCGGTAAGCATTGCTACGACATTTACTTTACCACGTCCTCTACGTTATGCTCAGAACGGACTCCTCCATTAGTATACAGCTAAAAGCAGCAATCATGTTGGTTTCAAGGCTATTGATGACAGACTATGGGCGAATTTGCGCGCAGGGATATATCTAAAAGGTCACTTGTTCCTTGATGGAGCCACATCCAACTAGGATCGACAACGTGATGGTAAATCGTCGACGGCAGTCGTGTATGTTCAACGTCGGAACGTATAAAGGAGCCAACATCGATTCCGATCACTGCTTGGTTGGCCTAGTGATATGCTGTAGAATCGTCCGTCGCCGCGCTAATGAGGGTGGAGAAAGTACGCAGCCATGGCTCGACACGAACTAACTTAAGGAATACCACTATCCAACAGGCATTCATGCCGTTTTAGATGAGCTTTAGATCGTGGCACCACCCACGGCCTTTTGGTTCTACTCTAGCAAAGGCTCACTACGTGGGAGTGACGTACGGATATGTGAACGTACTTTTGGAATCTGTAAAGATTTCTATGCCTTCACCTCAAAAGATCTGTCGCGACAAACGAAACACGTGCATAGTATCAGTAATCGGGCTCAGCCCGAAAAGTCCTTCTAGACCGTTCACAAGAACGACCCCCAGAAGGGTCCTGGGAGGCCCAAGCTAAGGTGACAGTATGGCGCACAGGCATGTGCGCGAGGTTATGGATGAGCTTTCGAATGATGACTTACGCGGTTGAGAATCATAATGCAAGAGAACGTTTATTCACTTTTTTTATATTAAGACGCATATAGGACAAGAAACTTATGCACCTTGTTTACACCGACGAGCTGAGCGATCTTTTTATAAGCTGCTGTCGAGCAGTACCCTACAGTCCCATTTATACATAATATTGCCTAGCCATGTGGTCGTCGCATCTTTTCGTATTTTCGTCGCGCAATTTAATAATTGATTCATTTCTAATGCATTCACCGTACAATCGTTCCAAGCATGATTCCCACGAACAGTCAATCTGATTCCCTTTCATTCTTAGACGTGTTACATTCGGCGAGGTGGTGCTCGCATCGAAATTTGAGATTAAATTATATGCCACTGATACTTGTAACGATCGTACCGGTATGAACGACAAATCTAACGATGTGAGATAATTTCGACTAATACGAAGCGAGCTTAATTTTGGAGGAAAGTGCACACTGTTCAACATTATTTCGGTTAGCTTGTTGCATTCTAATTCTATTGACACCAGATTGTTCATTCCCGCTACACTTTCGATACTGAAATTGGTAAACTCATTAAAGCTTAAAATGAGCTGTGAAACGCTCGTCCAATTGGTTATGCATTCCGGCAGTGTCGCAAGGTGGTTTGCGGTAAATGAAACTATGTTCATTGATGGTGCATCCCAACCGCACAGGTCTACATATCCAAGCTTGTTTTCATTCAACGCAAGAACTTCCAAAGAGCGATGTGCCAACCGTCCCGATAGCGTTGTAATTTTATTCATTTGTATATCCAACTGTCTCAAGCTGGCAAACACATTGAACAGCTCCACGTTTACTGTGGTAAGCATATTGTCTGATAGCTGTATCCCAGTCAAGGATCCGTAGATGCTGCAGTTTCTTTTCGACGTGTTCACAACGTAGCGTATCTTATTCCCATCAAGAATAAGTTCACTTAAATTTGAATGATCACAAAATGCTGCCAGATCAATCTCACTTATTTTACTCTTTTGCAATCTCAAACTAGATAGCATTGGTGCATTTTTAATATCGTATGGAACTTGCATTAGGTCGCTACCAGAAATAACTAAAATGTTTAATGAACGGTTAGCAGCTATGTCGATCCTTTTCAGACTAGTGGTTTTTATATGTAGGCTGCCCAATGCATTCGAAACACTAACACGTTGAAGCTTTTTGGAGTTTACTATCTTTAGAGTGTGCACATAAGGTGGTAGTTGTTCAAGGATCCACCGATCAACCTGCATCATCTGCACATTATCCATATTCAGTACATGAATGAAGCTGGATATGTGTTGAAACGCGAACGCGTCTCCTCCTGTTTTGAAGTTAGAAATGTGGCACTCGGCATAGCAAATCATTTGAAGTCCAGTAATACTGCTTGCGGCGTTTGCAACGATCAGTAACCTATTGCATGAAGAGTAACGGCACGTTTTGTTTCCAATTACAATCAATGCGATACTCTTTAAATGTATTAAAAACACACCACACTACCCATCGGAACATCGATGACACTGTTGATGAAATATGAAGAATAAAAGTATTACTCTCACCACCATCCACTAGTTTTACGTTGACATAGACCCATTGCAGAGAGTTTTATACGAAAATGGAAGAAAAAGAATAAGAAATAATTGGTTTTTTTGATCATCAAAAAGCGATTACATGACAATTGCTCTGTCAAGTGACGAAAACAAAGTATGTAGCAAATGTTTCGGATTTTAGTTTTGTTCGGGTTTTAGTTTTGATTGCATGATTTCTTTCATATTTCTTTCATTTATTCGTTTAAAATACAGGGTTTCGAATCATACAAGGGAATAGTTCAACCACTTAGGGGAATGTTGCAAATCGGTAGGGGAATGTTGCAAGCAAGCTGTGGATGTTTGCAATCACTTAGGGGAGTTTTTCAATCGACTATTCATAACACAAAATACAGCCGGGATCTCTGGCCGTCGCATGTTTTCATTCGTTTGTTGCGCAAAAGAATAATGGAATCGTTCCTAGTGCATTCGCCGTATAATTGTTCCAAACGCGTTTCCCATGAACAGTCAATCTGATTCCCACTCATTCTTAAACTTGTTACGTTTGGCGAGCTATGATTCTTATCAAAACTTGAGATTAAATTATATGCCGCTAATACGTCTAACGATCGTACCGGTATGAACGACAAATCTAACGATGTGAGATAATTTCGATTAATACGAAGCGAGCTTAATTTTGGAGGAAAGTGCACACTGTTCAACATTATTTCGGTTAGCTTGTTGCATTCTAATTCAATTGACTCCAGATTGTTCATTGTCGCTACACTTTCAATACTGAAGTTAGAAAACTCATTATAGCTAAAATAGAGTTGTGTAATGTTCGTCCAATTGGTTATGCATTCCGGTAGTCTCGTAAGGTAGTTTGCGGAAAATGAAACTGTTTTCATTGATGGCACATCCCAACCACACAGGTCAATATGGCCGAGCTGGTTTGTAAACAGCGGAAGAATTTCGAAAGAACGAAGAACCAACCGACCCGATAGCGTTGTGATTCTATTCATTTGTAAATCCACCTGTTTCAAATTGACAAACACATTGAACAGCTCCATGTTCACTGTTGTTAGCATATTTTTCGATAATATTATTTCGCTGAGTGCATTGTAGAAACTGCAATTCCTTTTGGACGTGTTCACAATGTAGCGTATGTTATTGAAATATAAAAACAGATATGTTAAATGTGAGTTATCACAAAACACTGCCAAATCAATCTCACTTAATTTACACTCATACAGTTTCAACATGTTTAGTAGTGGTGCGTTTCGAATGTCCAGCGGAACTTTCGTCACATCACATCCTAAACAACTTAGATGGTTTAATGAGCTGTTGGGAGCTATATCGATCCTTCTCAAATTGGAGTGCATTATTTGTAAGTTGCGTAACGCATTCGGAACACTAATCCTTTTCAGCTTTATCGAGCCTGCTATTTTTAGTTTATCTACATAAGGTGGCAGTTGTTCCAGGGTCCACCGATCGACGTGTTTCATCTGCACATTTTCCATGTTCAGAACATGCGCCGTGTCAGGAATGTGTTGAAATGCAAACATATCTTCTTTCGATTTGAAGTTATAAATGTGGCAATTGGCATAGCAAATCATTTCAAGCTCAGCAACACTGCTTTCTACGTTTGCCACGATCAGGAACCTATTGCACGAAGAATGGGGACAGATTTTTCGATTAGAATTAATGTGATACACTTTAAATGTACTAAAAACACACCACACTATCCATCGGAACATCGGTGATTCTTTTGCTGCAATATGAAATATGTTCACGAAACGGTATGATCACTCGTTTGCCATGTCATGGGCTTGCTGCGCCGAGTTTTATACACCAACTTGTAAAATGAAAGTGATCATCTTGTGGTCGTCAAATAGAGATTAATATCGAATTATCGAAATGTCACAAATCTACCTCGGGAAAATATACAGTGGATGTTTTTACTCTTGTTGATGTTTTGGGTACATTTAAAGTAATGTTAGCGATGAAAATGTGTAGTATTAATAAGTTATGTAAATTTTTAGTCTATATTTTCAACAATTCATTTAGATTCTTAAGACCGGGGGACATTATCCGCACTCAGTAGTGTAATATCGATTACTAATAGCGCATCTGGCGGCGGCTGGTGGAAGCTTTTTTTTGGTTATCGAGGGAATAGTCGTGCCGGATCTGAAATTAAATTACTTTTTAAATCGTTTTACGATGCAAAAATGGACGCAATGCAAGTAGAATATGTGTATCTACCTTTTACAAAACATGTCTATTCCGATTTAAGTAAAAACCATGGAAAAATAACATATTTTCTGAAGCGGCTCCAAATTGTTTCACAAAATGCTTCGGTCAGCCGCCGCCAGATGCACTAGTGAAAATCGAAATTACGCTAGCGAGTACGGATAATGCCACCCGGCCTTTATGTTTTTTTTTTAATAATAAAAAAAAAATAAGGAACGAATGAGGCTCCACCAACAGAATTGATGACATAGCTTGTAACCCATAATACCGCATGACAATAAACTGTCCGCTAGCTGTTGGAGGCTCAAACAGTGGAAAACAAACCGAAGTCTTACATGTTGGGCGTATTTTCTAAAAAAAAAAACAGTTTTATCACTGCTCGTGTATTATAGTTCCAAATCAATGTCCAATGAAAACAGCACTATTTAACGCTCGTGGGGTGTTTTTCAACCGCAGCTGACATACAACGCCCGCATGCTACGACATGAAAACCGTCAGAACGTGAAGAACTACAGATGACTGAGGAAACAGGAAACCCTGCTCTTCCAGGCCAAGCAGCGCCGTTTTGAAGAGTCAGATGTAAAGCTGCTGGAGCAGCTAGCAAAGCCGGGGAACACTCGCTTGTTCCACAGGAGGTTGAAGGAGGCACGGAGCGAGTTTGCTCCTAAAACCGCAATGTGCCGAGATGCTCAATGACAGACGAGCGGGAGATGATCGAAAGGTAGAAGTGCTACTTCGAGCAGCTTAAGAGCAATAAGTATGCTGGTAGCGATGGGCTGGCGGACGAGCTCTTCAAGGTTGGAGCGCAGAGACATCAGCTGATTATGAAAATCTGGGGGCAGGAAAAGCTATCGGAACTAAGCCCCGCTCCACTAACACCGCCAGGAACCCTGCCCTCGAGATCCCTTTGGCAAAGGTTCGCGCTTCACAGCGACTGATGGTTGAATTTGCGTGTTTCCGACAGCTTGAGCTCTCACTCGAATCTGCCTACTCGATCGACATATATGAGACAAATCTAAGCTTCATCAACTTAAAACTGCCGACGGAAAAGCAACTTGTCAAATGATAGCAAAATGAACGTTCGAGTGAATTTTCTTGAATGCCGAACGCAATATGATAGGCCTGATAACACCATTACCAATCGACCATAACAACTTCATGAACATGAATCGTTATCTATCAGTTTTGATCCCTTCAAATATAGCGTAATGAACAAAGAGATGTGAGCAAGGATGCACAAGTTCATCGATGCGTGTGAGAGAGTAAGGCTGATGAGTAGAAAGAGATGTCATGATTTTGTGTTCATTATCCCCGTTCATTAAACTTTCGCTTGGTTACTTCAACCTGGGCATCATTTATCATCACCGATCACGAAAAGTTGACCAGTCCACATTTGATGGATTGGTTGACCAGAACGTTAAAAAAAACTCGATCTCTAAATGACGTTAGTAGTAAACGGAGGATGCAAAACAGCTGATTTTTTCGTGTGCTTCATTGCTTACATCTAAAGCACAAATGGTGCCTGAAAGAGTCCTGCTTCGAAGATGCGACGGAAAGTAATCGAAACCCTGGACCTGTGGACCAAAAGTGTCCAAAATCGTTGGGTTCAAGAAGTCTGTGCTGAACCTGATGGTAGGCGTTAGTTCAAAAGTGTAGTCATTTGCATACGATTATGATTTTTTTTTTTCGAGAATAGTCCAGAACACGACTTAAACACGGTTTGTCGTGTTCTCGACAACTAATATGCTAGATTATTCTCGAACAACAAAATCGTATTAAAAATTAATCGTACTCTAATGACCAAATTTTTGATCTGAAGCCTCTCATGAGGTTCAGCACAGACTTGTTCTCAATGATTTTGTGTGGTCAGTTTCCATGCATCATAAAGAATGATTCATTTTTTGTAAGTAATTCAATTTTGACTTAAAAACTTACTAAATTTCTGTAAAAAAAATATTTTTGCTTGCTTTTTAAATCGTGCTTATACTTTATGGTCCATCCATGGAGACATTCTATGGAAAACCAGCAATAAATTTTGCTCCAAATCAATTTGCACGATGTCGAACATCATTAGTATTTTTTTAAAAGTAAAAATGAAGTGTTTTTAAATTAAAGTAATTGCCTTTTGATGATCACAAAACGAATACTTTCCCTTTAGGATTTTTTGTATAAAACTCGGTACAAAGAGTGCATACCACGCAATGCGAGTGATCGTTGTGTTTCTATTCTTCATACTTTATCCTAAGTTTCACCGATGTTCCAAAGGGTTGTGTGGTGTGTTTTCAGCATTCATTATGTATCGCATTAATTCTAATTGAAAAAAATCGTGTCATGCAACAGGCTACTGGTCGTTACAAACGTTGCAAGCAGCTTCAAACGTTGCAAGTTTGAAATGTCTTGCAATTCCGAGTGCTACATGCTTAACTTCAAATCGAAAGGAAATACATTCGCGTTGCGACACATCCCTGCCCATGTACGTGTACTGAACATAAATAACGTGCGGATGAAACACGTTGATCGGTGGACCCTGGAACAACTGCCACCTTATGTGCATACTGTAAAGATAGTAAACTCCAAAAGGCTTCAACGAGTTAGTGTTTCGAAAGCATTGATCGTTCTTTATGTGAAAAACTCCAATCTAAAAAGCGTCGATATTGCTGCCAACAGTGCATTAGGCGCATTAGCTATTATTGAAAGTGAACTAATGAAGATTCCACTGGACATTCAAAATGCACCACACCTGAGTAGTTTGAAAGTGCAAGAGACTAAATTAAGTGAAATTGATTTGGCAGTGTTTTGTGATCACTATAACTTAACTGAACTTATTTTTGACAGCAATAAGATACGTTACGTTGTGAACACTTCGAAAAGGAATTGCAGTTTCTACAATGCACTCATTGAAATAACATTATTTCAAAATATGCTTACCACAGTAAACATGGAGCTGTTCAATGTGTTTGTCAATTTGAAACAGGTGGATTTACAAATGAATAGAATCACAACGCTATCGGGTCGGTTGTCTCATCACTCTTTGGAAGTTCTTGCGATGAGTATGAACAAGCTCGGCCATGTAGAACTGTGTGATTGGGATGTGCCATCAATGAAAACAGTTTCATTTTCCGCAAACCACCTTACGAGACTACCGGAATGCATAACCAATTGGACGAACATTACACAACTCTATTTTAGCTTTAATGAGTTTACTAACTTCAGTATTGAAAGTGTAGCGAGAATGAACAATCTGGAGTATATAGAATTAAAATGCAACAAGCTAACCGAAATAATGTTGAACAGTGTGCACTTTCCTCCAAGTTTAAATAACCTTGTAATTGGTAAGAATTATCTAACATCTTTAAATTTGTCGTTCATTCCGGTCGAATGGTTACAAGTATCAGTGGAACATAATTTAATCTCCAGTTTCGATAAGAACAATTGCTCACCAAATGTAAGACGGCTTGTAATGACAGGAAATCCAATTGACTGTTCGTGGTTAACGCGTTTGGAACAATTGTACGGTGAATGTATAGTGAATGGTTTAAGCGTTCTTTTGCGCGACGAAGAAATTAACCAATGCGGCAAAAGCATTTACAGGATTCACTAAATGAATCTCGTCGACTGAGTTATGTGTCGTTTGATATTCATATTGCAGAAAGCTCGGGAATAAATCAATCGAATGGTTTAGGAATGTGGTGACTTACATAATTGATGGTAAAGCAGGATAGGATTTTCACTACACTTAGCAGAATATTGAGAACAACTCTTCCATCATGATTGAAAACAATTAAGCTTTATACATATAAGTGGTTATTCTAAGCTTAAGTGGTTATGTAAAGCTTAAGGCTTTAGTATTAAATTTACGTATAAGTGGTTATCCTTTCGAAAAAACATGATATTTGTTATTGAACATAACATTACACAATACTAAAGCCTTAAGCCTAACATAATAAACAATTGTTAAAAAAAATATCATGTTTTTTCGAATGAATAACCACTTATACACGTATAATGCTTAATTATTTTCAATCATGATGGAAGAGATGTTCTCAAATCAAGGACCTTTTTAACAGGATAAAGATAGCTTATTGATGAATTGTATTGCTTTGTTGAACTTTTATCCTCCAAAACACTGTTTTTTTTCCAAAACAGTTGTAGAACTTTTATCTTGCAAAACATCTTCCAAAACATCTTCCAAAACAAACAGAGCTAATAAATTCTGCAGAATTAGTGTTCTTGATTTTGTCTTTATAACGCCTATTTTCGAGATACGAGCCTACATACGCTTCAAGGCAAGTAGCTAATGGTTAACACTATCAAAGGCCGCTGTTGGAGATTGATCATTTGAATTTATTAGTTCGAATTCGAAATTCGAACTCAATTTAGAAATAGGATAACAGAATGAACTCAAAATGAATTATGTAATGAACTCTTGACAATTGAATATACAGTAGCAAACGGACATTTGAACGAGTCGCATTCATTTTTCTAACCAAGTTTTTGGAATTATCGGGAAAGAAAACGAGTTGTACCACGTAGCCGAACATTCGTGAGGTTTTCTCACAGCCGCTTTAAGATCGGTATAAAGCGTATCAACTTGAAGCCGACAGTCAAAGGAGCACACACATGATGACACAAAAATTAACAGGTTTGGAGTAGTAGAGCGCTGGGGAACAAAACCATGTTGATTAAATGAAATAACTGACCTGCATTTTTGTAGTAGAGCTTTATGAACAGCAATTTCGAAAATGTTTGCTCCATCACACATGGATGTTAAATTATGCAAGAGGAACAGCGGCGGCTGTTGGTCACTTCTAAATTACTTGCTCTCAAAAACTCCAAAAACCCTATCATTTGATAATAAGGAGAAGCAGCACCGGTTGTGAAAATGGGAGGGGAAATTGTGAAATTTTGGGAAGTTGAGAATTAACGTCGGCTGAACCATCACTTTGCTAATGTTTATTCAGTTGTCCGTTTGAGTTCATTCGTACATGCTATAATTCATTCTATAATTCATTTATAATATTCATCTAATCCCAGTATATGTAAGTACATCTAGCTTTCAAGGGTTGTGTGATCTTAATACTGTTACCATAATCCCATAGTTCATGCCATAATACACATATAATACAATACAAATGATCATAATAAAAAGGAGATATTCAAACAGACCCATGTAAAGATATTTAATAGTTTGCAATGAACCTATTGTTGACGCATCTTTTCATCTCTTTGTCACGCAAAATAAAAAATGACTCATTCCTAGTGCATTCACCGTACAATTGTTCCAAACGCGTTTCCCAATAACAGTCAATTGGATTTCCTTTCATGTGCATGCGTGTCAAGTTTGGTGAGCTGTTGTTCATATCAAAACTTGATATTAAATTATATTCCACTGATACTTGTAACGATCGGACCGGTATAAACGACAAATCCAACGATGTGAGATAATTTCGACTAATACGAATCTCTTTTAATTTTGGAGGAAAGTGCACACTGTTCAACATTATTTCGGTTAGCTTGTTGCATTCTAAGTCTATTGACTCCAAATTGTTCATTCCCGCTACACTTTCGATACTGAAATTGGTAAACTCATTATAGCTTAAATCGAGATGTGAAACGCTCGTCCAGTTGTTGATGCATTTCGGCAGTGTCGTAAGAAAGTTTACAGTGAAAAACATCTTTTTCACTGATGGCACATCCCAACCACACAGGTCAATATGGCCGAGCTGGTTTGTAAACAGCGGAAGAATTTCGAAAGAACGAAGAACCAACCGACCCGATAGCGTTGTGATTCTATTCATTTGTAAATCCACCTGTTTCAAATTGACAAACACATTGAACAGCTCCATGTTCACTGTTGTTAGCATATTTTTCGATAATATTATTTCGCTGAGTGCATTGTAGAAACTGCAATTCCTTTTGGACGTGTTCACAATGTAGCGTATGGTATTGAAATATAAAAACAGATATGTTAAATGTGAGTTGTCACAAAACACTGCCAAATCAATCTCACTTAATTTACACTCATACAGTTTCAACATGTTTAGTAGTGGTGCGTTTCGAATGTCCAGCGGAACTTTCGTCACATCACATGCTAAACAACTTAGATGGTTTAATGAGCTGTTGGGAGCTATATCGATCCTTCTCAAATTGGAGTGCATTATTTGTAGGTTGCGTAACGCATTCGGAACACTAATTCTTTTGAGCTTTATCGAGCCTGCTATTTTTAGTTTATCTACATAAGGTGGCAGTTGTTCCAGGGTCCACCGATCGATGTGTTTCATCCGCACATTTTCCATGTTTAGCACATGCACAAAATCAGGAATGTGTTGAAACGCAAACGAATCTCCTTTCGTTTTGAAGTTAAAAATGTAGCACATGACTGAGCAAATCATTTCAAGCTCAGCGAAACTGCTTGCTACGTTTGCCACGACCAGGAACCTATTGCACGAAGAATGGTGACACATTTTCGATTAGAATTAATGTGATACACCTTGAATGTGTCGAATACACACCACACAATCCGTCGGAACATCGGTGACCTTTTTGCTGCACTATGAAATATGTTCACGAAACGGTACGATCACTCGTTTGATATGTCGTGGTCTCGTTGTTTAAACACCCTTGTTTTATACACCAGCTTCCAAAAGTGGAAGTAATCTGTTTGTAGTCGTCAAAAAGCGATTATTTTTAAATTATCGATTTTTTACTAGCGTTGATGTTTTGTGTTACATTGAAGGCATAGTTAGAGATAAATAATGATTTTTATTGTGTGGCCTGAGGCGTGGAGTTTGAGGTTAGTGCTGTATGAGTCGATTATAAAATTCTCGAGCTGGTTAGAGGTTTGTGACTTCGTATGGTGATGGCACGATAACTGAGCATTGATCGCCAAAAACAGTTTAGTTTGCAGATCTGTCCAGTGGCATGCGTCACAACTCTAATGGTAGTCTATCTTCTGTGTCATCGGTGATCTCTCGCAACACGGCGACGGGCCGCACGCACGATTAATGTCATCTGTGACACGAGTTTCTACCGCCGTACGAAATTAGTAGAAATTGTACTCGAGCCGGTGCCATAAACAAGAAAACATAAACGATTCTGACCCGAACTCCCCGAAACAGCCCACCTACAGATGAACCTAAAATTCTTTCTTTTTTTTTGTAGTCCTTCAATAAAAACGGCAAAACTTAACTTTGCGTTCCCTTTCAAGTTGAAATCAAACTTGAAATAGCCTTTCTTTTTTATTTATACGGGAAATACAAGGAAAAGAGGGTTTTAAATCTGACCGAAAAGGTAAATATTATGGCAAACAGAAAAAAATGTTATACTGCATCGTACGCATTCTATGCCTTACTTGAACGCACACATGCTTAAAGAACACAACTATTCGGTTCGGTTCGGTAGACGCCGGGTGGACGCTGGAACACAATTGAGCAGACTTTTTCATGATTTCGCAAGACTTCGGTTGTTTTGGACGACACATGTGTACGCTCGTATCCAGACCCATCCGAACAGACCTGATTCGGACTGCTCCAGACTGATCCGGAGTGATCCGGAGTCGAATCCGGTAATGATCCGGAGTCGGATTCCAATTTTGCGCACTGGAGTCAGAGTTGATACACGACTCCACTCCGGATTACGCATCAATAGATTAGACCAACAGATTAATTTGTAGTTTTACAGATATGTTCTGTTTGCAAAACAACGAAAGAACCGAAAGCATGTTCACGTTCAAAAGAGCCGAAATGCCCACCTCTAATTCCAATCCACAAAAGTATCACGAAAGTGTGTTTTCTTTGTTTTTTGTTTGTTTTCTTTCCTCATTGTATGAATAATTTAGCTAGCCCTGACAAGTTTTAATGTTTTGCCTTTTTAGTGTTTACAATTACCGTTGTTGGAAAATTTGGAAAAAAGCCCCGAGCAAAGTAACGAATCGAACCTTAATTCCAATATATGTAAAATGATCAATTCCACAGTATTTAGATAGTATATTGAAACTATTGATGGTATGTTAAAACACTACCCTAAGCTTGCATGCGAATGTTATGCTTTATTCGTTATAAATTACCCACAGTACGTGCAAACCAACAATACAACAGATCGATATTTTAAGTTAAAAAAATATACAATATCAAAAAAAACCTAACACATTAGAAATACACACAAATTCCTAGCTAGTGCGGCAGTACTGACTCGCTGGAGCTGCCTCACACGGATTTATCACTTTCGATTTCATTCGGAGCAAAGCTGACATTGGCCAAGCCGCCGGCGTTGACCGATTTGGGAAACTTTATGTTAAACAACGGCTTGCCGCCATTCCCGACAGCGATGTGCTGCTGTTCCACCTCCAGGATCACATCCGGGTAGTGCTGTTTACCTTTCTCGTCCCGCCTGATGATCTCGATGTTGCTCGTCTTTGGCTCTGCAAAAGAAGAGAAAAAAAAATCTCAAATAATATGCAATGTTCATGCGATTTGTCCGCAGCTTTTCGTTCCGTTTGTGGCCCCTCCTTTCTTACTTTTTCGATTGCTCTTGGACACGTACTCCATGCAGCACTGGTACAGGAAGGTGTACTGGTCGAGCGTTTGCACCATCTTGACGCGCTGGCGCCGCAGTTGCTTTACCGTGTCGTACACGTTGATCTTCTTCTCCTGCTGCAGCCGCTGCAGCACAATGTCCAGCGCGATGAACGTGCCGGTACGGCCGACTCCCGCACTGCAGTGCACTACCAGCGGGATGGCGTAGCTTTTCCGCTCCGCGCGCACAATCTTGGAAAACTTTATCAGATCCGCCGTACTGGCCGGGCAGCTGTGATCGGGCCATTCGAGGAAGTGATAGTGGAACACCGCTTTCGTTAGATTTCCCTGCCAAACCAAACCAACCAAATCGTTATTATTACTACGTCACCCGAGCGTCCTCCTTTCAATCGGCAAGCGATTTCCAATACCTTCGAAACGAGAAACAGACGCTTGTAGTAGAGCGATAGGTTCAGCTCCTGCGTGCACTTGACGCGAATGTCCCCATAGTCGGTGTACTGGTCGAACCGCGGGAAGTACTGGCAGCACTTGTTCTTGTCGTGATCGATCGGTTGCGTCAGCATGACGATCGACTCGATCTCGTACTGCAACACCATCCGCCAAAAGTCGGCGCACGTCTCCTGCTTGGGACCCTGTGTCGCTATGTACTCCCGCTGGTACTTGTAGCCCTCGATGAACGAGGCGTTGATGTAGTCGTTCGCACCATACTCACCCTCCTCGCCGTCCTCATTGCTGTCCAGCAGTACACGGTTCGAGTCGTACGGTAAGATGTTGACGTACCGATTCTTGCGCTCATTCTCGCGCGCACTCTGGAAGCTTACCGTGTCCTGCAGCGCAAAGTCGGAGAAGTAGTTGATGGCCTGGAACTCTTTCGACACCTTTTCCCGGTTCGACTGAAACAGCTCGTCGTACTGGTGCGGGAAGTTCTTTACCGGTATGTCGGCCGGCTCTTCCGTGGGAGCGCCGCGCGTTTGCTGTGCGGGAAGCAGCAGCCGCTGCTTGCGCCACACCACAAACAATCCACCGAGGAATGCTAGCACCAGACACGCCAACACAGCGCTCACAATTAAACCGACCTTAATCAGTGAGTCCGTACGGAATACCTGCATCTCGGAGTCGGTATACCCGCTGCGGGAAAAGATTCGCACTATGAGTGCATACTCCGTGCCCGGCTTCAGCGGTCCATTGCAGTACTCCTGCCCCCTGTCGCAGTTTTCCTTCCCGATGACGTACTCGATCAGTCCTGCTGCTTCGCGATCGGTCGTCGCCCGTTGGCCACGAGCCATTGGATTCCAGAACTTTGGTGTCGTTTGGTACTGCTCCGCACAGCGCTTTTCGTTCGCCAAGTACCAATCCGACACGCTGGGCCACTGCGTACCGCCAGTGCTGTTGATGAAGTCCGTACGCGGTGTTGGGTCGGGCTGGCACAGCCGTTCCGAAACTAGCAGTGCCATGTAGCGGATGCTGCCAATGTCCGACGTGAGCGTGATGTTGCCGAGCATTATGCGGGCCGTGTTGGTAGGATTGGGTGCTTCAAACACGTCCACATTGAACCATTCCTCCTTCTGATCAATAGACGGAACTGAAACAAAGAAATATGGTTAAAAGAACCCCCTTGACTAGATGCAAACGTCCAGCACATACTGCCTGCCGGTGACTCGAACTGGACCTTCACTTCATCACTAAGCTCCTCAACAGCGGCCACTTCCACGCGTATCGCTACCGTGTAGTTGTACTCAGGCTTCAGGCGATCTTCCACGTAGCTATACACATCCAGTATCTCTTCCTCCTCACCCACATTTACCTCCCAGGTTAAGGCGTGCGGATTGGAAGGATCCTGCTCGCGAATACCGTACATCTCACCTACGAATCGCTTCAGCCTTCCGTTCAAACCGCACGGCAAGTCCCAGCCAAACCATACCGACGATTTGTACGGCTGGTTCAGCTCGGGGCCTTCGATTTTATCGATCCGAAAGCTTGCAGTTACGTTGGACACATCGGGTAGAGTGATCACCTCCACCGGCTCGGTGTACGGACCAAAGCCAGCCCCCGTTGCCGCAGCCACCTGCACCATGTACAGCGTGTAAGGATTCAGCTTGGCAACCACATGCTCAAATTCGATTCCATCCCAGCTGCGTGACTCGTCGGGATTCACCTCGTCCCGCAGGTCCACCGTTTCGTTGAACTCTTCCAGCGGAGCGCACAGCTTGGGCAGTGGGTACTCTGGAGCGACCATACGGACGTGTATTCGATAGCGGACGACAACTCCATTCTTCACAGTAGGCGCCTTCCATATGATACCAATCGATCGGTTCTTTCCGATCAGTTCAATCACGCTTGGGCTTTCGGGCACTACAATGATAAGCGAGAAAACCACCAAAGTGTGAAAAGATCATCTGAGGATCATCATCATTTTGCATTACCATCTTCGGCCGTTACAAACGTGTACGCTGGAGTCGGATCGGACCAGCCTGCAATGTTCTGAATCTTTGCGTTGCATTCGTACGTGGAGTACGGTACCAATGGCTCTACAATACCTTCAAAGGTAGTGTTGCCATTTGGAATGACGAACTCTTTGATGACCTATAACCAAGTAGAAGACGGCCAAGTAAAATACTATACACTGTTTCGGGGGAAAAAATCAATCTACTGCAATTAGTACCTGCGATTCGGGAACTGGTACACCTTCCACCATCTTGGTGCAGTTGAACGCTACGGTCACCAACAAACAATTGTTGTTGTTTTCACTGTGCAGCATTGTAGACAGCTCTAAACTGCGTGAACTCAACGCAATCGCACGGATCGGCTCCACATGGTAGAAGAGGATCGTTCGTTCCTTCGTTTTGATCGTTCCGATCTCGTTCAGACCGTCGTGTTTGCTGATGGAGATCGGTATGACTTGCACCGTGTACGACATGCAAGCGATCACCTCCCCAAACGTTACGTGCTGATCGGTCGTGGTGTTGGAAAACACTTCTGTAACATCTGCACTGTTTGCGGGATTGTTATACCACGCCACTACACGGTACGACTCCACACAGAACGTCCCATTCGTTGGAGGTTTCCACTTGACGGACAGTGATCGTGGTTCCACCTCGTTCAGTTCCAGCTCCGTCACTTGGGATAGCTGTTGGAGCTCACGCACCGTAGCAGAAATGCTTTCTGGCGTTCCCTTGTCGTTGGTATGGTCGATAGCGTTCACCGTAAACTCGTACGTCATGCATGGCTCCAGGTTAGTCACATTGTAAACTGTTCTCGATGCATCGATCGTTGCGCTTTCGGAGGACCACGTGATAAGGTACTCCTTGACGCAAGCCGCACCTTCCTTTGGCGGTCTCCATGTCAGCAGGACGCTTCGGTCGAGATCGGTATTTGCGCGCAGATCACGCACGGGTCCGACGGTTTGCGGTTTTATGATTACATCGCCGGACGATGATCGTGTCCGAAGACCCGGACAAAGAGGTGGAATAGAAGAAAGCACTTTTGGAATTGCGTTTGATGGTAATTCAATGTGCGATGGTTTAGGAAAAGCATCAAGAGGGAATTGTGGAGTAGATACATCTACCGGAACTCTAGTGGGTTGGAAGTTCGTGTCGGAAACAGATTGCTTCCCATGAGTCTTAGTCTTATAGGACTCCTTTCGTCCATATTTAGAACAGACTTTTCTCGTTGTGAAAGGACGAGCAATGTGATAAATTTGGAATGTTTTAGGGTTATCATTGATCACTTCGCCAATTTCATTGCGATGTTGTACATAGAACTCCAAGCCACATCTCCATGGGTTTAATGTTGTTCGCTTTACTGGAGATTTTACGTAGATCTCTAGGAGATGTTGCACCTTGCTTGCATTTATGCAGATTATTTTCAGCACCACTCGATACTTTTTTCCGGCCTGCAGTCCTGACATTCCAACAAATGGAATGTCCAATGGAATGACGGAACTTCCCACCAGCAACTCATACCGATGCACACACGCTTGGTCTTCCACTTTCCACGTAAGGGCGTAGCTAGGATTATCGTTTCCAACTTCCATCACTTCAATATCAGTTATTTTACCACACTGAGGTTCCCATTCTCCACAGACACAAACGGGTGTACGCAGATCTCTCTGGCAGGCCTTCAGTTTGAGTAAACTGCACTGATCCCGCACAGGGAGCGCAATGTTTTGCATCAACCAGGCTGTCAAGTTCGCGTTGGAGACGGTTGCGTTTGGTTGTATCCATTGCACCTCCAAGCGGTAGAACACATTATCGTCCTTTTCATCGCTCCATTCTTCAACATTCACCACCGATCTTGAAACGGTTATATTCAATGGCTTCAAATGACAGTGGCCAATTCGTTGGTCTAATTCGTCCAGATCATCAAATGTCTGGGACGGTAAGGCACTAATTTCCATAGAGTTCTCGTCATTGTAGACGTCTCTTCCAGTATGAATCAAAGTCCATACTCTACCGAGCAACACGACGAGAAGCAGCACGATTCCCTTCACCACCATTATTACTGCGTCTCATCACTGTTCGATACTATTCAAACACAGGCACACACAAAATATTGATTCGTTCGTTATTCACTCTTTACACCGTTTCGTTGCTGTTAGTCACTCCTCCAAAAAGACTTCGGATGCATCATGCACAAATATTCAATCATACTAAAAGGGGTGGAGAGAGAAAAAAATGAAACAACGCCATTACACACTAATCCATTGCCGTTAGCGCCTGGTCATAAGAATATCAAACGAATTTTTAGATCATAACACTGACGCACAGGCAAAATAACACAACCCTAAAACAATATTCCATCACACTCACAACATCTTCTTATCATACCACAGACCAATCGAAAAAGTGCCTTATTCTATATTGCTAACACGTCGCCTTCTGCTACTAACGTCACCACCAGACCAACAGCTCGGACTGTTGTTCCCACGTCGAGGTTCAATAAAGGTTCAAATAACTGAACTGAGATTTTTCGTCGCGTTTTCTCAATAGAGTGGCACAATAATGGCCACCAACCTCCAACGCCCAAGCGGTTACGATCGGCGCTCGGCACTCGCACAGAACGACGGGGCTATCAATAAAGTTCCCCGTCAATTAATCCATCATTCAGCGACGTTATCGGGCCAGTTGGTACAATTACAATACAATCGCCTTGTTGAATCGGTGGTTCCTTTTCGCCTTGCCGCTTATCGATTGAATGTTGTATGCACAACCGTGCGCAATATGTCAGTAATTCAATCACTGTTATTTGTGGATTACGATCTTTCCAGAAGTTAACGTTTAAAAATGTAAAAACACACCGAATTCCACTGATTGTATTTCGAACCGATTTTGATCTAATGCCTGCGTCACACCTTGTATTGATCGACCCTGAGAGCACGCGTGGATGATGATGCCACGTCCTGTCACGTTCGCGAACTTGTAACGACTGTCTCGCCGGAATCGGTACGCCGTTCGGGCTTGGGCTAGCCGGCCCTATCTCCTCGTCAACGGGTAGTTTGTTTTATCAGAGCTCGCGAACATCGCTTGTTAATATGCGTTTTTCGTACACATTCAGCACAATATGGTAACGAATGGCTTCGCTTTCTATAGCTTTCTGATAAGAGGTACCGTTTTGTTGGAGACTTTTTTCTGTCTTCTTACCTGTAGCAAAGGGAACATATGTGAAAAGATTAGATAAGATATGGCACGGCACCGAATGTTTCAAAACCCGAACATTCCCGAGGAGTACGAAGCCAAGACGTAAGGTATGTTCGCTTCTTCAAAAGTACTCTGGCCAACTCTTGGGAGAGCAAGAGAGTTAAGCTTTTGTAATTGGGAATGAGAAAACGACTTAAGTAAGCCAAGGTAACTCACAGTGCGCAAGAGTGCATGACCAAACGTTTGGTGAAGAGTGAGCTTAACTATCTCTGCCCCACCCTTGCTTACTATCATATCTTCACGATGAACGGACCCCGAATGGTGAAGGCGATAATCGATCGGAAGCGCTCTTATCGATACGGATGGGGGAGCTGCTGGGGACTCCGTATCACGACCGTATGTTGAATGGGTCATACCTTTCTAACACGCATACAAACGATAGAACCATCTGGCGCAGGACGTACGCTTCTAGACGAACACATTCGATGCTCAGTACGATAAAAGCTGTTGCTTGATAGAACACGCTGCCGCCAAACTGTTAGCGGTCGTTAAAGTGGAGAATTTATTTCCACGACAAAGGGCATCCGACATCACACCGGCGCCTGGGCGATGCAAAAAATAACCAAACAAGACTCATACAGTGATACCAGATGGCGATCCAACGGCAGCCGAGTGAACATCGAACGGAAGAGAATGGTAAGCATCGGACAGGTTGTCCACTCCTGATATGGGGGATCTTATCGGGGAAGCGATTGCGTTGCTTTCCGGGCGTTTATCATGCATCGATTTGCATTAACAACATATTTCCCGCCAGCACACACACACGGTCGTGCGGGACATTTGTTTGATGCGTGAATCGTGATCGTAAATTGGTGGTGAGGAATATATTTTGGAAGGAGGTTTGTTGTACGACGATTAAGTTGAAGTTTGATCGTCATTTATGAGTGATTTTAAATTATTCAGAGAACAGCATATCTTTTGGTCCTTTTGATTGGTTTTGGTGGTCACGGTATAAACCAGAAGCCTTAAATTCTTAGAAATGCATGCCAATACAGTGGAACGTCGTTTTTCCGGGTGTCCGTATATTCGTGCTGTTCAGAAATGACAGTTAATTACAAAAGTTGGTGCCAAAAAGCAGGTTTGAAAATCGTTAACAAACAGGTTTTTAGGTTTGAAAATCGTTGATCCAACTATCCCTATTATCCGAGTGTCCTTGCAAGGTGAAGTCCCAATAAGTCGGGATGAAAAGCGTTCCATTGTGTTTATAAATATTCTATGTTCTCCATAATTAGACATTAAATGTCTAGAAAATTTGCTTCTATTTCGGACATTTAAGTTCAAAAAGTTTTGCTATGGTAAAACATAAATGTCAAAATTTTACATACATTTACAGTCGATCCCTGCTTGATTCTACCGAATCAATGCCTAATCACTCGGCGCTCATAATGTTACACTTGATTTTTACAATTGCTATACAGTGAGCAAATGACAACCATTTGACGTACTATAATATGCCCTGTTCACGTGAAAATGGAAAGTCTGCTCGCAGATTGTTATAAATAATGTTAACCTGTAGTTCCTCTGTTCGGATATTCCCAGAATTTTTTTAATCAAATTTACGTTGGACTACTAATTTCCGATTGTTACCTTTATCTGAAAATGGAGACTTAACTGTTCTAAATCTTCTCAGCTGGAAATCTGTAGAAGGATAACAAACATATTCCTGCTATCGCAACCGGTTTGCCTCGTAGCTGTGATACCAATCGATCTGTTCCTTCGTCAACGATGGTCGAACGTCTTGCAGCGCACTCCGAAGGTGTGCCATTGTAACGACGGTTGCATTTAAATCTTCCGTTGCCGCATTCAGTGCCGCCTAAAAGAAGTGCAAAGCAAACTATAACAACTTTTCTCGAAGGCGAAAAAAGACTCCTTCCATTACCTGGGTGCAAAGGTTCTGCAGATCAGCGCCGGAGTATCGTTCCGTCTGTTCCGCCACCAGCTCCAGCCGAACGTCTTCCTCAAAGGGCACGTTGGTTGCTATTTTTCGCAATATTTCCAACCGTCCCTTCCCGTCCGGTGCCGGTACGTGGATCAGTTTGGTCAACCGGCCCGGTCGCAGCAAAGCGTCGTCCACCATATCGGGCCGATTGGTGGCCGCAATCACAACTACCCGCTTCGCATCTTCGCTGAGCGCACTGGCCGCCTGTTCCGCCTGCCCGATACCATCCATCTCCATCAGCAGTGTCGACAGGACGCCCATATTGACGGCACCGGAGCCACCCTTCATACCGCCCGTGCCACGATTGCCGACGAGCGAGTCGATTTCATCCAAAAACACTACCGCCGGTGCATTCGTGCGCGCCTCGTTAAACACGCGTGTGATAAGCTTCTCCGCATCGCCCACGTAGGGCGAGTAAACTTGCGCCGCCGACAGGGACAGGAAGGTCATGCCGGTTTCCGCCGCCAAACATTTGGCGAGTGTGGTCTTCGCACAACCCGGCGGACCGTACAGAAGTATGCCGCGTAGCGGGTGAATACCAAGCCGTTGAAAGCGGGCCGGATTTGCCAGCTGCTCGACTATGCAAAGTCTCAGCAGCGCTTTAAGCTCATCCATGCCGCCGAAAGAATCGAGACTTAGCGTGGCCTCACTGCCCACGAGGCCTGTTGCGTTGCGCAGATTGCTCGGTCGGTGCTTCTTCTGTATCTCGGCGAGGGCCTCTTCGAACGGAAGTTGCTGCTTGTGCATCTCCCGTACGAGATTGTAGTAGAGCAGCTCCAGCTCTGCCCCAACGTAGCCCGCCGTTCGTTGTCCGACCAGGTCCAGCTGTTCGTCGGTGAGCGTACCCCGCGCAGTGGCATAAAAGCAACGTAATATATCAATCCGTTGCTCCTTCGACGGGATGGCGAGCGTAATTTCCTTATCTAACCGGCCGGGACGGCGAAGGCGCGTGTCCATACTTTCCACGCTCGACGTTGTCCCGATGATGATAACATTCTCCGCCGACTCCCTGTACTGATCGACGAGCGATAGAAACTGCGATGCGATCCGCGCGATATTGACGACGTCTTCGCCTTTCTTCGCACCAATCTTTGGACAGATGGTATCGATATCTTTCACCAGCAGAATAGCGGGTTTCTCCCGCTCGATGAGCTCCTGAAAGAGGCGCAATCGAAGGAACGTTTGCCGCAGTTCCGCTTCCGTTTCCCCGGGCAACGATCGGAGAAAGTGCAGTCCGCGAATTTCAAACAGCGGGAGATTTCTCTCACTGATGACCGATTTCACCAAGCTATACTTGCCGGATCCACTCGGCCCGATTAGGAGAAGAGAGCGGCTTTCGGTTAGGGCTGCTTCCAGTTGCTCCCATACACCGTCGATGCCTCCCAATGGTTTCTGTGTGAGCGTTGCCGGGTGGTAGAGTATTTGGTCGATTTTTATCACCGTGTGCCGGTCCACTTCACCGTACACGGATGGTCCCTGTGTTTCCTTCACATAAACACCACAAATTCCCATGTTTCTGTCACGAAGGCAGCCGGTGAAATCGATCCGACAACCTTTACAGAAGAATGTTCCTTTAAGAAATGTGGCCAATGTGTCTGCCAGGCACTCTTTCGTCAGCAGTAGATCCACTTTAAGACGCGAACAATCCAGCTGAACGTCGACGGTCACTGCTTGGAAGTCTTCTGGCGCTGGTTGTATTGGTCGTATCTCCACCAGGATGTTTTCTTCACTGGCGATGTCGCTCGAATGGGCTTCTCTTTCCAATTCTACCGTCTGGTAGGCAAAGTAAGCTTCTCGGTGCGTAGAATTTCGATCCAAGTGCGAATAGACGCGCCATAGCAAGCGGCGACCATTCTGTAGACGGCATTCGGCCGGCACTCCAGGAAACAGTGTCCATTGGTTTCGTTCACTTGCTTTCGGCCAAATGTAGCAGGATTGTGGTAAACTGAAGGCTGGTTCGAGTTTTGTGTTAAACTTTAACGTTAAACTATTTAAATCGACCATATCGGTGCACTAAGAAACGTGTTGCTTGCTGGTATCCAAAAAAACCACCGGCACAACATGTAAACAAACCCGTCCGTGTTGTTTTGGCTGTCAAATTGAACGTAAACATCAAGTTCGAATCAAATGTCACATTCAATTTCGAAAACCGTGGAAAATTATTTCAAAAATTTTGGTTATTGTTCTGTTCTGTAGCTAAAATACACAGTTTTGGGCATAAAAAATTGATTCCAAGTTGATAAAATTTTTATAATGTGCTAGCAATTAAGATAACGGTAAAAATATCAATTTCCAATGTGTTGAAATATGAGTTGAAATGTTTCATGAAACATTTCGCTTGAAAAGAAAATTTCGATTTAATATGACCGTTTAAATTTGCAAATTTAAAGTCAATTTCTATGTTTTATCTTTGCAGACTATTCTCCATCTCTTTTAATGTGGGGTGGGCTTCTTTTTGCGTTAATTTCTTGCCTGATATTTTTTGGAAATGTTTTGAATGCCGATGAAAGGATTGAAAGGAATGACAAATTAATACTTGTGGGGTAAGTAAAAATGTGTAAATTTTTTTTTTGGTTTTTTTTTTGTTCTAAATTTGTTCTTTTGAATTCAAGACACAACAGACTGATTATGAACGTAGCTAATGTTACCAACAATAACCTACGAGAGTTTGACCTCAACTGGGACCTGCGGCGGCATCCCGTTTGGAGCAAGATTAACACCTCCCGCACGGATCTGATCCGTCTCCGAGCTGGACACGTATATGGCCAGATGTGGTACGTCGGTGCAAACTGTACCGATTCTCCCTCTGAAGCGACACAAAGAGTGTTTGAACAAATCGACACACTAAATCGTTTGATCGAAAAACACCACCATGATCTTTCGCGGGTCACATCCCTAACTCAGATACTGGATCCTATTAGGCGGGGAAAAATAAGGTCCCTGATCGCTGTGAAAGGCGGACATACGATCAACTCGAAGCTCGGACTGTTACGCTCACTGTACGCACTCGGCGTAAGATGTATGTCCCTGGCATCGGAACAAAATTGCTGCAACTGGGTTGACTCATCGCTCGTTGACATCGCGGACATCGATTCTACCCACCTGAGAACGGATCTTTCCCTTTGGGGACGCCTGGTTGTGTGGGAAATGAACCGTCTCGGTATGATCGTGGATCTGTCGTACGCAAGCTACGGGGCAGCATTGGATGTGCTGCGGTATAGCCGGGCCCCGGTCATTTTCAGCAATGCCGGGGCGTACGCTATCAACAGGCACCATCTGAACGTGAAGGAAGACGTACTGATCCCGCTTGCCACACAGGGAGACCTTCGACCCGGAGATTCTGGGAGGATACACAATCGATAATGTGCTCGGTGAGTAAGATCTTTGATTCACGTTATCAATCAGTACTACGATCGCGCTCTGTTGTCTGCAGAGCATCTGAACTACCTGAGGGACGTCATCGGATCGGATCACATCGGAATTGGGAGTGGATTTGAGAGCTTCGATGGCGCCATCGATGGGTTGAAGGATGTGTCCATGTTTCCAAACCTGTTCAACGCCCTCCAGCAAGGAAAGTACGCCGATGGGGAAACATTCCGAAGAAGAACTCAATAAGCTTGCAGGAGTAAACTTTCTGCGCGTGTTCGACGAAGTAGAGCGGGTGAAGCGGCAACTCTCGCACGAGCAACCGTTCGAAGACGATGACTCGGAAGATGCGTTAGATTGAAATAAAATTGTTTATAGTCGATCCGTGTAATCAGTGATGATGGTGTGGCGTTATCATTTCGATTGGTAATAAAAGCACCTGGAATCAGTATCTTTGCGCCAGCTGTGTGCTATCTAATCCGCCCCAGTCGTCAGAAGCACATTCACTTCAGTAGGTCGTTAGCGTCGGTGAGGTAAGGGTCCGTTTTCGGGATGATTTTTCAAACAAGTGAGTATTAAGCATTTTCAAACGTTGAGAACTAGAAATTTATGAATAAAAGTACAACAGTTTTAAGCAACAAAAAGCTGCTCACCGCCTGCGTGATTGCGGTAGTGATAACGATCTGCGCCATCGTCGTACCGATCGCTGTCGTAAACTCGTATGATGAAGCACCGAAGCCAAGGAAGTTCTCCGGCCGAGAAGTGCTCGATGAAGTGCCACTCATAGATGGGTAATGATACTCTCTCTTGACTCTCGTGACAATTAGAATCGATCTTGAACCACAACACTCTCTGATTTCATTCACAGCCATAACGATCTGCCCTTCAGCATATACCTGGTGGAGAAGAATTTAATCAATCACTTCAACCTCGACTCCAATCTTAAGCAGCATCCCGTATGGGCCAATGTGAACACCAGCCACACAGACCTGCCTCGGTTGCGGCAGGGCAAACTGGGCGCCCAGTTCTGGGTGGCCTACATCCGCTGTGCCGACACGCAGTACAAGGATGCGGTCGCACGCACGCTGGAACAGATCGACGTCACCAAGCGCATCATCCGGAAGTACCCGAATGATCTGAAGTATGCCGACTCCGCGGACGGTATTATGGAAGCGTATCGGGAGAAAAAGCTTGCCTCACTGATCGCCGTGGAGGGTGGCCATTCGATCGATTCCCGGCTGGCGGTGTTGCGGCTGTTCTACGAGCTCGGTGTACGCTACCTAACCCTAACGCACTCCTGCAACACTCCGTGGGCCGATGCATCGCCGGTGGATGAGCAGGTACCGGCCCCCTCTCTGAACAACCTTTCCGCCTGGGGCCGGCATGTGATCTGGGAGATGAACCGGCTCGGCATGATGATCGACATCTCGCACGTCAGCTACGGGGTGATGCGGGACGTGCTGGCGCACAGCCGGGCACCCGTTATCTTTAGCCACTCGTCGGCCCATGCCGTGTTCGAGCATCATCGCAACGTGCAGGACGATGTGTTGCGGGAGCTGGCCCGCAAGCGGGGCATTGTCATGGTCAACTTCTACCCCCTGTTCGTCGGGGGAAATACCATCGATGACGTTATCAGTGAGTTGAAGATGGAGCGAACGGGAGGGGGATTTTTCGAAAGGGGAATTTATGCGCCATTCTTTTTGTTTTCCTCCAGAGCATCTGAACCACATCCGCAGCATTACCGGTGTCGATCACATAGGGCTCGGTGGGGACTACAACGGGGTGGCTGTTACACCGGAAGGGTTGGAAGATGTTTCGAAGTATCCCGATCTGTTCGATATGCTTGCGGACGGTGTGCTGCGCACGGGGGAAACGTTTGAACCGTGGACGCGCGAGGATCTGCAGAAGTTGGCCGGATTGAATCTGCTGCGTGTGTTCCGCGAGGTCGAACGCATCCGGGACAGTTTGGTGGAAGAGGACCCGTTCGAGGATCTTATTCCGTACGAAGAGTTCGTGAGAGCGAATGTAGCAGATCAGCCCTGCATGACGGATATGGAGATGCACAAGAGCTAGGTTTCTGATAATTACGTCAGTATAATTACGTATAAATAAAGTAAAGACGTCAAGAAGGTTAACAAAACAACAAGAAGCTGTAAAGTGCTATCTCATCCATTATCTGTTTTGATAGACACTCCGACAACCGATTGTCATTATAATCGCTTTTACAACAGACGCCTGGTCTTAATCGATATCAAATACAATTGCCCTCTTTGGTATGTATATCTCTCCACCCTTTGTTTAGTATCTCTCTCCACCGGTACTCTCGGCTTATCATTCTTACGAGATGAATGACGATAGAGCCCCGATTCGCGTTAGGTAAAGCCGAGTAAGGCGTAATTATTTTACAACCATTATCATATCACCGTAGTACACGGGAAACTGGGACGGTGAGACCGCGAGTTCAGGTCGCGCGCGCTACTACCGGGCCTGGTTTAGTAGTGATCGGGCAGTTGCGTGAGACGGTCCAGACACTGGAGGAGTAAGATGTCGTGTCTTGCTAAAGGTAATTAGCGTGTAGGCGACAAGTGGTAACGAGTTGTTGATTGTGATCAGTGTGGTACAAGTGAATTAAGAGAGACATAGAATGCGATAACCGCTGGTTTCGAGCGTTGCTATAGGATAGATTGAAGTTATGAAGGGTGTTTTAGTTAAGTGAAGCATGTTCTCGCAACAACGTGATCGATGTTGCGTGTTAAAGCTGCATAGTCATGATGAACCACGCAAGCAAGATGTCATCATGCCCCCTGTAACTGAAAATTAATGATTACCAGCGAAACTTTCATTAGCATTCTATTGTAGTGTAGTATTTTTGTATATTTGTGTATATTTGAACATATAATATAACTTTTTTTACGACTTCTAAAGAAATTCTTTAAACTAAAAACTAAATTCTTTCTTTTTGTATCAAACTTTATCTTGTTCAAATAAACT
The DNA here is from genome assembly GCF_943734685.1 of Anopheles coluzzii. NCBI lineage: Eukaryota > Metazoa > Arthropoda > Insecta > Diptera > Culicidae > Anopheles > Anopheles coluzzii. The sequence goes on from NC_064671.1 coordinate 84,387,531, forward strand.
GTATTTCAAATTTTACAGTAATGGCATACAAAAAGACACTAACGATGGGTGTGTTGATACTGTTGGCTGTGCTCGCGGTGGCTATTGCCGTTCCAATAGCGACGAACAGCGACACCGATAACAGTTTAGCGCCACAGGTTAATCAATTTTTCGGCCGGACAGTGCTGGACGAGGTGCCATTGATTGATGGGTTAGTATGCCTTCGTGGCGAGATCCTATCCAACCTTCAATAATGATCACATCTTACTCCTCCCATCCCAGCCACAACGATTTGCCCTGGAATCTGTACAACTACGAGCGGAATCAGATCAACAAGTTCGAGCTGAACGCCGACCTGAAGGCACATCCCGTCTGGGGTCCGGCCACCAACAGCCACACGGACATTCCACGGCTGCAGGCGGGCAAAGTCGGCGCCCAGTTCTGGGTGGCGTACGTTGGCTGCAACAACCAGTACAAAGATGCGGTCGAACGCACACTGGAACAGATCGACGTGATCAAGCGGATGGTGCGCAAGTACTCGCAGTACATGCGGTACGTCACCTCGACCGAGGGCATTATGGCAGCGTTCCGGGAGGGGAAGATCGGTTCGCTGATTGCGGTTGAGGGTGGCCATTCGATGGATTCCCGGCTGGCGGTGTTGCGCATGTTCTACGAGCTCGGCGTACGGTACATGACGCTAACGCACTCGTGCAATACGCCGTGGGCGGATGCGTCACCGATCGACGATCAGCCGGAAGCGACGCTGCGCAACGTAACGGGCTGGGGCCGGAATGTGCTGTGGGAGATGAACCGGCTCGGTATGCTGATCGATGTGTCGCACGTCAGCCACGGGGTGATGGTGGAGGTGCTGGAGCACACGAAAGCGCCCGTCATCTTTAGCCACTCGTCGTCGTACTCCGTCTTCAACCATCATCGCAACGTGCGCGACGATGTGCTGAAGCAGCTGGTGCAGAACAATGGCATCATAATGGTGAACTTTTATCCAGGCTTTGTTGGGGGACGGTCGATTGACAATGTGATCGGTAGGTTTACTTGGTACGAGATACACATAAAGCAAATAGATAATTAACAACTATTTACATTACAGAGCATCTAAACTATATTAAAAGCGTCACCGGACCGAACCATATTGGACTCGGTGGAGACTTTGATGGAGTTACGGAGGTTCCGGATGATCTGGACGATGTCTCGAAGTACCCTGATCTGTTCGATATGCTAGCCGAGGGTGTGTATAAGAACGGGACCACCTTTGCGCCCTGGACGCGGGAAGAGTTGCGCAAGCTAGCGGGTGAGAACTTGTTGCGCGTTTTTCGCGATGTGGAAGGGGTGCGTGATAGTATGGTGGATGTGGAACCGTACGAAGATTTGATTCCGTACCAAGATTTCGTCGATGCCGGTGTGGCCGAACAGCCGTGCATGAGCGATTTGGATATTCATAAGCAATAAAGGGTGGAGCTGTGGTATTGTATGATAAAAAAAAACGGTTTTAGAACAGATCATTGATCATTATTACTTGCAGAATAAGAGATTGCATCAACTCAATAAGTTCACTTACTCTAAAAAGCATTGGAGTTCTCATTGCTGAAGTGTGACACAATAACTTACGTTAATGATGTCACCATACGATTGGAATGATTGTTCAAGTCACTGGTAAAGATGTCAGTTTGATTTCGATGATCGAATGATGACAGCAAGCAAAATACAAGCAATAGATTTCGTTAAGGTCCTTCAATTCATCGCATTAAATATAAATAAACTTCAACGACATTGGTAAACATCTGAAGCTATCCTTTATTTCAATTAAGATAAAAAGGAATCGTGTTGATACCAGGTTAATTGAATTATTCAAAGACAGTGTAAAAAATGAACTATTTTAACAATCCTCAACAATAACAAGAAGAGAGAATAATTATTTATGTTTTATCGTAACAGGTTTCTAGCACAATTCAAAAATGGAGTCGCCTAAGGCCTAATCTTATACTTTTTATACGTACAAACTTGCTGGAGAAAAATAGAGCTAATTCGTATCACAATACAGACAACCCGTCATCAATATAACAATTTTAAAAGTTTCCTCACATACAAACTACGACCTGTATCGGCTATGTGTACATAAATCATGGCCATAAACCGTCCAGAGGCTTCACTGTCCAAAAGGTGCACGCTCAACTGAGCAAACCAAGCAACCCCGTCACCAAGAAAATGTGCAACTCTTGCGCATTGTTGCTCGGACAGCACGGATGCGTATAAAGCCTGTCCCTCTTCTAATGACCGCTCCAGTCCTTGTGCGTCCGCAGTGGGGTGTCCTGACCCTTTTGTGCCAAAAAAAATGGCTGTGCTTAAAAGAATGTCCACCACACTGGCCAGTTGCACACGTTGTCCCTTCAGAAGAGCAACGAACAAAAAAAAAAGGACTCACCCATTGATTGCAAAGGGACAGTTGCTGTGGCCCGGTAAGGGTTGTAATTCCGCCTGAATGAGTTACGCAAGCTGGCCAGCAAAAAAAGAGGCCCTAAAGATGACCCTTCGGTAAACCCTTCCGAACATTTGGTATCGCTTCGGTCTGCCCCGGGGCTGCGTAGCAAACAGCGGGGACACCGGGGACGGTCGGCCATATTGCACAATGGACAGAACGGGAAATAATAAAATATAAAGTAGAATAGGACATTATTACCGATTATTCGAGGCCCATCGGATCCACAAGCACAGTTGTGTTGGTTTTGTAAAATTGTGTGCGCTGCATTAATGTCCGATGCTCTTTTCTTTACCCACGTGCAGCACATTCCAGCAGGGGTAGCAACAGCAGCATTGGAATCATGCTGATTTCCTTCGACTTCGAAAACTCCTTCGCAGAACAATGCGAAAGGATAAGAATTCCCGCTGACCCAGGGTAACGGGTATACGAAGAAACTGGGTAGAAGGATACATCCGATACCGTTTCAGGACGCCCTGGGCCTCGTAACCATACGCAACGCATAAGCTTTTGTAGCACGATTTGGTATGGCTTCGAGCACAACTTCCCGGTTTTGGGCTTTAAAACTCGTTAGCATTCTACAGGCAAGCGTGTTACTGGAGCATAACAGCATCCCGAAAGCGTCACCAGGAAACAAGTTAATTTAAAAAAAGAATCACAGATGCATCGCTCGCTCTGCTTGCTTTTTGCATCATAAATTATCGTTTCATCACGGTGAGCCTTTCTCTTCCTGCTTTACAAACGACGATCAGCTAGAAGCAAAAAAGTCACCTAAAATGTTTCAGCTTTCACGTACTTGGGAAGGACACATTTGGGTGCGTGGTGTGTCGATAACAAGAAAAAAATCTAAACTCGAAAAAAAGGCCAGAAATATAACACTTTGCCTATTGCGGAGAAGTACTGTCGAACCTGAAAGCAATAAAAAATTAGCCACGCAATGATGAGTTTCATCTGTGGTGCAGCTCCGTGCATGGTTTCCGTCGCTACGATCGTGTCCTTCTCGTTGAAGTGGTTTCAGTCTGTGAGGATAATTAATTATCAGCTCACGACCGATCGATCGATCGAGCGATCGAATGGGTCGTTCGCACCGGCACAAAATGCCGACTGAAAATGGCCAAATCGCAACCCGAAACCTCAACGGCGGGAAAAAAAGAGGATCGCGCGATCGAGTTTCTTGGAAGAGTTAATGATTTATCGTGTACGGTTCAGTGTAGCGAAGGAGTAAAAAGAAGAGTACCACTCTTAAAACTGAAAGGAAAATGAACCGAGAAACTGACACCCTGCAACGATGAAAAGGATGCAGACGTAACACGCGCAAGGCAAAGTCATGATCTAGCGCCTTCTACACCGTGTCCCAAAGGAAGATCTTCCAGGCCCTTCGGGGCAGATGTTCAGTTGGATTTCTTCCTCTCACACAAGATTGCGAAGGCGAAAAGTGTGAAAGGATAACACTCATCCCTTTTATTTCCCCTTCCCGCCGGTACGTCTTCGATCGAAGGGTAGAAAAATTGATGATCAGTTTTATTGATTTTGGCTTTTGTGTTTCGCGCCATGGCCAGAGGGTCCAAGACGTGCAAGGTTGCAATCCAAGTCCCTGCACGGCATTGTACTGGATGAGGATTTTCAAGGATTTTTGGAACGTTTTCCCTTTCAGTTCGATGATAACCATCGGCCGGGACGAGTGTTGAATGTCACCGTTTTTGGTCTGATGTTTGGGTAGAATTGTGCCGTAAGTATACTTTGAAGCGTGACGAATGAAGTTTTTAAAGTTGCATGACATGGTGGCACTCGAACTAAAAAAAACAGACAGCTTGTGCTGGAGTTGGTAGTTTTGACAAGGGAATGGATTAAATTGCACCAAGAAAGGATGATCTTGTTATATATGCTTGGAAGTAGTCGTCTATAAATTGCGACGGAGATAATTTAACGATCCTTTTTACACAGTGTCGACGTGGATAAACAGATTAGTGTAACAAATAATGCGTTAAACTAGAAGGTAAACACATAAACTGAAGAAATTACCAGCAACTCTTGAAACTATATCCCAGGAAAATCTACAAGCAATAATTGTGTTGATTGCAGTATAGGTTTTGATTTTAATTTGATAAATGAAGTCCAATCAGCACTGCGTGCTAGAAGAAAAACAAATGACTATTTGTTATTTGAGTTATTTGAATGAAACTGTTCTCAAAATATGTTACATCTTAACATTTTTACGTATAATTTTTTGTTATGTCTAGAATATAATGTAAGGTAATATAACAGTCGATGAATATTTTAGGGCATAAAGAATTGCCCACGGATTAGGCCAACACCACTGAAGATCACTGAGGAAAAGTTGTTCCTAACAAACCATTCCAAAAAACCTGCCCAATTCCATGCCACCAAAATTACACTTTCTCGACCGATATGATTGATTACTTCATTTCCTGCCATGTTGTGACACATGTGGTTTGTGGTAGTGAGCTTCTAAAAACGGAAATTCCTTAGCGCCGGCTGATCATTTCCCTACCCTCATAAAAACGATCTGCACCGATGGAAATCGGTTTCCGCTTAGTGGAAAACAATCCATTAGGACATCAGGAAATGATTTGGTTTTTGTCGTTGTTTTTCTACATTGCCGTCTTGTCTGATTTCTAATTAAATCTTCCCTTAAAACACGATCCTTTCACTGAGTAGTTCTTGCAGAGCGACAAAACAAACACATGGAACCACATGTAACAGTATGATCGCTAGTGATCCAGATGTGTTTTTTTTTTCTTTTTTCGACAAGGACATTCTTCGTCTGCATCTGCACCGCTAGCTCTAAAAGTGATTAAATAGTTAATTAAAACGAAATAAGTCTTCCGCTCGGGTGTATTGTGGGCCCGTTTTCAATGCTTCTTTTACTGCTCTGTGTCAGCAATGTGTTTTGAAAAGAAGTTTAATTTTGTTGACATTCTTGCCAGCCCATCGGAGATGCGGAACTACTGAACTAAAAAAGCCGACTTTAGTAGTTGATTTGTTGCTCAAAGCTGGGGTAGTTCAATTTCCCACTATTTCTTCCCTCATCTTGCCCCCGGGGTTGAGTGAAAATGCAAACGAAGGAAAAACTACATTACACGCTCTGATAGGCGGCTGACAAACACGTCGCAGTGTCGGGCCGAGCATCGCCAGCCAGATACAAAGGATGGCCGCCGAAGGGAGGAAAAAGGGTCGTCCGGCAAAAATTGGGAAAATAGACACTCACATGCACGCTGCTGCTGCTGCTGCTATTGGGTTATTTTCGACAAGCGTTCCTCCTCCTGGAAGCGAGGAATATGTGTTTGCTTCAGCCCACTGCTGGTAGCCTGTTGCATGGTTCCCACGCCAAGCGTGTTACCATGACTGCTTGGTTACCGACCCAAGCTCAGGCCCAGCCCGACCGATGCCCTTCGGCTGCTGAGTGACAACGCCATTTATGATTTCGATGCTGGTTTCCAGTCGAAAAAGGATACGATAGCAAATTTCTCTTCTCTTCCGTGCTAGTGTGTGCGGATCCACTTACTAAACGCATTCGTGTCACTCTGGGGGGAGTGCTGATCTTACAAGATCTTCGGCGGTGTTCGTCATTCATCACGCGTACCCGCTACGCTGGGAGGGAGATAACCCCCCAAACCACCGTGTGGCACCGGTGTTTCAAATTTAATTATCCGCACCGTTGAGAAGGATTCGAGCTGATGGTGAGTAATGGCTCCGATAAATGGATCTAATTGACGACCTTTCAACAGTCGGGTGGGGATGGACAATCCATAGACGACTCCCTTTACTCTTAATGTGAAGGTGAAGGCTGTTGTAGTTTCATTTACTTCCGAATTCTATTTCTGGATCATGTCGGACGTTAAATACCACATGTTTTATTTTCCTAGAAACATGCGGGATGTATGAATGAACTGGAACTCAAGTACGAGCATGTGCTAAATGTTCAACAACCGTTACCCGATGAAAGATAACTTCCTGAAAATAATTCCAAATGATGTAAATCAAAAACAATCCAAAGTATCACCATATAGAAATGAGTTTCATCGCCAAAATATCATAACAATCACAAACTTAATGCTTAAAACAGATATTTGTAGTCATTCTTTTGGATAAATATGATGTCACATCTTTCAACAAAAGGCAACAAAACAGAGTTGCTGAAGATATAAGATAGTATTCCGTATGATGGCAACTCATTCAATGAAAAGTGATGAGTTCGATCCATTATTTCTAAGTGAGGTTTGTCATTTGGTGGCGTACATTATTTCAACATTCTAAACAACACGAAATTTGAAGATTTTTAGCGTATATAAATAAGAATACCATACAAAAAAATAAGAAACAAAAGAGGATTTGAAGTGCAAGATAAGTCATCAAACTCATGTATGATAAAGTGCATTTGTTAGTTAAGACTGGAAAACACAATCGGTTCCAAGAATGTGAAAGCCTGAAGGCAAACAATTTGAGTTCAGTAAGTTTGAAGATCAGAGAAGAACTATAGAACAATACAATACATGTTGCATTTTGTTTCACAAATCTCAGTACATCATGTTCAACATTACCTTTAAATAACAATATTGAAAAGTATGTTGGTAGTACAACAATAATACACAAAACATATGATAATGTAGGTTTTATACCGTATACATTACCCAAAAGAATCTTTCGAAAGGACCAATTGGCGTTTCATTCCGGTTTTACACCATGCAGTCAACAATGTAAGTGCTTAGAAAACTAAAAAACATATGTCCTCACTTTTAACAACCATTTTGCTGCACCGTCATGCCAAGCAAGCAACGGTTAATACGCGTAAAACCCAACCAAACAAATTATGGTTCGCTGATAACTGAACCAGCGCGCGAGTCCCACTCCAAAATACATCTCCGCAAGGCGTCAAAACAGCCGTATTGCAAGCGATACAAAGCAAAAAAAAACAAAAAAAAAATACAAAAATCCTTCCCCGGTCACGCATCCTCTCGAGCAACCTGCCGGAAGTGGCATCATAATCAGCTCGGAAATTGGTCTCCCGAGGCACGCGGGCGGAAGCGCTAAAGTGTCGAGGAATGTGTTTCTTCGTCGTCGCCGTCGGGAGACATAAGGGTAGGGATGGCGTAAAAAAGAAGCCTTCGTTCTAACCCGACGCTAAAACAATCTATGCGCGAGCACAAGTCCTTAGGTCGCGCAGACTAGGATGCCGCTAGCAGCAAACAAGGAAGAACACATCCGCGCGGGAATGGGAGATTAGTCACAATTTTTTTTGTTCTGGTTCGTATGAATGTTACCATACTGTCGCCAACCGCGCCAGGAAGCCTTCTCCAGTTACGTCGCGACCTTTTTTTTTCGCTGCGCTCTTTCAAAATGACCTCTCTTTGTAGGGGACTTTTTTTTCTGAAGTACCGTACCCATTATATCCTTTTTCCGCGAGACAAACTGTAACTCATATGGTGATGCGTATGGCTTAAAAGGACAATTATTCGGCAAAGGGGCTTTCGAGACGGCAAGAGTGAAAAAAGGCCGCCTTCCTGCAAATAGGAGGGGGAAAAATCTCGTGACATTTCTTCTCGTTTTCAAAAAGCCGTTGCGCATGGATGACGCTGTTTTATGAATATGCATGTTCGTGGAAGTCGCTCGGGTTCGGATGGCTTATGCAAAACTCAAATCTCTGCCCTCGCTGCTCGCTCGGTTGCACATGAAAGCCAAATCAACCGACAACCGGCCGGTTGCCAAACGTCCACGTCGAGCAGGGCGGCAGATCAATATCTTAAGTCCACCACGTGAGCACAGGTTTGGGCATCCGGATCCCCGCACTCAGGTGTCTCAGGCCGGCACAAGGTCTTTATTTTGGTGTGATATCTCACACCTCTTGCCACCATGTACTAAGATCCATTGGGACGCCATTGTTGTTTGTTGTTGGTGGTGCGAAATGCGGCACCTTCTTTCTTTACTTTCTTTTGCCCGAATCTTGCCAGCTCAAACGGGGCCGCTAGGATAAGCCGCTCTTAGGGCGGGTGAGACCAAGCCCGAGCGAGTAGTTGAACTGTTTTCCTTGCAATTTCCAAAACAAATAGATCTACTTGCCCCCAGATGCCAGGGAAGATCCGCCGCGTCCTGCGTACTTATTGATGGGCTCTCGATTGCCGAAGTTTGCAATCCGTATCGGTTAAAGCTCAGCGTGCAACAAAGAGCTTCCCGGGGGTATATGCCGTGTATATGCCGGGCGACTGTGTATAATCCTTTTCTTTTTTTTTTACTCATTTTTCAGTGCTCACGATCTGCAGCTACCGCTGGCGGTGGCTTTCTTGCGCTTACTCGCTTCTCTCTATGCCTGTCTCCTTGCGCCTTTGTGGAATCGGATTGTGAACCGACCTTCGGTTGAAGGGTTTCGATGCCGATTGTCAGGTGAGACGGAGACCTAAAACAGAGAGGCGAGAATGACTAAAGCCGTTAGTTAGCAGCACAGTTAGGCCTTTGTTTTCCAGCAAGGCGGCAGACGTTCGGAACGCAACGCAAAAGCCGATTAGCCGCCTTGGCCGAAAGGTTTAGAAGCCACACAGTAACAACGGAGCCATAAGGGGGGGAGGGTAGAGCCTATACCTTAGCACACGGAAAAGGATTAAGACGGCCACGAACGAAACCCGTCACTTGTGAAATGGAACGCCGTGGCCGTGAGGAAGTTGACGTGGCGTGGCGTTGACACTTACACTCGATTAGTGCGCGTACGCGTTCGTTCATTCCCGTTCGGTATTGCGGGGTTTCAATGGTACCGGTGGGTGCGAGTTTTTAACCACACGCTGTGCACTGTGTCTGGTCACATGTTGTGGCCACCGTAACTTTGCTGTTCAAAGCAAAAAGGATTTCTTTGGAGGGGTTTCTTACGATGTTTTGGTTTTTCTTCCCCCCAACAAAAAAAGCACAGAAAACAACAGTCTGCCAGCTCATACTTTAGTAGAACATTGCCCTATGGTGTTCGAAGCAGGGGTAAAAGTATTACGAGAAATACAAAAACCAATTCCAGTGCCCATCCAGTTTATACATCCCGGCCTAGAATGTCTGCCAGTTAATGCTGAACGAAATTTAGTCCTCAATCCATCCACTAACGACGCACGATTTACAGCATACGACCACTGGCACTGTCCGCACACCGCAGATGACCATTTGTGGCGGATTGTGAGAGTTACTTTTTTGTAGCCTTCACCCAAAAATATACGTTTCTGAGTTGCTTTTTTTGCTCACTTTTTATTTCCCTATTTTACCTCGCTCCAGCGGTTCGGAGACTTTTTGTTTATCCAATCTTACACCTACATCCAGTGAGCTAGAGCCACCCCGTAGTAAACGATGTTTTGGCAGTGTTTTTTTGTTTCCTTATACCTCATTTTTCAGACAGCCAGGGTAAAGCATTCGTCAAGAGTGGAGCGTAAGCCATTTATCAAACCCACTCTGATAGTGATGCGGCCACAACGCATTACCGAATCCGGACAGTGTGAAAGTGTGAAGCACTCGTTTGGTTTATCCTTACTGATGCGTTTTTTTATCTATATGCTGTGAGGTTCGATGTGTCTAGTTGGATCAGACTCCGAGGGTTGGACCCAAAGTGTTGTCACTTTCACTGATTCGGTTGGCAATCGAAAGTACGTCTGGTGTTAGCTGTTTGATCACTAACAGAAGGAAGGACGGCATTGATGTTGATAAAGTCGTTTAGATTGGATGTGTCGCAAGTGCCATTTTTTTACCGGCAATGTGCGTATCACATCCACAGATGACCAAAGAAGGATATCGTTTTTATAAAGAGTTTAGACCGTTGCCATTACAATTGGCTTGATCATTTATTTGTATACTAATACTTCTTCTTCTTCTTCTTTGGCACAAAAACCGCTGTCGGTCCGGGCCTGCCTGTACCACTAATTTAGTTTCTTCTAAAGTTAGTGAAGGGTGACTTTGGGTTGCTTGCAATTCCATCCTTTTTAATAGAATAAATAAACAAAAAATGCAAAATAAGTCTATATATTGAACTAAATCCTTCAAACAATTAAGATGCAAAGAAAACATACATGACAATTCTGATGTTTTTTCTGAAGGTAATGTAAATTTCTGGAGCGTTCCATGGACTCTTTTACTATTGATTTTTTAAATGATTAGTCTATTTTTACTCACAAAACTAAGAATAACAAAACCAACTATTTAAATAAATGACCGATGCACTCAGTCCAAAAGCTAAGTTAATTAAACTTTCTTTTATGTGTAAGAGTATATCATAATATTTCATTAATACAAAAACCAATACAGCACCGATTAAGAGTAGTGTGACAGTAAAAATGTTAATTGAAATGGTTTATATCCATTTAAAATTATACTGAAACATTAAGTAAAATACATCATATGGTAAATAGTTGATTTTTCACTTTTTGTTCATATTTTTTAGCTAAGTTAAGTTATTTACACAAAACTTTGTTGTGTAATCACGACTCTTTTTTCAATCAAAACTTAAAGTTATTAAAAAATAGTAATAGGAGACATTAACATAGTTTTTTTAGCTATGAAATGATATTAATTCTTGCGAACTTGTTCAACTTGTTCTTGTACTTGTTACTCTTTCTGCTTGTGTGTTAAGACATATTCAAAGTAAAATATGCTTCATTTTCACATTCACGCTACTACTGTTACCACCTTAAAGAATATTTTTTAGTTTTGTTTTAAACATCTTGTTCCACAAATCGAACAACTTTAATACAAATCTTCTTAAACTGTTGTGATTAACTCTTAAATAAACGATCTTCACTCGCTTCGCAACAACATTTTGCTTCTCTAATCTGATGACACGATAGTAAAAAAAAAACCTTCCTCAATCCCTACAACACATACGGAACTACATTCACATACAAGAACAGATAAAAAAACCAGCACCCACATACACAAGGAAGTGAGTTAATTTGACAACTTCAATGTTAAACTCCTCCGCACAGCTCCTTAACCGTGTGCGGCCACAGCCTCTCGTAAAGGGAAAAAGGATACCGCATCCGCCGCACTGCCCCCTTTCGAGAGGCATCGGCGGAAGATAAATGTTTTCCTCTCATCTCTCATCTGCAAGATCACACCGACACACAATGGTCCGTTGGCGTTGGCGTACGACGGCACCGCCCTGCACTGCACGCCTGCCTGCCTGCCAAAGATCATTTCTGCCACGGATGGATGATAAAAAAGCGGTCATGATTTATAACGTCCAAAAACTAATCTCAACCGAAGCGAGGTAGATGAAGTTGGTTTTGGTATAGTGCATAGCTGGGGCACAGGATACGCACAGGATACGGGAGAAGAGATATAACTAAATATAGGCTTAAGGGCAGGACGCGTAGAAGCGATTTGTATTATTTTTCGAAGGAGAAAAACTAAACAACTGGGACTGTTTTTTAAGAGAGACGTATAGTAACTTTATTTTGTTTTGCAGTAATAGACATGGCATTACAGCAGGTATGTAACATTAAATGCTGTCTATAGCAAAACCGACCAATTCATAATGACAATAATGCACAATAATGAGAGTGATTGCCCATTGCTTGTAGGCACACTTCCATCAACGCCATTTTTTGCAACAAAACTCCGATTGGGATGGATTGGGAACGAAATATGGGAGCATCGATTGACAAATATTTATCATATACCACCACCACGTCAAGAATAAGGGATGACAAGGCACCGCAACTAGGACGACATTATTATCATCAAATTACTTCGCATCGGAATCGAACGCCCGTCCCTCCCGGAGCTCCGGGAGGTCATCGGCCATGTCGTTTGCTCGTTAAGCTAAGAAACCGTTGGATGGATGGATGGATGGATGAAAGACTATGCGCCAACTGTCAAGGCCTATAGGCCAGTACACCCGACATGTGACTTATGCAAATACGATTAAGCTACACCATACACGCACCGATAGCAACTACCCATCATCATCCATCTGCAGTATCTTGCGGCTCTCCGGACGGTCACGTCTAATGAGCCCGAAACTCCGGCTCGAAGGACCAACATACTACCGGAAGCTTTCTGCCACCAGCGCCAGGGTGGATGATTAATCGATGCCCCGAGAGGCCGCCATCACTCGGTATCGGTTTCCTTGCCCGGGCGCCACTAATTGGCAGCCTGTTTGCTTTCGCTGATGTGCGTTTGATTTGGTTGCGTTTCGGGAGAAAGAGGATAGCGACGAAGTAGAAGAAGGCAAAGGAGCATAATGAGCCGAACCAAAAACCGTTTTGTTTTGGTATTGTTTACCCCGTTCGCTGCGAAAGACGAACGCCAGATGACGAGGAGGTCGCTCCCTCGAGAGCGACCGTTGAGTGACGTTTTGTTTGACAGCTTGATGGTTTCGGTCGCTGGCTCGGTGCAAGCAAACTTCGGCGTTAAGTGTAGTGCGGGTAGCTTTGTTTGCTGGTGCAAGATCCGTGCTCCGTGCAACCCCTTTTCTCGAAGGACCACGCGCGCCATTTAACCCTGCGCATAAGTGGATACGGTCGACAAACTGTTTTTCACCCTGTTGTTCCCCCGTGTGTTTTGGTACAGGTTCCGTTGTTTGTTGTTTGTCAGTTGGTGCCGGTTGGGTTAAGACCCCTTTTCAGGGAATTCAAATCCTTCCATCCACAACCAAAGGACACCCCCACAGGCTAGGCAAGGTGTGTCACCGTTTTAAGTGGGCTCTCCTTGCTACGAGTATGATTCAGTCAGCCTTGTGGCCTGCACCCGAGTGGCTAGAGTTCGATTGGAAACAAATTGTGCGTTAGAGTTGAAGTGGCGTGTGAAACGGGGGAAACCACTCGCTTTCGATGATAAACTGGTCACAATTATGATCGATGTTAAGTGGAGGGTTAAGAGGTCGCCAGATCGAGAAGAATGCGGTGGCGATTGAAAAGGGTTGGCGGGTTAATGTTTTGCTAAACGGTGTAAAATGATGCGGTAAAGGGATAACAATTTCAGCAGGATAATTGTTTCGGTACCGTGTTTGACATGTTGATGAACCCTTTGAAAACATATAGATACTGTGGAATGTGTTTGAGAAATGGGTTTTCATTGTTATTGCTTTCGATAAAGGTACCATACGTGGTTTTTGTTTATGTTTATTTATGTAGGATAGGATTATTTTCTATTTTCAATAAAACAGAATTCGTAGCAATGACTAAAACAAGAAGGAACGCTTTTAAATGTAGACATATGTATTGCAATGTATAATATTTCAATACTTCAAAGATATTAAATAAAACCATGGCTTCATAACTAGACACTTAACCACTAAGGTTATCAATATTTGAAATTTCAATCTATACATCTCATATTCAATAAGACATTCCAGAAAACTACATGTTCATGTGGAAGACGCTCTTGATTTAGTAGAGAAATTACTAATATTTAATCGTTACATAATTACATCAACAATTAAATTTTCGCAAGATACATGGTACATCACAATGCTATGTAAGAGTCAGAGGTGGGTCATCATCTTCATCAGCTGAATTGTGATCAACTAACTGTGACTGATCGTAGAAAAATAAATAATACTTTAAAGTATTTTCACTCGTCCGACTGGAAAAAGCCATTTGATTTCTTTGATTATTTTTAAGCTGAATATTACATGAATAAGGTCTTATAGAATTGTAGCTCAATCAATGAAATATTCAGTGAGTTTATGAAGAATACTCGTAAAAATGAATAAAAAATGATTACTACAAAACTTCCGTAAAACAGTTGATTTATTCTAAATGAATGTTAATTTTAAACGTTTTAAATTCTATTGAAATGAATATAAATGTCATGCAAATTTAAAAATGCTCTCAATTTTTATTAGCATAATCTCAGCATGTGACACGAAAGATCCTAGACGCATCTCGAATGCATTCTCCTCGGATAACACGTCATAAAAAATCCATTTGTCTCTAGCTGTCCGCTCTGGGCCTCATATCGTATGATTTATTTGTCATAGAAATATTTTTTTTTACTACACCGCTTTAGAGCATTGAAAACAGTTTTACCTCTCGACAAAAACCGAGCGCAAAGCGTACACCCTGCTAAACGATATCGATCGTTAGGTGATCTGTGACAGTGAAATGTACTCATAAAACAATCAGAGCAAATGCCCACAGTGCCGTTCCAAGGTTCGTGACCCGGAAGGATCATGCATGCCAGCGGATTGATCGTCCACGGCCAAGTCTACCAGGCTGACTTTTCCTCACTTTACGTAAGCTTCGCAAAAGGCGAAGGTTGATTAGAGTAGTGAACCTTCTTTTTTCCCCCGGCATTTACGATGCAGTTGTAAGTTTGCAAATTTTCGCACGACTTTCACCATCCATTCCAAGGTCCCGTACCAAGCAGGAGTCGTACGCCCGGCCCCGCATGGGCTAAGAGTGGTTGTAAAAAACGGTACCAACACACATTTGCTCCTCATGGCTCTAATTGTTTCGTGCTGCGCTTTTTTGTTCGACGACCATGATGCCTTCCACCTTCGCAGTACCGTTAGAAGTCGGACGGCCTTGCCATCAGTTGGGCAGTGACTGCACAGCAAAGGTCACCTCACTTTCACCGGGACGGGGGAACAAAAAAAAAAAAAGGTTGCAGCATGTTAGGCAAATTGTTTTATTTTGTCACTTTCGGTTGGTGCGGATGCAAACCATCCGCTCCAGATTGGTAGTTGAAAGGAGATGAGGTCCGAATCCGATTTCTGCTACCTCGTACGGGTACCAGGGGCTACCTGTCTTACGACGACGGGGTCAGTACATCACCGAGCGGCACGGGAGGTAGAACTTTTGAAGCTAATTTTTCGACAAAACTTCAAAAACGATGTCCAATCACTCATCGGTCGCTTGTGGGATGGACGGTTGTATAATAAAAAAATGTTCAAAAAATGCAGTCGACACAATTTATGACGCTTGAAAGTGATCTTCTGGTTCTGGGTAGCGTGTTGCGTGTCATAAAGAATAGAGCAGTGTTTGTTTGTGCCTTTTTTACGATCTCGAAATGATGCTCACTTTTTATTGAACTCCAAACTTCTAACATATTATTGTGCTACCCCCACCACCTAGACGATCCGGTGTCGGCTGACTAAAATCATTTCCAGAGGTAAATCACACGCATCACAACACCGGGAGGGCGGCGCCTTACCATGCGATCGTTTGTGTGTGTGTTTTTTTCCCCGGCACACGTTCTAAGACAGCACCCAATCGTGCACACGCTTCTCCGAATCGATCGTAAAAAAAGTTGACGTTATGGTAAAAAAGTCGATGTTTAAAAAATGGCTTCTGCTTTTTTATGCTTTCAGTGCACTGGGTTTATTTTTTATGCTGTTTTTTTGGCACCCTATTCTACCCCTTTCGGTGTGTCATAAAAAAGAGCTATTAGGCGGAAGGTAATACAAGGAGAACGGAGCAATTCCGAATCCCAAATTCGTTATTGGTGGTTGTTGAGCTACTGTGCAGGGAAAAAGGGGGAAACACTAACCGTGTAGGTAGGTAACAAATGAAAGGGGTTAAAGAGGGAAGTGTATGGGTGTGTGTGCTTGGGTTATTTATGGGACGTGAGCCATTTTGTGCGAGATGCGTTAGCGAAAAGGGGTACTATTTCACTATTTCAAAGGGTTAAATTCGGAACAAAAATGGCTACTAACTGGCTTGTGGAACATGCTCAGAGCTTGGAACAACGTTGATACTAAAATAGAGATAAAAGGAAATATAAAAACGTTCAACTGTTAATAAACACGACTGGCCAAAAGTAACATATAATTATCCGGAAAAGACAAGCATTTTCTATCACTTAAATTTCTTCAGACTTCTGTTCATTAATACTACCTAGAAGAGGAAATGTATATCAGTTTTCGAGGATATTTGCAGTGTAAACTATCTTAAACTAACTAACTAATATATTTATTAAAAAAACCCAATATCTAATCTTCAAGCTTGCTTGGTATGAACGTTTACACAGCTTTGAACCATAAGGGCTATCTTTTTGCTTTTTTTTATATTTCAACGATTTAGCTAGTTTGATTCTGTCATTGTTTACTAAACCTTGTTTTATTACAATGAACATATTATAATAAATTATATACTTCGGCGTTAGAACCATGCCTTAAATTAAATTGGATTGCGAGTAATAAATACAAGTATGTGTAAAGTTTTGTATGTGTAAGTATGTGTAAACAAATAGTAATCTTTTCGAAACGATAGAAGCTTGAAGGTCCAATGGTTAATATAGGTATAGTCGATATCTGTTTAGTCCAGTCCGTCTATACGTTCGATAACTCAGACTGGATATCTTTTACATATACGAAGGCACTAATAGGAGGTTTTTGACCGAGCAAAAGACCGAACAAGACATAGGTCAGCAACGAGTAACAAGAACAAGTTAGAACAATACACAGTTTTAACAATTAAAAGCACTTTTTTGATTTTATAAAAAACCGTCATGATGCCCTAATTTAATCTGACTACAAAATTTTCACCATGGTAGAATATAAACAATTGTTTCTTTTTGTTAATGGTCGTAATATCTGTACCATGAATACTTCTTCAAAAACATTCGTGTTAATTACGCCAAATAGCATTCTTCACCATCTACAGCATTTTCACACCATCCAACTCATTTTATTACCCACCAAACTTCTCGAGTCCGCAATGGACTCCTGTTCCCCATTCTCCCCGAAGAAGGAAAAAAAGAACCCAAAACAACACACGGCTGAGATTTGAACAAATTGAATTATAACCCAGCAACCAGCAACCCCGGGCCCCACCGCTAATGTTGCTAATGTGGCCGATACTTATCATGATTGCTCGATTATTTCAGGCAACCCGGCGTAAGTCGGACGATCATAACAGCTACAAATTATCGCTGCTACACGCATTCCGCAACCACGGTATGCTTCGTGAGGAATTCCACGACGAAGAAAAACTAAGAGAAACCCCACCACCCACAACACAGCAGCAGCAGCAGCGGTGGAAGAATGAAGCAAACGGAACGAAATCATCTCTTCATCCAATTTCAAGGCGCGCTGGAATGCGCGACTGGGATGCCGCACTTTCGCATCTCACCGCCGCCGCCGACGAGGAAGCCTCACCTCATCGCGGTGAACGCCAAGTACGGAATGCTTGTCTTTATTTCGATATCCATCACCCGGGTGGCGGCCGGTTTGCCGGTTCTGTAAATAATATATGCTGCGTGGTTGGACGATATTTACATAATATCGGAATAAAAGGCAATTTTTTACGCACATGCACACACATGCGGTTGCGTTTTGGGGGTTTCGAGGGTCCAATAAGAGGGTGCTCGTGTGTGTCACCCGCAGGCACGCTAAAGAAACAACCCTGAACGGGAGCTGCCAAGGAGGTTTACTCACTTCTTAAAGCAAGAAAAAAGAAAACTCCCCTGTACAAAGTGAAGTCGTCGAACGTCCATGGCATGGACGGTAAAGGAATTATACCCTGTGAGTGTGTCGGTACGAATACGTGTCGTTCACCCGGGCGCTGAGAAATGCATCCCACATTTCATCGACGGTGCATGCAACCGTAGATAGGTGCAGGTTTTTTGTTTCACTGTGCGCCCTTAAAAATAAAACCCCCCCTCCTCTCCGGGAGAATGGAACACAACCCAACGCACTACACGGGGAGTAGGAATAACGCACTCTGGGGACAACTCTCCCATTCCATTAACCCCAAAAAACAAATGCGCGCACGGGTTTTCCGCGTTCAAGGGAAGCTATTTTTAGGCGAACCAATGGGAGGGTGCCAGTCTCGGAACATGTTTCCAGGTTCCAGTAACAAAAAAAAAAAAACATTTGAAAAAGGCAATGCAAGCTTCTCGGAAAGTGTAAAAATGCAGCTCCTCAGTGGTAGCTCATAAGAAATAAAATTGCATTAAATTATAGCTCTTCCGAAGAAAACAAGCAAATCTTAAACATGGAAATCAAATTAGCATGATTTACCATCATGATCGTCCCCATTTTTAGTACCCTTTTTGTCCTACGGCTCGCTGCAACACAATGTAGCAGCAATATTGGTGTTTTTTGTTATGCCAACAAAGACACATCTTGTCTAAAAAAAGATTCTTCCCCTTCGGTCTTACAGCCGGCCTCATGACTGACGCCTCATTCTGCGTTTAAAAAGTGGCTGAAGACGCGTGCCATGCGTGTGCGTGTGGGGCGGCATGTATCAGGAGGGACTCTCCCTCCGTTCAGTCTTCAAATATGTAAACATAAATGTCGTCGACACGCCGCGCCGATGTGAAAGATACAAGCGAGTAGAAAAGCAGGAAAAAGCGAAACAAAAGTACACCATTTTAACTGGTTCACAGCGTTACTCTTTCGCGGGTGCGCGGTTTTTATCTTTGAACCAGCGAAAAGGTTTGCCCCACGACCAGGATTGGCTGCCAGCATCCGAAAGAGGTGGAGCTACTCCTTTCGTTTCGAACGGGTTTTTTTTGTATTGCTCTCTACTATGTTTTGTTGCTGCTCATTTGCATTCGACTTTGAAAAGAGAAAAAACTCAAAGTCTTATACCTTCCCTTGAATCAACTCGAAGGCGCACTCTCGCACTGTCACGCAGTCCGGGGTAGCGCTGTGCTGTTGTTTGCTATTAATTTAAAACATCAACCATCACGACCGACAACACGGCGCGAAAGAGTTTGTTTGCCTTTCTTCCATTCCACAGCACGAAACGATTTACTAAAACGGCAAAACTTCCGCGCTGACAGACGCACTGAAGTGGACCGTTTAAATCCGACGACACACCGTGACGTTGACGTGATGGTGACAGTGGGCAAAGTGTTCTTTTTTTTTTTGTTTGCACATTAGTTTAGTATGCGCACTGGCCATCATCATACTGTTCGTTGTTGTGACAGTTGAAATAGTTACATTTTCGATCGGAATGATCATTTGCATGCCGTCGAAGACAGCTTAACCTTCTTAGATGCGAACGAAAATGGTATACAGAGGGTTGGCTTTCCAGAAGGAAAATTTGATTTTTTTCAAGAGGTGTTTTCTCATAGTTTATTAGCATAGTTTAGTTTGACTAGAACCTAGATGTTTTACATGCTTACTTTTTTATTTAGTTTATTATTACGGCATGGCCGTTTTACGAGACTTTTGCCAACGAGTGGTGTTTTCTCGCTTAATTTCAGTGTAATAGTTTTTCATATTTCCATTCCTACCTCTTAGCTTATTTTCAATAATTATTTTACACTTATTTGTCTACTCTCAAACAAGGAAAAAAGTGGATATAAATCACAGTCGCTGCATCCAAATTTTGACTGAGGGGAATTTTTGACAGTGTGCATTAAGTTTTGCCTCTAAAGCCCGCGCTAGAGTCCCAGTGAAATTGAACGTGAAATTTTAGGGTTTTATGCTATATTTTAATAAATTTTTATCAGAATACGGCTTATTGTACACCAAAAGAAAGCCCGCGCTAGAGTCCCAGTGAAATTGAACGTGAAATTTTAGGGTTTATATTTTAATATTTTTTTTTTATCAGAATACGGCTTATTGTACACCAAAAGAAAGGATATTCAATTCCCAAACTATCTAGATTATTGAAAAACAACATTGAATTAATAAATTAAAAGCATTTACTTGTGATGAAATCTTCCAAAATTGGAATAACTATAAATATAAAATTTTGGAATTGGAATTGTTATATTTTAAATTCCATTATGACATTACTAAAGTCCTTATCTTAAATTCAATTATCTTGAAACACACAGTTTCTGACATTACGTTAAACTGTGTAAATAACGTAATTGACTGACAGTCAAAAATTGATGCAAGAGAGACAAATATTGTGACGCTTTGTCAAAAATTGATGCCTTAGAGGCAACAATTGAGAACCGCTGTCAAAAATTAGTGACTTACATTAAAACATAGGTGATTAAGAGAAAAAGGAGGTATTACATCTAGATTAATCAACCTAAATAAACTATCGAAGTTGTAACGAATAGTAAATCTGCAATTACAAACAATAATAAGAGTCGTATCTAATACGATAAGAATAAAATGCGGGAACAAACAAAATTACGATGATTTTTTTTAAATTTTATGTAACTACAGTGGAACGCTGTTTATCCGAATTCAGGAATCCTTTCAAGGATACTCAATAACACGGATAATCGGTGCAAGCATTTTTTTATCACAAATTCTGGACTTATGTCAGTTTTTATGATTTTCATATTTGTTTAATCAAATTTATGTTTTTTGCTGTATGAAAGTACTGTTTTACTTTTTAAATATTCTCCTCGGCTCTGCGTGTCACCTCTGTATTGAGCTGTGATTTTTTAATAGCAAGGATTTACGGACAGTCGGATAAAAGGTACCCAGGTAAACGACGTTCCGTTTTAAACAGTAACTGAAGTAAAAAAATGAAAAACACAGAATAATATCAACAAATTGAACAAATTAAAACACAGCATTAACTTACTTGAATCTTTAATTTATAGTAAAAACTTAACCATCAACAAATGGACAATCACACAAAGGTTAACAGCATGAGATGTGCTAAGATGTTTGAAAAAAAGGGGCAAACAGAATGGCATGAAATATTACACAAAATTAAATATAAATGTGTGACAGCGAAACGGTTAGGACGCTTGTCGTCGACGACAAGTGTTTACTTTTCGTTTTCCTTCAACATTCAGCGCGCTCATGCACCTCTCACCTTTCACCGACAAAAAAAAACCAAACGTTATGGCGGGTTCGTGGTTTGCTCTTTTTTTTCTTCTTACTTTCGATTTTTAGCAACACGCGCACACACAATCCAATGTCACCAACGTTCCCGAACGCTGCCGCCGGTTAGTGTGTTGCTACAGTAACGGCCGCTATTTACGGGGCTGGCATGTCAAGGTGTCACAAAACAGCCTGTGCCAGTGCATGCATCCCCCCTCTGCCTACGCTCTTGTTACACCGGACAAAACGTTCGTTTGTGTAGTGGGGGAGCATCCTGGCAGTGTGTAGCCGCGACCTGAGACGAGGTGGACATTTAATTAGCGCCATTACACGGTAATTACACCCATCTTATCTCAAACGCGGGTGGTGGTAAAGTTGGTTCCAAAAAATTAACGAAACCAACCGTGCTGTACCGTCCCAACCGGAACAGTTCGACCCATAAGTAGCACCACTAAGAGAGAGAGAGAGAGAGAGAGAGAGAGAGAGCGAGAAAGAGTGAGCGTGTTTGGTGATGCAAAAGCAACCCACCAATTTCGGCTTGACTGACAAGAGACCGTCAGCAAGCCGCGACATTACCGTAAATTGTGTCCCATTCGGTTGCGTTTCGTTTCGAGCGTAAATAACCGTTCCTCCAGCGCGATCTGCTTCCCTTTGCTTTCCCCGTATCCTGAAGGTGCCCATAACCCTTACGTCAATGCACCAACGCGCGTCTTCTACCATCCTCCAAGACGGTTTACGGCTTTGTCGCGTGATAAACGGAGCGATATTCATAAATTCCCGCGGTCCTGGTCCTGCGAGTGGGACCGGGGGCCGGAACGAGTGTTCGCGGATCGGCACTTTCTACCTGTTTTATCCATTCACGGTGGCCAAATAGTACCGCCCCGTTTAGGTCGGGTTAAATTTTATCAATATCATAAACTTTATACCTTATCGGAGTGCTCGTCGTCCATCGGAGTGCCGACCCAGTCAACCGAACGGACAGGTACAAATCGCGGCATCGCTCGATTTGCCACTTATGAGTGGGTGAGAGGTTTTCTTTTGGTTTCTCTTTGATGGCTCGGGGTGGTTTTTATGACACATTTGTTAGTTTCATTTGATAGAGGGCTACTGGGGGGACTGAAATTACCACCACTGGTGGCACTCGCGCTTGGTTATTGAGTGGCACCGTGAAGGAAAATGGCAGGTGGCGCTCGTAAAACTAAAGAGTTTTTCGCTACCCGTTAGCAATATGCGTGAAGCGTGTTTATAGCTAACATACGGAGGAGCGGTGGTGCTTTCGAGAAGTTTTGGAGCACTGTTTCTTCCATAAAGGTGTGTGTGAGTGTTTTTATTTGCTCATAAGTAAGAATGAAAGAAGTTGGCAAGGTTGTTTCGTTTGAGCCTCGTTTTTGGATCAGTTCCGCGAATACTTCTCTTAGAATCTTATCTTATTTGTAGCAATTTTCTTTTTAATTTAGGCATGTTTGAGATATTTTTTATATTTTTGTTCCTTTCATTTATTTATCGTGGAACTCTATTTAAGCACTCTGCCATTTTTTTTATTTAGGAGGAACGGTCCAAAAAAGGCCGTATTACTGGCACTCTGCTATTAAATGTTGCTCTGGTCAAATGTTGCTATTAAAACTAAACATAAATATTAAACATCTTTAAGCTTCAATATTAATAAGTTTTATTTTCAAATTTTCATTTTCATTTCTTTATATTCACATTCCAAATAGCGTACCAAAAATAAGGAGTTTGCTTAACTTTCTACCAATCTTGTTATTTTGTTTAATATTTAATTTCTTCAGCATTTTTCACAATTTTTTGTCACTTTTCAATTGTGTTTGTGATTCATAGATTTTATTAAATTTAATGTTCATGTTATGTTTTTACGAATTTAATTTTATAAATTGTGTTATTACTAAGCTAATATCATTTGGAAGTTTAGATTGGTCTCTCCTGTTGCTGATTCCCTGAAATATTGAAGTAATATTAGATTTTATGTTGTGACCAAACTGTATTATTTGATATATTTTATTTAGTATCTTCCAAGGTTATATTTTTTCCATTTTTAAATATTCCAAATCAGTCTAAAAAGAACCTAAAGATGATTGAAAAACGTCCTACTACTTACAAGTAGCTCCTAATTTAATAAATACCAACCTACCGATTTCCTTCGAAACCTTAGTCCTCCTCTTCGTACCCACCAATTAGCCCCCTTTTCATTCATAAATCCCAAGCATCGGAAACCGAAAGTGATTGATCACAACGTGTTCGAGCGCGTTCTTTCAAGCCCGTATGTGCAGGAACAAATCTTCAAAACCTTTTAATCCTTAAATGAAGCCTCGATGCCATATAATTATCTAGAACCTTTCCCGGGTTCCAGGAATTCCTTCGCGCAAAAGGACAACTCCGGCTTCACCCCGAGCGGTCGCTAAGGGGACGCCGGATCGCCTCGACCGGGTGGGCCTTCCGTACTAATTACACTCGATCGAACTCGGCTCTCTGCGATCGATTAAAGGAAGCTCACACCGGTAGACTCACAGCGGGATGTCAGGAAGTTGTTTTACTTGCGCGAAGCGGTACCAAAAATTCGGTTTAGCTGCACAAGAACCCTAGACGGCGGTTTAGTTCCGATGCAGCAAACGAAAAGGAGACTGTACAAAAAAAAACGAAAGTGGAAAAGTATTAATTTCAACTCGGATGGCGTCGCCAGGATGTTGGAATGCATTTTTTTGGGAAGTTTTTTTTTTCTTCATAAAATGACGCAAAATTGAGGTACCGTGATTAATTTCCAATTAGCTCGCCAAACCGCCAGCGAAGTTCCTGTTTGTCGTTGCCTGTTTTTTGCTCTTTCCATTCATGAATGGTTTCGTTGTAGTGTTTTTTTTTTTTGGTTGGTCCAATTCCCGCTACTAAGATGAAAGCGAAAACAGCACGAACTGAAGGTGGCACAGGCTGGTAGGAAACAGCTGTGGCGACAGCTCAACGCATCGCGCGCCATTCCAGCGTCACACCGGGCGGACCAAAAAAAGAAGGTAAATACACACCGTTGGAGACCCATCAGCCTCCGGTCGCGCACGTGCCATGTGATGAAAGTTGGTGGAGTCCAATGCATTTCACTTTTTTATTTTAAACTGCAGAACCGCAGTAGCTACCACGGAAATGCACCCAACCGGCGGGACAACTGACAAACGTCAAACTGCTGCACCGAGTGGAACTCCACAGGGAGGGCGGCGTTCGTCTGTGTGTGTGTGTGCATACGAGTTTGCTTTTTATAATTGCCACACACAGCACAAACGAAACGTTTTAAATTACGCGATGCGGTTTGCGTTCCGTGCCATGTGCCCTCGATCAAACAAACAAACACAGTTGGTCCGCCCTGTTGTTCTACGGCTGCATGCCAGAGTGTTCGGGGAATGCTGGAGAACGGCAACAAAAAACCTACATGAAATCAAATAATGAACGTTTGAAGGATGCTCTATGATCATTTTTGCAGCTTGCCGTTTTCTGAAGAACGTCGACTTTTTATACTGGTTTTTTGTTTTTTGGGTTTTGTTCAGTAATCCATTTCGCTTGATGAAATACACTCAACAACCTATTGTCCTTTGACTCTCTTCATCTCAACGATGAAGCTCCCCGAGAGCCACCTACAACGCCTCCATAAAATCTAACCATTTCTGTTAAACACATCAATATCGCATCGATTTCAGATTTTGCTAGAAATGAATCAGGCTTTGCTTTACTATGGACACTTTGGTTATGATGGGGAAAATGGGAGGTTTGTTCTTGTTTTTCGAGGGTGCTCTGTCCAATTGGATAGATGGCGAATGTCCTCGTGGGTTTCTTTGGGAAGTGGTCGCCCCAAGTATGCAGTGACAATGGTGATTGTTTCGAGGAACGAGTCGTTGCTCCTTTTTACTGCTCAATATGCTCGGGGAGCATCAGAGAAACGATGGATAGGCATGGTTTTCGAGAGAAGTTTTATTTTGCGCTGGACCGAAATCGTGTTCGGTGAAGATTGGGAAGAGGTTGATCCATCTAAAACAAATCTTCAACAAGGAAGTCACGATGGCAGTCTACCAACATGGAATATGATGTTAGAATAATATATTTAAGGAAAAGTTTATAACCAAACCAAACCTAACCATGATGTTCTTTCAAACTGTCAATGAAGCTATAGTTTAAACTTGCTCTCCGCTGTTTGACCACCAATATTTCGTAAAATGAGTTCAAAGCCTCAAGCTTGAATGTTATTTAGGAATTTTAAGACTTATTGTTACCTATAAAATTAGAAGATTTCGATTCTTACTTCTGTTACCTATAGCATTGATTAAAGATAACCGTTTGCTACATGAAGTCCAATGAGTTTGATGTCGAAAGTATTAGGTAGAACAGGATCATTCAAGAATTTGGCTGACTATGGCTTAAAATGTGAATTCGTGAAGCCTGAAGTAGCAACAAACTAGCATGAAGTCAGTAACACCACTATCCTAAATGTAATAAAATATTCGTTTTGAAATACATTTGTTGTGCTGTTTGAATAAACACGGAAGAATAAGAAAACTAAATCTGAATATAAAATTAAATTGATATTAACATCATGTTACATGCTTACTAGTGAAATGAAACATCATCTTTGCACTGGCCAACTCCGATTCCGAACGATCCCGGGCGACTCCGACTGGAGTTTTTAAAACTTTACCCATCACTAATGTCTACATGTGCGCTATCTGACCAGTTGTATTACGTCCCGAATCGTGTACTTCCTAAATGTATTTACTACAGTACAAAATATCATAAAGACGAATGATTCTTCTTCTTCTTTGGCACAACAAAACTTATTATTTATTTAATGAATAATGTTTAAATTGGTAATTCTTTTTTCAAAAAACCAACGGTTAGTGGAAGGTAAAAGTATTATATAAAATTTGAAAGATCGAATTTGTATCAATATGTACTCTATTTCCTGCAAACCAAAAGAACCTCATAGAATTTAAAAAGCAAACAGCAAAACCACATGCTTCTACGCGTTCATACAGTAATGCCACATGAGAACGATGACTATTCATTACCATTTTAATCCCGATTATGTTCACCCTTTCCTTACATACCTGGTTGAATAATTCCACCGTCTTTATTGCGTCGCAGTAATTAACATACCAACGAGAAACGTGACTTTCAAGAGGCTTTACATTGCTACAACCTAATTAATCCTTTTCCCCTCACACGTTTGGAAGGACACGTTTTACATGCCTTCCTTATTCAGCAACTTTCACTTTTTTCTATTTCATGTTTCATCTATTTTTAAGACATTTCCATTCCACAAGAAACAACCGCAGGACTCACACGTCACAGGAGTGCGAGGAGTTAATCGATTTGTGTTCCTATCTCCGATCTACGCCTACGGTGTGTAAGGGATTGTAAGAAGAAAAAGGCCAAACGGCTGGATTACATCCATGAAAGGGTCTCGTACCATAAAAGGGTGACATTTTATTTCGATTCAAGCACTGAATAAATTTCCTTAAGGCTTTCTTTTCCCTTTGCTCCCTTTTTTCTCGACGAGATTCTTATCTCTTCCCTACCCTGTCCTACCCCTTTGGTTGGCAGGTTTTTTGGCCTTCAAAGAGCTGGTTGGAGTCCCCAGCGTGGCTGTAGGGTCAGCGAAGGAAACGGGTTTATCCTTATCGCGGTCAACGTGCGGCGAAAACGGGCCCTTAACGGCAGCTAAACCGCTCTAAACCAACCGACAAGCAAGCAAGTCAACACACGCATACGCAATCGGGCGCAGGAAGACCCTTTCCTTTCCCGAAGCCAAAAAGCTCCCTTAAAGAAACGTTGAAATTTATTCAAACCTGCTCTTATCTGAAATTAAAAGACTGGAAAGAAGATAAGGGTGGCTTTACCTAGCAGGGAAAGGCTTTGAACTTCCAACGAGCCCGCTGACCTTTCTTCGGGGACAAAATGTCCCAAAAATCGAAAGGACTCCAAAGCGATCAAGGATAACGAAAAATGGGTGGACCGAGCAAAGCAAAAACAAAAAAGGGTAAGCAGTTTACTACTACTACTACTTGTTTTTTGTTTACCAAAACCCTCAAAAAGCGCTCGAGGTTGTGGTTTAGCGGCAAATTATAATTTAAGATCCTTCCCACAAGCACAAAAAGGGCTCTCGCGCAGGCAAACCTATCCCGGAATGCTTTACGACAGGTGAATTTATGACTTAAACCTTTGCTTGATTTGTTGTTACTGACCAGCGCTGGGTAGGATATTAAAGGGGTTGTTTTGTTTCCCTTCTCATGGACGAGGAAATTCCAAACCGGAAGCGAAACGTGAAATATCGCTCACCTTTTGGGACGGGTTTTTCTTTCCACTTTCTCGCGAGGTGCGGGCGCGTGAGGTTAGTTGATTGTTTGAACAAGTTTAGTGCCTTTTCTTCAAAGTACCGGCAGTCCGGAAATCGACCCATACCAATTAGGATGTGTAATAAAATTCAACCAAAAATGTGAGATCAAAGATAAAACAAATCATTCCCTTTGGTCCGATTGGGTCATTTATAAATTCCAAGTTTCGATGCACGGCCCAAGGACCTTCCAGAAATTAGTCCAAAACAGTAGAAACACCTAATAAAAAGGATGCTTGGTGAGACTTTCCTTTCCGACAATATCCTTGTTTTCATCAGACCGCCCTCGCTGAAGTAGAACAGACCAAAGGCTAAAATTAGCTGCATACGAAACCGATCGGTTTCAGATCCTTGATCCTGTGATCCTTACCACGGTTTGCTTTGTTACGCCGACGACATTGCCGTCGCAACCCGGTGAACCCTATAATTTTCCATCCTTTGCTAATAACCGATCACTGCGCTCAGTTAGCGACTTCTTCTAGATTGTGTCCTTCGGCCGTCTTTGAAAATCGGAACCTCCGGTTGAATGTCGCCAAGCAATGGGCTAATCCCGTTCAATCATGCTACTCTCCTCTGTTCAGAATCTCCCATCCCATCCCTTCTTCAAAGTGCCATGTTCCGAGCAGATCGATCAACCTTTCTTTCGGCAAACATTGCGTCAAACAAATAGAACGGATCAGCAAAGAAGTGGTTAAATTCGCCGTTCCTTTTGGTTGGAAAAGAGTGAAAAAAGGGAAAAACGACCGAAATTTGGTGTTTATCCCCCTTTTTTATGGCTCAGAAACGGATGCAATTGCAGATTTGTTTGACAACAATTTTGAAGCTTTTTTCGGGCGTGTTTTTTCTCTCTCTCGATCACTTGAAACTCCAACAAACTACCCTACCGCTACACACGCTACTCCAATCTCGGGTTAAAAAAGGGCTTAAGGAATCGGTTTCGGCTTTGCTTTGGGAACAACCAATGCCGAATTGTTTGGCGGGTGCGGCGCTTCTGTGCTATGATTGTGTCGCAACCTACCTTTGCTTTTGCGATGAAAACGATGATGATGGACGCGTTATGTGCTTTTCCTTTCCTTTTTTTACTGCAATACGATTGTTTGCGAACAAATCCTTTCTATTTGGGCATTTGGCTTGAAGGGTTCCTTTTCTTTTCGGCTCATTGGTTGCAGTCTTGCGTCACAGCTTTTTTTGCTCCTCTTCCCATATTGTGCTTTACGAAAGTACGCCTCCAAAATGCTCTACACACAAAGCTAGGGTTGACGTTTAGCGTTTGTTGTTTGGCTGATTTTGTGTAGAGTAATTTGGTACAATTTTCCATTCTTCTTGACAATCCTGGAAGGAGAAAAAATGCACGTGTTTGGGGTACATATGAGGGCACGTTCGTTGAGCTACCCTTTTTTGTTTGTTCCAATGGGCCGAAGCCTACTAAATGAAGCAAGAAAAGGGTCTTAAGGGTTGATTGATGTGACCAATAATTTTGCCAAGAGGCACAAGCCTACATGGGTACCTTTGTTTGTTTTTGCTTTAAATGAATTAGAAAAAGTTAATGAAAAGGGATCGGTTTCAGCATTTTTTTGTGTAGTGAACTTTACAAACATTTGAAAAAGAGCTGACCTTGTGCAAAATTGTCATTTATTTCCCTTCAAATGGACAAAACTGACACCAGAAAGTTTGGAGGGCATAGCTCAAAAACATAACAATTTGTTGATTTCTCTTTTATCTTCACTAAAGGCATGGTATTCTTTACAGTAATGTTCCAATAATATGTCATTTTGTGTCCCCCATATCTTCTGAGCAGGTATCTTTCATCAATAGTGGAACAACGTACTGGTATGAACAGTTTTACAGGTACAGGTAGTACGATAAGATGAATAATGCTTTGTGCCTCTGTTTTAGTTAAAAAATGGAATCTATTGGAGCAGAGGCAGGTTTAGGTCTATAAGTTAATCTTTACATCCATTGGCAATACATTTTTTCCTGATTTTTTCTTAAATCCTGTTTTGATTTGCCCTTTCATCCTTTCGTCTTACAAGGCAAGGATCACCGTTTTATTTGACTTAAATAAAACCAATCGTAGTAGAAACTTAATAGCAAACTTCATTGTATACTTACACTTTTCTAATCTCAGACTCATCGCTTTGAAACACTAACAAAATTATTGTAATCGTTATTAATGATCCCCATTCCACGTGGGATTGTTTCATGTGTTACGTGCCCATACACAAAACACGTTAAACGATGCCCTATCACTGCGATCCACTTGAGCCATTCGGCAATTATTTGTCACGGTTCCGCGCTATCAACGGTCATCACACAAAACCAAACAGCGTCATGATCGCCTCCCTATCAGCCCGTTTCGATCATCCATCGAGAGTGAGTGAGTTTTTACCACAAACAGCAGCAGATCTAGATGCACTGCCGTCTCCCTCCGATATTGTAAATGTACACTCACGGCTGGAAACTGTCAATTGTGATCCATCCATCGGGAAGCGAAAAAAGAAAGAGCGAAAAGCGAGAAAGAGAGCAAACAATGTAACAACAAAAGGTGCCAGTTAGTTTAGTTTTTGAAAAATAATTTTCAAACACGTGTGGCAATGTGTGTGTGTGTGTTGCTGTGCTGGCGCGATACGATGGGCTGCATGCGTTGCGAGCGAGGGGGTCCCACCGTTTGCTTCCGGG
This sequence comes from Anopheles coluzzii, assembly GCF_943734685.1. NCBI lineage: Eukaryota > Metazoa > Arthropoda > Insecta > Diptera > Culicidae > Anopheles > Anopheles coluzzii. The sequence goes on from NC_064671.1 coordinate 84,417,735, forward strand.
ACTGGCAACATCTGTCGCCGTAACCTTTGGCCTTACCTTGCCGCGTTCGCTTTCGTCCGTCTGCCGTTCGCCGTGTCTTCATTTTCGGCTTCACGCAATTCCTCGCAATTTTCGGCACCCGGGTTTCCTGGGTGAAGTGGAGGTAGTAATGCAGCAGCAGCAGCAGCAGCTAGATCCGAGGCATGGAAGGAGCGGAGAATCCTTCACCTCACCAACAAACCAGTTGCCGAAAATTCGACATTTATTCCCAAAAGCTAGCCAAGAGCAAATGAAAACGAAAACGAACACCTTTTACCCTTGGCGGGGTTTGTCGTGCTCAGTGTGGCTGTGTGAGCGAGCCACGCTCTATGTGTGAGTGGTTGGGAAGCCCTTCCTGCCAGCACCAGGATGACCATTCGCATTATGCATCAAAACACCCTTACATGGTGCACCCTTGCATCATGGCCGGTCTGAAAAGGGATAAAGGCCGCACAGACTTTGCATGGCTCTCTTTCTCTCCCGCGTGTCCCTTCACGCACGGTAAAAAGGGGTCTGCGAGTAGCGGGTTTTGGCGGGAAAAGCGTAAACCCTCTGGAGGGTTTTTGCATAAGCCGTGTATTGATTCGATTCGATTGCTCTCCCCCCGCTTCGCTTCGGTTGTGCACGCCATGGCCGACAGCGATAAAAATGGAGGGATTGTCAACGGTGCACGCACACATGTACGAAACAAAACAGCACAACACAACAACAAAAAACGGGGTAGTGAACGTAAAATTTGCATTCATCCATTCTTCGCTGCCATTGTGCTACGCTGGGAATGGAAATTTGATGCCATACGATGCTTCCCATAGGCAGCCGAACCGCTGAGCCGTTGAGCCAATGCGCGCGCCATTTGGGAAAGGGGCTTGTGAAACGGTAAGCCATAAAAACGATGGACGATGCGCGTTCCGGGGGTTTGACGATAATCGAGCGAATCGATAAAACTGAAGCGCAGAAATGAAAGTTTTGTTTTTATGTAACGAGAGTTTGGCTTCTAGCAATGGTCATTTCGATAATGTTTCTATTGACTGGCTGTGAAGGGATCATTGTGCATGTTGCGTGTAGAGAACGAGCAATATGGGCAAAAAACTCAAATTTTATTGGAGAAATAATAGTGTTTTAAAATGTATTTTTACACTCTAAAGCATTTAAGACACAGTCGTAAATAGCTGTTTATTCGTTGTTTGTTTTGTACCTCTTTTTACAGGTTTGTTATGTATAGGAATATTTAAACCATTTTTTTTTTAATTTCATAACAACAGAACGATTGTACAAAAAATAATTGTATATTAAAAATCACATGATATAATAAAAAGAAGAAGACGATTTCTATTATTATTATCAATACTACCACTAATGCTACTGGCAATGCTGTAACGGGACTAAAAGATGGTAGTAATTAATAAATTGAATCCGTAAAGAATGATACGATGTAGTTCTGACATGAAAACACATTCTAAATATCATATCTTTTCTTAGATAGCAAATATGTAAAACCCAGCTATATACAATATCGCATTCTAACGTTATGGTCATTCGTTTCCAATGTTCACTTCATGATAGAGTTTAATTTATCTAATTTTAACTGAATTATAATTCGAAACCTTAATGCCAAATTTTACAAATAACATTGAATTTACTTCTTCAAAAAAGCTGCAACAGGTTTGTAAACCATTATTAATTGTTAGTAACATAAAAATAGAACTTAACCATTACGCCCTTGAATAAAATATCATTCACAATGCTTTCAAACAGCTTGTTCTTTCGTCCATCTTTTTATTCGCTTTCCTATACTGTCCAAACAAAAAAATCAAACAAAAGCCACCCAATCAATTCCTCCATCTCCCTTGGGTCACCGATCCGTCCAAAGCCCACATTAAGTTTAAAAATAAAAAATAAAACAGCCCAAATCTGTCAGCAAGAAAATGATGCGCCCGTAAACTGTCGAAAAAGGTCACTTTAAATAATGCCCATACATGGTTTTAGTTTTTTGGCTCGTGCTCATATGATCCAAACCAGTGGTGGTGGTGGTGCCAGCCGTCCGATGAGTTGAGACTCCCTTTGCAATAAAAAAACTGCACCGCACTGTGAAAACAATCAACTTTCATTCAGCGAATGAAGATTGAATGTGCTTTAGGAAGAGACGAACAGAAAAAAAAACAACACACGAAAAATCTAAAGACCTGCATTGGATCAAAAGCTGCATGTTTATAGTAAATAAAAAAAATGCGTACACACAGCTTCATAAAAACACACACACAGCATGCGTTTATTTGATCCCGTGCAGGACACGTAATATCTTGCAGCTTGCACGCTGCAATCTTCAGCGATAGAGAGGCCAAACGAAACGAGCCTAAAACGGACATAAACAAAAAAATAAGCTAGCCACCGTTAAAATTTTCTATTCACCCAGCACCGGTAGGGAAATTTATTTTCACCTTCTCTCGGTCGGTTTTGACTGGTCGAATAGGGTTTCTACCTTTTCCATTTTAAAAGTTCAATTTTTTGTATTATTTTGTGCGCTTTGTTGAGGACCCTTTTCTGGGGGCTTTCTTCGTTTGCCGGTTCGTTTGCGTAAAACTCATCTCATTTCAGGACTGGCGGAAAAAGTTTCGGACACAGCGCACACGCACAGTACCCTCGCAAGTGGCCTGTTCCGCTTTTCAAACCATCTCCCTGGCTGGTCATTAAAAGGGCTCAGAAATGGCATTTGATAAGGGTCCGGTCATAGGGGCATCGACATTGGGCTAACGGCTTTCGGATTTTCGATCAATGTTCAATGTCCGAACCAGGGGAAGGGTCGCTGTGTGTTCCGATTGCCTCGCAACTTTGCCCGTGAGGTTGTGTATAATGCAGGAAAATGGAACCGTATTTGCATTTTCTGCTGCTTGGTTGGCTTGGCAATGCTTGCAATGGGGTTTGTGCGTTTTATTCGCTGTGTGTTAGCAGCTTGCAATCGGACGCAACCGTTTTCGCTTGACGTAATTAATCGATTCTTTTGGACAAGCTTTAGCCCCGCGAATTTGTCGATGAAAGGCGATTGGAACGGATCAGACGCTGGAAGATTAATTTTGGTTGTTGTACCTTCAGCACGCTGAAGTCCTTAGTGTTTGGAAGTTGTATATTTTTTACATTTCAGTCCTTCTTGTTGAATCTATTGTATTGTTTATGTTAAGGATCATATCGCATGATCATGTATTATACATTAGTTTCAACCCAGTCAAAGGAAATTTTGTTCTGCACGCTATTCCATTAGACACACTGAACGGACGATAAAGCCGTTCGAGCCGTTGAAGAGTGAATTGAATATATTTGTATAGGGTAAACGTACCTATAGTGATAGTAGTACCAATGGTGATGGTATGGCACTAAAATGCACTTCATACGACAATTTGAGAGTAATTAAGTTATCAAAGTTAGTGTGAAAAGTACTCTGGTATTTTACAAAGGGTTTAAAAGTTGAATGGGGTAACATGATGACAGAAAAAGCCATTTTTTTGTGGAATGTGTCAACATTTTTCTAAAATTCTTATGCTTTCATAACGAAACTCATATTTTTGTAAACCATGTAAATGACCACATAAAAACACAATTAGTATTTTATTAACATAACTTTTCATCATTTCATCACTCAATTTTATACATTTTTCATGATCAAATTATGTAAGAAATCAATTTTAAAGCAGTAATCCTTGCTATTCATATGCAAACAGCTTTAAAACTAAGTTCCATTTATACTATATACAGTTCCTAAGGTATCTTTGCCTACCACCACTATAGGAACACAATACGACGACTACAGGAACAATACCACCATTATAGGCACAACCAAGCAGTCACATGTATATATAGCATGTAATATGTAGCAGTCATATATATTTTTTCTTAATTTGTTGTGTTTGATGGCTGTGATTGCGAAGATAAAACATATACCACTTGCTGTGTGTTAAAATAATCTTAATTTTACCTTCCTGACACTTAAAATCCATTAAAGTACATCTGTACACCTACAAACTGTGCCACTATTGGTACATTTACCCTATATTGAACACCAGTGCATGTTAAACGATAACATCTAACATTCTAGCGATTAAGTAAATTCACATCTTCATGATTTTAGTAAAGATTACATCCGATTTTTATGCAAAATAAATTGGTATAGCCTTGTCTTGAGAGTGAAAAGTCGTAATTACACACCAGAACACAAATTAAAAACAGCATACGCTTAAATAATTCCCAACCAATCCCTGGTGGAATGTATACTACAAATTACTAAAACAGCGCAGATTGCAAATCATACACACCACAGATTGAACACTCCATCTCTCTCTCTCTCTCTCGTTCTCTCTGTCTCGCCGTTCTCCAGAGACCCGTTCGTACAAGTTAATCAGTGCAAAACGATTGCCTCGACCACTTCAGCACTTTTTTGCACTCGGTGGCCACCCCCACAAACCCAAAAGCACTGCACCAAAAAAAAAAGATCAAATTAATGAACAGTGATGAAAGCGAAAACAACCAGTCCCTTAAGACAACCGTAACCGTCTTGCGCTAAATAAGTAATGCCTAAAAAGTGAGTGTATGTGCGCCACCCTATCTAATAAATTTCCAATATGTCTTTCCGATGACTTTGTACGAACGAAAGCAGCACGTGCGCGCACGTCCTCGCCCAAGAAGTTCTAAAGATGTCTTGTTTTTTTGTTATATGTTGGAAGAGCTGTTGCTTCCCTTTCAAAACTGAGCTGAGTTGGGTAAATACAAACCCGTGGATTGGCCACGAGCCTTAACGGGACCTCCACATGTGCGTGTTTTAATGATTAGCCCTCCCTTAGAGTCACACTGTATAGGTGAACGTATTAAAAAAACGCTTCCCTCCCAGGGGCCAAAGTTCATCAACCAGCCAACCACCGGGATGCTGGAGGTGATATTTTTAATTTCCATCCCGTAGGCTCCTTCAGCCCCAGGACACACTGTTTCTTCCCATTCCGTCTGCCCGTGCCACGGAGCCCCCGTTAAATCGAGAAACAATTCTACGGTTAATGCTTTATGCTTCCCTGCATGTGTTGTGCTTTTTTATCTGTAAAGGTTAACCGTTGTCCCTTTTTTGTTGTTGTTGGTTTCTTCGGTCCAGAGTGGTAGGGACGGCGGCTCGTGGCAACGCCAAGATGGAAGATGTTTGTCTTTTGCTACTGAATTTTGGTTGCTCAGTTGCAAAGGGGAAGACGACAGCAAGCACCAACGAGCAGCCCAGTCAGCACGCGGAACAACTTTTCGGGACAATGTTTTTGCCCGTTTTGTTTTTCTTGCCTTTCTTTTTTTTTTTAACAAATATACGAGTGTTGTTTTTCTTATTCAAAGTTTCCCCCTCGATGGTAGTAGCTTCCTCCTTTTGGCACGTGGATATTTTAAGACCCCCTTAGAAACGCGCAGGCAACGATGGTAACCGCCCGTGCCCGTAGATTGTCTTTCCTCCTTGGTACATCGTCGTTGCCGTGATGGTTAAAAAATACTGGCATCTAGGGAACCGAACAGAGTTCTCCAGGAGTTCCTAGGAAGTTCAGTTTCTGTTCGGTGGGCCGGGAACGTGCTCGAGTTAATTTGTGCACCATTAACCGATGATACCTTACGCCTGTGTTCTTGGGAGGTGCGCAGAAGAAGTGTTTCAATTTGATCTTCTTTTCCCCTGTCCTGGAGGAACCTCGGGAAGACCCTTCAGGGGGTAATGAAGTGGCCGCTCGGATAGGCTTTTCATCATCTTCTCTTCGCGTTTTTTAATAGGATTTACACATAAATATTTAATAATAACTGCTCCAATGAGTGCCGTGCACATAGCTGGAGTTAATTGGCGAGCAGGATGATGTGTTAGTTTATTTGCGTAGTTGTTTCACTCATCTACCGTATACGACTCCCATGTGGGAATGTGTAAGCTACCGGGGTCTGTTTTTTGTCTTAAATTTTATAGCGACCATTTTGTTTCAACAGCTTTCATTGTATGCTATTTTTTCTACACTTTCACCAAATAATTTATGCCCGTGCGACACGCCGTGGTGAAAAATCGATTACGTTTGCCCAGTGCGTAATGCCAGTTTCGTAATGGCGATCCGAACGGCAACCAAAAACCAAATCCCTTTCCCCCGTCGACAGTCAACAACATTATCGAGCTGCATTAAAGATTGGTGTATAATGCATTTTTTTCTTCTTCTTCTACTCTCGCAACATAGCCTTCCTTCAATGTCTGTCGCTGACGGCCAACATGTCCATGGCAAATGAAAATTTATGCGTTTCTCTACGCGTGGACAGAGGATATTCCAGCGTCCAGCCAGGAAAGGGCATGTCCGACGGGCAAGCAAAAATAGAGGAGAGAGAAAAAAAACCCGTGTGAGGGGTTGCAAGCTTGGGAGTTGGCTCACACGGGGTAAGGAAGCATAAAGAAGGAATCAAAATTAAGGGGTTGGACTAGTGTGTATGCTTGTGTGTATGGGGGATCTTTTTTTTTGCTGCGTTTGTGTATGTGTCGCCCTGCAAACCCGTTCTGTGTGTGCGCCTGTTTAGGGTGAACGTCCATTTGCAGCAGCAGCAGTAGAGGCAGCAGCGTGATGCAATGGGTATTCATCTTTGTGGACAAAAAGGGGTTCAAAATCACCCCATTTGGAAGATTTGATTCCGGTTGGGTGGTAATGGTAGGATGGTAAGGGATGGATGAAGCGATCGTCCACCACCAACGCGTTCCAGCGTGGAAGTACAGTTACGCCAGTGGCCACCGTATATGCTGCTGGTGAGTCACCTAAAGGCCGAATTGTACACCACCAAACACACCCGATATCCAGCTTTATCCTTTCCGTGCAGCCCAAATCCATGATATTGCAACAGTATATGATCCGGCGGAAGGAGTCAGCTGTCCGAAAGCATGCTGTTTTTAATCAGTTTTCTTAGCATCCAGTGGCGATTTTCCGATGCCGTTAAATGGCGTCTCAAAGCCATTAAGCGTTGATTGACACACCGTTGGGGGTATTTTGGGTTAATTATTTTCTGTGGCCAAAATTACGACGGTTTTTGGCAAAAGGTTAGTTCAGGTGAAGATTAGGGAAGATATTTTTTCCACCAACATAAACGTTAAATGCTTAACGACCAAATTGAGTTGATAATCGATCATTTCAATCTAAGAAATTATTGAAAAAAGGTTTGACTTTCAAACACAATCGAGTAAAACAAGTTGAAGTACAATCACAAAACTAATGAACAGAGCAATTAATTGATACAAGACAATTGACACGTTACAAGAGAAATAGTTCCTTAATAGATTTTTTGTACTCGGAAGACGATTTTTGGCATCTTTTGCGCATAATGCGGTCAATTTATTAGTAGTCAACACAATTTTACCTCCTGAAACTCATAAAATCCTTCTTTAAAAAGCCGTTAGTTTGACAAGTGAAATATGCTGTTTGATATAGAAGTTATGTTTTATGTATTTTGTATGTTTATTGCGCTAGCCGATATTAGTTTTATATTTATGAAGAGTAATTTTGTTCATATAGAGACCTTTCGTTTGAAATCATTCATGATCTTTCCTTACTGCATAGTCTTATAACATCATTAAATGCTTTAAATTAATTTCACTTTGGTTTCATAAGTTCCACTTTCCATCGGTTCCAACGGTTCCAGCAATTCTCTTTGATGTATTCACCATTGACCGTGGGGGACTGGCAGAAATTAAAGGAAATACATTCTTTTTTGTTTTACTTTCACTCTACCGCACGAGCTTTCCACTGCTTAACGGCCTGACGCACATCGACTCATTAATCATTTAATTACGAGCTTCATCTCTAGTTTTTGCTTGTATTTTTGTGTTCGCTTCTCTTTCTTTCTGTGCTACTCTCCTGCTCACCCCACTTTGTCCTTTGTTTTAAAGAGGTACTTTAGGGGAGGAGAAGGTGGGAGAGAGAAAAAAACTTTTCTTGCTAAACGATTTTCCAGTCCTCTAATTTTATCTCGTTTTCTTCCTGTGGACACATTTTACCTGTGCCGTCGGGGCTGGGTTTCTCTTCGCTTCTTCGGCTCCATCCCTTCCCCCGCTATCCTAACGCAAGTGAAAAGCTGGAAAATCAAATTTTTGATGTTTTAATTAGCGTAACTTTGCTCCGCTTTTCCTTTGCTGCGGACGCACGGGTGACGGTGTCTCGCTTTCCCATCGCTTTCCCGCGAAAGTACAATCGCCCGTGGGTTTTTGCTGTCCGAGCGCCTGTTTACGACAAACTGTTTGTGTCGTTGCGATTTCAATCTTAGCCCCGGAGGCTCCTTTCCGTGGACTGTTAGCTTTTTTGTACGCAGTAAGAGCTATCCCACTTTCTTGTGTAGTTTGTTGCTTCAGCTATGAATAAGTGATAAGAGCAGAAGCTACAGGAGCAACAAAGGTGTTCGATCCAGGAGAGCAATATGTACACAAACCTAACAGCAGGAGAAAAGATCATCCCACATTGTACATTGTAGACTGGAATTTTAAAGCACCAATGTTTAAAAAAACTTATGTATTATAAAGGCAACAAATTGTCCAACACCCCAAATCCGCTATAGGAAGTGACCGATTCCTACAAACATCGTCGCACCGGCGGAAGCACGCGGAAGGGAAATAAACGCTGATGATGACAGGGAAAATATTTTCAATTAATGAGCCAATGATTAATGACAGCGCCCGCGATGTTTCGTCGGAGGCGTGCGATAATGGAGAAATGAATTTTCATTAATTTAGTCATTCGCAACGACGGCTATGCCGGTCAGCCGGAATTGCGCTGCGTGACGGAATCCTTGATGTCTGATGTAATGTGCGGTAGGCTGTAATGGTGTTGGTGGGATGTTTAAAATGTGATCGGGATGTTGATTTGTGTTTTAGGAGATTATCCATAATGACCGAAAGTATATCAAGAATACATACAAAAATTGTCACGCAAGACGCATTATATGTTTTAAAATGTCGTTGATGCGTAAGCACCCGAGGCTCTCCTTCAAAAATGCAAATGATATGGTGCTACGATGACTGATAACGTTTACAACAGATAACATTTAACAAAATTGAACGCTAGATACTAGAATTAGAAATGCAAGCAAAAATATAATGATGTGACCATTTTCTAAAGGGCTTTACGCGCGATTTTCTCAATCAGTTTGGCTCGCCTCACGCATATTGACGCACACTCTTGACATGCAATAGTAGTGCAGACACGGGCTACGTTCATCTGTCTCCACTCAACTATGAAAACAGCATCAAGCGAGATCACAACTTTTCCCCTTCAAAATTCCTTTCTAATTAAACCATTTTCCTTTCCTCCTACCATCAACCATCCGTCACCCAAGAGCACGTGTCAATCCCGCCAGAATGATCTATCGATTCCGATGCGTTCCTGCGCCCGGTTCTGGATTGCGTTTCCATTATCAGGTTTCAAGCCACCTTCACTTTCACACACGCACACGCATACCGTCTTCTTCCGTCATCCAGATGGCCACCCGAAGCGGGAAGGTAGGTCAATCGATTGCAAAAGTCGGCGTAGGCAGCTTTCCAACCCAGGAACTCCCTTTTACCGAACGCAGACTGTACCATGGTCCTGGCCAGGGCCACTCGATCCAAAAGACCTGCAGACTTTGATTGATTGGCGGAAGATAAAAGGCATCATTCTTTTCAATTTTTCTCTCTATCACACGCTTTCACCAACGTTTCCTTTCGCTGTGCGTGTATTGCTTAGACAAGCCTTCCCTTTTGTTGTTTGCCAGTCGACGGTAACGCGCAAAATGGCGCAACTCTTTTCCCACCTCTTCCCTGCAGCCGAAAGCCGATGCGGTGTACAATATCCGTCTTGCTAAGGCCTCTACTCTTCCTGTTTGTCTCAAGGCGCAATTCGGGATTTGGATCCTGTGAGTGATGGAGAGTGCGTGTGTGTGTGTGTGTCTGTTCATTTTTCCGCTTGATCGATTCGGACCCAAAGGTGGATGCGCGTGTTGATGGATCCCGGTGTCCGGTGTCGATAAGAATTCGAAGCCTCCAGCAGCCACCCCAGCGTTCAGATACTCTACAGAACCTCTTTGGGAAAGGATTCGGCTCGATGCCTTGGAGGGATTAGTTTGTGCTGCTTTGTTGGGATTCTTTTTCGTTTTTTTCCATGAGGAGAGCTGTATGCGAAAGACAAGTAATCTTCCCTACTGTCTGTCTCGCAGACGCAAACGTGGAAGCCTTTCTCTTTTTGTTTGGTCTAATTCGTCCTGGCTTGGCCAGCATCCGATGGACAACCCTCGCCGTCATCGGTTGCCGTCCAGAATGATGAATCATTTCGAACCGATTTCGTCCGGGTAAGAATGGCTTGACATGTGGGCAGTGGTAGTGGCGATTGGTGGTGATGGAAGAACGTACGATGGTTACGTTATCGTACACACATTATTGCGTTTACTCTTCCATCAGTCAAAACTTTGCCATCCCTTCGTTCCCGCACGCCATTGGTGCTGTTCACATAGGATGTTGGATTTAGCATGGATTTGGACGTACGCTTACGTTCAATAGGTAGTTTGATGTTTGTTTTGTTTTTAGATGTATATTATTCCTTATTTTTTCGATGTTCCGATCAACCCAGTTAAAGCTTTTTTGCAGCCTTTAATGCCTAAACATACTGCCGCAAAGCAACACAATGATTACAAATGTGGCTTTGTTTACGAAATGCGGCCTACCCCTACCACCGTTCCCAGAAATGGAAAATGAAACTCGTCCATCATCTCTGGGAAGAGTTTCAGCCTCGTTGGACAAACGGATTACCGAATCCGTAACTGGAGTAACATCTCCAGTGTAGGCTGCTTCTTTCACCATAAACACAATCTCAAGATGTCGAAATCAGCACAAAAAAACGGCCAGGAGGTACCAGAAGGCCGATTATGTCACCGTACCGACCCACATGCGTCCAGAAAAATCGGGTGTCGTTAGTGTCACGTGGGAATGGGTAACATTTTTTTTTGGGACAATTTAGCTCAAGATTCGCTCAAAATTTGACCGATTTGACCGAACACTGCGTCGCACTGCCGGGGTGCTGCCGATCATCGATCATCCTTGTGGCTCGTGGGTATGGTGGCATTTTGCAAATGGACTTTGTCTCTTTTTTTATCTGCTGCTAGCTTTCTGTCTCTGCTCTATCGCCCACATAGAAGATTGTCACTCCGGTGCTGAAAAGGCAATAAGATCCTCATGCGAGATGTTGAAAGAAGGTGGAGAGCATTCGTCACTTTGATGTGGGCCATTGTTTGCCGTGTGTTGCGTGTTGTTGTCCGTAATACTTGCGTTTGTGTCTTGTAAGAATTGTATGGGTTATTGTGAAATGGCATTTTGAGTGATATTGGGATTATGCGAAAAGGTTTGTAACTCATTCGTCACTGATTCAAAGGTATTGAAGCTTTCATTATTTAGTTATTAAATTGAAATGTGAAAGTAACCGGTAAGAACAACGTCTAAAAGACTGGGGCCTGGAATATCGTAAATATGTCTCAAGGCAATGTGAAACTTAAGTTTCCACAACAAGGAATTTCTGAAGAACATCGAATTGAAAGAAGAGTTTAACCTTTGAAGTGCTGTCCACCATCTTCAGATGATTTTAGAAAATGTTGTGGTTACTTTAGAGTTATTACTTCTAGAATCAAACAGCTATGCTGATTTGTCTGGGACACAAAGCTGCCAAATTTGTAATGTATTTCCATGAACAGACTCCCTTAAATGTAGTGCATTAGAGATAAATTGAAGATAATTGATAAGGAAGTTGACTACACAATTTTGAAACTAATTCAACTTTGTTGAACATTACCACAATTGCAAAACCTTATCATGAAATAGAAAATTTAGGTTCAAATATGAATATTAGACAAAGATCCTGGAGTTCGATTCTCCTAATGTATCTGACGTAACATTTTTTCTCACACATGTATTGTTGAAAACTAAAGCAGCTGGTATGACTTTTTTTTCAATAAAATGATGAATAATGTTTGAGAAAAATACGTCGTTCTTAAAATCATCATTCCACATTAAAGGTCAAATGCTTCAGATAGTGCCAAATTATACAAAAAATAGCTTCCAATAACCTGCCTGTATCTGCACCCATTTAATGATAGAAAATAATAACCGAACCATACGGATAAAAATACCAGGAAAATCGTCAATAGGATAAAAAATACTACTCCCACCAATAAGAGGAAAACCGTAGCTCCCCGGTACTAATGTGCGGGCTTTATTGTATTGTAGAATCACTCCGAGAATAAAGAAGAAGAAAAAAACTAGACAAAACTTGGGCATTCAAAAATTCAAAAGAAAGCCTTCAACCACCAACCACCGGGATGCTGCTGGACGTGGTTAACCGTGTCGGTGGTAGCAGCAGGGATCGCACCCAGCAAAGTAAAGCATGGACCGAGAAAGAATAGAAATTAAATCAATCTTTTATGAAGCCCTGGTGATGTGGCGCATGACGATGATTAAGCGCCGTCGTGCCAGTTGGCTTCGTGTTGCTTGATTCTTTACCAGCCTCCCTTTCCAGCAGCCCTCATCGGCAGCAGCAGCGGCAGCATGAGTAATGATTGAAGATGCCCGGTTTCGGAAGCCCATTGACGGCACCCGTCCGCGCCTCTCTCTATTTCTCGCTAGCTGGCGATGGCGGTGGAACGGTGTTACAATTAATTTGCTAAAAAACCTATTCTCTTCCTTCCGCATGAAAGATGAAAGGCACGTCCTTTCTGTTTGCCATTCGGTTGTGTCCGGTTTCGAAACGGCGGGGCGTGTGTTTTGGAGAGGGTGGTGGTGCAAGCTTTTCCCGCTTTTATTTCTTATCACTCAACGTGAAATGTCGTTTCTTTTACTAATTTCCCCCTGCGCCCAAAAGCAGAAGCTGACGATGAGTTTTTCCGCCACATTCCAGCGTTCGTACGAAACGTTTACTGGGCAAAGCCTAACGAGCCACGGGTTTGGAGACTTTTGCTCGCTTAACGTTTTCATCCGGACTCTATTTTTTGTGATGGTACCAATAAATTTGGTTCACTTTGCCGATGACAAAAGCCACCGCCGTCTTAGGCCCGGGAAGCAAAAAGCATCCCTGCGGTGAAAAACTAATAAAATGCAATCTTTTCCCTATTTTCTTCTCGTTTGCTCAATTTTAAATTAGAGAAGCGCACACAAAAACACCTGCCAGCACCGCGCCTTTTGCCTGCTGCAGTGCGATGGCTAAAAGAGTGTTCCGGTTCGAAGGACCAAAAAACACACTTCACTCCCAAAAAATCTACCTTCTCTTTTCCCGATCTGCCCGTAAATCGTAAATAAGTTTTGCGGCCTCAAATCAACTTAACCTTTTTTTGCGTTGCGTTCGGTTGCGGCATTGTTTCTAGTTTTGAGCCGGCAATAAAACGCCCTCTGCGCAAAGAAAGGAAACTATAAAAGCGCACAGCGAAAGGTAAGGATGTTGTGTACCAAATTAGAAATCAAAAACTCGACGCACAAACCTTTTGCAGCTTTCATGGATGCATCAGCCAGCCAGGGTGAAATGGCTACGAAGTCGGCCGGCTACAAAAAAACCCCGGCCCCGGCAGACAGACGCTAATGAGCGGCACGCGGCATGCCGCCAATCGGTGTGACCGCCCTTTCATCGCTTGCCATACGCTTTGCTTGCTGTGTTTTAGTTCTTTGCCGGCTAGCGGAGCGTGTTTTCACCTTTCTTCGATCTCGTTAAAATTTCAGCGTCCAGCTTGGCGCGGTGTGGCACGCCCGGTGCACCGACAATTTTACAATGTTTTGGTAAACATCATGTTGTTGTGTTTTTTCGTCGTTTTTTTTGCTTTATGGCTGTGGGTGTACCTAAGACACACGCGGTCTTCGAGAGGCACACGTTCCGATCGGGCCGAGAAGTGTGGCCATGTTCCACTTTTTTATGGCAAGCAATAGTTGAACCTTTTGGGTTGCTCTTGTTTTACAGGATGTTTTCAGTTGCTTCGTCTTGCTTGTCTTTTTCTCAGGTGTTTGCGGTGCCGTGGTGTTGGTGGCGGGAAGAAACTTACGAATATTTATTGTGCAGCGTGCGTCTTGGCTTGGGTGAATAAATCGCAAACCGCGGGTGGAAGCGCGTTTATCGAGATCTTAATTTAGATGATTACATTAAGCCATGAAGGATCGCGAACGATCACAACAAACCGTAGCAATAAATTTGCTGTCGGATGAAAGGGAGAAGACAATAGCAAGGGGCAATAAAGCAACATATTTTATTTGTTTGAAAATATTTGCTTGTGTTCAGAGTCGTCACTGTGGAGTGTTTTAGCGGTAAATATTTTAAGAAATCATGTTTATTTGACTGATAATGAAGACTAAAGAACATTGTATATATTTAACAAGTTTTGTTCGAATTTTCTCATTTTAAGTGCTGATTATAATGAAAAATAATAGATCTTCATTCAAAACACGCAATGTTACATGGTGTGTTCGTTGATGTTGTATAAGCTGTAGGGAGATCATGAATGGTTTTTCAAGAATACTTCAAATATGGTCCAATATATGCTAAGAATATACATTACATTCGGTGATTTACTATTATTAAATTAAATTTTATTTCTATAGAGCATAAAGTAGCTCCATTAAACGATAAAAAAAATATAAAAAGCAGTAATTGCAACGAAACTACGTTCTTTGGTACATAATCTTTCTACAGAATACACAACGTGAACTTTGCCAACATAAGCTCAATATTTTCGACGTGGCATGTTTTTACAGTCAAATAACATAAACACCAGCACCAGCCCATATGGCACTGCAACACTTACACATCGGGGCAAGAAACTCCCGAACATAATCCTTACTCTTAACCAGGACCACCGAAATTCCAAACCAACAGAAGAAAAAGGTTACCGTTACTTACCCTTTCAACCTGAAACGTGACCCACCAGCGGATCAAATATGTTGTTAAGTATTTTATTTCCAGCACTCGCGACGCCAAGATCCTCTCGATCTCGCTGTTTCCCCCGTTGTTTTTCACCCTGGAATCAAAGGAGAAAGACCCTTATAAAAAAGCACATACACAGTACATATAGAAGAATCTAAAGAAACCTTACAAACAAGAGAGAACCATCTAACGCCTGCCATTTACCTGGCACGTGTTTGAGTGGTGTAGCCTTCCTTTTTTTAATAGGTGAAAGAGCTCATGCTCGAGGCAAGGCTTAACGATCCCCCGTAAAAGTAAGAAGAAAAAAACAGAAGAAAATCGAAAGGATAACGCGTGTCAGTCAATTTAAGGGCACCATTCTCTCCATCCGAGGGGGGGTTCCAAATGACTACATTACATTTGCTACACGCTGGAAGGGATGAAGAAGGTAGTGTAACTGTTCCATTTCCTGTCTTGAGACGTTCGATCGAGTGTCGAGGGATCGAAGGATGCAAGGGCACGGGGCCCTTTTTTGTTTCTCTCGAACGGGTTCACGGATCGATTGCTGCAACCACAATCGGTGGTTCAGTCTTTTTTTATAGTTGGAATGTTTTCACTCTTCTTTTTTTCTTCTTTCCTCTGTTCGTTCCGATGCACTTCGCAGCCGCGCGATGCCGCGTAATTCAAGCCCAGGTGATGATGATGCAACGATACCTTTTTCCGTTAGGATCAAGGGCCCCTTTACACACCGTTACACGAAGAAGGGCTTCCCGGCCGGCTTAGCCCTTTCACTGTCTCGCGTTTCTTCACCAGCGGGGGGGAGTGCCAAGGGGTTTCCACACAGCATACATAGGAGACACGCACTCGTTCTCTTTCACTTAAGCTAGACAGCGGGACAGCAGGAAACCCGTTCCCGTTGCGTTGGAATGGATTCCCGCAGGTTTTATTAGTTTTCCCTAAGAGCTGCGCTACTTTACCGCGCACCACGGCTTTTGACGGTGGAACATATGTTTTATTTTATTAGGCCCACCCGTTCGATGTTTAGAGACATTAGTGGTCGTTCTGTTGTGGGGCAGCACAAATACTTCCCATATTTTTTTTGTTTTATTTGACGTGTGAATTGATTTATCAGCTATTTAATGTAACAATCGCATCAACGTAAACAGGCTACCATTTTAATTGTTTTTTGTTGTTGTTTTTGTTGGTTGAATCGTTGATTCATTGTTGTTAGGACAATGGTTAGATTGAAGCTTTAAACTGTGCAAGAAAATTATGCATATATGTTTGGAACCATCTTAGTGATGTCATTTAATTTGTTTAATTCAAAACTGAAGTCATATCACATCTGTTTGCAGCATTGAGGTGTGTGTTAGATTTTCCATTGTTACTTAGTATTTGCGTTTAAAGTTTTTTTTTGACAATCCAATACAATCGTTTAGAACTTTAGTAGGAAAAAACAGAAAGATGTTGAATAAAATAAGCAGTTGTGGTGGGATCAAATGGATTGAAGGTATTAGATACAAAATTAAGAATTAAGATCGATTAACGGCTTAGTATACAAAGCTAAGAAGTTAATTTAAACTGTTTCCCTGAACTATTAATTGACTGACCAGGCCAAGTAATTTATGACTACGATCTACGTTTTTCAATTTCTACCTTCAATCTTTAGCTGTTCTACGTTGAGGTCTTGACAAATATGAACAAGACATTCAAAGGTAATTTAACTTACTGCTTGTTAAGGTCGACATTGCAGTTTGAGCTGGGAAAGTGCAAGGAGGACCGCCTCAATATTCAATAATTCAATTCGATCACGAAAAAGCGAGCTTACCATCATATTGAATACATAAGGCATTTCTAGTAATAATCAATTATTTTATCAAACAATTTTAACAAAAATAGGAGTCTACATAGATTTACAAAATAATTTCATTCGAATTGCATCACAATATTCCTACTATAAAAACGTTCTTCAAACTCACCGACCGAAATAAGGTTTTAATTCTTTTTTTATGATTTAGACACAAAAAAACCTCAATAAAAGAGTACCCGCGTTCTATCAAAACGATAAAAAGAAAGAATATTCCCCTTGAAAGACTTCCTCTTGCCATTCAAATCGCCATATCACACACACTGCAGCCTTGAGAAACATCAATCGAGAGCGTATCGTGGTGAAGGCTAGAAAGAGGTCCCTTTCTACACCTCCCCCCCTACCAATCTACCTTCAATTCGTCGTCCAGAGTGTTTCCGTTGTTCACTTCATTAATTGAGTTGAGAACCACCGCACGCCATGGCCACCAGCATCCACACCAGGAGGCAAAAGCCCACGAACGAATCGCTTCCGGTGGACGAACAAAACCGAATATTACTCCGTGATGAAGTGCCCGCACTTGAAAGGAACTACTTATCGGTTTGGGGCGGAGTATTAACCTCGGCGAGCGAGCGGAACGGGCAAAAATGGGGAAACGGAACAGTACGGAGACGCGATCGTGATCAAAAACCGTTACATCAAGGACCACCACCGTGTGGACTGGACCGGTTCCGTTGAGAGGATTACGTTCGTCGAGTGTATACGTTTGAGCTTGTGTAAATTTTTGTTCTTTTTTTCTACTGCTTCTTTTGTCCACGGCGAGCGGTTAATTTTATTGCCACTATATAGAACAGAAAGGAAAGGAATGAGTTTCAATAATAAAGAAAAAAATCCCCCGAAACCTCATATTAAAATACCACCTCGCTGGTATGCGGCCCCGCTGACTGTGTGTTTGTGTGTATGTGCGCGTGGGTTGGTGCGTGCGGCCTTACGGTTTACTTCCTTTGCTAATTTGTTCTCATTTTAATGTTTGAAAGCAGGTTTTTCATGTTATGTCGGCCTTTTTTTTCTTCTTGCTACTGATTTCCACTCTTCCCTTTGAGCGGCAAAGCAACTCTATCAAATCACCGTGAAAACAGAATGTCCTTTTTCGTCTGGGTTACTGCTTCTTCTTTTTTTTCGCTCCCTGCTTCACCCGGTGTGTTGGTCGAAGGCTGCGGGTTGTTCGTGCCTTCGCGAACAATTAATGCTTATCTTTGATTCGTGTTCGTCTTTTTCTCCCGCTGAAGATCATTTCCATGGTGCCTTAATGCTCCGTGCCTTTGAAATCAGCGGCTTCTTTTGTGAGTGTCTCTGCTTGAGGCACACGGTGCTACTGGTGGATTGTCCATGATGGTCCATTGCTGAGGCTTTTTTGTAGGTACTTTGCACCAGTATCCGGGAACGGGATGCTGGTTGAAGGGCGAGTCCGTCTGCACAGCACAGAGGTAAAATGCGGGTGCCAACGAGTACCAGCGCTGTCGAGCACCAGCAGCATCTCCCTGTGGTGGAAAAGCCCCATTCTTCAAAGGTATGAAAAAGCGCTCGCGAAATGGAAATTAAAAATTAAATCATAATAATGGAAGAAGCAACCTCAGATCATCTGCAAACAAAAAAGGATGCCTAGGGGTGACCAATGGAACAACAATGAAACGGGGTTGCTGCAAGTGATTGCCAGCAAAGGAGAAAAAGATGTTTTCTGAGCTGCAAAGTAAATCGTTTGATATTAATTGTAAGCGACTGCTAACTTTAACTATTTAATTTGCCTGAATCAAGAATATTGGAATAAGTTTTGTATGATTGTCCATTCTTCGACCCTTCACAACAATTTTACTATTGAATTGTACATATTCTTAATTATTTACTAAACAAAGTAATCATACAGTACTAACTGAACTATCCGATCGAAAAACCAGCTTTGAGCAAGTTTTCCCAACATTAAAATAAGTTTTTTTATGATGTTCTATAATGTCCTATGAGGTTCTAATGAGATTCACTAAAGACAAAAAGACGCAATATTTGACTGTTCTTGTTTGATGTGTCCTGTACAATAAGCTAAAATATTTTGATAAGTGTTGATCTTGACGGTTTTTATTTAGTGTAATTTTTTTATTTGATTAAAGCTAGAATCTAGAAAAATTAAAGAATTCTAGATTTGTTAATTTTATCCAAAATAGGCAAGAGGTATAGTAGGCCAGTAGGATCTTTTTAACTTCTACTTTCTATCCAATTGATTAAATTCATTATCAATTCAGTTAAATGGTGTAGAGCTTCTACAAAAAAAGATATTAATTGCAAATTCAAGTAGAATTCATGATTTTAGATAAGAGTTAATGTTCCATTTGTCAAGAATCAATACAGCCAGTAGGTCACTTCATCCCTGCATAGTTATTATTCCATCAAAACCTCCTTCGAATTGTCCCAATACCAACCTATTCTTCTAATTTGCCATCATCGAATACTTCCGGGTCAGTTCGAACAATGTCAGCAAGTAGGGCCGACCAAAAAATTCGTAACACAATCCTGCGAAAGGGTCACACAGACAGATCACTCCAATCAAATACGATCACAATCTACATCGAATGCGGGTGGAAACATGACCGCTTTTTTCCAACAACGTCCAGAAAAAAAGGGTTTCCACCTTTCACCACAAACTAATGATCGTTCTACATCGAGCCCTACCTGTGCTTGTGTTGTTAGAAAGAGAGAGAGAGAAAGAAGAGAGCAAAAAAACCCTTCCCCAAAACAAGACAGATCGCTCATCGTGATGATAAAATCGTTTGGCTCAATACGAAGGAAAAGAGGATTAGAAAAGTAACCTGTTCCACTGCGGTTCAATCGACAGAACACAGAGCGCATCGATCATCCGCCTCGGTCTGCACTGTGTATTTGCACTGAAGCACTGAAAAATCAATTATCGCTAATCGTGTTTAAGGACCCTTTCTGTGTTTCTTCTCCACTGCTGGGCTGTTTGCAAAAAAAAAAACGAAACCCTTTCGAAATCGAACCCATACTCCATTAGCTACAAACACAAAAGACCTGCTGTATTCCAGGTAGTCCGTAGGGGTCCTTCATGTTTTTCCCCTTTACTTTCTTCCATATTCGCAAGCCCCTTTTGAAAACCCCTTTTGGGCAGCAATCCTTTCACTGTTCCTTTTACGCTCAAGGCTTATGCACTTGTTTCACTTGCCCGAGGTAGAAACCCTTTTTGCGATCGATGATGGGAAAGGGACCGAACAGCTAACAGGGAACATGGAACGGAAACAATCGTAAAAAGGGTTTTTGGACAAGGCTTAGGAAAATCAATCAAAACAATCGTTGATCGATTTCCGCAATACCAACACACAGAAAATAAAACATAAAAGGTAAAAGGGAGTGCGCGGCCATTAATAAAACCGTCAACCATTAATGGGTTAAGAGGGGACACACAAAGGAAGGGTGAATTTGGGCAAAAAAGGGTTCCGTAGAAGCAGGTAGTCGGAAAAGGGTAATCCTTTGGCCGCTTGCTTCAGACAAGTGTATATAGCCGATGCGTATTTCTATGTGTGCGCATGGGAGCGTACTACCGCACCACACCAACCCTTTCAAGCCCAATCGTTACGAGCTGGATTGGTGCCCATAAAATCTGCGGTAGGTCTAGGTGCGTTTTTATATGTGTTTATGCTTTTATATACGCACATCGCCAAAGGGGTTAAACACACGCATTCGCTCCTCTGCCCGCATTGGTAAGCATGGAAGAGGGGAGACAGACTGAGACCGAGGACGGAAGCAAAGGGGTTGATATATGTGTGTCACCCTTTCGAAACATAAAACCCTTTCCCGTGTGTGTATGTGTGTGTTTGGGCTGTACGCTTGCGCAATGAAGCAAAGCACGTGACGTCGTTTCGATGGCGAGCCTCACGAATGTGTTGTTATTTATAACGTGCGATGCTCTTTCCTGCCCATAAAAAAGGGTTAGATTCGGTGCTCGGTGCTCGGTGCTAACGATGGCGGTTTGCCGTACGTGTCGGTGAGAAAAAAGGGGTAATGAGCTGTGTGCGGTAGAAAATGGCGTCAGTGAATAATGATGTGTCAACAAAGGGGTAATGGCTTTATTCCATTGGTTGTTCTCCCAGTAAGAGGCCATATTTTATTGAAGGTGTTTTGTTGTATTTGTTTATGGTGTTGATTGGGCAAATAGAGTGTAAATAATGTTAAAAAAAATCTTTCCGGTGTTGTAAGTCTCATATCGATTGTTCTCCTTTTATTTCACAGAAGAATGATTATTTGCTTAGCAAAATATTTTATTGTTAGATATACATTATAAATATAGTAAGTATCATAACAAACAATATTTACCTAAAAAACATTTTTTTTATATTCTTCAAAAGTTTTACATTAAAAACAAAAATACTATTTCAACAAATGAATCACTTAAGTTTCATATAATAACATCGTATTAATCCAAAATAAATAAACTTTTTTTACTTGCCGTCCCTGTATCCCAGTGAAGTAAACTAGAGCAAAATACTAGCTCAAAAACATTGCAAGGCATTCATTCGTTTTTATAGTTCCCTGTATAAAGAAATAAAATATCAATAACCATCTGAAATAACCACCACAACAGCTCTTCAAAAACCCGCACCAAATAGCAGCTTCCAATTGCGTTTCATCGCGTTCGAATCGGCAACAAAAGTTGCCAAAAAAAGTAAATACACACACACACAAACACAATGCCGTACGTATCGAGCAACCCCTCGATAAAACACCCAACAAGCCATGGCTACCCCCTTTACCGATCAAACCCCTCGCAAAGAGAGAGCAAGCCCGACGCACCCGTAGTT
The DNA here is from genome assembly GCF_943734685.1 of Anopheles coluzzii. Classification (NCBI taxonomy): domain Eukaryota; kingdom Metazoa; phylum Arthropoda; class Insecta; order Diptera; family Culicidae; genus Anopheles; species Anopheles coluzzii. Next base: position 84,439,328 of record NC_064671.1, read on the forward strand.
TCGCATATGTGCAATAAAAACCGTAACGACTTAAATTTCTGCCATTTCAACCATTTCCGACCGAGCGGAAGGAAACGGTCCACTCGTTTAGGTTCGAAACGAAAAACCGGCCCTGCCCGTTATGCCGGCAAGCGCTGTCGATTCCGATTGTGCAAAGGGCGGCCCCAGGGCGGTGGAAATAAAACAGAGGGATGATATGAAAAGCGTGGAAATCGAATCGCCGAATCCTTTAAGTAACCCGTTGCGGCATTGCGTTACGGTACCGGGGGGGGGGGGGGGAGGAGGAGGTGGGCCCAGGTTCAGGACAACCGTATACCATCGGACAAAGCTATGTGCGCAACACCGCAGTACGCACACACCGTTAACTGAAAGAAAACTGTATGGAATGACAAAAAATAACAGACTACGAAGGAAAACCCAAATAACACAAAAAAGGGAATGTGTGGGCTCGGCTAGGTTTGTGTGCAGCGGGGCTTAAAAGGGGTTGCTTTTGGAGCAAGATTTACTGCCCTCACGTAAACGAATAGTGGGGGAGTGAGTCTCCGCAGTGACTTGGTTCGGGTTTTGCCTCGTTAACAAAACCGAAATTTGGGGAAAATCAAAGAATCAACGGAGTGAAGGGGTTTTCTGATGCACGCGCAACTCGTACTCTTACAGCGAAGGAAAACGGGACTTTTATATTTTCCTTTATTTTCGTTTTTACGTCCCTTTGTGCGTGTGTGTCTGTCCCAGTGAAATGGGGATACCGATTGGCTATGTATCAGTGTCGAACAGTGGGTGCAAGCGGTGGAAGGTAAGGCGTCTATGAGGATCATAAATTTTTGATAGAAGGATTTGACCGCATTTTCCCTTTCGTTTTGCGTTGCGCATATTACCAAAAGACCTTACTCTTTCACTGTTTGCTTCTTATCATCCAAACGCACAATGGGGCTCCCATTTTGATGCTATTGGCCTGCCAGGAAAATTTGAAAATAAGCAATCCCAGTATCACTACGCACAATCCGATTGGTTTTGTTGGGAAATAAAATGGAAAAACTACGCGAGCCCAGCAAAACAACATCACCACGGGGAAAGTCTTCCTTGTTATGGCAAGCAAAGGGATAAGAACACTCTTTATCTTGGTTTTCTCCCCCCACATTCAAACAATCTACTGCGCAAGGGGTTAGGCTTTTCCCGACCCTATATCAACGAAGGCATTGTTTAATCTCTTCAATATTGAGCTCTTCTTCCCTAGCTCCGTTCCATCGAATCCCCAACAAGAAAACAGCCCACCCAGACAAGCTGTTACTGCTGTTCGTGATGAAAATTCCTTTTCACATATAAGTGAGAAAAGAGGTAGCCAAGTGCGTGCTGTTGTCGAAAGGGGGAATTTTCCTTCCTAAACCTTCCCGTTTCATTTCGAGATGATTTTTCCTCCTGTTTTGCGGTGCAGGAAGTTTTTACAATGATAACAACGAACGAAAAAGAACTATACACACACAAAAACAGTACAAAACATTTGATCAAAAGGGGAACAATATCCTACAGGAATAACAACAACAGCAACTTGCTGCCCTCCTTTGCAATTTTTGGAAGTCCAGCCCGATGGTTTCGGTGGAACAATAGGTTGGGGAACGGGGTAGCGATGTGGCAGAACTTCCGAGCTACTAGGAAGAAGACGAACGCAGTGAAAGCATAAATTTATCATCCAGAATAACTCCTTTCTTGCCTCTTTTTTGTCTTTTCTTGGTGAATTCTCTGTTTGCTCTGGCACGTCTCAAGTATGGTTCGAATTTCACTCGAGCTCGCTAACAAACTCCCTGATTGATCGCCCTAGAGTAGCTATTGTAGAAACAGAGTTATTGTAGATGGTTTTTACGAATAAAATGAAATACATGATACCTTTATTTCTGTATCAAACTTTGTGCAACAAGTAAGTTAAATTTTTAATTTGTAAAACATATTTTTTGCTCTAAATTTTGCTGTTTTTATCGAAAAAGAGCTATAAATCAATCATTTCAACTTAAAACAAAATCACACATTATTGTCTATCGTGTAACCAATGAGTTATATTTTCATCCCAAATCAAGGTAGTGGCTTCACTAATGAAATATTAAATTTAAAATTTAACTATTATTGTCGTCTCACTGATAGTTCCTTGGTTTCTTGTGATTAAAGATAATTTATTTTAAATTGATAAAAAAAATCCCAATTTTTGATAAATGATAAAGAGTGCATAAAGTAGGCAAACATTTATGTAAGCAATTTTGTACGTTATTTTACACCCTTTCATCCTTATTAGCCTGAATACTCTACTTTTCGTTTTTTACTCTTTATTGTACTTTTATTTTCAAGTTTCATAAAAAAATTAAAATTTAGTAAATGCAATCATAGCGAAATATAGAAAAGATTCCATTCCTTTTCCTCAAAATAAGAATAGTAAACGATCTGCCCTCGACTTTGCCCGGAATGAAATACGAGAAAATTATAGGTAGACTTTCCCCGAGCAAAAGGGTGACCCATCAAAGTAACCAAAAGAAAACCATCCACCACACACAGGCACACAGGCCATTGCCAGCGTCGTTGTTGCTTTCACCCTCCTTCTACTTTTTTTTTTTTTTTTGAGGGAAGAAAATGCTCCCGTCAGCGGCCACCACATCTCCCTGGAAAGTTTTCCTTCTACCATTCTTTTCCCCGCCCGAAGGACGGACATCCCGGAAGCAGCGCAAAAAAGGGAAGTTTGATAACACGGAAGAAGTGTGTGTGGGGGAGTGTGCGCGGGCAAAGGGATAAAGAGAAAACTTATCACCCCCTTTGGAATCCGAACCAGGGCCCCCCCGCAGCTGCTGCGAGAGAGAGCGAGGATTGTGTTTCACTTTCGCTTTTCTTTTCGCCAGGCCGTACACCGCACCGGACGGGCCAATCCATCTCTCTGCTACGACCAGGACGCCGACGACGACGACGACGGTGACGTTCCGACAGGGTCAAATGAAAACGAAACACTAAACCCCGTTGCAGCAGAGCAACCCTTGCCCTTGCCTATCCTGCTTCCGGAGGGTGAGTGTGAGTGTGTGTGCGTGTCTGATTGTGCGTTAGTCTGTGTGTGGAAAGAAAGAGTAAGGCCGAAAGTACATAAAACTCTCGAACCCCTCGGTGATGCGCCGTGTTGGGTGTGGGTGGGTGTGAGCTCGGAGGAAAAAATCGAAACGGGAGAATCGAAAATCGCAAAACCCAACCGACCGTTTCCATTTCGGTTTTCCCGCCAGCCGTACGGGTGGTGAACGACTCCAGATGACAGCCATAACGAGGGAAACCCCGGCACCGAATGCGAAAGGATCAAAGTTTCCCGCTACTAACCCCTCGCACCTAACGAAGAAGCAACACAAAAAAAGAAAAAGAAAACATCAACACAGGCATCCAGGTGGGTGGTTGGGAGAGTGGGCAATGTTGTAGGCTGGTAGGAAAGGAGCGCACCCTTACGCACACGCTGGCACACCGAGATGATGGAACTTCGGAACCCGAATATAATAAGGGTTAAATACGAGAAATCATATATACGGCAGTTTATGTTTTTCTTTTGTTGCGCTTGCCTACCCGAATAAAAAGGGGGACATTTGGTGTGCTATGTGCGTGTATGTGTGTGTATTTTGAAGCATCAGGAAAATGGCCGGCATTGAAAATCCGTTTCCCGGGAGACCCCGGGGTAGGCATTGGTTGGAAAACAGTCCCCCTTTTCGCACAGCAACGCAACAGTAGGGAAAGGATGAACCCGGGGCACGATTGGAGAAGTTTTAGATCCACATTTTCAGCCACAGCCACCCACAAAATGGGTAGAGTGGGATGGAGAAAAGCCCTTCGTTCCGAACGGGGTGGATTGGTGGGTAGAAGATTTATAGCGAGATAGCAGCATCCCGTTCGCTTAGGGTGGAGCCATTTTGGGTTGTTTCTTTTCCCTTTTTTTTTTGCTTTTATTCACTGGGACAGAAAATCGAAATATAATGTGACCTTTGGCGCTTTGGCCGAATGTGTCTCATGAAATTAACTTTTGATGGCTATTAATCGGCGAGCCTTTTCCTTATTTACAACTGTTTAATATGTTTCTCGCACTGCAGATGCCGTTAAAGTACCAGAGGCAGTTTAATTCATTATTAACCCCTTTTTGAAATATGATACCACTAAGAGATTCAACAATTTTGAAAAAATGGCATATGTTAAAGTTTTAGTCTCTATAATTTAAATTGACTCATCATGTTTTCACCGTGAACAAACCGAGAAATGATAAGGAAATGCATTTAATTTATTAATTCAATATTGTGTATAGTTTAGATCGTTGGGGAATTGGATATCCTTTCTTTTGGTGTACGATAAGACAAATTCTGAAAAAAATTAATGAAATATAGCAGAAAACCACAAAATTTCACGTTCAATTTCACTGGGGCGCTAACGCGGACTATATGTAGGACTGTCTTGAGTGATGGGTCATCGGAATCGTACCCACGGCTCGGAATCGCTTCCGAGCATTGCTACTCCGGCTCTGATTCCGACAAATTAAAACCGTCGATTCCGCCCAGAGCCGCCCGGAGCCGTCGGAGCCGTTCGTTGTGACAGCCTGAAGTCTGAACGACTCCGACGGCTAAAACCGGCTCCGTTGGCTACGACGGCTCCGACCGGCTCCAACGTTTCCGACGGCTAAAACCGGCTCCGGCTGCCGACTAGCGGCTCCGGACGGCTCTGGACGACTCCGAGTTCAGAATTTTGCACATACTTTTTGGTGGAGCCATTCGGAAGCGATTCCGGATTTTTGTTAAATTTGCCCAACCCTAGACTGCCTATCTTGATATGGTAATCAATAAGTCACTGAGAGGCAAGTCCACTAGTAGTACAGACAGGCCTTAACAGACAACGGTTGTTATGCCTCACAAGAAGAACAACTGGTTGAAATCAATCTGCAGTATACTACACAGAATTGTCTTCAATTTTATTACATTAACTATTGATTTTTCATTAAATGAGTCCTAAATTATTAGTGGCAATGTTTGGGATAAGAACGATATTTTTAATATAAATCATATCCAGTTTATTGTGTATGATATAAATTATGCTTGAAGCTTTAAACAAAAATACGATATTTACCTTTCCATTAAAACAATGTTTATCATGTTATGTATGCTTTAATTGTACTATTTTTGTTGAAACGCATGTTGAATATATTATTAATGTAATATTATAATACACTTTCCAACTCATTACCACCTTACAGTGTTTCGGCAATCAACGCTGTCCGTTTCCAATAACGCGTTCGAAATTTTCTCTAATAATTCCAAGAACCGGCACATAATTCTCTTTCCGACCCCATTCGTCCATCCACAAAGCAACCAACTCACCGATTCATCGATAAGCCCGATCGTGGCACTATCGCATAACAAGACGATAAATTCATATTTAATCAGATTACTTCTCGGTCTCGTGCTTACGCGCGCTTCGGTTTATCAAACCAGCACAATCCCGGGCTCCCCAACAGGCCTCCCCTTCACGCACGCTGGCACACGCCGCACGCTTTAGCAGATCGTTAGTAGCGCGTGCCGGCAAAAGGTTAATTTCCTTAAAACGATACCCATCATTCCGGCAAAACCGGGCAGCGATACGTGTGTTCGATTTCAACACGACTTTTCCGGACACAAATTTCCTTACCCCCCACCCCCCCTCCTCCGCACCGTTGGGTTTGGCAAAGCCACACCAAAAGGAAGAGGAATGTATGCATTTTCATTAACCCTCACATGGGGTTCGATTTGTCAACCCTCCGCGGTACTGGTTGACGCCCGTACGCTAATGAACCCACCGATAAAAAGAGAGAGAGAGAGAAAGCAGAGAGTCTTTCGCCCCTGCTTTCCCTAGGCTAGCTAGTGCGTGCTAGCGAAGGGTGGCCCTTTAGCCATATCTTAGTCTCACCATCACGCATGTAAATTAATACATCCGTCAGACCAGAAACACCAGAAGGTCCTTGGGCGACCGAAGGGGAATTCATCGTTTTTTCTCGGTTTTTACTTCCCTAAAGAAATAGGAAGCTTCTCATTAAACAAAAACAAGCTAACAAGGAAGGCGCATTGGGGCAGGGGGGTTTCCAAAATAAAACTTCCTCCCCCAAAACAGCACCCCTTTTTGGGTGCGTAGCGTGCATGTGTATGGGTTTACTCTCCGTTCTTCCTTCCCATCGTTCGATTTAAAAGAGTCGTAAAAATATCATTTACTTTATTACGGGTCCAGGGAAGCGTGGGCGCGCTTCCCCGTGCTAGCTTCTCGAACCTTTTTTTTTTGCCAGGAAGCAATCAAACGTTACAAAATGGCAGCGGTCACGCACCGTTGCAGCGCACCCGCACGCGACCAATGCGCCCAAACGGGGACCACGCGAGAACTCGTTCGAAAGGAGAGGCAAGAGTTAACTCGGAGCGGTCCCAACAGTCCCGTCGATCGAACTCTTCCCAGGGGAACGCTTCAAGAGGTACATCGGCTTGATTGAATATCGCGTGCCGGGGACGACGGTTAGATTTAGCTTAAGGGTTATTCGCCATCATCGGAATTGGAAGCGTTGCGCTTTATGCAACCAGCTACGGCTACCGCTTCGATGTCAACAACCTTCTGGGTGTCACTTGTCGTACGTGGCGTTGTTTCTGGCAAAAGAGCTCCATCCTAATGTGCTACGAGAACCAAAGGACAGAACTGGAATCTAGTTCTGATCTTCTCTGAATGATGCATACGTACACTCGAACTCGACTTCCCGTTTCGGAATAGACGGAACGATGACGTATGCCGTTGGGGCAATATGGATCCAAAAATAGACATCAACTCGGAGGGGTAGAGTAGTACATGCAGCGCTCAATCAGCCGGTACACGAGCCGGTGGTAACTCGATACGGAAAGGACGGGGGATTTGGACGGCGTAAAAATACACTAACCAACACCTTCGTGATGGTTGGGCTGTTTTGGGGATGGGGAGTGAAATAGGTGACAAGTACGTATTTAATAGCTGCTTTTACGAAGATCCCATCACATCCCAACCCAAGGTGCAGGAATGAGGAGACCCCTTCAGAATAAGAAGGAACACACCGACATCATAAAAAACCACATACACACACACACACGCCTCCAAAGGAAAACAACAACACCAAACTGCTTCGAATGGGGCGATGCATAGAGCAGGAATAAAAAAGCAAACACGCTTCAACCGATTCCTGCCGAGACGGCGGACAATGGTTCATCATTTATCTCCCTTCAAGAGGCGCAAGAAAACCCCCTCTCGAAATCTCAACCATTCTGTGGCAACCGCAAGTAGCAAGATGCTGCTGCTGGGATGCTGTTCGGTTTTTTGTAGTTGTTGTTATTCTTATGTACCAGCACGCGCGCGCGCTTCCCTTCCAAGAGCTAGATACCTCATTATGACCATCATCAGGGCAAGGTAGTGCGTATGTGCGCTGCGCCCATTAAAAAAGCGCATCCACAGCGTATAAACAACGCAGCCGGGGAAGCTGGCGTGACCATGACAGCCAGTGGTAGCGCATCAGCACCACTAGCACGCGACCAAACGCAGTAGCTCGGGGGATGTGATGCTCGTGGTCACATTAAAAAAAGTGTCAAAGTCATCGTTTTTTTTCTAGTTCCTTCTTCCTTTGCTCTGTTCTTATAGGGTGGGCGATGAAATAAATAGACGAACTGGTTTAGCGTAAAGTGTCACTAGGAAGATTTATTTTCAAAAACGATGGTGGACCCGATGTGTAAGATCATTCGACTCTCTGTTCGACGCTTATGTGTATGTGTGGACGTGTGTCTGCTGCTTATCACTTATACCGTCGGTGGAATCAAACACTGCCAATGGTACATTTCCGGCGGCAAAGGTAAGGGACGCCGCAACGTTTGTTGGACGCTTTAACCCGTCGGCGAAATGAAACCCGTCGGAAGAAATGAATCCTTTTTTCTTCCTGGCCTACTTATCACTGAGCAAATAATAGCTGCGGTTATAAAAGGGTACGCTTAACATTGCTTGAGATGGTTCTTTGCTGTATTGTGGGCTCTATAGATTCTTTGCCCCGAATTCGAACTTCGGTCAAAAAAGTTAGGATCTTTTGGAGAACGAGTTTCTACAAGTATTTGTCTATTTGGTTATGTACACGAAAACAAAATTGGCTGTACTGCAAACAAACGGGCGAGAAAAGGTTTCTCCTTTAACGGAAAACAATCAAAATCCTAAAGAAACTCGGAATGATTTAGCAAAGATCGTTTCAATGTGAACATTTGCAACATATTTCCTTACATCGCTTTTGATATTTTCATAAGCAAACATTTCAAATATTATCCCTTACACCGGTACACTCCCTTCTGAGAGTTCCCATCTGGAAATCATGTTGCAGAACAATGCATCTAATGCCGCGTGGTGGTCCTTCATTCAGGAGGCGAGTTTTAGGCGTTTTGACACAAACATTTCCATCCAGCGCTGCAACAATGCACTTCTTGATTTTAATACAGCACCACAGCAGAACTCAAGTCATCTCATTTCTGTGCCATTTTTTCACACATTTTGAGCAAACACACAAAACCCACTATGCCCGGTGGGAATGCATTTGAAATTAAATGCATAATGGGTATGGGAAAGAAATTGCAACCATTCACAACGCAAGGCTATTTTGAATTTGATGGTGTTGAAATGTCACTGTGTTTTTTCTGAAGTGTCATGCAGCGAACAATGCCACCAGAGCGTTTAGTTTTGTCACCTTCCGAACAAACGACGCGGGGCTTGGAACGTTGGCACGTTGGACGTGAAATCAAAATATGTTAATCATCGTGGTATAGAGTGGACATCAAGAAGTCCAGAGACCACACTGAGCGACTGAGGGAGAGAAGAAATGGCTTCGCAAGCCCCTCGACGACCAAACTCACCAAGGAGGGACGCAATGTCAAGAGTCATTAGAATTTTTTAATTGCACCAAATTCCTGCATCGATGCCTGCGCTATTTGCCTGTGTGGCACGTTACGCAGAATTCTGTCTCTTTCTTTCTTTTTTTTTTTTTGCTGGACGCTTAAAGAATGTTCACCAAACGGTTGACGAACGATGACGAGCCACCGCGTGATAGGGGAGGGAGGGAACACGCCTCAGCAGCACTCTCGAAGATCAAATAACATTTTAATGAAAACATTCGCCCCGAACATAAATTGGAAATTCAATCAATGTGTTTTTCGCACGCCAGTCGCCCCAGAAGATGTTGCGGCAATCAGCTCAGATGGGAGCAAAGCATATTTGCACTAAAGGGAGAGGGTAGCGGAACAAGCGCTGGTCGGTACACGGTTGGCCATCGTAATACGCGATCCTCATTAACATTTTCCGGTGAAGTTAAAGTTGGCAGTGGTGGTGGTGGTGGTGCGAAGGGATGCTCACCAAAACGTTAAAAGCGAATGGAACTTAGGACACTGAGTATTGAATTAGAGAATGTTGCGTTTGATGGTGCTTTAGATGATAGGAAAGTGGACAAAAAATCGGTTCCATGCCAATTGGATGACGAGATGCACAGTGTGAGATGATAATATATGCCTAGAAACTAGAAATAGTGGTTAAAATACAAAAGCATGTATGAAAAACAGGATATATTCAAAACTATCCTCTTCTTTCTTATCATTTTCCATCATCAACAATATATAGAACAACATATCCTAAATTCAATTTAACACCACTCCTAACATCAACCTAACCACTGTAATAGTCTCGCCCACATCGCTCACCATAGCAAGAATGTGTCGGCAAGATTCGACAACGCGCACTCCCCAACGGTGATACTTGAACGGCAAGCAATTCGTCAATTCAACACATCGGTCATACATATTTTAATAGCCTTTATGCTTGCTGAATTATTGAACAAGACGAATTTTTAATTCACACGATGCTGAACGGTTTCGGAGCCGTGTCCGTTCCGAGGGCGGTTAACGAATTTCCCAATGTTGTCCCTTCCCAGTCGTGGCAAGTTTGCCTCGCAGAGCGGACGACACGCGTTGTGACATGATGCTTGAGATTCATGATGAGGATGATGATGATGATAATGATGACGATGATGGTGGTGGTAGTGATGGTGACGTTGATGAAGAACAGTTTCGATTCCGGGAAAACAAACTCCCGCTTTCATCTGAGTAGCAATCGAAGTGAAATAATTTGAAGCAAGCATCATCCCATATCATATCATGAGGGCAGCGTTGGGGACAGTGCCTTTAGATGTGCGTTTAGAAGTGAAAAATTAAAGAACTTGTTGGGAATTTCTAACGAAACGATAGGTTAAATAAGGTTCAATCACACCGAAAACACTTAGCATGTGTTTCTGGTAAAACAGTTTAACCTGGGGTACCTTTCATATCATACGTCATGAAAGAAATGGGCACCAGGTTCAACCTTTGATAATGGCTTCACCATTTCACCACACACCATGCTCCCTGTTATTTAAGGGTCATCTTAACTACACCATTTCCTTCCACCCTCGTAAGCAGTGGCAAAAATCGATACCGAAAATGCTTTATAAACAAAAAGAAAAGCCCAACCCTATCCACCCCAGCCACCAAAACCAATACCTCAAGGGACATAGAGCGACCACCACGGGTTTTTTGGGGTTGAAAACTTTATCTACCATTCCCGTTACGCTTCTTCCGCTGCGCTATATATGTACAGTCAGCTGAGCGTCCCGAGTGAGAGAAAGGGGAAATGGCGGAATCTTTATATTCTTGCCTTGAGAAACCAACCCCCAACAAGCTGACACAATCCGTTCCTTCTACTAGGCCACCCTGTTCCCTTCATCCGCCAGGAAAAAGAGAACTGGCTTCTCTGCGCCCTTTATTCCGGTGGGGAGTGTTCCTCCACCTACACCACCTCCCATCAACAAAAGGGCTGAAATAATAAATCTTACCCTTTTTGTTATATTGCCCCACGCGTGCGTTACGACCCATTTGGGGCGGATGGCAAGCGTGCGTGCGTGTGTGTTCAGTCGGTCACATGTGTCCCTTTCCCAGATGTGTGTATGTGTGTATGTGGCCAGGGGAGATAACAGGAAGGCCAAACGCACTGTCCGAATAAGCGAAGGGAATGGGGACATTCACACACACACACACACATACGCCGAGAGAGACATACGCACACACATGGAAAGGTTTCGACCTGTGTTACGAGATATGGCCACTAACGCAAAACGAAAATCGCATTAATCACATCCTGGAAAATATTATTGATTGCGAAACGGTTTTACGACGGCTCGGGTGTGTGTGTGTGTGATCTAGGGCGCTCAGTTTTGTTTTGTGGGGGGCCACAGACGGTATGGACGGACGGAACCGGGGACGTTTTAATGATTGACAAAAGAATCGTGTGCGGGGATGCTGAATGGGAGCGGTGCGGAGGGGTTGACATGGTTGAGGAGGGCTAGCGAAAATCCTTTCTATATGCTGCAACGACAAGGGTACTAGTGTGGAAGCATCTTCATGTACGGAAATGTTTGTAAATAAAAGAGAGCAGGATTGTCCACAATTTTCATTGGTTGAAGTTGAGCGAAACCAAACAAAACTTGCCATTATCTGCTTGCTTTTTAAATTATGAATGTTTTTTTTACCTATTTTTTAATTATTTTTAGAGAATCACATAATGATGTTTGACTTTTGTTTTTTTCCATAATACTTTATTAGTCAGCTTTAAATTGTCTGTAAATTACTTTTCATTGTATCTTTCATTATTTCTTTCTGGAATTTATTTCCATGCGCATATTTCTTTGTTTCTTTGTTGTATCAAATCAGTTCTTACTAGACTTGACTTGGTTGTTTATTCTATTCATTTGTTTTGCTTACCATTTTTTCGTATTTTTTGCACGAGTTTCATTATATTATATTTTGTATGTTTAAATAATAGTTTATTAGGTATTTTTACATTTATTTTAAGGCTTGTAATGAACTTGTGTTTTATATTTCATCTCCAAAATGGACTGATTCTTTTTTACTGTTCACTATTTTAATACCAAAGTATTAAGCTTCCTTCGGGTTGAAACAAAATTCAATAAAAACAAACAACTCACAGCATCCCCTTTTACTAACGAACTTGCCAGGCTGAGCAAGCTGAGCAAGCGAAAATAAAACGGTAACCAACATAACATCCCTCCCCAAACCGGAAACCTTCGCCTCGTCAGACTGACCACCCTCGTTCGAACACACACGGCGCACAGATACGTACGGTGTAGAAATGTAGTTCAATCCCAAAGGTTCCTCCTGTTTCCTCCCCTTTCGACGATCGAAAATAAAGAAATAGACCATCAAAAGCGAAAGGGATGAACGGAAAACAGGGCGAAATTCGCAACTCATTCATCACGTACGTAACCCCTTGTGCGGCATCGTTATGTGATGCGTCCGATGCGTCCTTCCAGATCCACCACCCATCCACCCATCCACCCAGTCACATTGCTTTTTATGACTTTCCTTCCTGATGCGTACTAGCACCATCGTCTCTCGGACCCTTTTCCACACAAACTGCCCACAAACACACACATACACACCCCCCAAACACAACCGCTGTGTTATGTGAGCATGTGTAACGTAACGTGCCAGAACCCATCAGCAGCGAAACCCACATTATGTACACGTTATCCTTTATCCTTTCACCTCGCCGGAAAAGTGAGAGTTGAAAGCACAACACATACAAGTCCGGTCCAATTCCTAGCTCCCCCGCTTGGACGGACGGTCTTCCGTGTTTGTGTCCACCCCCAGACGAACCACTGCGGTGTGCGTGAGGAAGAAAATCGAAAGCAAAACCCCCGCAACTGAACCCTTTTTATGGCATTTCGTTGCTGCGCGTTGCTTCGTGCTTTGCTTTTTTCCGTTCGACAGCAACAAGGGGAGCGAAAAGGGTCGCTGGAGACCTTTGGGGGAGGAAGCGATGGAGGTGAAAGCGAAATCCTTTCGCTGTGTCGGTTCGGTGTGTTCCATTGTCAGTGTCACCATCACTCATTGGGTTGGACGTGAGTGTGCGTGTTGTGCGTGGTGAAAAGGTATGAGGGAGGGCAGCGCTAGGAGTATGTGAAGAAGATAAACGAACCTGTCGAGTTCCGCAGTCGAGTCGCCTGCCTTTTGTCGAAACACTAACCAACCGGACTGTGGGAGAGTGCGTGAGTGGGTGGGTGAGAAAGATTGCAATCATTCTCTTCCTCTTCCTGACGCTGCGCGAGATTTTTACAACCCCACACCAGGGAGAAGATACATAAAAATACGCACGGAAACATAAAAATAAGCACATACACACAAAGTGGGTGTTTGTGTGTGTTCCAAAACTTCGGTAAGAAAACGGGAATGGAATGAGATGCATTTGCTCCGTCCCTTGTGTAAAAGAGAGACACACGACGAAACCCCGTTTAAAAACGGTAACCCCTTTTTCAAACACGCAACCGAACGCATACATACACAGCGCGCAGCTACCCCTATTACGCAAAAGCAAACACACAGAAAGAAGAGCAAGAAAAGGGTTCCTCGTTCGCTCAAAGCGAGAGAGTGGAATTGTTTTTTTTACTTAAGTTTATCTTCCCGTGTGTTTTCTATTAGTAACACACCGTGCGCATCATGCTGCTGCTCCCGAGTTATTTATACGCGCGAGTGTTTGCTCTGTTCCCAACCAATGCACACGCAACACACGCTTGTAACATACACACACGTACACACACACACACACTCGATATTCAAATGAGAATGGTGCGCACTTACAGCACGCTTCAAAAAAAAGGGGTGAACGAAAACAGGGGCGGAGTTGCCCGTTTTGGTTGGCGTGATTTTGGGCAGCAAAAAGGGTTTTTACAGCAATGGTTGAACGAACGCCATTGAGCCGTATTCAAGCGCCGCGCGTATGTGTGTATGTGGTGGTTGTTGCATGCGTGGTGCGACCGTTTAAGAGGGAAGGGGTTGATGTCTGTTGGATACACAGGCAACCCCTTTCACGTCGCGTTCGCCAATTGGAAGCGTGCAATTGGATCAGCGCGAGTCAAACGATGGAAGAGTTTGATCAGATAAAATGGCTTCTTTTTATTGCTGATGGTGAACATTAATTTGAAAGTTTTAAGCCAGCGGACTTAGAATATAGGGTTACATCTTCGATGTGATGTCTTTTGAACTATTGATGCTCTGTTTTAAGCTGATACGTATTCTGTTACTGGGTTAAATGGTTAGTTAAATATAAAAAAAGAACAAGAGTAAACTCGTGAAATAGGAAATCGTATGATAAATAAGAGAATATCGTAACGCAAAAACAAAATAATTTGGCTTTGGAATAAGTAATATTATAATATTTTTAACAGCATTTTAACAGCATAAACCATTATTCCACTAACAGATTTGATAAATCAATACAAATGGAAATAAAAATAGGTCAGAAGGCGAGATAATCATCTCCAAGACATTAAATTAAACAAATAAACAAACATAAACATAAAAGCAAATAAACATAAATAAAGAGCATTGAAATTTACATAGAAGCAGACAATATCAATTTATTGTTTTACTTTTCATAGGATTTTATTATCATTGGGCTTAACATTGGGTGCGTTGTATCAGGTACAACGACCAGGTCCAACATAATAACCCTAATTAGAACCAACATTGAATCTTTAGCTGAGAAGATAACTAACAAAGATAACTTATTCGAGAGTTAATGGCAAGAGATACCACATATACAGCGTCCGTGACCTTGATACGTTGACCTTGTCAATGCAAATTTGTTACATTAACAATACTACTACTATCTAGAGGAGAAACACGTTAGAAATTACATCTGTGACATTGGTGCATGATGTTGTTGAAACCAAGCAAACGGTCAAACACTGTTCAGAACAGAAACAAACAGGTTTGGAACCAAAATCGGAATCAGATTTGATATTGAAAATAGAAACATGAACACCGACCTCAGTGAAGCAAGATCTTTGAATGGTGAATCTTCATCGTCACTCCAAATCATTCTCAAGTTTCAATATCAACTGTCTTGTGAAATAGAAATGGTTGCTTCTACCGCAATGCCCTAAAATGTTAATGTGTGTTTCTGGAGTCACCCAAGAATGTTTTAAGAGCATTAAAAACACTAATCAAGACATCACTTTTAGGTAGATAAAAACTTTCCAACATTGAAACAGTATCAATCTTACCGCCCTCATGCTACTCGCCATTAATCCCCACACCAGCAGTGAGTACCGGCCATAAATTAGAATACAATCAAATAGCCATAGCGAGCTAAACAGAGTGCCAATAGCAATTGCCCTGACCGTAAGAGCCTTAAACAACAATGGGCATACATTTTGTTAAATTGCTTGTACGACACGATTGCAAACAATGCACACAGCACTACACAACACAAACACACAGGGATGCTGGCGGTCAGCTAACAAACCACAACGAATGCGACACCGGAAATGGCACCCGCCGGAAAAGCCAACAACTCGGGTTTGGCTGATTAACACCCGGTTCCGGTGAATTATTTCTAGATGGAGCGCGATTATTACCGCCGCCCTATTACCGAGCGGCGGATGAGCGGAGCGGTAGATGAATGAGTGGTTTGTTCACAAATTAAAACACAGCACGATGGTCACCCTGGGCCATTTTTATTAATATCATAAAGCAAACCTACTGTGTCCAGTGCCTTCGAATGGGAGGGGTCGACGTTGTGCATATAAATTTTGCCTTCGATTAGCCGGGGACGCACAAGGACGCGGGTTAGGAAGATGTCGAAGCACAACCACACACACACATCCTATATGGGAGCATTATCAAATTAAGCACTACACGGTGTCGTAAATAATGAGCTCGTTTGTTTTTCTCCTGACCACTTTCGGGGAAAGCTGCGGGTTTGACCGGGCCATCACAACGCAATGTTTCACCATTCTGGACCGTGTGCTGCAAACATGAATCAATACCGAGCACCGAAATTTCTTGACGAAATCGAATTAAAATCAGCCCAACCGGCCGCACAGTGCTTTATGGGAATGCCAACACAAGGCTAGGCCCCGACCCTTACCTGACAAAACGTGTGCGACTACAGGCCAGGTATTGTACCGGAGGCTGATATTGGCGAGATGGAAGAACGCTGTTACCTATCAGGCGTAACGCGCCGCGCTTATAATCCGGCCACTGCTTGCGTTGGCACGTTGGTGATGGAAGCCTATTTTTGGGTTCGCTGCACATACTGCCCGGAACACACGGGAGGAAAGCTTCTTTTCTCACCAGCTGACACCGATCCGATTATTTCCGCACACACACACACACACACACACACACACACACACACACACACACACACACAGACACACAATGGGCAGACCAAAGTTTGCAACTATTTTTGCACGCCGCTAGGCCGCTGTGTTGATGGTGTGGCTAAAATTAGAGCACGTGCTTTCTTTCTGTGCGTCTCGTCTCTGCTCCTTCCGCTGACACCTGACCGGCACGGTTTTACATCATAATTAGCGCACGCGGTAGGTTTTTGGGCTACCTTTCTGGCTGTTTCGAGGCTGTTTTGGAGGCAAATGGGTGAACAAAAGCAGCAAGAAAGGTGGGACCATTTATCATGGGATTATGTAAGTAGGACAGCGTGTCTGGGACACCTTTGGCAAACGCTCGGATGTGGATGTGCAGAATTAGGCGCGTTGGTGTTGAAATCAGATCCATTCGTTAATGGATAGTAGGGGTAAGTAGGTGTGTGTGTGTGAAGTCTTGTGATCGTGTCGGTGCATAAGATTTTGCTGTTAATGGATGGAGCGCGAAAGGATAGGGAAGGGATTACATCAGGTTTAGTTCGCATGAAAAGAGGTGTTAAAATCGTAACGGACGGTTGTAAAACGCAATTATGTTGTTTTCAGTTTTTCTTTATTAGAATATTTAGAAATGAAATCTTCAACGTTACCTCATCAAAAGGATTAGCCACATTTCCTACAAAACAGCTTTGTTATATAAGTCGATCAGACGATATGTTAAATTATTGCTTTATTGATCAAGATAACACAAAGCATTTTAATATTATGTTTACTTTTCAATTGAAGAACATATAATATACTTAAAATAATATGCAAACAAACACCTGAAGAAATCATGGTAGAATTGAGTTAAACCTCTAAGGATAACTATCAATTTCATGAAGTAAATAAGAGTCATGTGGTTCAACTTATTTTTTCCTTTTTAATTAAATCAAGCTTAGTAAACTTATCTTCTAATTTCTTGAAATGTTGCTTTTTCACAGCAACAATTTATTCTTTAAGTGGTGTTCTAATTGATGTTCTAACACAATGCAATACAGAAGAATACAGCGTTTTTGTTATGAAGCAACATCAAAATACTGTATCTACAATTGACGAAGTGTTGAAGAATGATAAAATAATGGATAGTACCTCCCGAGTGTGTTCTATGCCAAAAGACATTTCCGACAAGAGATATGATTTGTGTGTTCAACTCCTTCAACAGGCGTTATACGTTTTCTTCAAAAAATTTGCACTCTGGCGACTACAACATTATGAATTTGATTTAAAATTTACCTTACGCAATAAACAAACAAACAGACTCTTTTTTTACATTTAGATATTTTCAAAAGGCTGTATTTTTAAATTACTGTGCACTTCTATAATCGACTCTCGTTTAGACGTTCCTCTCGGTACGATTTAAGACCAGACGCAGCAACTGAAATACCTCAAAGACAACCTTAACCACACCTGTGCCCAATACCTGCTAACTCCGCACATAAATAACATCCCTTTCACACTCCATAAAGTGTGAACCGTCGATTGAGCGGTACTACGGTGGCGACAGAAATTCCGCCAAAAATGTGAGGCGTTTCGGAGTCAATAAAAATGATTTAAAGCATCGGGTATCGGCGTGGCAAAAACCCGAAACACAAAACGTACGCGCCGACATTAGGTAGGTGTGTATCACGATCACGATTACACAGAGTATATTTATCAAACCACCTACTCGACAAAAGGTGATAAAGGCGTAACCCGTGGGCCACTATTCCCTTTCGGTTTCGATTGGCCCGAAAAATCGATTCCAACTTCTCGCCCCGGAATCGGCACTGAACCGATGTGCAACCTTCTTTCTGGAGAATAAGATACACCCGTGTCCCGTGCGGTGCGAAGCGATCGCATCGAATCGAAGCTACAGGTCGTTTTATTTATAGTGTGATTTTTTTTTCTCCACAATACGAACACTAAGAAAAGGATAACAATAAATCGGCACAACAGCTTTAAAGCGACTTCAAACGCGGTACGCTGTGTGTAGGTGGAAAGGGCACAAGAAAAAGGACACCTACCAAACACCACGAAATCCTTCCCAAATGACGCAGCAGCGGACGCGCAGTTTCAACCTTCGTGGATTTTTAGTTTCATTTATTTTCCACCTCTACAATCGCCCCTCGCCCCTATTGTCGGGGAAGAAACGATCAAAATCCTTCAAATCACCTCCTCATCCGGCAATAAAGAACGCCAAAAACCCTTCGCCATTGTGCGCCGTGTGGCAAAAGGCAATAAAAATTGCGTGTTTTGCCCTGTGTGTTTGCGCAGGACCCCTTTCCCGGGGTGACTGTGACCGAGCAAAATGGAAGGCTTGAAAATAGGGTCTGGTAATCCTTTCCTGTTGCAAGCGGTGGGAAATTGAAAAACCTGCGCAAGCACCTTGCACCGTGCACATCATCGCCCCATAATCGACCATCGAGACATGGTCCTAAAATGGCAACTTGATTTACGCTTTTTTCACACGCGCATCTCTCTGCCGTTTCTACCTGGGCGAGAAGGTTTTCCTTCAAATTTTTTTGTTCACCCTTCCTTCGGTCGAGCTACCCTTTTTTCCCCCCGATCGGGTTCTTTTAGTGTCCTTTTTAACCTTCCTTTTTTTTGCACAATAAACCCTGCAACATTCCTTGAAGCCATTTCGCTAGCATCCTTCTTTTTTATTCTTCTGCTACACAACACGGCCAAAAATTGATGAGTTAAAAATGTTTCCCTATCCGAGCAATTTATCTTCCTTTCGGGGTGGCAAATAACAAACAAAAAAAGGCGAGATCGATTCTGTACAAATAAAAGTCTATCCTTTTCTGCTGCTTAGCGATCGGTGGACGCTTTTACGGAGAAACGAGTAAAGCCTGGCGTGGGTTCCTGGACGGTCTTTCTGTCGCACAATGTGGAATGTGTCACAGGTTACGAAGGTGTTACATTCACGTGTTTGATTGTTGTGTGTCGTGTGAAACGAGCCTGAAAGAGTTTAAAGGTAAAAGGTACTTTGATTACGGGAGGAAATATGAAGACGAACAACAAAAAAAAGGCAGGGATAACGATGTAACAAATCGACGATATGTGGGATAAATTGTGATCGGCAGGCCAAGGAAAAGGTAATGCTGGAATTCTAGTTTGCAGGAATGTCACAACACGTAAACGTCCCGATTATTAGCTATTTGGCTTTTGTCTGGGAAGGACGGGTAAATATATAACCTATGATTTAAAATGGTTGATGCCTGAAGATGAACGTTAAATTAAGAAAGAATTTAACTATAAACTACTACATTGGAAGTATTTCATTTATATTTATCAGACAACAACATCTAGAAAATATTAAGATTAAAATTGAATAATATTACACTACGTTATATCGATTCGAATCCTCTTTTAACATGTATGTGACTAACAAGTATGTGACGCATCGGTTCGGTTCCGGTTCTCGAGCCATTTCGGTGGTGGTTGTAAAAATGTTAACTCGATACGATTTCCCTTTCCATTCTTCCCTTACCACTTAACCATAAACGAGCCATAACCATAAGCACGACATTCTTAAATTTCAAACAACCTCCTCCCCCCGCCCCTTACGTCCACCAGCCGCACTTTACCGTAGGTGACCTTTTTTTTCGGGGTTTTCTTTAGCCAAAATCGAATGTGGTTTCACTTTCGCGCGCAACCGAGATGGACTGTTGGATGGACGGCACAGCAGTGCGCTACCGTTGCATTTCCTGTTTCGGATGCAAAGAACCATTTCCTGCCCAGCCCATTTAGATCGCAAAAAAAAACATGTAAACGACGCAAACGGAAATCACTTTCAAATAAGAACCCAACCTCACATAAAAAGCCCCCTATGCGGACAGATACTTGAAAACATGCACTTTTGAGGGAGCTTCAGCTTTTAAAGTGCAGTGCCAGCGCAGCACGAGATATGTATGTGCCCGGTCTGAGGAATTTAAGCGATACTGTTCGATGAGGCACATTCCAAAACCGTCCGAGTGCATTGTGGCTGCTGCTCGAGGTTTCGAGCAACACCAACGGGGGGTGTTTTTTCGCTGGTCGGATATGGCAACCATTTTTGCCCCGATAACTGATTTGTTACAATTTCCGACGAGGGATCTACTTTATCGCCACCTAATGGTTTTGGTGCGGTTTTTTTATCATGGTTACAAATGGAACACAATGCACGTACTTATTGCAAGCCTGGTGCAACCATGCTGCGCAGTGTACATCAACTCAAAAATTGAACAGCTTGACAGCTAAGTTACAATAATTTTTGGAATGTTGAAAGCAAACGCTGGTATTGATTTTTATACATTTTGAATACAAAAAATTAAGCATTAATTCATTAAAAAATATTGATTAAACCGAATGATATCTTACCGGTTCACATTACCATTCAAAAGTCTATCGGAAAAAAGCCATCGTGAGAACCATCCTCATTGCTAATCCTATTTGTCCTAAAACCTGAGACATTCTTCACCATGACAACTCTTCCTCGAAGTGTAAAGCTATTTTCGGCGTGTAATTTTACCTCCGACGTTAAATCTCCTTCAATTTCAATCTTCTCTCCCCCACCACAAGATCATTTAGATTTAATTATCGTTCGAATTGCATCGCACACTGCCATTGTGGCCAATGGGAAGGACAAATTCCTGGAAGCAATGCTGGAACGGTGCTGAATAAGGTCTCATTGATGAAAGCACGGCAGTAAACTGATCCAAAATTCATTCACAACCAGCATCCCACCGTAGCTGTAATCGAACACGCAAAATAAAACCACACGTAACACGACCCGGCGGCGTCGGCCAGCCAGTCCGGTGTTTGTGCTGCCCAAGGCAAACGCAAAAAAAGGATATGATGTCCTCTGTGTGTGCAAGTGAGGTACATCCGTTGGATGGGAGATTTTATTTTTATTTTTTTGGCTAGCCTTTTTCCCTACATCCCTGCCGTGTGGGTGATCGACCAAACCAAACACTGTCCTGCAAAACGTTTTGTCCATTTGTTGCTTGTTTTCCTTTGCCCCGCGTCCTTGCTCTTACATATTTGTCCCAAGCAACTAAAAAAGAGAGCGCAGTTCAAATATCCTTCCGCAACTGCTCGACGATCGCTCGCCGATCGATCACAAAGGACAACACACCCCTCCCCCCGGGAAGGACATTTAAATCGACAGCCTGCAGACGCGGGAACGCGGGTGCACGGTGTGTAAGCTGAGCGTCAGCTTCCTGCAGCCCAAAACCAGTGAAAGCCGCACCAAGGCCAGAGGTTTCACTTTTGTTTGAAGGAAGCAAGTTTTTCGCGCTGTAAACGCCTTTTTTCCTTGGTGTTGGGTGCAGGAAATGCATTTCGGAAGGTTCTGGGCATTTGATTTCACTTTCTAGCTGCGGGACGGGAGCGTTTACACTCCACACGCTCCCCCGTGTGTGCAGTAGGTCTGTGCAGTTGGGCGCGGATCTTTTCCGGGGTTGTGGTTTGTATGAGGTTTTTTTTATTTATTTTCTTTGTTATTGTCGAATTCGAATGAAATCGAAAATGTGGGAAGAACACATCGGCGCGGATGCGGTTTAAAAGCGCGCCAAAACTCGTCGTATGAAAATGGAAAGTTATAAGTGCTTGAGGACGGTTGACGGTCAAATGATTCGTAGGAAACAGATTTTTTTTCTTAATTTTAGCTTTTAAAATGTTCTTGAAAATGAAAGTAAGCCAAAAACATGAGTTCGAATTAACGATTCGAGCTCAACACGCATTTCTGCTGCCTTAAGTCATAGGCGTTTCTCAATATAACTAACCTAAAGATGAAATTATTGAGCGAGCGTCGATGTAGTGTGGCAATATCATGAAATTAGAATATGCCATGGCGGCGAAGCTTCGTTAAACATCACTAACAAACATGATGAAGAATAACTCATTTTTCTTAAACAATATAGAGTATTATTTATGCTTTGATCTCAGTTTAATACTTCCCACATTCGAAACAATTCAAAAATTCTCACCACAAACTTCAATAGCAGGCGCTAAACTCGAACATCATTTTTCATCAATTTCGTTCTGGTCCAAAACCACACGATCAGGCATATCATCATTGGGTCAGATCTGTCGAGCACGTGATGAAAAATTGTGTGAAAACCATTCCGTAAAACGCCCATTTGGCGGCGCTTTCGCGGAAACAGTAGCCAGTGGAACGGATTCGCTCGTGAAAGGGCTCCCGGAGTGTGAGACAGAGCATCGGTCCATTTTTTACCAGCCTTGGTCCACACGATCGTTCGCACTGACCATAAAGTATATTAATGATATTTTTGTACCCAACTATACCAGAGTCCAACTGGTGTTTTTTCTATCCGTTTTTCCAGGACCTTATGGAACGCCATTCGGGTCAGTTTGGGTGGGTTTCTTTTTTCGCTCTTATAATTTAATTTACAAAAAACTGCAGCCCATAGCCGCGTCGTTGAATAACCTTTCCCAATGATGCACGCAACTGGCGTCTGGTGGCGGTAGTAGTGCATTCCGAGAATTCAATCGTACCCTCAGATGCATCCCTTCTTCTCGAGTGATATTCTGCCGACATACCTGAGCCAGCCTTAGCTCTTAGGGACAAAAGGATGCGGATATATTGGCTTCCGCCTCCTGCTGACTGGCCCCGAAATGCCCATTGCAGCAGCGCTTGCTAATGATCCAGGCTCAGTTAATTAATCGAGATCGGGGCACCGTCCCGAACTTTCAGCGGCATTGCATTTTCCTAACCAAAAACCGTGTCGGAACCGATGCTCAACACCTCAGCACAGCACGGTTCGGCTTCCTTTGAACACCTTCCGAAACCTGCCAATCAAGCTTGCGTGGCTTACTGGCGGATCTGTGTTTTTTTTTCAGGCCGAATTTCTGCACCAAAAATAAAAGGAGTTTAAGCATTAATCTCTCAACCCCGTGGAGATGAAACTCCTTCAAGCCTAGTAATGAGTGCGGTCACAATGGAATCGCAACGTAAAAAACCATGCGCAACAACAACAACAACACAGCGGAAGCAAGTTCCCATGCGCTGGCGTATTAAACCTTTCGAGTTGAACTCGCAGGTACACTGGACATAGGATCCTTTGGTCCGACCATAGGATGATGCTTTTGCGCTTCTCACAAACCTCTCCCACAAACAAAACCGACCAGTCAAGCGTGCCATAGATGACCATGGGAACCGAATGGACGCAATAGTGTCTTACCGAATGCCAGCCGAATCTATCCCAAAAAGGAGTCAAGCTAAACAGTTGTTGGCCTGGCCAAGTGTTTTCCGGCCCGACCGAATCGGGTGTTTATTATTACTGCCAGCATTTTTCACAGCGTCTGCGGCGAGAAAAGGGAGAACAGACAACCGGGTGAAATGCTTCCGTTGAAATTTGAAGCTGGAAAAAGGATGGCTTTTAAGAGGATGCGGATCGCGAACGAGCGCGCTTGTCCAAACATCTCCCACTGCTCTCTCGCCTGACAGGATCGCCTATGCATACCGGATCGATATTGGACTTTCCGACGCACTTGCTGTTTTGTTTTTTCATCCCATCATCCCGAAGGCAGCAAGCAAAACACCATGAGACATCGAGATCGAGTGGTGCTTCAGATTTAACGAGTTTAGCAAACTGTCAACCTCCCGGTCCCGGTCATTCCCGGTGCAGTAATGTGAGATCAGTGCGAACGGCCCAAAAGAATATATGTGAGCAGGATAATCGTTTCCGGTGCAATCGATTCAGTGGCACATTGCAGCATCCTTCCGCAATCGAGCGGAATGTTTTGAATGGTGAAAGAAGCAACAGTTTGACAGCGAGAAGTACTTGCTTAAAACACTTTCGTGGGCAGCCGCGGATAGGATTACTGTAAACAGTCGTATTTTTGGGACGGATTGATTGAGTGTGATACTTCATATTATATTGAAGCAGAGCTAAGATTAGATGGAAAAGTACATCTTCATTTTATTTTGTCATAAGCAGATGAAGATCACAAAACAAGCGACCGATTTCGCTGAAAACACTGCCTGCTGTAACAAAACTGGTATTCGATGTAGTGTGAGTGTGAGGAAGCTAAATCATCTTCGTGCCAATACAGCGATATTAAGGTTAAGTCTTCGGCAATACCTTCCGTTGCGATGGAAGATCACTTGTGTCTATCGTTTTTTTACGATAGAAAGCTTAATCTAATACATTTATTACGCTCCATTACAAACTGATTCCGAACTTTCATTTATACATTTATTCTATCTTATCATTTCGCGCACACACTCCAAAGTATCAGGACTTCGTATGATATTTTAAAAAGCCTGCCATTACGCGCATTTCAGGTCAAAAGTACGACTTTTGCAGCTTAAAACAAAGTTTGGTAGGTTTTCAAATATAAGGTTTTCAAATAAATATCCAATGAATATTTGTCACGGTATCTCGAAATAAGAGTGGTTAGGAGGATGAGACAATTACAATAATCTTACACGTGGAGCACATGATCAACGAATCACTAAATTTAATACATGTTAGGACAGGAATTCAATTTCTTCCAAGATACTTTATAATTGAAATAATATGCCAAGATCAATCGTCGTTCCAGAGCCATTGTTGAAGGTTCATATGAGTAAGGAATATTATTATTCTACAGCAAAAATGCATCTAAAACAAGACTCAAATGCATTTCACTATACTACAATCTACAGTGCGTTCAATCCGACAATATCTCATACACACTAAACAAACATGTCCTTCGGTGCTGCTCTACGACCAATTCCAGGAGAAACTGCTTATCTTCACCAATGTGTTCCAGTTACACAGCAGGCCACCGCCACTGCATGTGCATCAAAGGGCACACCTTTCTTCCGACAGCAGATACCCAACCCGATGCCACAGTTTGATCCCTTCATTTCACTACGCATCTTATGCATGCATTCCTACGGTAACTCCTGCCTGATTGCAAACTGCACGGCAAATCTTTGCCAAAAAAGGGGCTTTTGTTTCTATCGGCACCCGGGATCACCCAGGGTAGGTAAGGTTCGGTAAGGTTATGCACGCCGCCCTATCGTCAAATGACATCCGATGACGGGTGCGTGTCGACCGAGGCTTGCGCATCTGCGGACGATTTCGTCTCGGCTGGTTTTGGCAGGAACGGTTTCAACTTTCTTGCCTTTGACCAAAAACGGCAATCAAGCAAGAAACACCCGTACCGTTACCTGTTCCGGCCAGCCCTGGAATCCGGTCGGCTTCCGTCTCTTTCTTGAGCGTGCTGCTCTTCCCGTTGGTGCGTGTGTAGTGGGCCGTAAATTGAAAACTTCAATTACTCCTTCACCGCCAACGCCGTGCACCGTAAGAAGGAAAAGCGATTCCAATCAGCATCTCTTTCAGAAACGCATGAACAAAAGCATGCGTTGTTGGTAAGATGGCAAAGGTGTTCCCGGGAGGTATACTCGTTTGAATACCAAAGCCCCGTACGCAGGGACGCGCCGACTCAGGATAGGTTTTGGCAAGACGATTAAGTTCGCACCCGGCGGAAAGTCTTCCTTTCAGAGCTGTTGTTTCTTGTTTTGTTGAAGAATATGTCGAGACGTTTGGCACGCTCGTGGTACTCCGAAGGATTTTTTTTGGAAGCAATTAAGCGTCTTGCACATTTGCCTGATGCACACCACCGAGATGATCGGGAAGGAAAGGACCTGAGCCAGCACAGGAAAGGTGCACCTTCATTAGGCGTTCGTTTTGTGGCAACCGGCTGCATAGAATTGTTCTTTGAAAGGCTTGTCTTAAGAGGATTAAGCAAATGGTTAAGAGAAGCTCGGAAAAGGATGCAAACTACAAAGCTGACGGGCGATCTTCGTCGATCCTTTACGGAGCTTACGGAGTCATGTTTGCGAAAGAAATTACTTTCTTTACAGCTCTGCTCCTTGTCCGTCTCACTGGTTCCTCAATATATTCGTAGATTCAGCAGTAATTTGTTTTACTCTGGAAATCTACAGGCTCCAACAATTAAAAACTCTCCAAAATCATCAAATGAGCAGTGATCTTGACTGACTAGTAACTACCGAATCGATTCAGGAAAGCTCTTCAGTATATTACAACCTCCTGTCCAGACAAAGATCACTTGAGCGAACGTCTTCATATAAAACATCCAAATGAGCAGCCGTATGAGCAACTTCGACCTCTGTTCAAGCGCTCCGGATAGTTTCCAGGAACACAGCTTCCCTTCCAACTGCACTCTCCAAAAAGATCAAATCATCCCACGAACGTTGCAAAACAACTCGATTGCGTTTCGTTCGACCATTGCTGTATGGTGTAACACGAACCAGCTAGATCCTAGTGTCCATTTTCGTCCCGGGGGTTGCGTCCTCTTCAAGCTTCATGAAATAGCATCCCACAAGTGGAATCTAACCCCGTCCTGTGCAACCTTTTGTTTTGCTGCACTCCTTTTGCATTGTCTCTTCCCGCATAGTCGTCGTCCTGCTTCACTAACACCAGGATACAAGAAATTCTCCTTTGTTCTGCTTTAGCGTTGTTTGATCGGTTTCACTTTTTTTTTTTGCTCCGTTTTCTAGTTTTTGCCAAAGGAAAAAGTGTATTTTCTTAAAAGGACCAAGATGTGTTTGTCTGTGTGCCATCGTCCCATTTAGTGTTGGTGATCCTCCTCTCTCTGCGCACCTTATTACAAACGGTCAACGGTTCGGGCGATCTTCTTTCGCCGCAGGTTTCGGGTTGCGTTTAAAATCTATAATTTCCCGAAGGAAACGAGAACACAAACGCAAAACTAGTTGTCTCCTGAGTTCGCATCCCTTTTTTTTGCTTGTCTGTTTTCGTTGGCTAGCCTCTTCTGGGCGACGGAACTCTTTTGTCTGAGTCCAGAGGCCCGAATGATTTATGTTTTGCCTGCAAACCAGTTCGCTTTACTCGTTGATTATCTTAGGTGTGTGTGTGTACCCTTCGGGATGACCCCGTAAATGAAAGATCGTTTTTTTCTGCAATCCTCCTTTGAAAGCCTCGTACGCGGCCAGGTATACACGATCATGCCACAGACAGGCACCAGCAAAAAAGCGCATCCGATTATTAACATAGCATTGCGTCCACCCTTTTGTCCAGTGTGGGTCGGAAAAATCATACCGATCGTTGCTGGTTAGTGTTTGCGTTTCCCATCGGATCGTAGTGCGTAAGCAGAATTGAAAAAGGGATGTGCAAACGACGGACGGGATAATCGATAATGACAGTAAACCAGTGCCAAGGAACGTTGTCGATCGATTGGCCATGGGAATTGAAGTGCTATTCTGGGGCCGGATGCCTTCAGGTATCGGAGCGAAAGAGTTATTAATCATCGTGGATGTCTTCGGTATACTTTTAGATGTAGAAGACGAAACAAACCCTCAATAAATGACACGAACTTTACGAAGATAGCATTTAAAATCCACATTTAGTTATACTATGTCTATGATCACTCACCATGATCTTTCTTAGATAATTATTCTGATTAGGAGTTTCGGAACGATTTCGAATGGTGTAGTTATCTTTAAACTATTGTTTTCGGTTAAAACCCACGATAGTCATCAAACATTAACCGATGCATCGACACCTTCAATGTTACCAGAAAGTCCAAATCTTCATCCTGCAATCTTCCCCGAGAAGAGTTAATGTAAAAGGCTTTAATATCAAAATAGAAACATTGATGTGCTTTAATTTTTCTATAGGTTCTTTGAGGCTTTACTGTTACTCTCATTTAGTGGTGCTTACTTTTTATACCTTTTTGATTGGACAACTCCTAGCACATTTTTGCTTCGTAGTGTTCAAATTTTGGCTCTCTGTGCCTTGTATACAAGAATCTCTGTGCAACTGTGATCGTCTAATTGGCAGGTAGAGACCCATATCGTATTATGTTTATTTCTAAATTAAAACTGTAAACCTTTCACACAATACTACATTTTGTGTTCTACCTACTATCTCTATAAATCAATCTAGATATGTTTTAGTTTCTCTAAGATCTTGTTTCCAGTAAATGTTTCATTTGATCTAGAAGAATTAAAAAAAACCAGGTTTTATCAAAAACTATGCCGTATGGAGTTCATCTTCCCAATGTATTCGAAGGAACCAAAATTACATATTGGTTTGCAGTCATTACCTTTATGTATCATGCTATAAACAGCTAAAAAAGCCACAGATTCAAGGTCCATCGTCTATAGCAAAACATGTAGTAAATGTATTCATTTACTAGAATTAGATTCAAGAATTTATAAAACTAATGCGTTGCTATGAATCCTGATAGTAGAAGCTACTGTAAAGCCTAAATGCTAGTTTTTACATTGGATTTCTCTCTTTCATACTGAAACGTTATTCATTGATCCATGGGGAACCATTTGCAACTGACGAATAGATCAGACACTTACTGACCATGGTCATCCATGCCATCCTTTCGCTCGTCCCATATGCTTTATGTGCCCTTCCCTTCCATGCATCGAGCCCTGATGTCGTTGCCGTCGCATGAAACTACCCCTTACCATCGTACATTACGTACGCAAACGATTCGAAGGGTTCGGTTGGTACTCTTACCCTTACTACTGGCGATTGCAAACACGCAACATGGCTGCTGCTGCAATTGTCTGTCCACTGGTGAACCCCTGGACAACGATGTCCAGTCAACACGAGACGCGAGCGAAAGCATAGCCACAACCCGCTTGAAACCGACAGCACCGGTGGCGCTGACCAGTTTTCCCCCTTTTTTGCCGTCCCAAAGCACGTCGCTTCAAGTGAAAAGGGACCCTTGTTAAACATATGTTTCAACTCGATTCTGCGCGCGCTTTTTTTTTCAACCCCGTTTCGTTCTCTCGTTATCTCTACCGATTCGTTTCAATTATCCTTTGCCCGGTCGGTCAAAGCGTGGTCCAGTTCCAGAGTTTTGCTGGAAAGCCGGAGGTAAATGGACGAAACTAACAGAAACAAAACAAAAAACGCAGCCGTCATCAGAGGATTCGTTTTGCGCAAAAGGATGCGTGGAAAAATGAGGAATAAAAAGGGCACAACAAAGGGGGCAACCAAAAAAAAAAAAGATCAGACACAAACATGCGCTAGCACAAAACCGGCAACTGGCCACCGGGTATCGCCTATATGGCCCGTTTTCGCCTTCTGACCGACCAAACTGACCACCCGAGGAAAAGGCGCTCGATCGTTTTCAGGCAACGGTTCGGTCGGTTCTTCGAAATTAGGATCGAAGCTAATTTATCGCTGCCAGCCAGCGACGTCGGGGGAAAGGGTCGCGCAGATCCGGACGTCCCGATAGTGCCGCAATCTCCGCCGAGATCGACGCGCCACGTTCCACCGACGCTCGACCTACCGACAACACCTTGCGTCTGACATGTGGTTCGTCCTGGCCGGCCTGATTACGTGCAAGAAGGCGACCGTGATGCGTTATTTTCTTAACGTATCTCGAATGGCTCGCTCGAACAAGGCACAGGTGAAGGCTCTGGAGTCGATAGAGATTGTAGGTTGGAATGCACTGGATTGGGTTTTGCTGTCAGGCGAGATAGGAAACTAGCAATTGGTATCAGTAAACGGGGAAAAAAGCGGGTTTTGAACAGCTGGCGGCTTGTGTCCACGCGGACAAGTGTTAAGAATGATTTATAAATTAGTCAAATCTTAATAGGACACAATGAGCGGGTTTTTTGTGTTATCTTCTATTGGAGGAGCTTTAGTGTAAGACGTTGGGCTGTTGATGTCGATTCTTGTTTATCCATTTCCGAATGTCTTAATGTAAATAGGGATAATAAGAACTGGTTTGAAGCTGGGTTATAAGTTTTTAAGATGAATCCTATAACTCTCTTAATTGAGAAACATTAGCCGGCATCGCGAATAAATGAACACATTTTAACAGTCGTTTAAAGTTCATTTTGGTTTAACCGAGTTCATTTGTTGTTCATTCCTGTTAAAATAAACGACCGTCAAAACAGTTAACGACTGCTCGATATCGCATATAGGCAAACACGGGTAAAAAAATCGAGCAGTATAATTAAACGACTGTTAATTTGTATCGCATACGTTCTTGACAGTTGTTTGTTTAACAGCGGCATAGGACCAGTCGTTAAAATTAACAAATGAACTCAATGCGTTCGCGATGCCAAATTCTAGCAATTTTTAACGACTCTGGTTAATTTTTAACGACTGTTAATTTTAAACCAATTCTTTCGCGATACCAGCTATTATCAGCTCAAGTCAGAGATGTGACACTTAAATCTTTACATTTATAAATCGTGCATCATGCGTTTCTGCTGCAAGAAACCGTCCAATGTCCATTTGTAGCATATCCTCCAGTGTCTTTCCAGGCTAAGCTGATCAACTGTTATGATCAACCTCATGCTCTGCGCAATTAATTGAAGGATTCGAACAAGGATGCTTTAACAACCCGTCTGAGGTTCAAGCAAGTTCGCCTTTTTCCTTATTCTCAACACTTCGATCATTGTTTATGACTGTTTATAGATTTCTTCATTCTTTCATTATAGATTTCATTTCAGCTAGCAACCTGGACGCTTCTTACCATCAACATGTTGTATCCTAACAAACTTTGGTTGAACATTACGATCAACTTAACGCCAGGAAGGTCATCAACAGTGCAATATATTTATAGAACCAAGCCGCAGTTCAACGTATCCTCCTACTGCTTAGTATTTTAACACTAGCGCACTTAAAGAGGATAACAACGAGAGCAAGTATGCGTTTAAAATGACCCAGACAGACTTTGCCTTCTTCTCATCACAGTCTTGTTGCACATTGGAAAACTTAACATCTTGCACAACGAACCACACACATAAAAAAGTGGCTCCATTCTCTTGCTGCTCTACCTCCGCTAACAGCACACACCAGCAATGACTTTGCTGCTTTTCTCAACACCCTCAGATCCATCTCGTGTTCGATATCCAATGCGATATAGTTGTACACAATTTTTCATATCCAATCGAAGTATCGAGAGGCTGTTCTTTTTTTGTTGCTGACAACAAAATCATACACTAACCAGGGGTGCAGGGGTAAAAAATACGTCCTGAAACCACCCCCAAAGAAGCAGCTCATCATCATCATCACCATCGACAGTGTCGTTCGGTTGCGATTGATGGAATCATCTTCAATCACATATATTTTCTTCTGGGGCACTTGAAACGGACCACCTCCTTGGTTTTTTTCTTCTTTTCAGACACACACACACACGCACATACACTAAACTCAACCGCCAGGCCGAGAAAATCGATCCGGCACGGTGCGTAATGGTGACAATTTCTTTGAAAGATCCATTCCGCCTGATCCATTCGTGAAGGACATTCAGTGCCCCTGCAAAAGTTTGCTGAGGCAAAACCGGTACAGATGGGTGTCCGGAGGACTTGCAGAAAACATACACACTGACATAAAAAAGAGACACCCGAAACATCAACAACATTGGCATTGGATCGAAAGTGAAAATGGTGGTTTTGTTGCGGGCAGGCAAAAGCAAAAGGAAAACGATTGTCATCAGAGTTCGTGCATTTGGTGCACGGAGTCCCCCGGGCAGGACGGTGACGGTGAAAAAGCGACAGTCAAACAGCGGTCCCGTAGATGATTTATTGCTTATGCTGCGCAGCATGTGCCCAAACCGGCCGCAAACCGTTGCCACGGGTGTGAGTGGTGCGTGTGGGTGGTCAGTCTGCAAATCGATCATTTTGCACTGTTGTTAGGTTGGATGGGTTTTTTTTTCAAAAACCACACTCTCCCTCAAGTGCTCAAGTCTAATTTGTTTGTCACCAAATTGAGCCATTTCGTTTCGTGCGTCGGGGGTGTCGGTAGTTGGCTGAGCAGGCCATCATTAGTAAAGGGGAAAAAGGGGGTAACGAATGATCTTTGGCTTTCATTCAACTAACGGGAGAAAGTCCTCAAAAGCTCAATGAATGCAGCACGCTCGATTTGGTACGCTGCTCGAGATCATTCAAGAGATCATTTGAGAAGCGTTCTTCAGGTGATGCTGGAGGACTTGCTGAATGGACGTCCTCAAGATATTTGGACACGGTCGAACGGTGGTGGCGTTGCCAATTGGCAAACTTCAGCCCGACTGATTAAGCCGTCATCGATCATTCAAAGCACACGCAGCGATAGAAACGGCAAGTGAATGCATTCATTCAGAGATTGTACGCAGCAGCAGCACCCGGATCACCCAGCTAGCCTAATACCTACCACCGTCATCGTCTGGGGCTGATAAGCACTGCAGTACCGAAAAGCGTTGGCTTTATCGGTGCGTGCGTTGTTTGCCCTGCAACCAGCTACTAGCCAGATCGGATCGCTGAGTGAGCCGCTGTTTGTCGGCAAATGTAAACGTGGCACAATGATAATCATGCCCCGATCGACGCTACACCACCAGAGGTCGTCCCCGGTCGCATGACATTACTGACCAACTTAACTTTTGCCCCCAAACCTGCGGACGAACACGGAAAGCCCTTGCTGGCTTATCAGAGCGACAGGCCGATACGGTTGATGGTACCACATTATTGAACAGTTATTGGCAGATTGTTTTCCCGCTGTGGGATTGCCTTAATCGGTACGATTGGTGGTGGCGCCCTTTCGGGTGATGGTGATTGGTGGCCCTATCGTGAAGCGGAGGTGAATTGGCCCCTATAAAATGGGGAGGGCTATCAGTGGCGCTAGTGGAGTGTTACAAATGGCGAAAGGCATTTCATTCATGCCTCTAATTACTCCGTTTGTGGATGACATAACAGTGCGATATAGGAGCTTACTCAAAATCAATATTTTACGTCCCTTTTTAAGATTAAAAACCTTCTAGATCCTTATAGATCCTTCTTACAAATCATATAATGCATGTCCAAGTTTTTCTTTTTCTTGGTTAATTATTACAGTCACGTTTATCTTTTGCTTGTTTACAATATGTTCTAAAACTCACATCTCTTCGCATTGCCTTTTTGGTATTTCTCAAAAACGTTGATACTTTTCGGACACATATTCACTGTATTAAGTTAAATGAAATGTTAGGATAAGCATCAAGAAGGAGTAAAAATGTGTTTAAGTTGTCTGGTAAGTTTAAAGTCTTTCACAACAATATGCACATATATTCGTAGAACATAATTAGCTGAAAATTTGTAAAATTTTCAGAATAATTCAAAAACTTTTGGAAATATACCTCAGAGTAATCCTGCTTACTTAGACCCAACAATGTATGGGTCTATATTTAATTAATAAAATACGATTTTTTTATGATTTCCTTTTCTTGAAAAGCAAATACTGAGAAGCCCTTAATGTCAACGTTCTCTCATCTTACTTATACCCAAAACTCTACACATTTCATAGGCAAGACAACCATTTTCCTCTAATTGTCATAATCATTCAGAGCTAAAATAAACATCCTGTTAGGACTTCCAATTTGCAGGCGCATGTTGCAACACGTACCAGGCGGATGCCTTCATACCAGCTCGTGATCAAAGCATGATTTCGGTTCGTGAACAACAGCTCCCTCGCTTACAATCGCATCTACTTGTCTTCTAGTCGGTCTTAATCAGTTCAGACCATTCTCTTCAAAGAGGTCTGCCATACTGGGAAAAGTGCACCGGAATTTGGCTATCGACCAGACGTCAAAAACTCGTCAACAGCTCGCATGGCCGGTAGACGCACAAAAAACAGTTCCCATTTCCAAATTGACCGCATCACCATCGGTATAAGGCGAAAGTGCATTGTCCGACCTCGCTGATAATCGTACCAGAGAAGTAGCGTGTATGCGTCCTGCACCATCGAAATCGGTTCTCGGTTAATGTGCAATCAGTAGTCAAACATAAATTCGCCACATTCGGGTTGCAAAATCTTCACGCTCCAATCTTTCACAGCGGACGAGTTGCGCCCCCTTTTAGGCGGACGCCTGGGCGCGAGAGCGCGCGCGCACGCTCTGGCCTGTGTAAAAATTCATCGCAGTTCCCGTGCAGACCCGAGCCAGACGATAAGACGTGTACGGGATGCAGCAATGCATTGACCCTATTTTTTGGTGAGCGCTAATTTTGTCTAAATCAGCAGGCGATAAGCGGTGGCGGGCTTTTGACCTGTTTGCCCGATCTGCAATGGGGGTTTGGACAGCGAACGGAGACCTCTTTCGCTGATTGCGATCGTGCGAGTTGTTTTGCTTGTGCGCCGAAAATAAGCAAAGCGCCGACCAGTTGCACCAGAAGTGGATGAGCGACCCTGGCCCGGGTGGTTTTGAGAAGGTGGTGGTATGGGGAAAAGGCAGAGAAAAACGAAAAGAAATGATTCTGCAAGGCTAGCTAATCGGATGATCGTTAAAGTGTTAGTAACCATGGGATCTATTGCATCATTGAATTTGGTTTTTGGCTGGTAATTAAAAGTAAGGTCAAGTGGGCGAAAATCAGGCCTCTTCATGCTGGTTCCTATCAGTCACGGTTGTTTCTATTGGAGGCTCTTTTTTGTTTTTGTTAGACCGATTAGACGAAATAATGAACTTGAGCAAAGTCACAACCCTTTTGCATGCTTTTCAAGTATAAACAAACCTTCAGAGATTAATCTGTGCCAGATGTGTTTTCAGGCATAACTGCGTGTTTTTTTTTATTGAAGCAGTCTGAATTACAAATTTAATAGAGTAGGTTAAGAAACAAACATTTAGCAAAGTAAATGAATGTTCTACATATTGTCTAATTATGCTCCTAACAAGAATGTCGACTACATCAATCCGAGGTTTTCCGTGAATTAATACGACAACAGAATTATTAGTAAGACAACTCCGTGACTAGCTTTAATGAGCCTGTCAGTCGATTTTCTAGACTTACAACCATATTCTATTCTTATGTCAATTTAGTTCAACTCGAGAAATTGAGTTGCAAAGTAAGCTTTTTCATAAAAAAAACTCATCAACAAGTATTGTCATGCAAATAAAACGCCAGATAAAATTGATCTTGAAACATCATTATTATTGACTTCAGGACAACATTCAGCACCATAGTTTTAACCGAGATATTAAGGTATTTGTTTATGAAAAAGATCCCGGAGAATGGTCTTAGTATTAATCCAATAGTAGGTAAGATGGTATGTACCGATTAGAACCTAAGTTTAGAGCGATTTGTAAAAGATTGCAAAAGACTGCATGAATCAAGCAAGGTATTCACTTGATTAAATGCCCTACTCGTCGAGCTAAGTGGATTATTCTAGCCGTAGTTAGTTCGTCGTCGAGTCGCAGTGAGTAATACAAGGAAGTGGTGAGCGCATATAAGTTCAAGTGGTCGAGTAGGGATAGGTAGTCGATGTTGTTCTTGAGTAGTGCAACCACGAATTGTTGTTGAAGGAGACTGACTGGAGACCGAGAAGTAACAGTCTCGAACTATATGTCAGAAAATTGGCTATCTGGTGACTTTAGTCTCTCAGCCTGTCAAAGGGTTGCTGGCTTCCATACCACCAACGCATATTTTATTACGAGACGAACAATACTTCAAAAAGGCGACTTCATACGGAACAGAAACCCCAGCAGTCGATTACGCAATGGGGAATGATATGAAAGATAATACAGCAGTACGGCTTTCCTACCAAGTTAATCCCGCGGTAGAGGATCAAAACATTGAGATAGTGCATCGTAAGAGTCAAACAAAAATCATTGACAATCAGTCAAAACCATTTAAATTTCGCTGAGATTTATTGCTACACTTTCTACCTTCTTCTGCAATGTCTCACACAGATTATTAGTTGAAGTCCACAAGTTTGATGCTCACAACACGTTTGAAATTCAGTGCATTTCAAGAATATAAATAATTTTAAAAAGTCTGTACATTGATAATGATAACTCTCCAACTCCACAGTAAAAGTTTAATGAGCAGGGCGTTAGCTCTTCAATTAAAACGTCCTGAACGAACAACAATTTCCAATGCCTCAATATGTTAAGCATACAACATATTAGCAAATCTACTCAAACATCCGGGTTCTCCCTTCCAAATTATTTGATATCCCAACACGGACGCTTTCCCAACAATCCATAAATCGATTAAAAATTGATAGCTCTTCCTCGACCATAGTCCTCAAACTAGCCCACAATGATAGCAATTTGATGTAGCCATTCGATAGACTGCGTGTGGTGTTCAATCCCTTACCCGGTATTCCCGAACCCGTTAGATCCATATTGTTTTCGGACCCCTTCGCCCAAAAACACTGCACACTGCAGCAGAAACATACAAATAAAAAAAACAAGGTAAAATAAAACGCTACCCACCACTTTCGGTTGGCGTACGCCAAATTTTCGAGGTGTTACGCGAAACCCTTCACTCAGGGGAACCCCGGACGTTTATCTCAAAAGGGGTCCCTGAGATAGAAACACACACACACACACAATAGGCCGGCACCGTTAAGTGAAACATTCTCGATAGCGGAGAGGTGATTTGTCGTTAATCCGTGGTCCTGCCATTGTTTACGGCCGTATGTGTGTCTTTGTGCGTGTGTGTGCGCGTATTGCTATCGAAGGGATTGAGTTAACAACACCGGAAACCGGTAAATAAGCAAACCCTTCATTCGCCCGTTCCCGAACGTGTCCGGTGTTGTGTCAATTTTTCCTCAACGCAATCATTCGTCGATTGGCCGTTATGTATTTGCTGTTAATTCTGTTTTTGAACATTTTGCCACTTTTTTGTTCGAGTGCAAAAACAAGAAGAAAAAAACACGCACAAGGGGAAGAGTTAAGGGTAAGGGTTGGTGCGAATCGTCCCCCTTTCTTTTCAGCAAGGGTGATGTGCGCTCAAGGGGTTGTCAATACTTTCCCTCGATTATATGTTGTTCCCTATTTTTGTCATTCTTTCCACGTGCGGTGCTGTGTGGTGTTTGGATGGTGGATCTTTATTTTAGAAAAAAACGAGGGAAAATTTGGTGATTTTTCCCAAAAAATGCGATTTTTTTTTCTACAATACCCGTAGGGATAATTAGTTCAGGGCACGCGCCACATCCGCAACTGTCCAGCTGGTACACGACGAAGCGAAAAGAGTGAAGGAAAAAGGGGAAAATTGAAAATAGCATTTTCGAACCCAATCCGTTCGATTAAACATTTCGCATCTTAGTGCGTTCACGCAGGCACGCGCGCGCGAGCGCACACACACGATCAGATCCGATTGTGATCCGGTTTAGGTTTTAGGGTGATTTTATGTTCTTTTTACAATTTTTTAGAAAATTTTTTTTTACGTTAGTTTGGACAAACGGCAGCGTGGGTCGAAAGTGTGGAGAATTGATGAAAAATTGACACCAACGAGTAACGACGTGGCGCAAATAAAAGTTAATAGTAGAGGGGGGAGGGAAAAAATTAGAGCATTGTAAAATCCATTTGTTTGTAACGGTTTTTCTTTGAAAGAACAAATTTACAGTATCGGCTCAAACCAATCGATGTGTCGATTGATTTCAAAGGAGTTTTTTCCCTCCTGTTTGTTCGTTTGTACATAACTGTTTTATTGTTTTAAATTTTATTGTATTTGCTGTATTTTAAGGTTTATTCCGTCAAATTATTTTAAATGATCAATTATTATTTAGCATCACCAAGAAATAACTAATCTGTACTTTGCTATATTGTTTATTTCACAACAAATTAATTCACTTATTTATCATTGCATACTTTCGCAACCTTGCATAAT
Source organism: Anopheles coluzzii (assembly GCF_943734685.1). Classification (NCBI taxonomy): domain Eukaryota; kingdom Metazoa; phylum Arthropoda; class Insecta; order Diptera; family Culicidae; genus Anopheles; species Anopheles coluzzii. Next base: position 84,477,181 of record NC_064671.1, read on the forward strand.
CCTTGCATCACGACAAAATAAACATATTCATACAAACGTGTCAGTTTTAATTATTCATAGCACACATAACAAAGTCCAGATGTTTCCCATTGTCATCTAAACTTTCCTCCCATGTTTGCAAACATCAACCTTCGCTCTAATGCAATTTTAAGTGTCATCCTGCGTTAAGTACGGGTCAAATCGATCAGAATTCTTCACAGATCTTTTTACTTTTTTTACCTCTCTTCAACTGCCCAAGCAGCTGGCCAGCAAGATAAGACGCAACCGAATGCTTTTGGTAAGGGGCACGGAGAAAGAAACATCGTTAGGATTGTTTTTTTGGAACGTGCTAGCACGAAAGATGCACAACAAAAAATCAGTAGAATTTAGCCATTTTTTTACACCACACTGCCTGCCAACAAGCGCATTGCGACGAACCAGACCCGAGCGCGGAACATAACACAAGGAATTAAAACATCACGCACCTTTGTTCCGGTAGGTCAATCGCTCGAAAATGGACAGACATTGGCGATGCATCATGCTTCTCGGTACATGCTTCCGGGCCGTAGCGTCGTCGAATCGATGGTGCGCAAGGAACGACGCAACCGAAACCCACAGATCTTAAACAGATTGAACCACTCGTCGATGCAAGATGTCCGAGCGGATCGAGACCTCGGAGGGTAAAAAGTGGAATGGAAAAAAGGGAAACACCATTTCTCGAGCCTCCGTTCCGTGCGTCCAGCTGGCCGTACCGGACAAGATCCTTTCGCCTCGTTTCGATTGAAAGAAACTGCACTGCACCCCAAAGCCAAAGCCAGTGGACAATGATCGGGATTAACCGTACGATCCCTCGGACCGGGCAGGGAAATCTGTTTTGCCCCCTTCAACCAGCGCAGCACCCCGATTCCGGTTTTCGGTCGCTTTCCTAGTGCATGATGTGTGGTGCGTGTGTGTGTGCCTGTTTTGGCGCGCACTTTTAATACCGTTGTTAACAAGCACTCAAGCAGCGAGCGTCTTCTGCATACCGCAACAACTCCCTAGCGATGCCAAAAACACTCGATCCCCTGAATCATAACGACCGATTTTCAACTTTTTGCAGCAACAATTTTCATACGCAAAAATCGGCAAAAACCCCTGACCGTGTTCTCACGCGCGCTTGTCAACGGTTTTGATTAGGGGCAGCAGCTACCGAAACGTGTGTACGACACGGTCGATTTTAATTACGCACCGGTGGGTTGGGCCCTTGCTTTGGGGTCCGAGACTTTGCAACAAATCTCGCACTTCAAATGGCAGCAAACCGGAAGTTGGCGGCATGTTGATTGCACTGTAAAATGAGACGATTTTTGCGGTGACCAGTGAAAGTTGCCGCGTTCGTTGATGACGTGTGAACGCATCAGTGTAATCATCGCCTGGGAAGAGGAAAAAATCCACACTAGCGACGAGTGGTAACGGTTGCGGCAACGAAAGGGGCTCTGCAAAAGGGGCAGAGGAAGAACATGTCCAGAAAATGAGTTGAATTGTGCTGGAATTCAACAAACTGTCCATCATCGATGTATTAAAGGCGTGAGAAGTGGCGATATCGTTCTAATTAGCAATGAATGTGATGAGACCTTTTTTTGGCGGTTACAGTAGTTTTTTGGTTTCCTTGATATGAGAAAAATCTTCTTTTTATGACAGTTCTAGAAAAGTCCCAACATTCAATTTAAAGCAGCAATATTTAACGATCCAGTACTTGGTTGATACTGGAAGTTGGAACAATTTAAATCCCTATTTTTCTGCTAATAAGTCTTGAGTAATCGGATTAACGATGTACAACACACAATAATCTAGTATACTTTGTGGTAATTTTCAGTTATAAAAGTGAACTGAATGTAAATCTTTAGGGCAAAATGCAATATCAAACCATAAATTTCATGTATAATCAAACAGTGCTGAGAGATAGTCCCTAAGTCTTGCCCAAATGTACGCCAAACAATCATGAATGATTGAAGGAAAAAACGAGAATACAGAAACAATGTAACAGATTTAATGAAATGTATGATGAAAATCATTTTAAATCAATTTCATTACAGTTTATGATATTCTTTCATCACAAAATGAAAAATCTTGAAATATTGCACCTTCTTCTTTGGTAATACCAACCACCAAATGATCTTCTTCTTCTTCTTTTGGCTCAACAACCGTTGTCGGTCAAGGCCTGCCTGTACCACTTGTGGGTTTGAATTTCTTCCCATAGAAATCACAGGATAGTCTGTCCATATACATGGCATGTTGTTAAGTCGTACGAGTGGACGACAGTACCACGAGACCGGACTTACCACCAAAGGATAGTTAGTTGTAAGAGATAGGAATAGAAAAGAACATTAACCAGTGTTTCAATAATAGAGATACAAATGATAATATCAAAAGACCTTGTAGCATCAAAATGGCCTACAAGCACACCAAAGAAACAGACAGGAGGCCATCCTGGTTAGCTGTAATTAAAACAGCTTTGGTATTCCGTTAAGCATTAATCGTTGAATGCATACATTTATCTTGAGCACTATTAGAGATATTTTTACTAGAAACATGTCCCATCATATAATATATGATTTCGCCTAGGCACCACAACCCTCACAACCTAACAGCTCATCCAACTCAAACCATAACGTGCGAATGACGGGTTTGAAATTAATACACATCCGTTCTGAGAACGTACCAACTTCCATTCCCATCCTTTTGCCACTAAAAAAGGCTTTCTCGTTTCCCTGGTAGTCAAGAATTTCCTACCAGTCAGTAGTTCCATCTCCATCCCATACCCGGACGATTAAACTTTTCCCGCTCTTCACAAACCCACACCCACAACTCCGTGACTGACGATGAATGATGCTCCCCACCCTGAACGAAGGACAAACGAGTTCCATTTCCGGTTACAGTTTACCTCCTCCCAATGCTGTTCCGACGACCGACCACTGGCCAGGTTCGTGGAAAAGCGGTAAAGCCTCTTCACAGGGCGGACCCACACAAAAATCTTATTTCGCTCCCAACAGTCACTTTCTTTTCAGGCAGTAAGTGTAGCAACCTTTTTTTCTTTCCATCGCTTTTTTGTTGTTGTTGAGCCAGTTAAACGAAAATATCGAAATCAATTGAGCAAAATGTCAACAACACTTTCTTCCGAGCGAAGAAACAGAGTCGAGTCGAGGAAGGAAGAAAAAACCCCTTGACCTCACATTGCTCATCAAACCTGGCTGAAGCAAAAACCTGTCCCCACGGCTGTGTACCGTGCTGTTGTACCGCACGGTCATATTTTCGGTGACATTTGAAATAATATTATCATTCACTTCCTATCGAGAGCAGGAAGAAGGAGTTTGGGATTAAGGAAGGCCTAAAAAAAGGAAAAAGAAGGTTGATTTTTAAGTTTTTGCCAGTTTTCGATGGATAGTAGCGAGTGGTAGCAAACCAGAAGGAAGCTAAAACGGAAAGATGTCGATGTCAGTGTGGTGTAGGAAGTCCCTTCGGGGATGGCCTACGCATTGGCAAATGTGGAAAGCCTTTCTTCCTTTCTCGTCCTTTTGTTGCGCCTGTGTTTAGGTCAGCAGATATTGTCGTGAGCTCGATTGTCGTTAGCTAAATTCCGGTCAGCTCGCATCCAATCCTCCTCCTTCGGGACACAAAAGAAAGGAAAGGAAACGTAAAACCAGGGAAGACATTAGTGGAAGTTATCCGGTTGGGCTGGACAAAAGGGCGATCTTTAGGAAGTTGAAGGTGTTGTGCAAAAAAAAAAGGTGGAAAAAGCATAACTTGAAATCAATCAACAATCAACCTCTAAACTCAAAGTGTTCGCTCAAGACTTGGAGGATTTTTTTTCTTCTGGGGCGGTTAAAACCTTCCGGTTGCCTTAATCCACTTACACAATGCCGTTTTCCTACTCCAGTCCACATTACTTCCTGCGAGTAGATGCTTTTGTGAAAGTTCTTTCTTTCAGATTGCACCCGGAAAGGCGACCTGCCGACCGACCTGGGCACTGCTGGATGTAATAATTGGTAAACGAGTTTCCCGTAAAGGTGCATGTCCGCGCGTCTTACAAATCTGTCACCTTTACAAACCTCCCGAAACGAACTCATCTCCGTCTCCCGGTGGTGGCCGCTTACGCTTGACGATTGGTGGTGGAAGTAATCTAAGTTGGCACCGGGCGCACATGGGCTGCCGTTGTCAGCTCGTTGCTATGCGTGCGCTATTTCCTTTCAGGGCGTTTGACACTTGTTTAGCATCGAGTTTTGGACTGAAAGGACATCCAACACGGTTGGGGTGTTGGGGATGGGAGAGAGTGCCTGCTGTCAACTGCACAACTACACAAACACACACACACGCGCGCTCGCAATATGATAAGACGTTGTTGAATGGTATTGTACTGCTCGGGTACGCCCGGGAACCACTGAATCATCGCTCAAGCATTCAAGCATTCAGCATTTTATCTGCTCGGCTACGGGGATGTGGACCGAGGACCACTGGACGATGTTTATGTTAACGCCCGCGAAGCTGACGCGCTTCTATAAATGGTAAGTATTTGTAATCTCTTCCGAAGTGTTGTATCTAAAGAAAGATCATGCCGGGAGAGCAACGCAATGGGAAAGCGTCACAAATGAGGAAGGAACCATAACGATTATTCCAGCACACTTGACGCGTTTTGGGCAAGGGATGTTGTTGGTTCTTTGGCAAAAATAGCACCACCCCGTCCCAGAGCACGGCCAACGGTTCATCGCTAACGTGCTCAGAATTGTATTCTAGGCATTTCTAACATCTTCCAAACCATGTTTATATTTAAACACGCCACGATTGCAATCACCCTTTCTTCGGATTGTCATCTTCGAGCCATCCTCACCGGCAGCAGCAGCAGCAGTACCCTACAAACTCATCGATTCCACACCAAACCATACCAAACCATGTTGATAAGCCGCCGAGAATCCACCAAAAGCGGGACGCCCTTTGCCCCTACTGTGGCCGTTTCCAGCAGTTTGGGACAAGACTGCAAATATCACCCACTAAAGAAGCCAGCCCTCGGCGCGAGGAGCCGCAACAGGAGCACAGCAGCAACCGGGGAAACTCCACACTATCAACCGGTTCCAAGTGTCGTGTGCTCAAGTTCACTGCCGCTTATCAGTGGCACCGAGCGACCGTGCGGTGGAAGTGCATCGCCAGCAGACGGGTGGTTGGAAGCGCAAAAATCCCTCCACTCCAAATGTTGGGCGGTTTCAGCACCACCGGCCAAGGGAACGAAGACACATTATCATTGCGCCGTTACTTATTTGGCTGTGTGAGAATGTTTGTTTCTTTGGCAAGTGCCGCCGCGCTGATGGTTATGTAAATGCAGCACACGCACAGCATGCAACCTTACTTTATCGGACATTTAGGGTGGGGTTGGTGATTAGGGGAATGGGTAGGAGAAGGGAGTTTTAAGTGCAGAGTTACCAAAAACATGAAAGACGCTGCTGTATGCATGAGGCACCTGTCTAGATGATTAAGGGTAATTTAGATTCTAATGTGTTCGGAAGGAAATCAGAACTTCCCAGGGCTGGCATTGACTGACATTGACCTGGCATTTCGAGGAAGTTCAACCAACTCCACGAAAGGTATTTTTGAGTGTTCTATGAAATAGAATCATTCAACATACCGACACAAATAACATGATGAAATCCAACCTAGCTAAATTTGTGTAATTCCATGACAACTACTTACATATTTCTATAAAGATTATGTGTAATAATTTAAGATTGTACATTTAGCAACTGAATATTATGATTGATCATGTATTATATCAAACAAATTGTTTATTTTTTTACATATTCTGCATAACCTGGTATTATGGTTATGAACACTTCCCTTTCACTCAACCAGCTGTGCAAATGACAACCTGTCATCTATTAATTTCCTAACAGCCTACACACACATACACACACATACTTTGGATTACGTTTTTACACAACATTTTACCTCTGCCAGTACCGCCAACGACGAACAACCATCTGCTGCGGCTGCTGCTGCTCAGGCTCGTGTTCATCAGCACACCGTACCATCGACGGGGCTTCATTATTAGCTGTTGAATCGTTTCCGCATCGGGACCGCTGCTGCGTGCCATTTGCAACCGTTCCGGAGTACCGTTTTAGAACAAAGTTGTCGTTTTCAAAAATGCATTTTTTCACATCTTTTTGTGTCTCGTTTGTGCTACGTAATCGCAAACGGGGAACCATCGGGAAGAAGGGGAAATGCACCCATAACGGCAGCAGGAAGGTTAGCAAGATGTAAAGAGGGACCTAGACGCACACACACACAAACACAAGCACGCACACAAGGAAGAAACAATTGCTAGATGTGTGGTGAGCAAAACGGTACAGGAAGGGAAAACCCGACACAAAGGGCAACAAAGAAACTTGTTCGTCAAAAATGGTGTGGGGCATGAACTTTATGGGGCGAGTAACATTGGTTACTCAGTAGGATTTATTGTTAGAAATCTTACCAACTATGAATATGCAATATAGATGTAAATGTAAGAAATAAAAGCTAATCAAACATCAACAACATAAAACTATCATGAAAATGTATAATAATATATATAAAGTAGCAGGAATTAAAGAGTTTTAGTATGTCTCGACAACTGAGATGACAATAATGAAAACATTCCCCATAATATTATTAAACGAGTATACAAAATATTTGAATAAATCAAAAAGAAAACAAATTCAAAAAACATTGAATTGTAAGTAAAACTTAAAAACCAAAACAAAAAATTATGAATTTCTATGTGTATATGTGGAAGTATATGTGGAAATATAAGCTGATATGTGAGTAACACATTAAACAAAGAATTGCAAACAAATTCAACAAATAAAAAGCTAATGAGTCGAGAAAATTAATAAAGAAAATAAGCTAGAAAGCTGAACATTAATGAATAAGTAAATGGTAAAATAAAACTCGTTACAATGTTTCAGCAGTAAAATATACATAAAATAAACAATGAAGAAACTCAAAATATAAAAACACAAGTAAGATATTTTAAAAGATGTACAATAAACATAAAATAAGTACGACACACTTCGACATCAACGAAAAAAACACACCCTCAAACTTCAAACCTCCAAATTTCTAAAACCTTCACCAAACAATCACTGTTCAATATTGCACACAACAGCAAAAAAAAATCATTGAAAAAGCACCAAAATCCGCATCGAGTTACAGTCCTCACTTTGCTTTACCAACTGCACACACTGCGCTACTGCTGCTGTTGCACCGTACAATGCACCCCAAGCAGCGAAGGATAAAATCGATGCCCGAGTGTGCTCTTTCGTCACTTTACTCACTTTACTGGCTATTTTTTAAGCTATTTCATCCCTATTTTAGATATTTTTTTAGCATAACATACAGGAGCTTGATTTGGGTGTTTTTTGTTCAAGCTATCTCAAATTTTCCCTCTTTGATATCTTTTTGTCAATTTTTGTTTTGCCCTTCAAACCCACCGGAGTGATCCCACCTGCTCGCTATTTGTCGTGCATCCCTTCCCGGTGCATCCCGGTGCATACGCTGCAGCTCGTGCGTACTTGGCTGTTGCACATATCACCAGGACAGTCAGTGATTCGATGACGCCCAAAGACGAGCACAAGATGTACCATCACCCGCCGGGGGGAAAAGGATCTTCTGCTGATCTCCTGCAAAGCATCAGGAAGGATACACATAGCGTAAGAAAGAGAGACAGAGACACCAGTCAATCAATTTCGGGTAAGTGGTGTAGAGAAGACCGCATAGATCCCGTTTCTCCGGTTCGTAATCGGGCAAGAAGACAGGGAGAAAAAATACGGAAAGCAACACTAAAGGTTGCACATTAAAAAACGATCGCCCCTTTTCCTTCCCTCCCGGACGAGGGGGAGCACGAGGACAGACACCTCCGAAATAAAATTCAGAAAAAGCATAGAAAAAAAACACTACAACGCGACAGGACGGAACCCTCGATCGAAGAGGACGATCAAAACGCATCTTTAGCGTGTGCGCGCGATGATCGCGTGCCGCGTGTTTCTTACGATCATCAGTCGCTCTCTAATAAGGGGTCCACAGAGTTTCTTTTTTATTTATAAGACATCCGCGGTGTTTTGCTTCTCTGCTTCCCTGTTCGGTGTGTCTCTTTTTCGTGGTTGGTGCGCACCGGGAAGAAGTCTGCTGCGCACGTGTTTGAATTGTCTGCCTTTTTAAAGTTTTTTTTCTTTGATTGTGTTGTCCCTTACGGTTAAAGAAGGATATTTTTATTCTTCTTTTCTCTTTACTTCATTCTAAGATCGCGATGGCACAAGCCACGCGTTGATTCTGGACGATGCTGGGGAATGGTTTAATGTTAGGAAATGGATGAGCAAACGGTTAGCGGTTTGGTTTAGGGTTGTTTACCTCGTTTGGTGACAAATACCGATCAATAGTTTGACACCTCGGGTAGCGAGACCCTTTGATGATAGAAATCTTGCTTTTTTATTACGCCATAGGGGAAAGTGGTTAGTTTATTGATTATTCTGATTGATTTCAAAGTCACTTGCTGTAAACGAATATTTTTTTATTTTTATTTTTTTTTTATTTTTTTTTTATTGAACTGTTACATCTTAATTAGGCCATACGGCCCGTTGAAGATTAATAAATAATAATAATAATAATAATAATAATAATAATAATAACTTCAAAACTCAGCGCAAACGTAAGTCGTTATAATTGTGAAATTAGGAAGAAAGCTATCAAAGGTGAATCGTTAACATCAAGGCCTGATTTTGAAGTAGCATTTCTTCATGGAAAACTGCCTGAAGCTCCTCCTGGTTTGTTGAGACAATTCTTGGGCTTGTTACAGGATGTTGGATTGAAGGTTCGATTGACATTGATTCGAACCCCTCCGAAGCTACATTCCAATAAGGCATTAGAAGCTGGTTGATTGAATGTCTTGAGGAAGAAACTTGGGATGAACGATCGAGAAGGAGTGTAAACGAAGTAGCCGCGTGTAATCGAAGCAGTCTTTAATAGATTTAGGAACGATCGTTTCATTACAAGTTAGTCGCAAATCAACCATTGACGAGAACAGTCGCATAAAAGAGAAACTTGTTAAATAAAAAAAAACTTCCAAGTTATTTCAAAGAACAGAGTTCCTTTACTAGCAAAGGCTTTTTTTCTAAATATTTTTGAATACTGATGCTAAAGATGTCAAGAAATAGTTTGAAGCTTGTATGTATCATTTCATGTTGCACGTTTCAATTGATTTTCAAATTCGAGTTAAATGATACAAAGCAGCTATGAACGAAAATCAGAACAATAACGGACCATAACAAAAAAACAATAATTTCTTTCAGATCTTATACAAGCACATTCTATTTCTTATTTTTATACAGATTATCTTCATGCAGCTTTACAGAGCTTTTTTTAAACAGATTTTGAGATATTAACCATGTTCATATCCTCCTTTACGTTAGGAAAGAAACAACATTTCAGCAAATTTTCACATCGAAATCATTTCCTCAATAGAAATAAACCTTTTTATCTCACTTGCTTCAATTTCATATCGAGAAAAACGTCTTGAAATTCTCTTTCACTAATCGCCTAATTATTGTTGTTTAAATTTTGGTAATGATCCGGGATATAAAGGCCAGTAATTCAGAATCTATTTCACTCATCAACTGGTTTATCTGGTTTCGCATCAGTTTTGAAACATTTGTCTCTTTTCATGTTTTCTTCATTTTGTCAAATATATTTTTGCTAATAAAGGCTACTGGCACTTGCTACTCCAAATATCTCCGTTATTATTAAATCTCAATTAAATAATTATGTTCCCATCCTAAAAACTAACCCCATGACCATGAGTCAGCAGAGTCTTCTCAAACTCAAGTGCAATCCTTTCGGAAACAAAGCCTCCTAACGTACCATTCTAGCAATTAACTTCAACAACTTCTTGCGACTTGTTGCACTGTCATGCTGCTGGTGCATTGTGCACACGGAAATCCGGTCGCTGCCTGTTGCCTGCAGCTGTTGAACAACAACAACAAAATCCCCAAGATCAAAGACTGGCCAAATGAGCAACACACCACCATGTCCATCACACAACCAGTATCCATCCGAAACGGAACAAACAAACCTATCCCGGGACAGCTAACATCACCTTAAAAAAAGATGTCCACGTTTCCTGGATCCTCAAGAAAAAAGTGCCCTTAAGGTCCGAGAAATATGATGGCGGAAAGCACAAAAAAAACCTCACCCACACACAAACAGATGAAATTGCTTTCGAAAACTATTACGTTTTACGATATTTGTTTAAATTACCGCAGCACCGTTACGCGGTGCGGCAACGAGCCTCGGCAGAAAACGCCGTTCAGCAGGTCGGCCGTCTGTTTGCCGGCCTGGGCTCAATAGAAACGCTCGTTCCGGGCTGTGCGTGAGTGGGAAGAATATTCCTTGCATATACTGTGTGTGTGCGTGTGTGTTTTTCGTGCCTATCACCCGCCTGCCATAAACGCAGACCGGGCCCGCGTATGCCAAGTTGCCATTTTGGGGTGATTTTCGTTTATTGTTTGTTGACCCTTGGTCGCATTGTTTCCAAATTTTAATCCTAATTGTATGCCGCTTTGTGAAACGCCCGACGATAGATCGGCCCCGAGAAGAACCGAGCCGGTCCAATTACATCGCTGCTGGCCAGGGGGGGGAAAAGATGGGAAATGCTTTCTACCTTTGGCAGGGCTAAAAACGGTGCGAGCGTACACACACACACACGCATCCACACTGTTTGTTTTTATCTTGTATTATTGGACGGGTCCTCCTACGTCACCTCCCTGGTATTAGAAGTTTGCCGGCCAGCGCTGTACCCCTCCCTCACGCTGCCCTCAAGGGGTTGTTGTGTGGTGGGTAGTTCCTCACTGTGGAAGGTCGCAATTCACTGACCAAATTGCTCTCATTTGCCTACCCCTCCGTGCGAGACCTTGCTCGCTGCGACGATCAACGAACGATCGGCTACCTTTTCGTTCAGAAAATAATCATAAAAAGTTCCACTCGGCCGGACCCGTTTGCGAAGCCGTCTACGGAGAAGGTGTTGGGTAAGCTGCTGCCAATGTTCTCACAACACTCGCTAGAAGAACGAAGACGGGGAGGCCATAAACTTGCTTAGGTTTGGTTTATAGAGAGTGAAAAAAAGAGAAACACATAGAAACGAAATCGTTGGGTCCCACCCGCTCCAGGGTCCATTAAAAATCAAACGTCAAATTTGCAAACGTCAAAAAAGCATTAGAGCATTAGGCTGGGAAATGGTAATAGTAGAGTGAGAGAGGGAGAAGGAGAAGTAGCTCATACTCGGGCATATGTGAAAGGGAAATGGCAAAAACTCGGCCAACCTACCAGAGGACCCTCGCACCGATATTTAGATCAGGCTTTTCCACCATAAAGCACCACTATATGGGATCATAAAAAATACAGAAAGAAGCAATTTTGTCAACAATTTTGGCACCATAAAAAAGTGACCAATTGGCGACTGAAGGTAACGCTTTTCGGGTTCTCTGGGGCGTCGTAGTACAATTAAACTCGCAATTTCATCACACCGTAAATATGCCCGATATGCCTCGTGTGGCGTACGTGTACGTGTAGTCATCGTCAGTTGGCTAGCCACATGGATACATTCTCAATGTTCAATTCTCTGTTTGCCTGTTGACTTCTTTTGACCTGTAGCATTGAAAACAAACAAACAAGCAGTTCAATTAACCAGCATCCAATCCAGCCAACAGAAAGCCCGCTGCTGCTTGCCTAACTTTAAATGACATTTGACGAAAACATTCATGTAATGGTGGTTCCTGTGAGCAGGAACTACCTGCGTGACGCTGGGACTGCCCTCATTTTTTTTTCGGCATCGGTGAAATGTCTACCCCTGCGCCAAATTCACAACCAGGGGGGCGGTTCGTTGGGTCAACTCCTTCACGCGCAGACAGGCGAAAACATCATTACGAACTTTGCAAACAAAGCTCAACCGGTACGATGTGCGATTCAGCGCAGCCGAAAGGGGTCGTAAAATTAAATTAGCAAACAGGACGAACACACAAACACCCAACCCAAAACAAACACTCCCTCCTCCTCGTCGTGCAAGTGATCGGTGCTCGGAGGAGACCCCCCGATTGTGACCGCTGTTCTAGATCGAAGTAAAAGGGTCAATACGAAGGTAGCGATTCTTGGATTTCTGTTGTACCACACACGGGTATAAACGAACGTCTTTAGGTTCCACAGACGCACTCTGCTAATGAAGGAAAAAAAGCTCTAGGTCTCAAGGCCCAAAAAAACACGTATGGGAGGAACCTTAGGGGTGTCTCCACTGGTGAATTCTACTGTCCTTTAGCGGCAAGCTCTGTGTGTGTGTATGTCGGTACTGGCGGTACCAGGTTGCTGGGCAGATTATGTTTGTTTTGCCAAAACAAAACACCCTTTCGGTTCGGTTTTCGAGACCCTGCGGAATCCCGGGGATGGGATTAGGATTAGGCGGAGAGCATTATAGGATGTCGCGGGTATCATTGTTGCCTGGTGGTGTGTTTGCTGCCTACTCCAGGGTACTTACTGTTACTGAACCGGTTGTCGCCATTTTGCGGGAAGTCTTTAGATATTCAAAGTACGTTTTAAGCAAGCTGGCAAAGGGTTATGGTGTTTGATCTGGGAGAAAAGTGCTTCGGTAAGTACAGATCGCTCGGTAACGAATGATCTAGTGATCGATGTCTCTTGCCTGAGATTATTGAGCTGCTTTTCGCCATTTACGAGGCATCTTGTGACATTCAAAATGTACACTTGGGAAAAGGGTTGAGATGTAAGATGTTCCAGCAACATGATGGTCGGTGAGTAATCATCGTTTTCTCCATAACGAACTTCCAACGCAAACTCCAACATCACAAAGAAACCGGACTGGATGTAAAGTTCGAGAACATCTTACGCGAAGGCCAGTCGGAACTAGTTTGCGAACGGTTATGTGGTAAACCCAGGCCTTGCCTGAAGGGTTTCGGTATGTTTCATTAGCAAACGACGAACCAGTTCCCAGTAGCTTATGACAGTTTCGTTTCTCTTTGTTTGTTTGTGTCTGTGTCCCCTCCGAGGGTCATCCCGCATCGGCGGCGGGCTTTGGATCGTGGCTGGATAAGCAGGTTGCATAAAACCCACCCTTCAAGATATCTTAAATCGATGAATCCATCATCGTTCGCCGCTCCATGAGTGGTTTGCAATTAAACGTCCAAACCGTGTACGGAACATGTTATGGGACATTGAAGATGCGTGCTTTGATATCGAGTTATTGTGACCTACGTTTGTCCGTACGACGTTATACAAGAGCGAACGATTTCAATAACTGCTGTAGATCGATCGAGGGGGACAGTCGGTTCCAGTTTCCAGTTGGGAGTATCTTTCCTACCCAACGTTGACGTAACCTTGCTAACCTAAAGCGTCACCAAAGTAGCTCAATCGTCCAAAAGGCACAAACTCAATCGTTTCCTTGCCCATCAATAACGATCGCATCTCCAAAACGAGGATCGAGGTGTTCAGGTAACACTGGCCAGCGTGTTCAGCGCTTCCAGTTACCGTGTGTGTGTCCTTCTGCCGAATGCGAAAAAGGCCGCCAAGGATGAACGTGAGCAATTAAAAATTTGAATACTGCCTGGATGGGACTTTCGGTGACGTGGGAGCCTCATTTTTGTTCTGTCCCTTTCGGACACTTGCAGATTGCAGATTGAGAGCGAACCCCCGAAAGCAAGAACACTGCCAGAAATTCGCGGGGGGTTGTTGAATGTGAAGATTAAAACATGGGGCCTAGCTACCGCCTCAGTTCACAACAGAGTGGGGATAAAAGTGCGTGAAGGCTTACACGCACCGGACATCGTGTGATGGCAGCAGTGGCAGCGTGTCAAAACGAGACAACCGGAGTTGTGTGTGCGTCGTTTTTATGCAACCGTTTTGCAGGAAGCCTTTTTTCCCCTTTTTGACGCCGTCGTGAGCATTGGAAGTGTTAGTGCGATAGGGGAAGAGTCCGGTTTCCGGGAGTGAAAACGGCCTCTGTTCCAGCCAAAGGATCAGGCACGAGTAGAAGGTTACCTTAAAAGCCAGCAGCAACAGCAGCAATACGATTCATCAAAGGGACAAGCTGAGCTGTTAAAAAAGATGAGCGGAAAGACACGCATTCTCTCTCTCGCTCTCTCTCGGATGCTTTTTAAAGCAGCGACTCTCTCGCAACCGCACAAACACATTCGCGCTCGAAGGACCAGAATGTTGTGCTAGGTCAGCAAAAGCAAAAGGGGAAAACGGATCAGTCAAACAAACCCGTCCATTACGTACCCAACAACGAGCGAGCAAGAGAGCAATAATTAGAGAGAGATCGAGCACGCTTTGAATTACGTAAAAAAAAAACAAGTTGTAAGGGGAAAAGGAGAGCATTGCTACGAAATTCGCTTTTGTTTGCTCGTGTATCATACCTCTTCTCTCTCTATCTCTCACGGTCGTTTTTGGAATTTCGTTTCAATTGGAACACACGCACACACTCGTGCGGCTTTGTTTGAATGTGTGTAGGAAAGGGAACGAAATGGTTAAGTTTCCCTCAAAGCGAGAGAGATGGAACTAGACCAAATCTTTGCTCTCTGTACACGCGAAAGAGACCAACGCATACTGCGCTCCGCTGCCGTCGGTGTGGTAGGAAAGAGAGCGCACCAGAACACCACCGGGGCCTACCGGTGACAGCGGTCCAACGTTCGGGGGTGCGTAAAAACGACATCCCTTGTACCGCGTGCGCGTGTGTGCGTGCGGTGCATATTCCACTACCCCTTACGCACGGCACACCGACCGATTTTTCCCTTACGTACTGATTTCTATTATTTTTCAAAGATCACTCGCGTGCCGCCACTCAAAGCCGACGGATGTGCCGTTTTTGCGAGGTTCGCTAGCGCAGCAAACAGCACACGAAACAGTCAGGGCGCCGCCGCCTTACCCATCGCTTTTGCTCGGCTTTGCATCCTTTTTATTATCGTGCGCGGCTGGCCAAAACCAGTTCGCCAGTGAAAGCAACCCCTCGCCGCCCCGCCCGAATTCTTCTTCGCACATTCCGGCGTGCTCCCGCGCGTAAAGCGCACTCCAGAGCGCGGTCGTCATCGTCAGTCGTTCGGTGTCCATTCACGAATTCGGTCGCAAAGCCGGCAACAAACAAGCAAAGCCTTGCCTTGCCAAGTCTCGCATAGACTTCAAGAGAAGGCTTCTAGTGCAAATGCAATACGTGCAAACATTTTCGCGTTATATCGTGCGTGATATGTTCTTAGTGTAGGCTATCCAGCAAGTGTGAACAGTGGTGAAAGATGTGCAAAACGAACGTCGTGAACGAATTATGAGAACAAACCACTAGCCTGGGTGAAGCATTTAAAGCAGCAGTGCTGATATTAAACACGAATTTTCAGTGATTTTGTGTCGTTATTGTTGATAGCTCGAATGAGCCTAGTTCTTTGCAAAAACATTTTAAACAAGCGTGACTTCTTCCGCAAGTGACTCGCCCTGGTGCTGGTGTATTACAACGCGAAGGGTTTGGAACCCTTCCTTCGGTGGCATACAGTGTCAGCGACTTGTAGTGTGGTGAAAACACACATTTCAGTGTATTTTTTGTGAGTGTTTGTGTGGAATTACTTCCAACATTCAGTGATAGCGGTGATATCACCTGAACAACCTCTCCACTGCGGGAAGCGCAACTGAACCTGCTGCCAACCGCTTGCCACGGAACCATACACCGGCAACGGAGCAACTACGGACCTAGCAAGTGACAAGGCAGTAATGGCTTTGTCGCTTCTGCAGGACGCTCAAACAGCAAGAGGTAAGCAGTCGTCGATTAAAATAAACGCACCATATCTTCTGAAACCATCTCGTCAACCAAGACACACACACACCCGCACGAAGGGTTAGCTTATTGCATTAATTGATTCAATTTAAAGAGCGGTGGGTTGGAATGAAAGTGAAACTTCGTGGCGTCTCGTGCGCCACCTCCCTTTCCAAACCCCTTTTCTTTTTTTATTTATTTGAGCGCTTTCTTATCACACACCACCGGGGACGCTCTGTGGTCGTCGTCGTCGTAGTCGTTGACTGCATGCGCAGTACACAGCAAGGTCTCCTTCACGGGGGACTTTTATGTAGTACATAAGGGCCACACGGTTAAGGCCAGCCGAAAGATACTTTCACTTTTCATTCACACTTCGAGGACACACTCGCTTTGCGCTAGGCGGAAGAGCGCTGGGAAAGATACGGAGATGTGGAGAAGGTCCTTGCTTCTTTGTTGCTTTTTCTTCAGGTTTTAGATTATTGCTAACACCAACACTTTTAAGGCCAGATGTGGCAGAAATATTACCTCCCCGTGGAGATGGGTAGTATTCGAGACCAATTTTGCTTTAATTATTATGCTGGGAACTTCAGACGTAATGGCAGGAAGAATATATTGGCAAAGTAGAGTTCCGTTATTTTGTAAGTGGTCCAGAGTGAAGGTCAGCAGAAAAAGGAATTATTTGCAAATAATTTTGAGATTTTTAACTATACATCAATTCCGTTTTTTTAGTATAACGTTTATACTTGATATTATTATTTACCAAAAAATGCTGTTTTTTGCAAACACCGACGGCATTGCAACCTCTTTTGCCAATATTGCTTCTCGA